>NW_021604564.1:23126899-23172574 GCF_004785775.1 Grammomys surdaster | reverse complement strand
ATTATATTATATTATATTATATTATATTATATTATATTATATTATATATTGACCATCTCTATTGTGTACACATTTATACAGAAACCTTCACTTCCATGTGAATGTTGTATCTAAATCTATCATACTTAGGCTGGAAGTCCTGTGATGTGAGGGGGAAAGATTCCAGGTGGTGACTCAGAACTTACACATTTGTTTCATTGTCACTCAGCCTTGGAAATGACCCACATGAACCCTGAGGTCCCCTCATTCCTTACTCTGTGTAAGAAAGCAAAATTTCCAAATTCTGAGGAAACTACTTATAAAAAATTACTCGTTTTTTCCTTTAATCTATATTCAATTAAATGCTTAGAGTCTTGCCAGGTTTTTTTCCCCAAGAAGCCTATGTAATAATGATGACTTTGGCAAGAAACATAAAGTACTATTCCAGGATTATAGATATGTCCACTTGAAAATTAATATAATCATAGAATTGTATGTTGATATTACAGCATTTGTCCTTTTTGTTACAGTATTTCTGCTTGCTCTTCCATTCCCTCTGTAGACTGAGTCTGCCATTTAATTTTATGTCTTATGGTGGCAGGTCCACCTCTGTCTTCCTCTGAGGAATAATTAAGAGGGGTCTCCTGTTACTCAGAATGTTAGCTCAGTTAGATGAAGACCATCATGAAGGAAAGTTGTGGTTTCACGCTTGTCCATCAGGTTATACACAAGGTCCATTTACTCCCTAGATATTTCTCTACCTAACAGATTTTCAAGTCCAGAAAAAATTATCAAAGTGAAAATTTCTAAAACCCCAAAGGTGTGGCTATTTAAAGTCATCAAATATATAGCTATGCCAGCATAGGTTTGCCTAGTTCAGTAAATCTCCCTTGATAATGCCGATTGAGAAAGCTACAGTCACTAATAGTGTCTGGATAGGAATCCCACCAGAGTAGACAATTTGACCCTGTAGAGGCCACTTGCTCATGAAGCTTGGCTGAAAACTGGCAGATCGGTAGGTGTCTTCTCGGCTGAGAACACACACGTCTATGAATGTCACTTTTCTTTCCAACTATCACTGTCTCATAGCAATGAGGAGCCCGAGAGGCTTCTAAACTTGATGAAGCCAGTGTGTTGCCATTTAAAGTCTATGAAACAACATTAATAATAATAATAATAATAACAGACATGGCTGGAAAGATTGTACAAATACAATAAGGTTCAATACCCACAGAGAGCCAATCAGTGCACAAGAATGTCCCCCAGGAAAATTGTAAGACATGAGGGAAATGGATATTTTATCTGTGATGATAAAACTTTCAGCTTAATTGGAGCTGGAATTCAATTCAATCTGGTTTAGGGCAGTCTGTGATTATCCCTAAAGTATTGCTGTAATGTGTGAAATTATATCTCAGAGGAATTAATGGTATTCCTAAGCACATAAATAGAACAAAGGTTGAAAGATTTCCCCCCCTGCACATATTTAGCATGGGGAGCTTTGTTTCACGTTGAAATGCAACTATTTGGGCAATTGTCTGAATTATGTAAATCTAACTCTCTTGATTACAATATCAAATAACTGAAGTCAAGCCAATAAGCTTAGAAATAGTCAGTTTCGCCTTTTATTTCATTTCTGTGTTCATGACAGATGAGCAAACAGTATGACGAAAAAGAAGATGCACCTCTGTAGTAGTTGAGAGATCTTGACTCTGCTGATTTGGACGATGACAAAAGTGTAAATAAAATAAATGAGACTACTAACTGTGACTCAAGTATAACTTTGGAAAGATGGAGTTAAAGGCTGGAGGGATGGCTGAATGGGTAAAAACCTTGTTTTGTAGGCATGAGGTCCTGAGTCCAGCTCTCCACAACTCAGGCAAAGTCAGATTCAGTGGTGCAGGCCAGCACATCTGGATATGTGGGCAGGAGCATTGGCAGGCATGGGAATCCCTGTAGGAACAGGGTGGCCTGGGGAGACTGGCACTCAAAGATTTCCACTGACACACACACACCACATACACACACAGGACGGGAATGTAAACATATATGTGTTCACACATGCATACAGATATGCATAACATTATACACAGATATACATATACAGATAAGCTGGCAATTAAAATATTCACACATTATTTAGGTTATTTAGTGTGGGTCATTTTATTAATAAAAAAATTAAAGGGAAATGACAATATTCCCCACCAGGAATTCGAAAGAACCATAAAAACTAAACAAGAAGCAGACTTTAAATATTTGAACACCCTTTTTGAATTTAAAGCTTAACGATCAAATGAACAAAGATCCTGATTATTGCCTGATAGAGGAAAATTATATTCGGTAAAATTGTGTACTATCTATGAACATATGAAAGAGTCCTGGGTGAGCTCAGTTAGATGTGAGTCAAAAATAAAAGCTGGAATGAAGATATTGCACATCAGCATAGAAAAAAATGCAGCATCCAGCAAACGCTTTCTGTCCTTGGTTCTGTCTTTGCAATTTGCCTGCAGTTCTACTGTAACTCTTAGTGTAATCTGCCCTCCTCTTAGGCTTCCTTACGTATGCTTGTTTTCCAAATGGCACTGCTGCCTGTGAGAAGGTATGATCTGTTTGGCTCTTTCACAGTGGTACATGGGTGGACAGGGTGATCTGACTTGGTCAAAATACAGGAGTCTCTTCTGCTCTTTCCAGAGTTGATCCAAGGAATCCAGCGTCCTCATCTGGAATCCCCACTGCTCTCATGTGACTCTTGTTGTACATGTTTGAATGAACTAATGAGTAGGGAGAGAGAGATTGAGATGTAGAGAGTGACAGAAAGAAGGGAGAGAGAGATGGAGGTGAGGGAGAGATGGATGGAGAGGGAAGGAAGGGGAAGGAATGAAATATATTTTCTTTTTACATCTATGTGTATGAAAGTGTGTTTGTGTACCCCTGAATGCAAAGTCTGTGAGGGCTAGAAGAGAGTGGCTGAGTCACTGGAATTAAAGGGAGCTGGGAGCCACCTGATGTTGGTCCTCAGAACCAAATTCAGGTTCTCGGGAAGAGCAGTGTGTTCTGCAACTTCTGAGCCATCTCTGCTTCCTCAAATCTTTTAGTAGAACTTCTCAGTTGAGAGTAATAGTGCTATGGCTTTCATGCACTCAAACAAGGGTTTATAGACTCTGTATGTCTTATAAGCCAAGAACACAGACATTGTATAAAGACATGGGACAGCCAACATGGCTTGGGTTCCTTTCTATGTTCATTCACAAGCATGAAGCTTCTTATTAATTTTCTGTGTATTTTGATGACACTGAGTTGTGGTTCACAACCCAGCTGAGTAGCTAACAGCTTTCCAGACCCTGCAATCCAGAATGAAGCCCATATAACTCAATTACAGCCATTTAAGCTGAACTTTAAGTGCCAAAAATCAAATTAGAAGAGGTTTTGTGATCCTGAGCACAGAAACTTGGATCAAGCAAAGTAATAGTTTAATATGTCCATTACATTCAATGCCTGATCCATTGATAAGCCCTAGTATGGAGTTGTAATAATTATTAGCAAAGCACACACTTGCTATTAAGGAGAAATTGAAGGCTTAGGGAGATGGTTTGGTCATTGAAGAGCTTGAGACACACACAAAATATCTTGAGTTTGGATCCTCATCATCCATATAAAAAGCGAGGATGTCTGTAATTCCAACTGGAGAAGCAAAGACAGAAGAGCCTCTGACCAGCCTGCCTATCCAAACTGGTATGTTCTTGGATCAATGAGAGACACTGTTTCAAAATATAAGGTGCAAAGCAATGGAGAGAAGAACACATACAATGTCATCTAGCCTCCACACATGGACACACTAACATGTGGATGCACATGGCACACACATGCAGAAGGAACTGAAGAGGCAGAACCCATTGACTTTCTCTGCAGCTGTGCTTCAACTGCACTCCATCAGTCCTTCAGATTTCTAAGAAAGACTATGACAGACCCAGCTAGCATCACAGTTTGGAGGGTGGGAACATGTCTTTAAGATCAAACAACTCTATTGATTCTTGATCATCCTATGTGTGCCTCAGTATCTGTTCAGGTGTTCTCTGTACAACTACTGTGTGTGCGTACTCAGAGTAAGAAGTGAGGCACAAAAGAGGACGCTGTCTGGGAATTACCTAACCAGTAGAGGCAGTAGAGAAGTTTCCCCGCAGAGAACTGAGAACAAGGCATTAGCCAGGAATCTTTCCCGTAAATATATTTTCTTATGCACATATTCAAATGTAGCCAAACTACCATATGCCAAACTGGAAAGTTATCTCTGAATGTGTAAAACATATGAAAGCTGGAAAGCTATGCATCCAGGGGAGTCTAAGTAGAAAATAACACATCCTCATAAAAAAAAATCTGCCTTTCTTAATTGGCAGTATTTCCCAGTGAGTTTCTTTGTATCCTTTCCAGCAGAGCACAAGTAAGGCAATTGACACCTGGAAAGCTTGGCAACACAGTCTCAAAAGGACATGAAGGCCGGCACGCCCTGGCTTGCCTCTGGCACGTCACCAAACCAAGATCTGCCTCCATGCCTGAGAGACAACTGCTTTCCTTCTTACCTAAGCCAGGCTTTGAATTTAATTGTGTTTAAATAAGAATGTTAACGTTGTAAGTTTAGGAAGCTGTGGATGTGGATAGTCCAGCGTTTACAGATGTCTTCTCTAAAACCACAACTTCAGTGCATTATAGTGAGAGTCTGCCCTTAGCCATATTCACATAAAATTAAAAAAAAAAAAAAGATTTGGTTTGAAGAGATGACTCAGTGGGCACTTGCCACAAGAACATGCTGCCCTGAATCCTCAAGGAATGGTTTCAATAAGGCCTTATTTTCCTTCCTATTTTCTCCTGTTTTCCAGTTCATCATTTTTTTCTCCTGTACAGTATCCTTTTGGCTCATGAGCTACCAAGAACAATGTCTTCACTAAGTCAGCTGGGCACTGGTAGAGCTCCTTCCCTGGGAATCCTTTCAATCGGTTCTTAGTCCTAATGATTCTGTAAGCAACAAATGGCTTCAATTTGTTTCTTGAATTTGGTGGTGAAGCAGTTAATAGAAACTGTAGTGTCCCTGGTTAATCTTGGGTTGAATCCATGATGATCAAATTTGGGACATGATAAGAGATACTAGGAGTATTGACGATAACAATGAGTGTTTCTGTCCCAGAGGCAAAGAAGAGATCAGGCATTTTTCATCTCCTGTTTGAAATTGGTGGGTTTTCTCTATTTCCCCTTTAGTTGGAGGCAGAATTTGGCTTTATCTCTTAAGTCTCTGAACAGTTTCTTCCTCTTCACTAGTTTCCGCTCCTTGATCCCAGGGTCCAGAATGCATATCCTCATCAGTACAAGATCACAAAGGGCTACCATATGCCTGCCCCCATTCATCGCTTGCCTAGTCATTTCAAGCTCAGGATATTCTTGCAAGGTGTCAGTCTTGTGGCTAAATGAAGTAAAAGCTTAGTGTACTTTGCCTTTCCTGATTCATCTGTTTGCTATGATGGAGTTAGAAAGGCTTTTAATTAGAAAGACAGACACAGCTGACAGAGCTTAGAATGCATGAAGCCCAGAGTAGATACCCTTAACTATTTAAATGCAATGTGGAGAGTCATATCTGTAATGACACCATTCCAGAAGAAGAGGCAGGAGGATCATAAGTTCAAGTTCACGATTAGCTATATAGCAAGTTCAAAGCCAGTTTGGGATAGATGAAAGCATGTATAAAAACAAAACACAACAAAACAAACAAACAAATAGACAAACAAATAGAACTAGAAGGAACCTTATTTTCAACACTAAGGGAAGCATAGTTGTGATTCTCAAAAACCTTGCATCTGTGTTTGAGTCTTTAGCTTATGTCTTTATTCTTCCCACATGGCCTGAGTCATTATTTATTATACATATTTTATTGACACACTTTGCCAGCACAACTCCTTTCACAATATTTCAGGCAAACTTCAAATGAAAATTTTCAGAAATTCCACTTATTTTAAGTAAGACACCCCCACAAATACTCATAGTTAAGAGATTTCCTAATGAGAATACAATACTCCTGAAGGTGACTGGACTTTAAGGACAATCCATGCAGCATGATCTAATAATCACTTCTGAATTGCACGTAGGCAGACTCCCTAAGCTATAGAGTATAATAACAGCTATATTCATGCAACTTGCCTTGTGTCATATAAGATGAGTAATTCATAAATAATTTAATGGATGCCAATATATCTGTGAATGGTTATTTCTTTGCTTTTTCTTTTGATTTTTCAAATAAGAGACAAACTCGATCTTCAGATTCTGTTGTCCACAGAGATGCTAGAACCGTCAGGGATGACGATAGGGTTGCCAGAGTCATCAAGGATGAGGGCAGGTTGTTGGAAGCAGTCAACTATATCAGCGGTCTGGAAAGTTCGTTCATTAAATCAGCTTGAGAATACATTTTAAAGTTAAAATGTTCTCATCATGATACAGTTCTAGACAGCCACATATATGAAAGCCTTGTGATTTTAGATACATGTATCCTGATGTTCTTAACAGTTGCTTTTCTATGAGTTTTCATGAAAGGTTACCATTGAAATTATGCTTGGATGTATAGTAATGCGTGTGTGTGTGTGTGTGTGTGTGTGTGTGTCTGTGTCTGTGTGTGTCTGTGTATGTGTGTGCATGCGCGTGCGTGAGTGCAGTCAGAGGATAACCCTAGCTATATTCCTCAGACACCATCCTCTTCCCTGTGTAGAGCTCACTGATCGGGCTGGGCTATATGGCCAGCAGCTCAGAGATTACCGTGTCTATTCCCTCAAGAGCTGCCATAATTGCTCATCATCACGCGTACCCTTTTTATGGCAGTTCTGGGGATTAAAGTCAGGCCCTATGGTTTCAAGGCAAGCATTTCACCAACTGAGCTATCTCCTAGCCCTTAAAAAGTGCTTTTTGACACAGACACTATACAGTGAGTAGGAACATAAAAGGATTATCTTATTCCTATAATAAACCTATCATATTTTTTATTTGCTCTTGAGTTTCACAATCTTGGGGAGAATGTTCTTTTAATGTAGATTTTTTTAAATGAACCTCCTTGGAAATCTTTAGCAGATTATTTGTAGCAATTTACTTAGAATTAATCCATATAAATCTTGGGCTAAACCACACATTTTCCACTTCTTTCTTTTGTCCTCCAACTTCCTTCTGCTTTTTAATATTCTTTTTTCCCATTTTCCTTGAGTTCTTAAAAAAATAAGAAAACTGAAATGTAATTTCTTCTGCAGTATTTTGTTTTGACACTGAAATTTTGGCCAGAAATGATGCTGCTTTAAACATTCAAGAGTGTGGGCCTGTTTTCAATACGAACTGAGATTCAGGGAAACATTTTAGACTCACTCAGCCTCAACCGCATTGCCTGCCAGGAACTCCACACAGCTGCAAAACTCACTAAGGAAAACTAGGGTAATTCTTAACAGAAACAACTATCAAATATCCTTACAAATAGAAAATAGAGGTGGGCATAATTAGCAGAGTGGAGGGTATGTTTCTGAAGCTCTGTCTCATTCATTCCATCTTTAATAACAACGAGAAAGCAAGTAGGCTTCGCAGCCTACAATAGGATGGGTATAGAGACTGATCACCCTGCTTCATGTCACTCACACTCAAACTCAATCCACTGTGGATCTGTCAAGAGACTAGAGATGTTGGGAAGTCAAGCTAGCCAAAGCCAAGAATGTATTTCTTCTTAGGATTACACAGATCTGATCAAAGAATAGAGACTCATACTGTAATGCTCTGCGTTATGGTTAGGAAAGAGTGTGAGGTGGTCAATCATTTCTTCTCCCACTCATTCTCCACTTCTGTGACTTCAAGAATGTGTTAACAACAATACTAAGTAAATATTTGGGGGATGCATATGCAAGTGATCAGAAGCAATAGAGCAGAATCTGGATGATCACAAGAAAAATAAAAGCAGATGATAGACCCAAGCTCCCCCAGTGGGCACCTCTTCCCGATGTCCTACAGGATTACTGAAGGCTAGTAATAAATTTTAGAATACCTTTTCCCCCTTGCAAAGGGCTGGACTCAAAACTACACACATGTTATCCAACTGCTCTGCTGCTGACCACATCCCCAGCCCCTGAGACCACTCCTTCTGGGATTCTGAATATCTTTCATGTTAAACTGATGAGGCTGCCGTAGTGTGCTATGGGATACAGGAACGTCTAAAAGATAATTTATCATTTTCAACTCCAAATTTAAAGAATACATAAAGTTTAAGGTCTACAGAATCCAGATTGTTTGATAAATTTGATAAACCACTTAGGTACTAGTGCTTTAGTCAGACTTGACCAATAGCCAAGAAACAATTCATTCCTAACAATCATAATTAAAATTGACATACATGGTCAATGCTTTAAATTATCCATTGTTGTTCTTTGTCCTCCAGAGGCTCATGTGTTTGAACAGTTGGTTCCCAGCTTGATGATGTGTTTGGAAAGGTTCTGGGACCTTTTGGGTAGAGTCTTACTGAAGAAAGCACTACATATTGGGGTGGGCTCTAAGGTCTGATAACCAGACCCACTCACTCCCTGTTGCTTCCCTCTGCTTCTTGAGTGCAGAGCCAACCTCAAACTCACGCTACACAATGTCCACTATGATGGGGTGGGACACTGTGTAACCATGAGCCAAAAGAAATCCTTTCCCCTGAAGTTACTTTTCTCAAGTATTTTATCACAATACCAGGAACGAGCTAAGATACACAATGAAACTGTGTCCTGCTGCTACCTCAGGATCTAGTCATGGTGTCTCATGCCTCTGTTATCCTGCTGCTCAGCAGTCTTGTTGGCAGCATTGTGGAGATGTGTGATCCAACTCAAGCTATCAGAGTTGCTTCTACATTTATGGCCAGCTCCTTTGCCTGTCTGTGGTACCAAACATAAAAAACAAAACAAAAGAAAAATGGCCAAAGCAACCCTAAAAATCCTTGAGTCATTTTGAATGGGATCGTGTTAGCTGGATAACATAGTTTTTATGCAAACATGAAATACAGAATATTTACACTCAAAGAAGCTAATGTTTTGACTCTCCTTAAAAGCAAGCGAGTTCATATTTCTTGTATCTTCCACATTAGAAGAGATCCATCACCTCAAGGCAGATAAACTTTGTTCATCACAGTGCCTCTGCTGCAGCAAGCTATAAATATCTGTACCTCTGTCTTTAAAGGGGAACATGGTAGAACACTTACATGGCTCTGGATCTTAAGATGTTTATGAAGAAAGATTCATTAGAAGATATCTTCCCAAAGTCAAGAATCCACTGGGAGACTGTTCTCTGCTATTAAATGACAATATAAGGGATAGATAATCCTCACTAGTAGCAGACTGGGACTTTCCTGACATGAAATACCATCAAAATAGAAACAACATTCTATTAATTTTTGGCTGCTGATTCTGACTCTCCTTCCATGGAAATATAAATATATAAGTATTTTTTCCTCCCATGAAAATATTGCCTTCTGCATTTAGAAAAATAGATTCTGTTGCCATTTTGTAAAATAAAAGTAAGTCTATATTTTTAGTATTTGACTGAAATGTTATTTCTCCTTTCCAGGACAGGCATATATCCCTGTCTGTACACAATCCTTGCCACCTAGGGAGTAAGCTCTGTTAGTATTGTCACTCTGTGGTGGCCCACAGTTTGGGCTCCCGTGTATGTGAATTTACAACTTAGCAGTAGATAAACTGTACCCTGTCAGTTTATCTGCATACAGGAAGAAAGATTGATTTTTAAATGTAGAAAGTAAAGCTAGAGAGACAAGCAGATCCTTGGTGCTCACTGTCCTGTCAGTCTACCCTGTATTATGAGTTCCAGGCACTATGAGGAAACCTAACTCAAAATTCAAAATAGAAGTCACCTGAGGATTAACACCCAAGGTTGTTTCTGTCTTTCCCCACATGTGTGTGCAGTCCCATGTACTCGCATGCACATGAACACACACATGAATCTACACACATGTCTCCATTTCCCAGGCCTACTTCATTCAAGTGGGATGAAAAGTCAAACTTTCTATTGAATAGTTTATTTTAAGGACAAGTACTGCACATTAATTTTTAAAGCATGCTTATATTCTATATAACTTAATTTAAAATTTGCAAAAAAATTGTCTTATTAAAGCTAGAGACCTTACTTATTTACAATATTCACTTTTTAAATTTATTTATTATTGGGGGGTTGTAAATTTTTATTGATTCTTTGTGAATTTCACACCATGCATCCCAATCTCAAGCATCTCTCCATCCCTTCATATCTGCCCCTGCAACCCCACCCCAACAAAGCAAAACATAATGAAATAAAGTGAAGACAACCATAAAAATTCTCCCTAGAAACTGCTGTGTGTCACAGAGTATCCAACAATATATCCTTTTGCCCAAAAAGTAATACTTGCAAATGTTCCTTAAAATGAATCATTGATCTAGTTGGAGGACTCTGGCTTCTGCTACACTACCAATAAATGATCCTCATTGGACTCCTCTCAGCTATCCTGTTGTTGCCCCGTGTCAAAGAGATCCTTCAGTTGTGAATCTCTAGCACAGGCCCCTTCACATGCCTCAGCAGTTCACAGATGGGCTACATGCTGGTTTGGGACAACTCAAATCCCTGGATCTGAGCCTGGGTGGAAACTGAGTTGGTCAGGCACCAGCTCTCCTGTATCTATGGCACCAGGGCCAGCTCTCCAGCTTTGCCCATGTGACGGGTAGAGCCAGCTCTCTTGCTATTCAAGCTCTTGTCCAGGCTCACCCATGGCCACACCATTAAGACCAGCTCTAGGTGAGGAACATGGCTAGCCCTCCCACTCTTACCTCTCGGGGCCAGCTCATCAGCCTACTATTGTCATTCATAATAGTTCACTTTGCTGTTTTGCGTGTGTTGTGTGCCTGCATATAGGTGCATATCTGTGCACAGCTGTATGGGTCGGTATGTGTGGAGACCAGAGGCTCTTCTCTGATGTCTGCCTTGACCATCCTTCACCTTATATATTGGTTGAAGTGACTCTGTCCTGTTCTGCCTCAGTCTTACATGGCTTCAACAGAGTTGCAAAGATCTTCAGGCCATGCTAACTAGTTGAATTTTAGTTGATTCCTTCTCATCAGGGAAAAAAACAATGACAGCATCCAGAAATGATGAGAAGGTCAGTGGGAAGGAAGGTGACTCTATGGTATTTTACACCCAACCATCACAAGAACAGTCATCATAACACCTGTGTCTCGTGACCCTCATCATCCCTTCTGGAAGAACATTAGGGTTTTATGTAAGTTCTATACCTGAGGGAAATTAGCCAAAAACTTTCTATTTCTCTCACTCTCCTAGACCATAATTGGAAGCAATGTCATTTAGTATCCAGTTAATTTGTATAAAGCAATCAATGAAGGGATTGAGGCTTAATTGAGTCACATTCATTTGGAAGGAAACAGCAGGGGGAAGGCACATTCCTAACAGTGCACTGAGCTCCAGGAACCACCGTCTGCTATTCTACCTGATTTCTTACACAGAGCCCACTTTCACACATCTCCTACTTATGTTCATTAAAGCACTAAATACAGTCTGAGGTCAAGGAAAGCTGGGGGTTGGAGAATGGAGAAAGGAGCAGGACCTGTGGATTAATGCATTGCAACATAAAGGTGATGGAAGTGTAAGAAGAGTCATGCAGGCACACATGGCAAGAGCCACCCAGAAGGACTGAGAAGCTGGACTGTGAGATGAGAGGGACAAGAACGTTGGCCATGGAGTACAGAGGGCAAAAATGAAGGATCTGGAGGAGATGGAGTTAGAGGTTACAAGAGAGGATTGATGGCTGAACAACAGAGATGCAAACAATTCTGTGAGTGACCAAATCCATGTGGCCCAACCAGACCTTTGTACTGAAAAATGCTGGACTCCTTTATGATCAACATTACTCTTTGCCTCATTTTGTTTATGTACTAAGAATATGAGAGTGGTAAGTGGTCTAGACTGTAGTAATAGTGAGTACTACAGATTCAATAACGTAGTGGAGGTGAGTACTACAAAATCAGTACTGCAGTAGTGTTGAGTACTACAGACTCGGTACTATAGTAGTGGTAAGTACTCCAGACTCAGTACTACAGTAGTGGTAAGTACTACAGACTCAGTACTGCAGTAGTGATGAGTGTTATAAACTCAATACTGCAGTAATGCTGAATACTACAAACTTAGTACTTCATTAGTGGTAAGATACTGAACTGGTCCAAGTACTGATTCATTAGTGGTAAGATGCTGAACTGGTCCAAGTATCTGACTGTTCCCCAAACATGCTTTCTGTATCATGCATTCTAAAGCTCAGAAAATGATGCAGAAGAGAAGGCAGAAAGATTGCTATGAACTTCTGTCTTATGGATATAGCAATCATGAACACCTGGCAGCTGTGGCCACCTTCATAAGACATGCACAAGACAGTAAGAATTGGTAGTAGGAAGGGAAGTAGTTAGGAGGAAGTCGGGGTGAGTAGGAGTTGGAAGATGGCCGCATGTAAGGGGAGAGAAGGTAATCATAGTACCCATGTACAAGGATGAGATTTGTAAAAGCCATTCTAATTGAAAATAGTAATGGCTTCGCTTCACAGTCCTATGCATATGCACCAAACCCCATCAATAAACAGTGTATGCTGTATATCTAGGGAATTTTATTTAAAACATACTCTAAACTTGTATCAATAAATACATAGAAATTATTCATTAAAATAATTCACAAGATACTGGCATATTTTAGGGAAATAAGTTGTATATGAAAAGCTGAAATGTCTAAAAGAAAAATATTTGACTTCTTTCTGCCCTAGTCACAAAATTCTCTCATAGAAATGGTAAATGCTAATTGTATTTGCTCTGTGTGTGGACGTTGAAAACACCAGAAGAGTTAAATTCAGGAATTAAAAAAAAGGACATTATAGCATTAAAATCATTAGCCAACACTATAGCATCTGAACAAGATCAAAGGCCCAAATTAAAATCGTCATCAACAGAGAAGAAAATGAGGTGTTATGTAAATAAACTACCACTTACATATTATTGGTTTTCTTTCTTTACCTGGATTTGTAGGCTGACTTACAGCGATTTTGCTTAATGAGGAAGCAGGCACAAGAAAACAGGGCAATGACTCCAACTCCGTGAATTATTTTGAGTCAAATTACTGTCCCTTTCAGAGATGGTTCTGATAGCCGTCCATCCTTGTAAACTGATCAGCCTTGATTAAAATGGAATTTAGCGTTTATTTCTGGGTATGTGAAGAAGTTTGGGTTCACATGAAAATAGGACTGTTTTTTCTCATAGACTTGATTTGGTTGAATAACTTTTTAAAGTCAGTTAGTAAAAGAAAAGGAACATTCCAACTTGACACTATTCTGTTCAAAGAAAATCAAAATGCCTGATTTGAACAAAGCAATGTTTCAGCATAATTACTCCTTAGAACACCTTAAGGGAGCAAATATGAATTTAAAATAATAGTAATAACAATTTTTTAGTGTGTGATTTTGTGATCCTAACAGGTTTCTTTTATAAATAAAGAGTAAAAAGTCTGAATTCCCAAGAATTGATCACTCCATGGGCCTTTAGTCATTTACTTAGTAGCTTCACCTGCATACTTTGCTTGGTACAATGATATGGTGTTGAAAAGAACCAGAAACAAATTATTATGTTGAAATTTCTTGATAATGAATAAGAGTAGACCCTGAGAGTTGTAATCCATGAAAAATGTCCTCCAGAAAATTATACTTGAAAAAGTAAATTCCATAATCATATTTTTCTTAGAACTGTTTTAGAACCCATGCTTGCTTTGTTACTAATTACTTATTTTTGTTTGATGTTTTACTTCCACACACTAAAGTCATAGTAGAATTCTGGATTCCTCATTAGCAGTGGAAATTGCCTATTTATTCTCAGTGAGTTTATGAGAAAGAGGGAGAGAGAGAGAGAGAGAGAGAGAGAGAGAGAGAGAGAGAGAGGAAGAAGAAAAATGGCTGAAAGAAAAGGAAGGAAGGAAAGAAGGAAGGAAGGAAGGAAGGAAGGAAGGAAGGAAGGAAGGAAGGAAGGAAAGAAGAAACAAGCAAACAAACTGGTACCTGAAAGTCAGATTTAGTTGGTTAGCTGTGTATATCTGTCATAGAAGCCTCCTGCAGAACCTCACTCTGTTTTCTAGAAAGGATTTCTTCTTGCTGCTGAAATGCTGGCTGGCAAGGCTCTGTCCCTCTCTGGGGAGCACTGATTCTAAGGCTTTTGAGAAGGACCTGGACCCTGGGAGAAAGGGGCTGCAGAAGCCACATGTAACAGTTGGAACTTGTCTGAGCAGCAAAGGAGTGCACTTGTGAGTTATGCAACAGTAGAGGACTCTCTTACAGATACACCATGCCCTAGAGAAGGGGGAAGAAGCCAGTGCATCCTAACCCAAGACATGGTGGAAGGGGTCTATGCTACACTAAGAGTCTCCTGAAAGGACAGCTGATAAAGGACCCGCACTAAAACATCAACATTTGCCTACAGGAGGAAAAGCCCAGAGTTCAGGGCCACTTATTCCTGTCCTATCATGTCAGTAGCCCACACCTCAAGTTTTATCTGCCGAAAAGGAGCAGGACACCACCCAAGAAACCCAGCCAAGGAGGACTTCCCCACAGATGCTGGCAGCTCAGAATTTGCCCCACAAAGCATGTAGGTCTAATGTGACAAACAGAAAGACTTCTGGAGTTGTTGTTCAACCAACACTGCCATGTTTCAAGAAGTGGTAGAAATTTCCAGTCACTTATCTAAACTGTTCATCTAAAAGGAATATTTTCAGCCTCATCTATAACTCAAGTTTCCTCTTCCAGCAAGAGGTCTAGGGATGAATTCTCTTTTTGATTTGCATTGATAATTAAAAAATTCTTTTGGGTTAATTCATTCCACTGTGGTCTGACTCCAATTTCTTGTGTTACATAGGCCTTATTTTGGAAATAGCTGCCATTATCCAAGTTTTTCTGAAGCTGTGTTTTTCTTCATGTGGATTTTGGGTTGTATTATATTTTTTTTGCCTGTAAATTTACTCCATTTGTGTGTGTGTGTGTGTGTGTGTGTGTGTGTGTGTGTGTGAAATCAAGTCCAAGATAGGCTGATGTTAGTGGTTATGATTGTGTTTGAGATTTGTGTTGGGAAAATTTAAGCATATATTTGATCAAGTGTCCAGTGAAGACACACTGGAAGTAAATGCATGCTTATTTAATCACAGGATAACTATGACTGTCCCAGAGCCAGGGCCACTTGCTTGGCAGTCTTCCCATCCCCAGAGACTAGTTGTTAGAGACAAAATCATGTATGAGAAACATCTATCACCAGAGCTATGCACTGAACTTTTTTTTATGTGGGAATGATTTACTGAAACAAACTAGCCTTTGTTGAAGCTGATTTATTAGATCGTAAAAGTGTTTTAACATATCTGATCACGCAGCAAACAAGAGCTTCATTTGAGGTGCAGAGGAAGGGAAGTAACCATTCTACAATGTGAAGGCAAACTCTTACATTTTAAAAGATGAGTTCTGCAATAGCTTTATAGACCTGTCCTTCTACCACAGAGTCTAGGAACACAGCCCTGTCCTCAAATCTGCCAGACGATCAATGTCTGGAAAATCTATTAATAATCAAGGATCACCAGAGATGCTTATTCTACAAACTGTTTAGTTAGGAAGTCCAGCTAAGCTAGAATTTTAGAATTTCCTCACTTTGCTGGTACATTCTATGACAGATACACCACGTGTACGTTTAGGGTTCATTTGTGAATGTGAACTCTGTGAAAATTCTATCACAGAGGATGTACAATGCACGTTTTTCCATTCTGGATATTGACTAGTAAAGAGATTGCAGTGTGTACAGGGCAACATATACTTAACTGAAGGGGCATAAAATAACAATTAAATAAATCACAGACACACAAGTTCTAATGACAGAGACAGTGGACCTGTTGCTGAGCACCAATGCACTAGAAAACGTCATCAGCTTGAGTTTTACAATTATTACATGTGCACCCTAGTTTTATGTTACCTTGACACGGGCCGGAGTCATTTGTAAGACGGGAACCTCAGCTGAGAAAATACCTCATCAGATTGGGCCTGTAGGAAAGCCTCCAGGACATTTTCTTATTTTGTGATTGATGTGGAGGCTCCTGTCCACTGTGGGTGGGGACAACCCATGTCTGGTAGTTCTGGATTTTATAGACTGATCATCCATGGGGAGGACAATCCAATAAGCAGCATTGCTAAAGAGTAATGTGGAGTCATCAGCCCAATGAACCCTTTCTCCCCAAGTTGCTTTTGATCATGTTTCATCCCAACAATAGAAACCCTGACAAGGACAGAGTGCAAATATATTTCAGAATAATCTTTAAAAGCTAGTGCCTCAGATTGATTTTTTGTTATAAAATATTTATTCTCCGCTTGATAGCCAAGCCTTACCATTTAAAAAAATGTGAAGACATTATTTATCTGTTTCCATTGTTTAGATTTCTTTCATTCCCTCTGATTTTAAATATTTATAGCAAATGTCCTTATGTAAAGTTTAGCAGATGATCATATCAAACATTGATATTCCATGTACATATAGAGCAGTTTCAACATCAGTCCTGGGTAACATCATTGTTCCTTTGTTTGAATTTCCCTGCTACATTCTGGGTGTCTTCTTAAAGAACATTTTATGATTTGGTAAGAGGTTTTGCATGATGGGTTATATATATTTCGAGTTTCACTCCAATATCGTGTATCTTCACTTTTGTACCCGGGAAATAACTTAAAACTCTTTCCATCCTTTTTTAATTCCTTTTTTATTATTTAAATTCATTTACAATCCAGTCCTTGCCCTCCATCAGTCCCCCCTCCTACATAGAGACTGAGCCACTAACCAGGAACATACACAGGCTGGTCTGAGGCCCCTGGCACGTATATAGCAAAGGTCTACCTGGTCTGGCCTTAATGAGAGAAAATGCATTTAATCCTCAAAAGCCTTGAAGCCCCAGGGTAGGAGAAGGCCTGGTGGGCTCATTCAAACAGGCACCTGTTCTTAAAACACCTAATTTAAAAAACCAAGGAACGTGTGTTGTCATAGAATATATGATTATCACACGGGAAGCCCAATCTTCAGTGCTAAGAAATAAGTAATACTTAAGTAAATTCGATGAAATGAGGAGATGGAGAGGATAGACAGACTCTCTGGGACTGTGGGTCTTGCACGCCTTCCTAGAAAACAACTTAGATCAATGTCGTATTGGAACCCTATCCTCAGCCTCTTGCTCCAGTTCTAGATTCTTCTTTCTTGTTGGTTCTTTTAAGCTTCTTAGGTCTTGTCTCTTAAACATACAATCTTCTTAGGTGTTTACACTGGGCTCTGTGGTCCTATACTGTGTACTAGCTGAATGCATCATTTGTCTTCACTCATTTACATCTTCCTTCCATAGACTCTTTAAAAGTTTTGTCCATGTCCTCCTGTTCTACTCAAAGAATGAAATACTATTATTATTCTTCGAATCTTAAATGTTCCCAAATATATATCCAACACCAAGTACCACCAATTTTGAGGGTAAATTGCAGGCAGTAGATCTTTTAGGAGAAGGGGTCTTGAAAGATATACTAGGACAATGTTGGATTTTTTTCTTTCTGTTTGCTTACTTGCCACCTTGAGGGGAGCAGTGTTTCTTTACTAGGCATTCTCTTTCTTATTGTTCTGCCTAGATCAAGACCCATAGTCACAGAAGCAAATGGACTCAAACTTCAGAAGTCAGGTGCCATAACTTGGCTTTCTTAGGCATTTTGTCATACTGACTAACTAGCATAAACAGGAGAATAAAGAACTATGTCACCAACTCTGGAGTCCCAGAAATTTAATATCTTAAGTGGAGACAGTTCTCAAGACTTGGAAAGAGATTCTAAAGAAAGCACCAGATTGTCCCCATGTCACCACTTAGCTCCACATAAAGATGGGTGTCCCATGTTTATGGGCACAGGATGGGAGAGAGATGGAAGAAAAGCATGGATATGAGGACATAAGTGTGTCTCAAAGATGCAGAGGCCCTGAGACCTTAAAGGAAGCAAACACCACAGATGGGGTTTCCACAGCCTGGGAATAAGGATGATGACAAATCCCAGACACAGTGGTGTAAATGCTATGTCTAGCAGATGCTGTGTTAGTTGATATTACAATGGAAAAATGTGAAAGGAGCACACCCAGTTTCTGTTTCACAATACTAAAGAATAAGTAGATAGGAATGGGTAGAACAAGAAGACCGGCATAATTTCCCAAGTATAAAGCCCATCACTTGGTAAGGGTGATCATTGTGCTGTCGATCAGAGGTGTCTCCCAAACTTCACAAATAGTATAGGCTATTGCTATTGCTTTGTTTTCCCACTAGAACTCCATGATGAGACTCTGTTGTCAAAGAGGCCATAGACATTGGCCACAAGATACAGAATAATCAAATATGATGCTATCCAAGTACGTTCCTTCCTGTTGACTTGCTTTCATAGTGCTGGAAGGTGCTATAGAGACTGCTGAGGGAGAAAGTCATCAAAGTCTAATATTCACATTAGAATAGACCCTACAAATAGTTCAAAAACAGCCATTGTGGAAAGACATGACCATGTGCATATGGCACAAATATTATGGGGATAACCAACCATTTTTGGATTGGATTTAAGGCCTGCTTCACAGGAGGAGATGTATCTCTGGTACTGTAGTTTGGCCAAGAACCCATGTTAGAGAGTTCACAGACCCCATGGGTGAACCTACTACCCCAGATTTGCTAAATGATTAATATTAGACTGCCCTATAAATTAGTATCTCTGTTCAGTTGGATTAGAGCAACCCTCATTAGGTAAGTTTTGTGTGTGTGTGCAGTAGACAAAGAAACAGCTAGTGAAGGAAGATATAAAGTATCTGTGAAGTGCTCAACCATAAGTGAGATGTTGATATCAAGCCCCCTCCCTGAGACTCAGGAGTCATCAAAAAGGAAACAGGAATGTAAGTGTAAATTGAGGTGTTTATCACCCGCTTTGCTCCCAAATAACTGCAGTGTTTCTAAGCCTGCTCTAGCCCATCTTAGCTCCAAAATAAATGATACAGAGACCTGAAATCTTAGTCAGGGTTTTCCTGCTGTGAGCAGACATCATGAGCAAGGCAACTCTTGTAAGGGCAACATTTAATTGGGACTGGGTTACAAGTTCAGAGGTTCAGTCTATTATCATCAAGGTGGGAACATGGCAGCATCCAGGCAGGCATGGTGCAGGAGGAGCTGAGGGTTCTACATCTTCATCTGAAGGTTGCTAGCAGAATACTGGCTTCCAGGCAGCTAAAATGAGGGTCTTAAAGCCCACACCCATAGTGACACACCTACTCCAACAAGGCCACACCTTATAATAGTGCCACTCCCTGAGCCAAGCATATACAAACCACTGCACGTGGTATTTTTATTAACAAGCTGCAAGCAATAAGCTGAGAAGGTTCTGCGCTATTATAACCTGGCTATGCTGCCTACTTCCCAGCCATGAGATCCTTTATCTGCATCTGAGTCTTTCCTTGGCTCACTCTGGTCCATGTGTGTCCTCGTGGCTGCTTTCTCAGTGTGAGTCTCCTAGTCAATTCCCTTACTCCTTCCACATTGTTTCTCCACACAGTTTCTCCACACCATTTTTCCTTCAGCCCCTCTCTCCTCTGCCCAGTTATTGGCTGACTCAACTCTTTATTAGCCAACTAGATGTGATGGAAAACAATTTTTACACACCATTGAGACCTGAGATGCTTGACCATAGCAAGGCAACCAGATGCTTGGCGTAGAAGTCAGCATCTGAATACAGAGTGCACAAAACTATCCCCAACACAGAAACATGGTAAGGGTTGGATGTTAGGAAGGAGTGAAACAGTCTCCTGTAGACACAAGTAGCCCTACCTGTACACACACACACTTATGAGCTCACAGTAGCTGTAGCAGCCTTCACAGGAACCATGGAAGATCTAGCCCATCAATATTCTAGCATGGAGCTAATGACCTCCAACCCCGAACTTAGGCCTAGGGACACTTGATTGCTTCCCAGGGAGGAAAAAAAATCAATTAGTTTTCTTTAAGAGTATGGCTCCTGTGGACAATTCTATATGCTGAAGAGTATGGACAGTGCAAACTGGGCTTGAAGGATTATCAAATTTTTTAAAATGTATAATGTTAGTGGGTAGGAAGGTGGGGATGGATCTTGTAGAACTCAAGGGGATGAGTTAGGCATGGCTATGATTAAAGTGCAATGCATAAAGTCCTCAAGAATTAATAAAAACTACTTAACTTAATGAAGATGGATGAATAAGAGGAGGTGGAAGAAGAGGAGGGAGAGAAGGGGTACAGCTGAGATTATAGCACAAACCTGATCAGGCTGGGGTGTGGAATCTTCTCTAATCTGGGAAGATCCCGCAGATTTCCTGACAATATGCTTCTCTCTAATGCTGGGTTCTTCTGAGCCTCTTGATTCCATATTCTACTTTATAGAAACATTTGCCCTAGCTTGGCTTGGTCTAAATTCTGGCACCATAAAAAGATGGAAAGAAAAAAATGAGTGAAATTTTAGAGATGCTACACAGTTCTGCTATCTGCAAGGATGACCCCGCTCTGCACGGGAAAAGTATTCACCTCAACCGACACTTTCCAGTTTGACGCTAGACGTTTTACTATAACGTGTTCCCTATGGTCATTTAAGATTTTAGGAGCAAAGTTCTGAAAGGCTTGGTATGTAAGATTTCAAGCCTATTGGTTTCAAATTACATCAGATTCAATGAATCCTTTAGTTTCTCTCGAATAGGAGAGACTTCAGATCACTCACTCACATGTGCTTGCAGATGCATGGTCACTGGTGGGTCCCAGGGAGCTCAACATTATCAGCAAAGGTGAACTCCCAAGACAGAAACTGCTTCCCAAAAGCCTGTAGTTCATTTAAGACAGCGCCAGGGACTTGGTATCTAGAGCACCAGAGAGCCCAATTACAGGTGTCCTCCTCATGCACTGTAGCCCTTCTTGGTTTCAAATTAAGTGAAAGTTGTGAAGTTTTTTTTTTTAACTGTATTGTTAGACTTTTAAACTCTTTTCTTTTTAATTAGTGTACAAAGTAATCAGTTTCCTTAGGCCATTTCCATAGATACTTAATTTGGGTTAGACTCCCTCTCAACTTCCTTATCTGCATGCTACCACTCCTGCCTCATGTACCCTACCCTCCTACCCTGCTCCCCTCAACACCACACCCTTCTACTTTCTTATCCACTTTCTTATCACCTGTGACATCTTACCTTGTCACCAGTCTCCATTTACACTTCTTATATCCCAGGCCTCTTTTCTAGTTTCCAGAACTCCACCCGGCCCCCAAATTCTCTCCCTCATAAAAATATATGCTCAGCAGGGAAAGGCATTTTTGGCCAAGTCTGATGACCTGAGTTTAATCCCTGGCTCACTAATAGTGGAAGGATTGAACCAATTCCCTAAAGGTGCATCTCCTTCACACTCCCTTAGGAGGTGTATATCCCCAACACAGAAAAAACAGAAACAAATATTTATTTTTAATTAGTACTTAGGGTCTGCATACAAGAGAGAACATGTGTTTGTCTGAGCCTTTGTCACTTTACTAAATATAGTTCAATTTTTTGAAAATTTTAAAACTTCATTTTCTCTACAGCTGAATAATATTCCATTGTGTATAATACCACACTTTCAGTAGTCATTCATCAGTTCATGTAAACCTAGGCTGATTCTCCTTTAAAGGAGCTGTTGTGAACAGAGTAATACTGACCACGGACATACAAGTACCTGTTTGGTAGGATACAGAGTCACGGATTTTGGAAGGTCAGGACCCCAAGCAGCAGTGCTGAGCGAGTGTCTTGGAAACACCAGGTTCATATTCTGATCCTTGGAACACAGCAGCAGCCCAAGTTGCAGCCACTCTCACTACAATGGACCAGTGAGCTAGGGGGAAGTTTTAGTCCTTCTGTGGAAAAAGTCAAAATCCCCGTCCCATCAGGTGGTCTGAGAGTAGTCATGAAAGTATTGTTTTCTAGTCTATTTTAAGTAGTGCTAATATCAAATTCTGAAAGAAATTAAACTAAGGAAATGAAAGAAAGAAAATAAATGTCCGAGGCCAGCCTTCCTTCTTTGTATCCAGTGAAATGAGAACACTTGATCCAAAGCCCATGCAGAAAGGCTACATTTGTAACCCAGACCTCTTATGTTCCATTTTCTGTAGGAAGAACAGTGTATGGACCTCATCACTACATCCTGGGTGAGGTGAAGAAAGAGCCATATGGGAAGCAGTCGATTTAAAAAACATTGAAAGAAAGAAGAGGACAACACCTGGAGGAAATTGGGGATAGGGAGGGACTTGGTGAGAACTGCCAGGTCTCCAGACTCCACACGGGTTATTTGAAAAAGAGGAGGAAGGCTCACAAGTCCTCTAGGTGATGGGATGTGAAATAAGGAGCATTGGCTTGAGAACCAAGTTAGGCCTGTAGTCTCAGAGGTCAAGCAATATAAGCATATATCCCTGGACCACAGTCAATCTTCATTTGGAACAGGTTTCAAAATGTTCTCCCCTAACACTGATGTTTACGAATGGTGTTCAAAGATACTCAGTGCTAAACTTTTCTGGAGTTGGGGGACAAGCCAGTTATAGAAAATAAGAATATACGTGGATGTTAAATAAATCTGTGCTGTAGGCTTACTCAGTGGTGGGATACTTGCCTATCATGTAGAGGGCCCTGGCTTGGTTTCTTTTTACAGGACAGCAAAGGAAAAATCTCAGTAATGAAAAATAAGACAAGTGAGACTCTCTGTCTTCCATATTGCAGCTTGTTAACTGGCTAACACCCTCTCTTCTGGAAAGTATTCTGAAAACCATGTAGGCTAAGTCTGGTGTGTTGCTTGAAAATATTTTAGTTGAGAAGGAAAGCATTTTACATACAATGCTGCTCTTTCTAAAGAAAATTCTAGAAGGCAACACTGCCATGGAAACCTTGTACAAGTGAGCCATAGCAGAATATAAGAATTTGAGATGAGTCAGCTTCCTCAAAAATATGTTCTACAAATAACTCCCAGTGAGATGTGATAAGTAGACTCCTATTAACAGTCACACAAATTCAGAATCTGTGCTTTGAAGAGGATATATGACTGTAGGGAAATGGTGTGAGATCAAAGTTGTGAAAGGAAGTTCCAGGTAGCCATGCCTATTTCATATTACACTAGTTTCACTTGATAACCAAGCAAAGTTCAGGAATTTAGTTGATTTCTCAGCAAATATGAATCAATCCTTATGTGTGCCAAGCAACTTTCCCTAGTACAAGGATGCAGGAGGGAGAAGTAGATTATATGTCTCATTAGCTGTAGGTTTCCCATCCAGCAACAATGCATTTTCATCTCTGCCGAAAATGATCACAGGCAAGAGGTAGACACATGTCATCTGAGATTAAATTAAATGTCAGTACAGATAATCACAAAGTTGACCTACTGCCAAGCCTTTGCTGATCTTTGATTTCCTCCCATCTCCCAATAAACAACCTGGAGTTTAAGAAAAAATATAACCTTCGAGTGCTCAAAGTTTCTATGAAAGCTATTGGGAAAGAAAATTAATCAACAGTCTTACACAACTGTGATGTCTGGGAGCTACAGTGTGTGGATGGGCCTGGCAAGACATGCCCATTTTTTTTTTTTGAAGAAACCAACCACTTTCTGATGGAACTTGTGCCTGATATCATTAATGAGGGGAGGGTAGCTCGCTGCATCATAAGCCCTAGGAGAAAAAGCAGTACTACTATTCTTCCAAATTCATGTATCAATCAATTGCCCCAAGCCTTCAGCTTTATACCCATGGATCAGTATATCTCTCAACCTCATCAGAGAATCTTCTTTTCACAAGAGAAGATTATTAATAAGGAGACCCACAACTTCACAGCTTATGGAAGCTTAGAGAGAGTGGGGTGTTCATTGCTGAATGAGAGGTCGCACCATACCCTCCTCCCCAGCCTCCGGGATCACTGCAGAAGAGAAGGAAAAACTGTATGAGTCTAAGGCAGCAGACATTTGGAGTGAAAAGCATTTCCCAGATATGACAGGGTCATTGCACAGATGAACTCACAGTGGCTGTGACAACATGGGCAAGATCCATCCAGAGAAAAGTCTCCCCATGAATGGGGGAGGGGTTTTGAAGTCCCTCTCATAACTAGATAGCTAAGGGCAATTTTAAGGCTGCCAATGGAAGGATAGCTGGTTTTCTCCAGGGATGCAGCCCTGAGAAGTTATTCATGCTCTAGTAGATCATCCCACAGCTGTGCACTCAGAGGCTACACTAAGTAGACTCTGGACTTTTCAGAAGCCCACTCAGGGAGTTGGGATTGGAAGAAGGTTGTGTTGACAAAAGCATATAATATGTATGTATGAATTTCTCAAACCTTATTTATTTTTTCAGATATCAAAAATAAAGAAAAATACATTATCAGGTAAAGTAAGGCAATTTTCCCATGCTTTTTGCCAAGATAAGCTCACAACAACTGAAAGGCAAAGGAACTTGATGAGCAGATCTGGAAACTCCAGTAGTTTTGTCTGTGTGGCTGTACCTGCTCGAGGGGCAGCTAGACCCTGAGAGTGACTGAAACTTAGGTTCCATTCATTTTGAGTTGGGACCCTGTAAACTGAACATGCACATTTTTGAGATCTCTCACATTCTCTAAAAAATTGTTCTTTCCACTGTTAACTGATGCAGAAATTACAACCTGGTGTGGGACTTACAGAAGCATATAGGAGAAAAGTAATCAAGATACCAACATGCCTGTCGTTTGTGCTAAGATTACTTAGTGTGCCTTCTCCAGCTATTCATATTTGAGAGATCTGTTTATATGAGGGTAGAGTATTATATTTCAAGTTTGATATTGGCCAGAGAGGATGGGGAGGGAGACTGAGAGATTATTTTTTCACCAAATTAAGTCACTTTTTCAGGCTTCTTGGAGGGATACAGTTTCTTGTCTCATACAGCAGGACCTGCTACAGAGATTGGGGTCAAGAATGTGATTCTGAAAGTAAAGTGAGAACTGACAGCCAAGAGATGTATATTTAATATGGTTCGAGGGATATATCAACAGTCCACTCTGTCTCTGTTTCCATTTCTGCGGGTTTCCCCTCTATTTCACTGAAAGTCCTGAATCTCTGAGTGTTTTGATATTCTGCACACCAGGTATCAGAACAGAGGGTAATGATTAGGAAGGAGACTCTCTAGATATGGCTGTGAAGTTGACAGTTATTTGTACTGAAACAATAGCTTGCTTTTCCTCTCAGAGCTCAGCTTCCAGCCACAGGCTCAGTCAAGTAACATAGTGAGATTTTCAGATTACCCCTGGGCTACAGAACATGGGAGAACCTGACACTGTATCCCTCTCTTACTTTCAGGTATATAGACACACTTATGCTCATTAAAAAAAAAAAAGACAAAAGCATTTCTTTTCTCTTTGAGATTGACAATACCAGAGAAAGGCTCTCTACAGATGTATTTTCCAGTTGCTCACAGTGCTGAGGTGCACTGGAATGAATTCTCAAACAAGTAAAGCACTTGCTTTGCTATGTTTCAAGCCTCTCAAAATATTTTGAGAAGCCCAACAATTAATGCTTCAGAATATTTTTAGGGGAATTTAATTAAATCATTTGAGGCTTTTTTTTTTAACCTTAAAAGGAAAAGCATGAGTGTGGCAGGAGAAGAAAAACCTATTTCTACATCTATTTTTCTCAGCTTCGTGTTCAAATAAGCTATGATCTACATTTGAAATTAAGCATTATGGGATGAAACTTAGAAAATATTTTGACAATTACCACGAAATCTGTATGCTTTAACTCTTTGTTTAAAAAAGCCATTTTCTTTCATTAATTCATGAAGGTATTTGGTTAACTTTTTCCACCTTTTATTCATACACACACACACACACACACACACACAGAGAGAGAGAGAGAGAGAGAGAGAGAGAGAGAGAGAGAGAGAGAGAGAGAGAGAGAGAGAGACTATGTAGTTAATCCTAATTACTTTGTGATATTTGCTCTGTAATTGTTAGTCATAAGCTTAGCTAAGTCTATGGTCATCAAATAAGGAATACATTTCTGAACTATCTTTGCAACTAATTATAGCCATTTGCATGCTTTTGGCTTCTTCAAGCAATACTTGGTACACAATAAACATAATTTTCAATTTTGGAACTGAAAAAATATAAATTTGGAGCACCATGTCTAGGTCTTGCTTTCAATGAGAAGCCTCTCTTCTAAGGACCCCTTCCTTTGCTTTATGACATAAAGCAGCTATAACTGGAGGGGCCTGTTGGGCCAGGGAGTTAAAAACATAGAGAGCAACACAAATGTAGATATCATATGAGAACCTTGGTCTCTAGTAAACCCTAAGATCCATGTCATGGTGGTTTAGCTTGTAATCAATTAACATAAATTACTAATAACCTTCACTTTAAAAACTTCCTCTTAGCCAGAATGTGTTACTTTAAAAAATAGTCATTACTTTTAAAACAGAACACCAACACAAAGATGCATTTGGCAAAATTTATTAAACATAATTTTTCAAAGTGTGCTATACATGTAATTATCTGTATTTCAGTTCAAATGGCTTATCCAGGCTAGCCTTACTGTTATTACAAACCATTCTGCCTAAAAGCAATGGGCATAAGAGTAGGTGTTTGGCTTACAGGCTACCACCTGTCATATAGGGACGCCAAGGCAGTAACTCAAGAGAGGAATCTGAGGTACAAACAATTAAGGGATACTGCTCACTGTCCTCCTTCACCCTAACCTCAGCTGGCTCTCTTATGAATCCCAGGCCTTCCAGCCTAGGGATGATACCATCCACATTGGGAAGGGCCCTCATCCAGTAATTAGCAATTAAGAAAATATCTCAGAGGTATGGCCATAGGCCTGACCAATTATCAACACAATTATTCAGTTGTGTTCCCTGTTTGCAGGTGACTCTATATTTGTGTCAAGTTGTGTCAGTAGCTGAAGCTATGACAGTACGGGATAAAAGTAGGTCAAATCTGATTCGCATAATACATAAAAAGAGAAGTTTCAGTGGAGGTGATGTTCATGTTAACTTATAACAGATGTATATTGCATAACTGATACTCATAGGTAGCAATACTCCAAGCCATCTCTCTGTGAGTTCTCATGTATGCATCTATGTGTATTAAAAATACCTTCCTGGGTTGTTTATATTCTCCTTAAAGGACTCTATTATCCCACAATCAAAACTCTGACCCATAATTGTTACTGTCTAAAGAACTGCAGGGATGGAAATGGAGAGGAGCCTGAGGAAAAGAAGGTCCAGCTATAGGCCTAAAGTGGTATCCAGCTCAAGGAGAGGCTCCAAGGCCTAACAGTATTACTTAGGCTATGGAGCGCTCACAAAAAGGGACCTAGCATGACTGGCCTCCTGAAAACCTAACAAGCAGCTGAAAGAGTCAGATGCAGATATTTGCACCCAACCAATGGACAGAAGCTGCTGACCCCTGTGGTTGACAGAAGCTGAGGAGGAGGGCAACCCTATAGGAGGACTAGCAGTCTCAATTAACCTGGACCCCTGAGATCTCCCAAACACTGGACCACCAACAAGGCAGCATACACCAGCTGATATAAGGTCCCCAACATGTATACAGCAAAGGACTGCTGGGTCTGGGTTCAGTCAGAGATGATGCACATAACCTTCAAGAGACTGGAGGCCCCAGGGAGTTTAGAGGTCTGGTGGGGTGGGGGTTGGGGGTAAGGACAACCTTGTGGAGACATGTGGGACTGTGATAGGATAGCTTGGATTTTGGTAGAAGCGTTGGCTGGAATTAGCCCAGAGACCCAACAGGTGTCTCTAGGACGGGCATCTATTCTGCTGTGCTCCCAGCATCCAGACTCCTGACACATGGCAAAGATCTCCATTAACCTGCACCATTCAGTCACGTAGGGCAATGCAGCCCCTCCCAAAGAGCACAGGTAGAGGGCATGACTACAGGCCTCAGCCTCAAGAGATTTACATACTATCAGTTACCTAAAGGCCAGAGGGCATAGTTAATTAGGTATTCTTTCCCAGACCCTCCTCTCTCCCCCCTCTCCATTAAAGTCAGGTCCACCCTGACGTAAGTGGGGGTGCACATCCAGACTCAACTATCATCCACTATGAAAATAAAGCTGTTTTGGAATCATGGGCTTCCTCGTGCCATTGGGACCTGCTGTTGTGCTGCTGTCACGGAGGACTTCTCTGTGTTCTGGCTACGGGGACAACCTTTCAGCCAAGTGAGTAACCAAAGAATCCAATTCCGCAGGGCACGGTCGGGGCCTCTCTCTCTCCCCCCCTCGTTTCCCTTGGTGTGTGGCTGGCTGCTTCTTACAGCGCAGCTCTGGCGTGCCCACAGTCTCTGTTCGTCCTCGCCCCACCCCCCACCAGCGGTGCATGCAAGCCCCCAATGGAGACGCTGACCTCCTCCGGGTCCACTCGAGAGCCCTGCCTACCCTCGGAACTTTAGGCTGAGTTCACTCCCTGCCCAGAGGCGCTCATAGCCCAGCGCCTGCCCAGTGCCGTGTGGGAGGGGACCAGTCGAACTTCTGGAACACACTTCTGCTGTTCTATGGAGGACCACCTCCCTGAGGCACCTAACACGGTATGCAGGAACTACAACCCAACAATGCAACAGAACTCACATCTGCGAGCGCCCGCAAGTGGGCCATCAGTTTTTCCCCACAGAGACGGGGGCTCGGAGGAGATATGGGATGTAGAACAGTCACAGTCTCACAGGAGAGGAATAAAATCTGGATAAATACATACATACATACATACATACATACATACATACATACATACATACATACATACCCAGGGCTGAAAAGTGGCTTAGCAGTTAAGAGTACTTACTGCTCTTGCGGAAGACCAAAGTTCAGTTTCTAGCACCCATGTCAGGTGGTGCATAACTACATAAAGCACCAGGGAGATACACTCAGAGCACCATGTACAGGTACTCACATGCATGCACAGAGAGAGAGAGAGAGAGAGAGAGAGAGAGAGAGAGAGAGAGAGAGAGAGAGAGACAGAGAGAGACAGAGAGACAGAGAAACACAATCTTCAAAAAAATTAAGTTTCGATCTGTGCATTTGGTGCCTATCTGTAATCCCAGCTGGAGTCGTTAGAATAAAAACGACCCCATAAGCACATAGGGAGTGGCACTATTAGGAGGTGTGGCCTTATTGGAGCAGATGTGCTCTTGTTAGAGGAAATGTGTGAATGGAGGTTGAATTAGAAGCTTCAGCAGATAAAGCCCAGTCTCAGTGGCTGCACTGTCTCTTCTGCTGCCTGTAGATCTAGATGTAGAACTCTCATTCACCTTCTTCCAGCCCCATAACTACCATGTTCTCTGTCACAATTATGCTGGACTAAACCTCTGAAACTCTAAGCCAATCCCAGTTTAAGCTTTTCCTTTTTAAGAGTTGCCTTAGTCATGGTGTCTCATCATAGCAACAAAACCCTAAGTAAGGCATCAACATTCAATAGTCATCCATGTCAATCAACAGAGTCAAGATAATCCCTCACAGACATGCTTGGAGGCCCAGATGCTACGTGTTTATTTATGAAGTTGAAAATTAACACTTAATGTTAGAGAGATGGCTCAGTGATTAAGAGCACTGGCTGCTCTTCCAGAGGAGCCAGGGTTTGATTCTCAGCACCCTTACAGTGGTTCTTGACTGTTTGGTACTCTGGTTCCAGGGAATCTGATGCCCTCTTTCATCATCCAGTGGCACCAAACACCAAGCATATGGCACACTCACTATGTGTATATACCTATACCTGTACCTATACATATGCTAAACTTTGCAATTCTGCCTCTTGTACTGTGACCTTGGAATACAAATGCATCAATTATTAAGGCATAATTTCCTACCTTTCCCCTAATATCTCACATTTATTTGATGATGTACAATAAAACAGCCCAAACTATAAAATTTCCATATTCTTTATAGTTTTAGCATTTTTTAAAGTCTCAAGTGTTTTAACTTCAAGCTCAGCCAGTGTATGTAATGCCACAGGATAAACAGTCCTGTTTGTAAAGGAGAGAATGGTGGTATAGCAAAGAAGAAACAAACAAAGCCAAAATGTAGCATAGCAAACACAAAATCCCACAGTTGCATCCCGCAGCATCTGGAGCCCCAATGTCATTTTCTGAGTTCCAGTCTGCTCTGGAAACCCAGTCCTTCCAGCTCTGTACCACACAGTGATTCTCTCCTAGTCTACTCCACTCTGGCTCGCAGCCTTTCTTGGCAGACATTCCACAGTACTAGCAGCTCCAATAACCTAGGGTCTCAACTGCAGTTAGATTTCGCAGCTGTGTATAAGGGCCTCTCAGCGCCCCTCCTCTGGGATCCTGAGCATGCCACAGTGTGCATTGGCTTCATCTGTTCTCTATGACCCACTCAGTATTGCATCTTTAATGCCTTCAAATCCAGTACAACAGAGATGCTGCCAAGTTCTGCTGCCAGCTGAGATGGAGCCTTGCCCCTGGACCACAGCTGCATCCTCTTCTATGTGCTAAGAAACACTTTACTAGGCAGCTGCATTTAAGGAGCTAGGGCCTCTGAGGCTAAGGCTTTCTTCCTTTAAATGAATTTGCATCTAAATAAAATGGGATATGTTCTCATTTTCCCCCGTGCTCTACAATGGTGCTGATCTCTCTACCAGTTACAGATGCTTCAGCACCAGTTTGACTACCTTCCTGCCTTGAGATTTCCTCTGCTAAGCAAATCAGTCAATCTTTAAATCAAGCTACCCTCAAGTTCTCAGGACATAGGCAATATGAAGCCAAATTTTTGACCAAAATCCCACAGTAATGGTCCTCAACCCAGCTGATATTTGAGCCCTTCTGAGATGTGAGTACAGTCCACATTTCTCTCAACATTTGTGCCTCCTAAGCTCCCAGTAGAACAACCCAGTAAGCTGTTTCCATCATTCAATGTTCTTTTTATCTTGCCCAAAGTTCTACGTTCCTTCATGCTGCAGCCAGAAAACTGTTCAGATGGTCGAACAGCCATATAGTCATGTTTATCACACCACAGCCCTGCTTCTTGAGACCAGTTTTGATTTTAGTTTCTTCTCCCATTGCTGCGCTAAAATGCTTCAACAAAAACAACTTAATGGAGAAAGAATTTATTTAACCTCAAGTTCCAGGCTACAGTCTGTCTCGGTGAAGAAGTCACATCAGCAGGAGCTTAGAGTAACTGTAAATGTTGTCTAAAGTAAGAAGAAAAGCACTATGATTATATACATGCTGATAGTAAACTCCATTCCCGGCTGTTACACCCCGAGTAGGAAGTAGTGCCACTCTCGAAGTGGGTAGCTTTGCCCGTCTAGATTGAACTAATCAAGACAATCTCCCACTGCCATAGCCTGAGGCCAATCTCTCAGATGATGCTGTATTTTGTTAAGTTGACACTTGGCACTAACGTCACATTTGAATTGAAATACTAAGCAAATTGTTCTGTGATTGCTTGTCTCCCTCCTTAACCAGCAAATATGTTTGTTCATTGCAGTTGTGCCCTCTTTGGATTTTGCTGTAACAATAAAATAAATGTTTTTCTTCAGTATCCACTACTTTCATTTTTCTCTCTGGTCAGGTTTTGAGTTTTCTTCTGAGTTACTTACACTCAGTGGAAATGATACTGTATACTCACATCTGTGGCACAGCATAGTATTATAGGTGCCAATAAAAATGGTGGCTATTTTACTTAAAGTAAGTTTGGATTCTGTTCTCACCAAGACCTCTTTGCCACCCTGTGGAGTCCAACGTCCAAGCTTAATCCAAGGACCCAACTCAATTTAAAGTATGCTTTAAGCCAAGTGAGTCAGATTTGACAGGAAACTCACGGAAGACTAAGTTTAAAGAGAAAAATAAACACTATAGTTAAGAAATACACATCCGTAAACTGCCATGTTAGAAAAAACAAAATTCAGGATAAAGATTTGAAAGTATCAAGAATGTCAAAAGAAGAAAGCATGTATGTGGCTGATGTGTAAGGTTCCTGCCACATATGTATGAGAACCTGAGTCTGATCCATTTCACCCACACAGAAAGTGGGATACAGAGGTAACTGTAACCCCAGTCTGGAAAAAGGAAGAAAAAAGACAGGAGATCCATGGTGCTCACTGGCCAGCAAGAATCAGTCATCCCCAAGTTCAATGAGAGAGCTTGCCTCAAAAGCAATGTGGAGAGCAACAGAAAACACCCAGGTTCAACTTCTGGTCTTCACTCCCCTCCACACACATGTCCACACACACACACACACACACACACATGAACACAGACAAATAAAAAAAAATAAGAATTTAAATAAATGCAAGATGTACTACAGCTTGTTCATACTAATCCCTAAAGAGATGCTCAAAGATGGTAAAAGGCAGTTTTCTTTGATCTCAGCCTGAAGAGAAGAAGTCCCTAGAAATGGCTGTTGTGTGAACTAACATGAGTGGCAGTATAACTACCTTCAGAAAGCTCAGGGAAGGCCAAGCCCTTCCACAATATCATGTTTTGTCCTTAGTGGCTGACTCACAGTGAAGCAAGGCAGATGCTGGAGTGTTTAAAGGAACATCACAGGAGTATGAGCAGATGAGAAAAATCTACCACCAGCACTGCGAGGGAAAGATGTTTTAAAACATTCACAAGGGTAATATTTGTATTTATTGGATCTAAACCTCACAGAGAGACCTAGAACCATTGAATGGAGACAGCAAATCAATACATTTGGCTTCAATTAAAGAAAAGGACCGTTGGTGTTGAGTGGAAAGGAGTAAAATTTTGGCAGATTCTTGACACCCATTTCAAGGCTGTTGTGTACATGATCCCAGCACTATATAAAAGAGTATAGGCTCTTTTTTAGGATGCTCCAGTGTGAAAGCCAAATCATAAATCCAAGCTGAAGCAGAGCCACGTCCAGGTTGTAATTCCTGAGACACTAATCTTAGCCTTGAAGCATATCCCTTAGCCCACACATACCCTGAACTTCTCAGCCAATTTCTGTCACTCCAGAGGTGATAGATAGAGTGAAAAGCCATGCTGCCACTGTGGCTTCAGAGTCTTCCCAGCACCATGCTCTGCCTTTGTGGTCTTTTCTCTTTATCACAGTGACATTTCATTATTGCTCTAAGTCAAGGAAACTGAGGCTCAGGCTTGGAGCAGGTAGTGTCTGGTTTCATGCTTCCAAGACTTCAGCATGTGCTGGAGGATGGGAGACTAGGGCCAAAAGGATGGGGAAAGTAGGGGAGCAGCCAGGTCTGGCTTCCCAGTGCATTCTGTATTCTAGTGATTCCAGGAGATTGCAGTGTTAGCTAGGAAGAGAAGGAGATGAGAATAAAAGAGTCTGCAGATAATGGCTGAGCTCCTCTTGGTAGCCCAGGCATGCTTTGAGATCAAGAACTTCATCACGTTGTTCTTTGTGGTAATAGCCAGATCCCACTGTTCTTGGAGAACCCCTGCCATTTACTTCAACTGGTTCTCTGCTCCTGTAAGAGTTGGCTAGTTTTCAGAGTAACCATTTTGAACATGGGGTGCAGTCGCTGTAGCTTAGCCTCCCCTGTCCCAACACCTACAGACTTTTGTCCCTCTTCTTAGTCATATTCTCAGTATTGATCTACTAACTTAAGATTTGCCCTGAACTTCTGGAATTCACCCGAATGGACTTATTCAAAAATCATTACACAGACTTTGAGTTGCTTTTCAAAATTTGACATTATATTTCTTCTATAGTGCATGGGAACATGGGAAACACAGAGTATTTGTTGCTACAGTAACTGTCTCATGGTGCTGAATTAGTGATCCAGGGCTAGTTCCCTTGGCCACATCATTGGTAGTCCTGATCCCGTCTCAGAAGCTGGCTCCCACTATCAGAGACCATTGCCATGGCTTCTTATGCCATGCCATTCCCTATACAGAATCATTTAACCTATATATAAATAAAAGTAATTTTGAGAAGCAAAAACTAAATTATCAAACACTTATAATCTTCAGAAATTAAAAAGTAGTAAATGAAACCTACACAATTATATACAAACAAATGTTTACAGACAAAACCATTCATGTTGACAGCATTTGATAATCAACTAGTTAACCCATTGCTTTGCATAACTGACTTTAAAAATTAACTAATTTTTAAGTTAGCCATAAAAATGAGTCATATATATGATCAAAATAATAAGGATGAAATGTTTGTTTTAAGATGATAAGTATGTTTGGAACAATGGAAGATTTATTTGTCCAGTTTTCCATTATTTTAAACCTAAGAATGTTTCTTTTTAAGTTATTAAATCTTCAACTTAAAGACAAATGGCTTTCAGGTTTGTGGTTTGACCTCCACGTATAGTTTAAAAACTGGAGAATGGTCTTTCAGGGCTATACTGGCCCACACTCCCACCATCAAAGTGTGCGAGCCCCTGTTCCCCAAGGCCCCCACACTTGCTACCATCAGTGGATCAGGCTCTAGCCATTCTAATGCATGCATCCTGGCATCTCACTTCAATTGCCATGTTCTAAATGACATATTGTGTTAGTCTGCTAAGGCTGCCATTCTGCAACATGCAAAGTGAGGAAATGATTAAAAAATAAACCCCTATTTTCTTATAGTCACAGGGGCTCAACTGCTAGATCAGGAAGGCAGTGGGGTTGGTCTCTGCCCAGGACTCTTGTCCTTGCTTGCAGATTGCTGCTGTCTGTCTGTATTTTTACATGGTACCCTTGCATCTGAGTTACTATCTCTGGCATCTCTTTCATTATGAAGATACCAGTGTTACTGATGTGAGGACCATCATAATTTGAGCTCAATTCTCTTAAAGACCTCATTTTCGAATAAGGTCACAGTAGGAATGCGAGTCTCCACGTGTGAGCTTGGAGAGGAGGCCGTGCAAGTCATCATGCATATGACCTGCTTTGGCTTTGAATTTCCATGCTTTACGTCTGCATATCTTTAGCGATATTTGTTTAGCCTTTGGCAGCATTTTTAAGCAATTGTTAATTTTTTTTTGTTCTGGATCTTCATTCTCTGTAGATTTCATGGTAATCCTTCACCAGATAAATGTTTCCCATGTATCCTCTTCCAATTTCTATTTTGTCTTCCAGTTCTCCCGACCCATGTTTGCAACTTGATTTTCTCTCCCTACTTAGTTCTGCTTGATGAAATTCCCCTTGTTCTCTTCCTGTTCTAGGTGGTAACCAGAGGGAGAGGTTACATGCCATTCTATACTCCTTCACCCAAAGGACACCATACTGTTGGGGTTGATACCCCTGTAAGACGAGGACAATGAGAGGTCTCATTCTATCAGGGCACAATAAAACCAGCCATCTAAAAGCCAGACATAGACACACACACACACACACACACACACAAACACACACACACACAAACACACACACCATAACATGAAGCAGCCAAAAGCTTGACCCCTGAACTTTCTAGATAAAAACCATGAGGCAAATGGCTTGTATTACAAGGCCTTGCTCCCACTCAGACATTAAGGCTTTAAACTTAAGATGAAAGAATGGAACCTGTCTTCTAGTAACTGTCCCACATTCTTCTGCTTACATGTATATGATGTATTCCATTTTTAATGATAATTGCCATCAGGCCAGAGGACCTGGGTTCAATTCCCAGCAATAGCTCCTCACAGCCATCTCTAACTTCCATCTCAGGGAATGTAATTATCTTTAGTACTCATTCTCAAGCCACCTTCTATCCTTTTCCCAACTCTTTCAGCATCTACTAAAGATTTCTTGTCATGAAGTGTCATTTGACTCCAGAACACAGGTCATTTGTGGCTAGATCTCCCTCTGTCCATTTATCTGACATATGATCACAATGCCAAGGTGAGGTCAACATCAAATTAACTTGTTCTGGTAGCCCAATGGCATATCTGAGATCAAACTCAGGAGACCATCTGAAAATACAACTCAGACAAACATCAAAATGTTCCAAGGTAACTTGGACTTTTACAGAGTGTGCTCTGTGATATTTTTACAGGTATAAATGGAACACTCAGCTCAGATAAAGGAATGCTGGTGATATCGTAAAGCCTGAAATGTATGCAAGGTGATAAAAGAAAAATGCAAATTCTAAGGTAGGACAAAACAGAATGATAGTTTGTGACTAGGAAGACAGGTATGCTGTTTGTATATGTGCAATTTTCTTTGACTATAACCTTAGTGAATAATTGTTTCCAAAGCACAATGATACCATGACTGAGTGTATGCCACAGGTAGCATGGCACTCCATCCTTCAGCAACCAGGGAAGCATCTTTCTCCCTTTCTGCCTATCAACTAGTAGCTTTGTTGGTTTACAGTATGTGTGGTCAGTTGTATCCATTGTTGGCTAGGCTCCCCATAAAAAGGACAAGACTGGGATTCAGGACAGAGTTACCCATAAGGATAATAACTTCCTTATTTTAACGTAAGCATATATTTGCCATCATTTCATTATTCATAGTAGGAGAATTGTCGTATCAATGTATATTATTTCTTTAATAACATTTTTCAAATGATGTATTATTTAGAAACAAGTAAAAATAATGCCTCTGTCTACATTATATGAAGCATTTTGGACTCTCCAAATGTCAGAGGCATAGGCCATATTGTCACGAGTCTCATGTTTTATTATGATGAAATAAAGAAAACAGCCATTTAATTACCACTCCTGGAAATCAAACACTTGGCTCAGAATTTCTTCTTTTGATTAAAGCTGACACAATTAATGTTTCTAATGGTAATAGTGTATTCAGGAACTCCACAGTGCAACTACAACATGTTAAACACAATTTACTTAATAAAGAGTGGACAATCTTCAAAGCAATGAAACTTGCTATGTTATACCCAGGCCATCTCATGCACTTCTAAGGACTATCAAATACCTTCACAAAGATACTTAAGAAATTTGGATGATCTGACGTATAATTAAAGAATCTGGTTGTCTTAGATGAAGCTGAAAACTCCCTAAAGAAAAGAAGCCTTCATGGTGGGTGCCACATACAGTCTTTGACACTGGTCAGTTTGAAAAGTGAAATTGTGATGTTCTGGTCTCATTACGGCAGATAATATGCAAATGCCCAGCTCGGCTCTACCAGTGCAGAGCATAAGAAAACATAAGAAAGCAAAACCAGAAGCTGACCCAGCAAGATTTATAGAGTAAACCTTGTTCTTCTCTGATGAAATAAAAGCACCTGTTACCAGACAAAATATATGCCAGAGGGAGTCGTTCTGTTCAAAAAGCTTTCTACTTAGAAAACTTAGAACTGAAGAATTCAGCTCAGTAAATCAAAATTGTATACAGTAAAAGCAAAGCCAAGAACTAGTTTTATTGGGGAACGAGTGTCTTAAAGGATCACTAGACCATCAATTCTGCCATGAAGTAGAAAAGACTGCAGTTAACTATGCAAGGACCTCTTTTTCCCAAAACAAATTTTAAATTGGAATCAAATATCATCTTATCGACAGTCTTGCTGATGTTAGGGTTTGGCACAAAAAATCTTCTGTTCAGTAGTCAAAAGTTTGTTCTTTATTGCTTTCTGTTTTTAAAGAAACATCTTTCTGTCTGTCTATCTCTGTCTCTTTGTCTCACTTTCTTTGTCTCTGTCCTGCTCTGTCTCTGTCCCACTCTGTCTCTCTCTGTCTCTCTGTCTCTCTGTCTCTGTCTCTCTGTCTCTCTGTCTCTCTGTCTCTCTCTCTCTCTCTCTCTCTCTCTCTCTCTCTCTCTCTCTCTCTCTCTGTGTGTGTGGGGGGGTCTTCATGTTATTATAAGTATATGTGGAAGTCAGAGGACAACTTACTGGAATCATATCTCTCCTTCCAATCTCAGAAGAAACAGATACACAATAGCAAACTTTCCAGTGACATACATCCTCTAGCAAGAACACACCTCAAAAATCTATAGAAAAAGCACCAGAAGACTATGGGGGTCACCTCACTCAACCCATAGCATAGCTAGCTCACTGCTCTATAATTTGAAGCAATGTATGGAGATAGGGTAGTGTTGAGACAAGGCTGCCCTAATCTAAACTGGAAACTGAATAAGACAGTGGGGTTTCAAGCTATGCCTCATCCTAACAGACTACCTTATAAGTGGATTTTTACTTCATTTGAGTAGAAATAATAAGGCAAGGTGACTGAATCTTTGTGGAAATATAAACAACATTGTCTCTGACTCTCTTTCTGCCACTATCCACAAAAATGTAGACTAGCCATGCCTCAAATGTGCCACAACAAATTGGGAGCATCTGAACATAGAAGCATATTCAAATCATATCGGGTAGTGAAGGCCTGAGAAACTATTAAACACACCACAGACTTAGGGAAGGCTGTGTAACATCCTCATCTAACCCATAAACAGGACACTTCATTGCAATAATGTCAACCCAGATACCAGCTATCTGACCACCCAACGTGTGCATGGAATAATCCACAAGAGGTCTTCTGACTGTCTTAGGATCTCAGCTTAGCTGATCTTGGTTGCCATTTCTTACTTGGCGCTGTATATAGTATCATGAACAAAGAGAGCCCTAACTTCCAACACAAAGGCCAAGAATCTCATCTGAAGGCACAATTCCCCATTTTTCTATAACCTATCTGACACTTGCACTGATGTACAAGAAAATGTCTTAATCTGTGAAATTTATTTCATTCTGTTACTATAAACATTTACAAAAACTGATATTACATTCAAATATGACATTAGGGGTAACCTTAATCCAGGTTCCATGTAATTGTCACTTAAATTTGGCTATGGATTTAATTATCTCTTTCCCTTTGAGGGAGAGCTCTTGCTCTCAGACAGAGGAAAGATCTCTTTTGTCCAGTAACATTATTGTTTAATGTTTATTGTTTTCTGCCTCCTGTAACACAGAATTTTGTTCTCTTACAGAGCATTTAAATGACTCTTGCTCCTTACTGAGACTCAGCACAAAGCTTTAAGTGTATCTTTAAAATTAATGCAGCCCTTCATGATATGATCACAAACTGAGCAAATGTTCATGGCATAGTAACTTTACAGTTATGAAAGGAGAACCCAGGAGCAAAATCACAAAAAGTACTTAATATTAAGCAGTTAACCTTTTTTTAAAAGTGTTCTAAGATTAGAACATTTCACTAATACCAATTAACCACTACTACTTGAGTTCAGCTTCTTTCTAAAGTATTGCTATTATTGGTCTCCATCTGGTCTAATTAATAAGAATTCATCATCAACTTGTTCTGACTATCAGCCAACTTTCATGTTTCCAATCTGTTAAGCTTGGTTAAGAACTAGTGTTACTCCATCTGCATAGCTGTCTTTCCTAATAAGTAGGACCCACAGTGGCTGTTGATTGTAACATCCCAGCTATGTTCTAGCACATTCCTTGAATTTTCATCCTGCCAACTTGTGTGAGAGAGATGGAAACTTTTCAGTGATTCTTCCAGAACAAAATTTCTACACTAAACAAATACACCTATTTCAAACTGCTACCAGGCTCCTTTGATGCTCATGATAATTCTGAATCCTAATGTTATGGTAAATCTGCCTGATTTCCTCTTGACTTCTGGTTCTTGTGCTCCCTGCTTTAACATTGTGTTCTGACATCATCTCCTATCACCCCCTTATGATCTAACTCTGACTCATGCTCACACCCCAGTTACTCTTTAAACAGCACAATGTCTCTAGCTTAAGAGACTTTTGTTTTTCCTGTTACCTAGCATGATTTCCCATAGTCTCCTTTGTAGCTTTCTTACCTGCTGTGGATCTGGGTTTGAATGCAGCATTACTGCTGAGATCAGACTTTAATAATACCAAGAGCTGCACTCTGTCATGATTAGATTTTCAAAGACAACTTAGATCACACACACACACACACACACACAAGACTGGAAGAAGACTTTCTCTTGATTATGCTTTATCTTTTTGAGAAAAGCCTGGCATAGAGCAGAGCAGAAAACATTGCCTGGGTGACATGGGTTAGAAATCCAGTTTCACCTGCATTCTGCATGGGACCATTTTCCTGGCCTGGTGTTTGTCCTGTTCTGCTTCTTTTTCACTGATTTCTTTCTTTTCTTTTTTTTTTTATAATATATATATATATATTTTTTTTAAGAAATATTTCCAGCCTTTCCCCCTTTCCCACTGCTAATTTCAGAATCCTGGGATGATCAGCAGTTGTGTGCATAGACCACTGACCCTTCCTTGTCATTCATGAGTGTGGTTGTATTAGGCAGAGACAATTATGTGGAGATGATGGTATGCTGTGCATTGATCTGACCAGGGAACACAAATTTTCTGTCAAATTTGCCCATATCTGTTAATAAACAGAGAGCCCTGAAGGAGACACTCTTCCCACACTTGAAACACAGAGCTGTTCGTATTCCTTGCTGATCCCAAAGCCCAAGTGAGTATCATTGCCCTCTAGAAGCAGGAGTGAGTTGGAGGGAAATAATATTGAAAGACCATTATTTTTTCCAATGAAGCCTCAAGAGTCTTTTCATGTTCTCTAGAAGGTCATTTGAGGTGCCAAGCAGATGACCCTGCCTGAGGTGCTTAGATCAGCATTGACTGTCAAAGGGATAGGGATTAAGAAAAGCAGGAAATGTGTTTTTACTCTAAGCCATTATTTCTATCATAGAATTGAACTTTATAAACTCTAACCCATAATCCATTTCCTCGCTTATTTTATGAAGCTTATTCATCTAACACCATAAGAATTAATGATCTGAAGAAGATCCTCAGAGGATGACAGGAAAATAACATCAGTATGAAAGCCCAACTTTCAATCTTCAATGACCCAGAGCAAACTAATCTTTCTGAGCATCTCCTTCATGGCAGTAAATTTTATTTGTGGCATTAACTCTGAGAGGAATTTTCTATACAGTGAAATAGAGCAGAATTTCTCAAACTTTTGATAGTCTTTGCACTTTTATTTTTCATGTAACATCCACCAAAGTTTAGCATCTGGTGTCTTAAAAGCTCACACCCTTTCACACCCTTGCTGGTTCCAAAGGTCAATAGATGCTTAAGGAGTTGACTTAACCCTTTTTCCTTCCTGCTAAAACCTGGTATTTACGTAGTCACCCTCCTTTAAGGGCAGGAGGTTCTCCTTTTCCTCACAACCATCTTAGCAGTGATACTGGGATCCAAGAAGCCTCTCACCCTCCCAGCATTCTGATCCCAGTTTTTCCTGGCTTCTTTCCACTGCCTACCTCTATCCTGTCCACCATCACAAACTGTATTGTTCCTCAAGGCAGCATTCCCTGCATCTTCAGGTTTTCATTCACCTGAGTGCCAAAAAAGACATTGCTAAATGGTGATTTCGACCCTGCAAACATGTCTTGAATCTCACAAGGGCATTTTATTTACCCTGATGTGCCCATCCTCGGGAACATTTGGGACCAAAATCACCTGACAAACTCATCAAAACTACAGTCTCAGACTCCTGAAAGAACATGAAGTAGCACCTCTATTCGTTCAGGTTTCTAGGTGCTTTGTGTTGCACTGAAGGCTGCAGACTGTGGCTATGATGATGTTAGACATCCCACCATGGTTTACTCAAAACCACCCCTCTTCCCAGTTCAAAGTGGGCTTGCTCTATGTGTAGACTCTTTACTCTGGTCCTGGTCACACAACTCTGTGCACAGCACTCTAAACCAGAAAAGCCAGTCCATAGTTTGTCTCTCTTTGATTCAAACATCAACAGAGGTCTTCAAGCATCTACCTGGCTTTCTTTTTGGGGGGAGGTGGCTTTGGGTGTGTTTTGTTTGTTTGTTTGTTTTTGCTTTTGTTTGTGTTTTTTTTTTTTAGAATAATACCATGCCTTTCAGATCTCCAAGGAGACTGTTTGAATTAAAACTGCAAACACTGATACCATGTTGCATTCTGTGTTCCTATCAGTATTCAGAACCAGAAATCTACATGACACCAATATACCTAATGAAATAGGCTTAATATAATTTTGTGACTTTTATGCTATGGATTATGTTACTGATGAGCAGTTAGACACCACAGATGTGTCTGTGATTCCCGAGTAAATTTCTAATTCAAGGGCATAGTCAGCCAAGGATTCATGTGTTTACTTTACTATTTGAAGCATATTTGAAATATTTTATGGAAAATTGACTTATGTTCCTCTAGGAAAATTGTAATCTAAATCAAAATTTAATGAGGTTAGTAAATATTTAGTGGGTTGACAGTTGATGACCGTAACTCCTTTGTTGCATGTTATTAAATTTGTCCATCCCATATGAACAGACAGCATAGGAGGCTGTTCTCTGAAACTCCCATTATTCAGCTCTAATACCTTAAGGGCCCAACTGCTGCTACTAGAACATCCTGTCCTTTACGGTGAGGACTAATAGGTGGGATAAGGCTCTAAAGCATCACATGTGTGCAGTGGGCCTCCACGTTTGTGAACAGAGACCTTTGTATGCACTCCTGTGTATGCTCTATTTGATGACATGTACACAAGGTGCCTAATATAACAAACTTTAAAACATGTTAAGATAAGATACATAATTAGGCCTCGGGCCATTTGGAGATTCAGAAGACAGCTTGCCACAGTCACCTGAAACCAGTGTGTTAGAGCCAAAGCAGGGTTTTTCCATTACATGATCAGATAACCTTGTCAACGAGACATAAATATTTGGCAAATCTTCTCTATGCAAACATACATTTACTGTGCTTCTTGGTGTAAATGACTTTCTAGAATGAGGATGATGCTGAAATCAAAAGTGCTCCATTTCATACATTATATGTAAATATTTTGCTTCTGAGACATGACATTAGTTTTGAAAACATAACAACACAAAGGACTGCTCTCCATAAGGCAATGTTTTGTTAAACAGTGTAACTCTAATGTCAACAGAATGATCAACTGTTGAAAGGCTCATTAATAATCATAAATGATACTGAGACCCACATTGGGTACATGTAATGTTCACAAGGGCTGCTCCTAAGAATGCTGGGCTTTGCATTTTTAAAGTCATAAATTCAGGTTCTTGAGAAAGCAGTAAGTCTAGAGATCAGATTTCAGTGTGGGATGGCAAAAGATAGAGTACTAGGCACAAACTTTTTCTAATCTCTCTATATTAAATGTTTCCTGAGGTAAATACAGCATTCATTCTGTGCTATTGATATCTTATACGTACTTGATTATAATATAATTATACATTAACATGAAATACTCATTGCATTAATTATTCAAGTGTTTTAATGGTTGACACTGAATTGCATAAATATTCAATGAAATGCAGTTGCTTGCTTTTTTTTTTACTATTCTTAACAAAACTAATCCCAGTAAAATATAATTCTCATTTTAAGTGAATTAAATAGATTATATTTCCAATATCTTTCAAATGTTATTCAATATGCATATGAATTTACAGAAATTAAGAGGCAACACCTTATTCATACTCTGGTCTGTTTGATCACTGGGGATTTCATTGCCTCTTGGTACTACTCAAGGTTCTGTATATCATGGGCCCAGGCACCTCTTACCCCTTTCCATCCAGAAGGTAAAGCAGATGTCAGGTCATTTTTGCATGTTTGGGGAAAAAACTTGTGATGTTATTCACATTGGAATATTTAATAGTAGTATCTCTCAGAAGCCAACATATCTGTAGCCCATCAAGAATTTCACACATGTTGACTGGTCTATTCTTCAAGACCACACAGCACTGTAGGTAAGACAATTAAGGAATTATAGAATAGACACTATCAGGGATGAAGCTGTATATAATATAGAAAAATAAAAATCTTTGGTCAGAGAAAACCAAAGGATTGAGAAAGGGACAAAAGCATTCTAATAATTAAAGACATTAGAAACTGGTGGGAGCCTTCTGACACTTAAATATACAGAGAAAAATATTTTAATATATGCTTTAAAAATGACATTTAGAATGCTGATTATGATATAGAAAACACAATCCTTAAATTATAAACAGAAAAATGAAATACCACTTCTTCTTGTGAATATTTATATTTGTATTCCAGGTAGTCTAAAAATGTGCTTTCAGGGTGTTTGAGATTCTAAGTCAGAGCATGTGGTCATTAACCTTCAACCTTAAAAATGGTGAATTCAAAAAAGAAAATGTTTGTTCTTTTCTGCTTTGACTATAAGTCTATGCGTGTCTACATATGGATATGTGCTTCACCACAGGTACTTTCTCAGGTCGGAGGAGGGTATCAGATCCCTGCAGCTGGAGCTCCAGGCAAGTGAATCATCACATATGGGTGCTAGGAAGCAAAGTTGGACCATGTGCAAGAACAGTCTCTTAGTCACTGAGCCATCTCTCCAGGCCCTGGAAATTTTTATTCTAAAAGGCATGCATGAATCACTTTCCCTATCACAATTTTTTCATGTCATTCTTAAGTTCATTTAAATACTGTTGTTTAGGAAGTTATTTGAATACTATGTATTTCCTTTCATTAAAAAATGAAGTAGCTCTGCTAACTTTCTTTCACAATGTTCAGTAAAAAATAAAAGGTCACGATAAAACTCAGCTGAGTCTTTGTAAGATGACATTTCTTCTGAGTTAAAAAATACAAAGGTCTAAATGTAAATAACACAAAATAAAAATTGCACAAATATATCCTGCTCTTTACTTTTCGTATCTTCCACATTTCCACACATTCTATCTGACTTTACATATGAGTGTATGTAAGTGATCAACAGGATCTTAGGACTTAGTGAAACACCTATGTGTATAGACAGTGTACTTCAGACATCAAAATGCACATTCATGTACAAACCATATATGTGTTTTTCTCAAATGAATAATCTCTGTAGCCGGGCTCAGCCTCCTCACACGCAAGCACAAGTCAGTAGTAGCAGTAAGGTGGAACCGAAGAGGCAGCTCTGGAAAACTGGCCCATACTTTAACCTAATCTGGTTTCTAAGTTAAAGTTGATAGTGTGCCCTACACATTGTGGCTTAATAAGAAAGAAAGATAGAAATGGAATTCTAGGCTGAGGTAGCTCCTAAACAGCCAGGGCAGCCAGGAAGACCAGAGCAGCCAGGGCAGCCAGGGCAGCCTGAGCAGCCAGAGCAGCCAGGGCAGCCAGGGCAGCCAGTGATGCAGCTGGTGTAGCCAGTGCAGCCAAGGCAGCCAGGGCAGCCAATGATGCAGCTGGTGCAGCCAGTGCAGCCAAGGCAGCCAGGGCATTTGCATTCACTGTTCTCATTGTGTGGTAGCAGGAAGAGAATAAGAGTTTTCATTGATGTCAGAATTAGTTGGTTGGGGTTAAACAAGTAACATTAATCAAGTGTTATAACATTTTAGGAGAGGGCTATAAATTTCACTTAAAGGTTAACCTATTGGATATGGTTAAAACAGAGAAAAGCTTGAGGGTAACCAACAGTTCCTTGCAATAAATAGCATGTCTCAAAGGTGTTGCCATTCACAAAGCTGCAGATAACATCTGAGACCATGAGAGAAAGCACAGGTATCATGTAAAACTGAAATTTCTTATGCAGAAACAAGAAAGAAAAAAAGGTGTTTGATGTTACAGATTGAGGCAGATATGTCCCCAGAGTCTTGTGTGATAATGGTGTACATGCCTGCACATGGCTGTCTTTAGGAATGATGGAACCTTTAAGAGGGCAGGCATGCTATGGC
>NW_021604564.1:23071579-23126889 GCF_004785775.1 Grammomys surdaster | reverse complement strand
TGTGTGTGTATCTTTCGTCCACTGTAAGCTTTTACCATGATGTCCTGCCTCACCATGGCCTGAAAGCTAGTGGACCCAAGGATCACAGACTTCAAACTGGAGGAACTGTAAACCTTCTGCTCTTTCACTTGTTTCTTTCAGTCATTTTGTCACAGTGATGGAAAGATCAAACAGAAAAATCATTGACAAGTAGATAGATTTGCTTGTGTGACCACACCAGACCAAGTGGTTCACGTGCTTGTGGAATTTGTTACTGGGGGAAAGGAAGGAGTTCTCTGATGCAAAAATACAGTGGAGTTGCAGAATGAAGTGGACAGAGTCAATGACAATTGTGAAGGTAACTGGGAAGATGCTGACAAGGACCCCAGCAATGGAGACCACCTTGTGAGGACACAGCAGGCAGCAACCCTGCTGCTAAAAGAGCTGGCTCCCTGAAATCTGTATGTTGAAGATTTATCTCAGTATAAAGGATTTTTTTTTGGTGGAATAGAAGCTGGGAAGAGAGATAAGAAATTAGATAGATGTGAGGAAGCCAGGGAAACTGCTGGATCTGGGTCATGGAGCCCTGACTACTTAGATACCCTTGAAGCTGCAGTTTCAAGTTGCTGTTGTATAAAAACTAACGTGTGAGGGCACCTTTTCCAACGGCCACGGGTGTGTGTTCAGGAAAAATCTACACCATTGGGTCCACAAAGACACACACACACACACAGAGAGAGAGAGAGAGAGGGAGAGAGAGAGAGAGAAAATAAATAAATAAATAAATAAATAGAAAACTATCATTAAAACCCCAAGCCCTGCTGAACGGATGACTACATCCTCCTTAAGAATTCTCTTTTATTGGCTGTGTATTGACTGAGAGCTTTGGCTCTCTCTGGCTCTCTTTGTGCATCAATTCCCACTCTTAACATAAAGTACCTCCTTAAATGGAATAGAAAATCACTAAAGCTGGATTTTTGATTCCTTCAACCTGGGACTAGCAAGCAGCACCTAAATGTTTTTACTATAAAGTGAGCTTATCATTATATAAGGGAAAAATAATAGCTTAGAAAGATATTACAGTTCTAAGGGGCATGTACCCACTCAAAGCACGGTTTGTGGCAATCTGTTCTAGCCATGCACTGGCTCATTACTCCTAGGCTGTATGTGAAGAAGGTACTTGAAAATCCAGCAGTGATGTAGAATACGGGTGAGGGGTGGCTTTTTCCAAAGCTAGTGATGCTGATTTACTTCTCCCTTTTTTTTTTTTTTTTTTTTTTTAGTAGTAGTAGTAGAAGCCATGACTCCCCCATGTGCATAATCTTGTTCTTTAAAAATGCTTTCTATGTATCAGACCCCAGGCCCCTTCTCTGGGTTTTACTTTTCTTATTTGTTTTAGTCTCACCAGAGAAATGCATAGACCTAGATTGAAAATAGCATGCACAACACTCTATCTTGATTGTTGTCTCTCTTTGCAAGAATTTAGATGTAGTGATTGCATCTCTGCACACTAAAGATTCTTTGCTTTATGAAAACCCACACAAATGCCCCACATCAGACCTACAATATATGTCTGGGGATGAAGGGTTTCTGTGTGGGGCTCTTTAAATCTTTTCGTCTTCTTCATAAGGACTCTGCTCATTCAAGTCTTGTTTTTAGCCTTGCCTTTATCGGGCTGTTTGACAATACAGAGACATTACTAGAAGGTTCTGTTTACTGGTCCCCCAACCCAGCCAAACCTCTGGGCTTCCTGTGGAGAGCTCTAGCAACCTAGTCCCTTAGTAGTTGTATTCTCCACTTCCCATGACAGTGGGCGGTCCAGTATCTCAGGACATTGAACTGTGGGGCTTTCTTCGTCATTGCCTCTAATAAGCTACAGTGTTTATAATGGCTCAGTCATTGGGTTATTTTGCCCTTCTTGTCTTCTTCTTTCTGATTTCCTTTTCAATGAGAGAAGCTGTGAGATTTAAGTGTCAGTCACATCCTACAACAGTCATTTTACCTTAGCATTTCACACAGGGTACTCAATGACACTGTGAAGTCTGCCTTGTGTTTAGAGAAGTAGACTGACATAAGCTGGTCTCGTATTGACAAATCATGAATGTCACGGCTAGAATGAGACACAGATGTGCCTGACCTCACTGTCCAGGCTTGGATCATAGAGCACTGAGCTAGCCCATGGTAAGCCTGAGGTTGGACTTGTACTCTCTGCCCCATTACTGCTCTCTTTGTGCAGTTACACATGTTTCCACAGTCATGCTGGCAACAGCTTCAGAAGCATCCTCAGAAGTCCCTCATGGTCTAACATTCGGGGAGAGGTCCAGAAGAAATGTGTTCAGATAGTCATTTAAATGTTCTTTTGTGTCTTGTGTAAATTTTGTTTTATTGTTAAAAATGTAATATGATCAGGCTGGAGAGATAGCTGAGTGATCAAGAGCACTTGTCACTTATGTAGAAGACATGGGTTCAATTCCGAGCACATAAATCTGGAAGCTCACAACATCTGTAACTCCAGGTCGAGGGGATTTGGTGCTCTCTCACTTCTATGGGCCCCTACATGGAGGTGTTAAACATACATTTATAAAGGCACAAGTGATCACATACATAAGTAAACATTTTTAAAAATGCAACACAAACTCTAAATTTTAAACACTTCATCTCAAATGCAGAGGCATCAAGTGTGTGCACAGGGCTGTGGGCCTGGCCTCTGAAAGCTTTCATCTGCTGAAAATGAATATCATAGGCCTTAAAAGTCTTCTTTTTATTCTTCCACCAGCCTCAGGCAGCCTCTATTCTACTCTCTGCTTCATACCAACTTCTCCTCTGTATTTAGCAAAATTTTCCCAGCCCTTCTTTTTTAGGGATGTGTGTGATTATCTAGTGCCTACCCAGGTAATCCAGGATATTTGCTCACTTCAAGAAATCTATGGGGAAACATGATACAAGGGGAAGAACTGAGGGAGTATTATTCCTCTGAGACTAATTCTCAGAGATTCCTGAATCTAGGTATCAATTTCTTAGCCACATTTCCTTCCTGTTGAACTTTTTCCAGATAAGAAATGGCTTCAGGAAGTCCATCATGTATTGAAAGAATGGGGCCCCTCATGAAGAGATCAGGAACATCTATAATTGTGCAATACATACCACTCTATCTAGTCAATTATCAAAGAGTCTTGAGGAACGACCTTGTTGATATTTTCTAAGTTAGAGCCCCTAAGGGTCCTAAGATGTTTTCTCAATCACCTTCCCATGGGGTCACTCAAAAGACAGAGAAGAATCCTTCTGTTCAAGTCACCTTATAACTGTAATAAACAAGTCAAGAGATTATTCAATAGCAGTTATAATCGATGTAACTTTAATACTTACAGAGATTTAGTTGGTCTTAGAACCCCTAGAAGGTACCCATGTGGCATCAGTCATAAAACCACACACTCTCAAGGTTCAGAATATGGTCCTAGTCTAGGAGCTAGGAAAGTCTACTTGCCTGAGCCCAGCAATTCTGTGACTCAAGGGCCACTTTATGTCAATGGGGAACTTTCTGAAGTTTAGTGTCTTGTCTGATGGTGCTATTTCTGTCTTATTATCCATGTCATGCTCTAGCTTTTCTTTTGTTTAGGGGTTGTTGTTTTTGAGGTATTTGTCTGACAGTTTATCAATTTACTGAGTATGTTTTTAGAAGAATAATCACACTCAACAAATGGTACCCATGCTCACCATACAGCCTGTATCTAATCTTGATGGCTAGAGACAAGATTTTGAGCTCATGATGTGTGGAATGATGCCTTAGTACTTTCAGGGGCCATGGGCAGGTCAAAACAGGAAACCGTTGAGAATTGATGGAGGACTGGAGATGTACAAAGACTTTTAGACACACTCCCATCAAGAACATGAAGTGAGATCTGATTCATCTGTACAGTAGAACAAAAGACTGTTAGTTCTTCCATCTCAAGCCTTAGGTCATGGCTGGTGCGTTCTTGCTTTGATTGGAGAAAGCTTGTGTCTAGATGTCAATGACAGGAAGAGCCACATGCAGACAGAGCTGGGGCAGTAAGTGGTAGCCAGAGACAACTGGCAGCCCTGAGAGAGAACCACCCTGCTGTTCATCACCTGCCACTGTGAGATTTTCTATTAAGGCCACCCCATCCCATCTGTTCTTCCATCAAACTCATGCACTGAGAAATGATTAGGCATCCTGATTTTAGCCATCATATCTAAGGTATATATGAAAAGAAAGAGCCATCTTATTTTATTTCAATTTGTCTCTCCAAAATTCTGAGTCAGTTTTTCTAGAATCAGCTGTACCATCACAGTCACTCAATCTAAGGGGAAATTTTCTAGCCGGGTAAATCTCACCTCACTCTGCCAGTAAGATAGCTTCAGAGAGGCATTTGTTTAGTATGTTAGTTCCCAATAATGATTCTGTAGCCAACAAAGTCTAAAATAATAACGTTCTGTACATGAACTTAAACAGGCACTGATTTCTTAGGGGTTTAGCAGCTGGAAAGTCTATGGTCATGCTGCATATGGATAGTTTGTGGAAGACAACCCCCTTCTTGATTCTGGATACCCATTCCATCATCTTCACATTGTGGACAGGAAACTGTGATATTATATGCTCTTCGGTAGGAGTTAGTCCCATCACAGTGTCCTGGGCACCTCACTGAAACCTAATTGCTTTTCAAATGCCCCACTCTTAGAACAATCTCCTTGAGAATTAGGGCTTTCAATTGTGAACTTTGGACGCAATATTCTGATCATATATTTTTTTCTTTACTATATCCTATTTCATTATATTGTCATTGTGAATGTAAATGATCTTCTTCTTGCAGAGTGACAAACTCCTGAAGTCTCCCATTTTTCACTTAAAAATGTTCCCTTCAAGCATCCAGTGACCAGGTAAAGAGGACCTGACCTCAATATAAACTGGAATTGGATGCTGCATTTCTCGTGGTTTAGCAGATTTTTTGTTTTTTTTTTTGTTTTTTGTTGTTTTTAGATTTCAAAGTCATTTTTTTTTTTTTACTTTAAAACCAGATTTTACTTTTGTTTACACGGGTGTGTTTCCTTGGAGGCCTGAAGCTAGTGTTGGATCCCCTAGAGCTGGAGTCAAAAGAGGTTATGAGCTGTCAAGTGGGGATGCTGGGGACAAAATTTGTGCCCTCTGAAAAAGCACTGTGAATTCTGAACTGCTCAGCCATCCCTCTCATCCCACGTACACACATTTCACTCTTACGTGGTCCATTTTGTCAGTATTTGATTAATTATGCAAATCTTTTATTTGTTCAAGAACTCTTACAAGTCAAAGTTCATAAAAAGTATCCTCCTTTAAGAGAGTCAAATGTGTGTAAAATTCTGCCTATTGTATCAACAACTCAATTGAAAGTGCCCTTCACGGCATTCACAGTGAAAACAGCAGGCATGGCGATGCTGTTGTTGATTGTCTTGGTATATCATCTCATCTTTCTCTTGATGTTAGGAATATGGTTATTAACAATTCTTCCAAGGAGAAGTGCATACCTGGGCTGGGCCAGACCCCAGTGGGCAGAGAGGCAGCTCTTTTTTTCTCCCTTTCTGCTCAATATAATGAAGTCTGTACACAATGACCAGAATGAGTACTTGGAAGGAAAGAAGTTCAACATACCAGGATCTCAAGACAGAAATCAGATCTACAGTACAGTGCTAAATGAGCATTTACTCATAGGAAAGAAAGTGTTGCTGGGCCACTCTAAAATGAGATTTGAAGAGGATGGTGGTATATACAGTTAGCTCCTCTTTCTCACCTCTGGTTTCATGGGTAAAAGTGCCTAGCTGCTGTTTGAAAAGCAGCTTAACTCTCACATCTCATTGAAACAACCTGCAGACCTGTGGAATAACACCCAGCATTCTAGCAAAGATAAACAGCAGTCACAGAAAACACCAATAAAAAGCCTCCAATTTCATTATATAATTTTACATACTTGGATTGTAATTATATTTAAATTGTCAAAGATCCTTTTCTCTGAAAATACCTGAGTTAAATATAGTCATTTCATGGACTGAAGTGAGCAATCTATTTCCAAAGGAAATGGTCAAGGTTTGGTATTTTCTTCATAAGCGGATGGCTTTACCTCATTGGATGCTTTTGTTGAAAAAGTGTCAAGTTTTATCAAGCTTTAAAAATGCATGTGTTTTTAATTATGTTCCGAGAGATCGTACAGTTGGAAACAGTTACTCTCACAGCACACTGTGAATCGGCAGGCCTAGATTGCTTACTCAGTAGGACGCCTTTGAATTGGTTAAATCAAATAACTGTCATGTTGGACAATCCAGAGGGGACTAATGAAGTAGATGGAAGCTGGAAAACAGCCAAAGTAGCTCTGAAATGGGAGGAAGATGACCGTGAAAATGACATAGTATTCAGCTCCCGTGCAAACATACATCTGTCCCCATTCTGAAAGCATTCATCATTCAAGTGTACACTGCGAAGAGAGAGTATCAGATGGATAAGCAGTTAGTTTAGTTTCTAATAAACAGCAACGATAACGGATAAACAGTCTAATCTTGTACAAACCATCTGTACTCGAAGACACTGGAAAATTCAAGATACTAGCATAAGTTCCATTATACTTTGTCATTTTAATGCCTAGTAGTACCACAAATGTTTATTCTACGTGAAGTACTAGACACCAGTAAAATCGTAATTAAAAATACAATTATAAAGTATTTGTAACATTATAAAATTTATACACACATAATACTAAACAATATAAATTAATAGAAAGGGTAGTATTTTAAAGGTATATTCCCTTTTTTGTGACAGAAAAAGTCATATGGAATTAAATTAATAAACAATCATTTTGTCTCCAAAGAATCAAATTACAACTTTGATATGGTTGACTATCCCATATATTAATAGCATAGTTTTATTTTTGCCTTTTAGATTCATGTTGAACTTTTTATAAATAGTTTTTCTGGTTTATGAGTTCTCTGTTGCTGTTAGGTTTAGGGTCTTGTGTCCTTAGGTGAATACACACTGATTCCCTCACTCCCTTGCAGTTAAGAAACATCAAGAGTTCTAGAACTCGGACTGCAAAGAGAAAGAGACTCCTTTGCTTTCTTCCCTGACCTAAACTGAGTTGGTCTTGATCATCAGTTCTATTCTTGTAACATTTCAGGGAATGTTCACTTTTTAAATATTGACATCCACTAATTGCCAATACTACAGAACAATTGAGCAACACTCTCCATTGCTGGTGGCCTCCCCCTGACCCCCAGTGCCAATAGAAGTCAGACATTTCTAAAAAGTAACCCCTCAGACAGATTTACCCTTTTCTCTGGAAGACCAAGCTAACAAATTGTATTCTTGCATTACAACTCCTTTCCAACCGTGCAGTCTTATGCTACTAAATGTCTTTCTTTTCTGATCAAACCCTGTATTCTTGGGTATTCTATGACCCCCACAGTATCTTACACAACCTCTTGGTTCTTGTGGCTTACATTCTCCCTAAAATACTGAGAAAATGATCCCTTAACAGTGGAGGTGTATCCAAATGGTCTTGTCAAAGCTCCAAATTTTATACAGTTTTAGTTATATTATCTAGTCATGTATTTATATTACAGTTGTCCTCAGAATTTTTTAACAGTTAAGAAAAGTAGCTTACTAAGGATAGATGTGGGTTTGTAGAGATGACTCGGTGGTTACAAATATAAACTGCTCTCACTGAGGACTTGATTTCAGTTCCTAACACCCAGATCAGACTGGACACAATAGCCTGTAACTCCAGCTGCGAAGGAACCCATGCTCTGATGGCCTCTGTGGACACTACATTCCCATACACATAAGCACACACAAACACATACTGGATTAAAAGACAAATCAGTATTTAAAAGATAAAGAACAGATGTAAGCCAATATAATGAACATACAGCTTGCGATTTCACAACATTGTCCTAAGCAGTTTACAGATGTGAATGCCTTCATTAAGCTCAGCAACTCTCATCATACAAACGAGAAAAATGAGACTGAAGAAAATGAAGACTGTGCTGAAATTCACAGAAGCAGAGCGTGACACTGGTACCCTTCAAGCCAGCACTTTAACACAGCAACAACACTGTTGGAAGAACAGGAAACTGGACTATTCCGGGAACTGGAACCTTCCACAGCTAGTGCACATAAAACGTTTTTAAAATAGTAAATTAAAAGATCACTTCTGAAACTCTATGTGCAGCAGTCCGGTCCCTGTCACCTCCCAAGAAAGATCCTGGGACTTTTAACTATTCCCCAAATAGTCAGCAACTGGACGGCATGTGTGCGTGTGAATGTGCTTGCGTGTGTGTGCATGCCCGTGGATGTGTACACACTTTTCTTTCATTTTAAATCCGTATTTCTCTTTCCTAAACTAAAAGCAGTGTGTTCATTTAATTCCAAAAATATGTTGTACACTCTCTGATTTAGTATAAGAAGTCAGATCCGTTAAAATGAGTAAGTAACTGTGCAAAATCCATAATGTGTCCAAAGCCGCTGCAATGGTGGGCGAACCACGAGTGGTGGAGAGAAATGTGTTTTATCAGATGGATAGACTCTAAACAGAACGTAAGTAGAGGGGAGACAAAAAGAGAAAGAATCTAAGCAAATTCACACCATGCCAGGCAGAGAGAAAGAAGCAGAGGTGTCTGGAAGTTTCCATTTCAGTCTTCAGGCCCGAAAGGATGGCATAGAATCCGGGCTAACCGTGTGGTCTGACAACTATGAGAGAGCCCATCATGTGGCTTTCTTGGGATGGATGATTTCAAACAGAGAAAACTATCAGCATCTGAGGTGAGTTTGTGCCTGGAAAGATGGCAGGTGGGTATGGAGGGACTGGGAGAAAAGGAAGAAGAGTTAAGGTCGGTGGGAGAGGGTGACGAGTCTTAACCACAAAAGCAACGGAACCTTCTGTGTCTACATGGCTTTTCTCTCTCCGTCCCAGGAAGTAAAGTCCTAAGCAGGAATGAAGAAAAATGAGAGAGCTGGACACATTTATTGTGTTAAATGATAGAAGCAAAAATAACACAGCACTTGACTCTGGGGTCTCCACAGAAGTAAGTGGGAGGCTGCATTGACAAGAGACTGTACAGTCCACGGATGCTGAGAAGTCAGTGCCGGCGACAGGAAGCCTTTAGTGACATGTGACGTCAACAGTGAAAGAACAGGCTTAGCACTTCCTGAGAGGAGAATGAAGTGTACAGAGGCAATATGGGAGTGCAGTCGGGGCCACTGAAGTAGAACACTGAAATTCTAACCGTGTCCAGCAACCACCTCCCACACCTTCCTCCAGGAACACTGCACTGCAGGCCAGCGTCACTTCTCTAGGGTTATTGCAACAATTCCTGGCTAACCTTCCTTCCCTTCTGCCTCCTACATGAATTCTCCCCATTGCCTGTGGTAATCCCTGTGAAAACTATACAGAGGGAGTCAGATCGTTTCACTCCTACAGCTTAAACCCTCGAAATCTGCAGTAAGCCAGAGGTTATCGTGGCCTCTTAGTTGGCAAGCACTGCTTCTCTAATCTCATCTAAAGTCAGTATGTCAGGCCCTCTTAGCTGTGCCAATGTGTGGTTTTGTCATCAGCTGGGGGGGGGGGACTTCGTTCTTTCTGTTTCTAAGTTGAAGGATGTGCCAGGTTTTGCGTGGGAGTAGCTTGGGTCTGCAGTTAGGCATAGCCCCCCTCAGCAGAGCTGAGAATACATCTCAGTGGCAGGGAACCCAATCTGCATGTGCTAAGCTGGTCTGGGCTCAATTTAGCTCCTCAAAAAGCAAAAATTAAAAACAACGAAATAGCAGCGGGAACAATGGAAAATGAAGAGTTTAAAACATGTAGAGTGAAATAAGATACAGAAAAAAAATAAAAGATTTAAACCAAACAAAGATGAAAAGAATTAGAGACAGCACAAGCAACAACAGAAAATTAAGGGAAAGGAGATCCAGAATAAAATATAAAGAAACCAGATGAGGAGAGCAAGAAACATGAAATTATGATAAAGGGAGAAAAGAGAGAGAAATAACAATGGGGGAAGAAGCAGAAGAGAGAGACTCACAAGAGAAAACTGGAACTCTATGAAGACAAAAGTTGGCTGAGAAAATCAGTTTAGAGAAAATTACAGGCCTGAGTGTGATTTTTGAAATGATGGCATGTGTATAATATGTCATGCAAGAATGTCTTTATACTCATGGAACATAGAAAAATTTCTTAAATAGAGTGCAGTTTGATCACCTTAAAAGAACAGTGTGATACATCGGACTCAACACTTTACATGCTGGGTCTCTGAAGAAATAAAGAAGGTTTTTCAAAAGTGGGCTACAGAGGGGGCCAGTGCCTCTGCCACATATAAACAAAGGCTCATGGGAAGAGTTTACAAAGAGCACTTGTAAACAAGAAAGGAGCATCCTGTACAGAGTGAGCAGAACACTGGGATGTAGATTAGGTTTACAGGGCAATGGGTGACCGTGCTCTGCCAATGATGGGTGCCGTGACACGATGGCTCTTTTCAGGCACTTGTCATGAGATGGGCGTTCCGAGTGAAAGCTGCAGATAATTGCTCTGTAATTTTTTTCTGCATCACAAATTTATTTCATATCACCACTGAAAATGTCTTAAAATCAGAATTATTTACTTTCCAATAAGAAGGTTATTATTAGAGAGAATCTTTACCATGCAATAAAGAAAGCAGCCATGGAGAGTGGATTCTTGTGATTCCCAAGAAAAGAAATGAGGTCACACAATGATGTAGACCCAGGAGGAGACATGAGAAAAAGGAGCCTGGTTTAAGTGGGGCCGGCTGGATGAGTGAGAAGGCGGGAGGCAAGGTCAAGGGAAGATGGCCTTTGGGTCTTTCAGTCTTGGGTTTATGACTACAGAATATTTCCTAGAAATATTAAACTATTCCTATGTGTTGGTAGAACACACAGAAATATACACACTAATCCTATACATACGAACTTTATAACTACATTTCATTTGCAGATACTCAAAAGCAGACCTAAAGCTAAAATCTGAAGAGCAGAATTCCAGTGCCAGAAATGGCATCCACCCTGGGCCTGAGCAAGGGAAAAGAAACATTACCAATCCAGCTTGCAATGTGGGTCTTATCGATAATCAAGTTTCTTTACAGTACAAATAAAAAGAGACCGTAAAAAGAGGAAAGCTGATTCTTCTGGGAAGCAATCGAGTTTAATTAGCTCTTTATAAGTGGTGTGATAATTGGCAGCATTCAAACTGCTGACAGCTATGCTTTCTCCGTTCTGTTTTTTTTTTATTCCCCTTTTCCCCATGCTTCTTTTAAAGGAAGATCAAAGCTTTTATAGGGAGTGAATGCTAATGGCGCATACATTTATGTGAGACACTTTAAAGTCCTTGAAAGGCTGTACATGAGAATGCTCTTTATTCTCGAATGTCTGCCTGTAAGTGTATTTGACACTATTAGCAGGAATTATCTCTATTCCCCTTCTCCTTTTAAAAAGAAAACAAGTCTACTTTAACATTTTGAAATGTTGGCTAAAATGAGAATTGAGTAACCTTTTTGCATCTCGCATGGGATCCTTACTTTGAGCTGCAAATCACCACAAAGTTAATGAGTCTCTTTGCCCAGCACATACGTCTTTGTCTACATTGTATGTTGCTAGGAGGGCCTGAGCCTGCCACACAAGCTTGGGAAAGTGATTAGCCCCTCTTGTGGAATATCTGTAGCTCTGACAGGTGGGAGGCGTCGCTCCTGCAGTTTGTAAAGAGAGAGCAGAATATTTTCAATTGACCAAAAAAACATTTCCCAGATTCTTACATGAGCAGTTTCTTGAAATAATAAGATTTATTCATGGCAGTTTTTTGCAGGGCTGAGGTAGGTTCTTGCAGAAAGCAGAAATGGATAATGATGAGATGTGACCAATGGGCTTGGGAAGGATTAACTTCCTGAAGCTTTAGCTGAAGCTTCGAGTGTGTGGTCCTCAGGCTCCATTCTCCAAGTGCACATTATAGGGTGTTTCTAAGTGTTTATTCAAGCCATGTCTCAAGGGTTACTGTGTATACTTGAGCACTATGTCTGAGGTGTAGAAGTTGCCCAGTTATTAGCTGTTGCTTTTACTACTTCTGTTGAAGAAATATAAGAATGAAGAAAATATAAGGCACAAAATACCTATGGGGCTCAGAATGTTAGAGTTTTATTAACTCTTTCTGAAGATGCATCAAATTCTCCTCTCAGAGCAAAAGAAACAAAGTTATTGGATTCCATTCAACTAACAAGAAGAATGCAAACAAAAGTTAGTATGACAAAACAGAATAGTCCAGTAGTGAAAACGCGATTTAGAAATATTTGCCCTTTCCTATGTAATGAGAGATGTCTACCATCAGGCCAAACACAGGGAATTGAAAAGAAAAACACCTCAAGCTAAGGCTCAGAAACCAGAACTTACCAACTTTCTTACCTACTTACTAACTCTGAGAGGCTCAAAACACATGAGCAGAAAGCACAGCAGGAGAGAGCCACTGGTCTTGTCACCTTTGAGAGTATTGCTGAAGATAAAACTGGGGGGTTCAAAATGATAGTGTTTTGGAGAAGAAGAGAATAATCTCTCTTGACTAAATCCTGCACCTTCCACCAATACACACACACACACATATATACACACACACATACACACACGCACACACACGCACACACACACACACACACGCACACACACGCACACGAGGCTGATAGAAAGTGGGAGCTCTGCCTCAAAAGGACTTTGAGCTATTATTTTACAATTCTGGACATATTAACATGATAAAATGTCATGGATTAAAATTGATTGAGGTATTAAGATCTCAAAAACCTATTTTGGTCAGAGTATCCAGAAAAAAAAAAGCCCTCTGTTGACTGTACCCGCCAAGGAAGTCAAGGATTATCTCGATAGAGAATAATATACAAGGACAGTTGTGGGAGAAAAGATGTTTCTAATATGTCCCACTCATCCCACTGATAAGATGTCTATATTTCAAGAACCAACTTTTGCTTGATGGTGGCATTTATAAATACCACTCTATATTCATCCTCCATACTCATCCTCCAGTCCACTGTCTGGTAAAACTAGATCTATTTCTAAAATGTAAACAGAGAGCATTGTCCTCAATTCTAGTCTGGCTGAGCAACGACTATTATTTAATGTATGAATATCTCCATGGGTCTCTATGGTAACAAAGACATGTTTTGGCAGTGATTGTAATGGGTCTCATGATTGAAAGTGTGATAAGAATTATTATTATTATTTTTAAATCCCAGGCCTTCTGCCAACATTTTAGAAACCCATCTTTCTTTAACCCTGTGAATTTGTTGAACTGAAAATTTTTTAAAGGAAGAACTCCCCTAGTGAGGAAACCTATTATGTATTATTCTGCAATATTTTGCAGCATGATGGCAAAGAACCAGAGTTAAGAGGTTCCTTTTCAAAATTAGATTGGGAACTGATTAGTAAAATGTGTAACAACTGATGTGTAGTATTAGACAATGTGCAAAGCTCTGAGCTCAGCTGTGGACTAGTTTGTGGAACACAACCACACTCCACCCTATGTGGAAATGAGGACCCTAGAATTTGAGTTGTCATAGAAACTTCACAAAGTCACTTAAAATCAGTTTAATTTAATCTGACTAGTAAACCTATACTCTTAATCATTTTGCTGTATTATTCTGTATTATTCAATTTTCAGTTATCCCAATATAGCCTGATTAAACATCAAGAAATTCTAACACCAGTGTTCTTATTCTGAGATTACATTTTGTCGTGTATGTTTAGAAGTTTTTACAGGTTTTATAACATTCTACACATGTAACATCACACTTTCCATCAAGGGAGTGATCTTATTGCTCTCTGTATATCTAATGTCTATGAAGAGCTAGGTCTTACACCATTGTGTGTATCTGACATCATTCTTTCTACCAAGAGCCTTGGGATTACTTTAACTTCTTCATAAGCTCACCCAAAGCAAGAAACTTTCTCATATAGCTGCCACTTAAGCATGATGTTACTCATTTATAGAAGGGAGGTTAGAACACAGGGACCAAATCATAAGACTGTCCAACAGACTCTTGGGTGTTTGTTCTTTATTTTAATCTTCACTGATTGTGCTCATTTTGCTTCTAGCTTGATAAGGATATCAGCCAAACTGCTGAGGGGTATGGCTTCTAATCAGATGTGTCAAGCCTAATGAATGTGTGGAATCTGATGGTTGGTTCAAGGTATCTCCTTCTCTCTGAGAAGATAGTGGACAAGTAGATAGGGGCCACTTTGTTCTGCTTCCCAACAATATGCTCTACCACAGAGTCTTTGTTAGTCCTTCCAGGACTGCTACTGTCTCTCTGAGCAGCTTTAAATGAGTGAGAACTAAGCCACCAATTTTCAAGGAAGGGGATGATCTCTGTGGAAGCTGGGAGGGGTACAGATCTGTCACAAGGTGGTGCGCTTGTACCTTGATGACCCTGGACAGGTGTGTACAGCACCTCCAGCCCCTTTAGAATCCCATGCATAAAGCAGCTATGAAAATTGAAGGTTTATATCCTGGACACGTACAGCTGGACTTGCAGCTGTAAGACACAGGAAATCTCCAAGTAGAAATGAAGCCATGTTGGTTGAAAGTAATAGCAGAAAAAAGAAATCAAACTCATGGAGCTGGCTCCTTCCTTCCCCACCCTTATCCCCGAGTTTGAGTCAATCAGGGGCTTCTGGCACGTCTTTGCCAGCTAAATATTGGAACTGCCAGCAGTGACCAGTTTTAATCTTCAGACCCTCCCAAACCAGGCACAGGAGAAGCCCCCAATAGACAGGCAGACTCTGCAGATGAGATGCCTTGGTTGGTTCAGTGAACAATGTTGAGAGTACTGGCACACTTTGTACAACACTGGAACTGTCACTGGGAATAAGGTTAAAGCTGTGTTTTTCCAGGTTCTTCTCATTGCATGTATGTGGGGGACTCAAATTATTTGAACTATAAAGGGAACATTTTATTTCCTTTAAATTCTTCACTACAGAATATAACTCAATGATCTCTAAGTTTATCAAATGACTGAATCCACATGTGGCTAAACAAACATTGCTTTTCACACTACTGTGATTAGGAGAGCCAACTTAAAGGAGGAAAGATTTATTTTCATTTGGTGGAGTAGTCCATCATAATACCAAGATGGTGCAACCACTCTGGAAATCAGTCTGGCAGTTCCTCAGAAAATTGGACATAGCATTACCTGAGGACCCAACTATACCACTCCTGGGCATATACCCAGCAAATACTCCAACATATAACAAGGACATATGCTCCACTAGGTTCATAGTAGCCTTATTTATAGTAGTTAGAAGCTGGAAAGAACCCAGATGTTCTTCAACAGAGGAATGGATACAAAAAATGTGGTACATTTACACAATGGAGTATTGCTCAGCTATTAAAAACAATGAATTTGAGAAATTCTTAGGTAAATGGATAGAACTAGAAAATAGCATCCTAAGTGAGATAACCCAATCACTAAAGAACACAAATGGTTTTCACTCACTGATAATTGGATATTAGCCCAGAAACTCAAAATACTCTAGATTCAACTCATAAACCACATGACGCTCATGAAGAAGGAAGACCAAGTGAGGGTGCTTCAGTCCTTCTTAGAAGGAGTAACAAAATACTCAAGAGAGCAAATATGGAGACAAAGTGTAGGACAGAAACTGAAGGAGGGGCCGTCTGGAGACCATTCCACCTGGGTATCCATTCCATGTGCAGTCACCAAAGGTAGATTCTGATGTGGAAGTCAGGAAGTGCATGCTGACAGGAGCCTGACATAGCTCTCTCCTTAGAGGTCTGTCTGCTAGAGTCTGACATATTCAGAGGCAGATGTTCACAGCAAACCATTGAACTGATCAAGGGGTTCCCAGTGGAGGAGTTAGAGTGAAGACTGAAGGAGTTGAAAGGGTTTGCGGGGCTCCATAAGGAGAGTAATACTAATCAACCAGAGCCCCCAGGGTCTAAACCCCCAGCCTGGGAGCACATAGGGAGGGACCCATGGCTCCAGCTGTATATGTAGAGGAGGATGGCCTTGTCAGGCATAGGTGGGAGAGGAGGAGATCCTTGGTCCCATGAAGGCTGGATGCCGAGTGTGGAGGAATTCGAGGGTGGGGAGGTGGGTGTGTGGGGGGTGGGAACACATCTTCATAGAAACAGGAAGAGGGGTGTGGGATAGAGGGTTCCTGGATGGGGAGAAAATGGGGTAAGAAGATAACATCTGAAATGTAAATAAAATATCTAATCTTTTAAAAGGATAAAAGATAATAGGGATGTGGACCAAATGCAGTGGGAGTGGCTCGCAGCTCCATGTCAGGATCACAGTTAGTTGTTCACATGTGAGTGGGCCAGGATACAGAGGTGGTCCAGTCAGAATGGGGAAAGGCTATCACCATCAAGGTTCATATCCCAGGAACCACTTCTTATACCTCATCTGCTCTTTTCAAAGGTCCACAACTTTGAAAGACAGAGGCACCAGCTGAGATTCAGGCCTGTAAAGCATGGGGGCTACTTTACATCCACACTGTAAGGCTAAGCAATTAAAAAACATATTACAGACATTACCAACTATTTTCTAGAAGGCTTTCTTTCTCCTGAATAGCATCAAACAAACATTACCTAGATGTACAAAAGTAGCTTTTTTTACATGTACTCACATACCTACGCAGGGGCACACCTCTCCTCCCCCAACACACACACACCTCTCCCCCCAACACACACACACACCTCTCCCCCCCAACACACACACACACACCTCTCCTCCCCCAACACACACACACCTCTCCCCCCAAAACACACACACCTCTCCCCTCAACACACACACACACACACACACACACACACACACACCTCCCCCTCAACACACACACAAAGAATTCCTGAAGAAATTATTCAGCTTTCAGCTTGGGCTAACCCCCTCTTAAAAAACGTTTAGCTGCAATAATTGCCAAAAGAAAGTTTTAGCACCAAATCAGCATTTCGTTTTGAGAAAGATCTGTTTAATAATTCACCAATGCTCCATCTGCAGAAAATACAGCAATGCCAATAACAGCGTTGTTACTGGGGTGCAGGGCTATCTAGTGTATCGGCAAACCACACTTAGCAGAACAAATATTTCTGGCTGTAGAGAGGGAGGCTCTCCAAACACAAATTAATCTCCTTAATGCATTTTCCTTACCTTCATGAGAAATCCATTATGGGCTCTTAAGTCACACTCCGCACATTGGTAGGGCTTTATATGATGTGGGGTTGGCACAGAGCTAGTTTTTCTTTCACACTGTGGGTATAAAAACAATGAGCTGGGTGGTTTGGAGCCAGACTCCTTAACCACTAGGTGAGAACTGGCTATGCAGAGAAGCTGCACATTCCAAACACAAAAAAACCTCAAATTCTATTGAGAGATTCAAAAGTCAATTGTTATAAAGGCCTTCACATGTGTGAACTTTTCCAAGTATCTAGAAGACTGTCAATTTTAAGCACCCTGATGCTATAAATTGACTAAGGAAAAGGCTCCTGACACAAGGCTGATTGCTTCCATCCATGCCTGTCTCCTTGTCAAAATGAGCAGTGCCATGAAAGCATTTGGATAGGAGACATGGCAGATTGTGGCCTGAAGGTCCATATTTCTTCAGGGTTACAGTGTGCCTAACCTGAATTGTGCATATATCTATTTACAGTTTTCATGAGCTGATATTCATTTGGATAGGAGACATGACAGATTGTGGCCTGAAGGTCCATATTTCTTCAGGGTTACAGTGTGCCTAACCTGAATTGTGCATATATCTATTTACAGTTTTCATGAGCTGATATTCACTTGTTAAGGACTGAATATCCTCATAAGTCAGGTCAAATCACACGGTAGCTAAGTGCACACAACCACATCATATACGTTAGGATGTGCACAGGCCAGGTGTGTCCTGGTGGTGTTGGATGGGACACAAACCCAGTTATCAGAAGGTTAGGAACTTCCACATGGCAGATGTATGGTCCTTAAGAAACTGCCTACAGTTTGATGACAAAACCCTCTTTTCTCTTCTTCCATGTTATTAGTTTGAGCAGTGCAAATCCATTCAGAAACCACCTGGATTCTATTTTCCTTAAAATGTAAGTCAACAATCAGCTGTCAGCACAGGTGGGAATAGAACCTAGCTCGTAACAAGGAACAGAGCTTCTGAGGGAAGTCACCTGGATGCCGAAGACAGTGAAGCCTTGCCTCTGTGTGCAGGACCTTCCTGATGGAACAGTAGGAGGCACAGGCACTCTTAGCATATAGTCTTCCCTCAAGTTCTCTCCAGAACTGCTCCCCAGCAGCAGACATCAGGCATGTGGAAGCCACTGACACCCACACATGGGATCCATCTGATCTTCCAGTTTCAGGCGGAGTGTTTCCAAACACACTGCATAAATACATCCCTGGGCCTAAACATTCAGGGTCACCAATCTATAGCCTCAAACATGACTATTTCACCATAAAACCAAGTGCTGGAGCAGCAGGTGGGTGTTTCCACATCCTGTGACCATTCAACTAAGTAAGGTAATCAGAACCATTATACTAAAATCTGAAGCAGCCAAGAAATGTTATGCCTATGGCCTTGGAGCCAGTGAGTTAGTTATGTAAGGTCACATCATGCAGGAATTATTTTTTTTTCAATTAACGGTTTCCAGCAGCCTATGAATTTTCTGTTTGTCATGAACTATAAACCCACAAAACAAAAAAAATCTTATGTGTGCTGTGACTTTAGTTTCCCAAACTTTGCAGTTAATGAGTACTCTAGCATAGTGGCTAAAAGTCAATGTTCTTTTTACAGTAAACCTAGTAAAAGAAAGTATTTTATCTCAGAAACATCAGCTTGATCATTACTTATTTCATTTAGGAAGCACTTTCTATTCCAATGGAACAGATGAAAATGGAGAAAACAAGGAAGCCTTTCTTTTTACTCTTTGGCCACTACAGCTGACACAAATTAGGTTATGTAAATTTCTTGCTTAAATTTAAGCCAAACAAACAAACAAAATGTACTTGGGCATTCCTAGTCGCATTAATGAAACTCTAGCTATCTATCGACATCACCAACAACTTACATCATTGGTGAGTGCTTCCTTGCTCATCTCTGTTTTACTACTGTTGGTTCTCTTGTACAGTCACTTCTCTCTCTTTCTTGTGACTCAGGTTTGAGAGCTTAGGCTTGCTGCTTGCATGACAAGTGCTTTACCCATTGAACCATCTCCCCAGTCCGAGAAACATTGTAAGTGTGATTACTGATCTTGAGATGGGAGCTTAGCCTGAATTATCTAACTGAACTCAGTAGAGTCACATATATTCCTACACAGGAGGCAGAAGCATGAGAGTCAGATAGAAGATGCCATGATGGAAGCAGAGATCAGATATGAGAGCAATGCTCCTGGCTGTAAAGATGGAGGGAGAGGGGTACTGCAGAGATAGTTCAGCAGGTGAGAGCACTGACTGTTCTGCAGAGGACAGAAGTCCAATTCCCTACACCCACATGGAGACTGATAACCATCTTCAGCTTGAGTTTCAAGGGATCCAACTCCTTCTGACCTCCACAGGAAACAGGCACACATACGGTAAGTGGATACTCACCCATTCAGGCAAAGCAGTCAAACACAAAAAAATAATAAAATAAATAACCCTTTCAAAGAAAGATGAAGTGAGAGGGAATGAGGCAAGTATCATGAAAGGCTTCTGGAAGCTGAGAAAGGCAACAAAACAGACTTCCATAGAGCCCAGAGGATGAGGGTCAGCAGCCAGCTCCTTGACTTTGTCTTATCCAATGCAATTTAAACTTCTGGCCTCCAGTTCATAGAGTGACTAATGTATGTTGTTTTAGGTCCCTGCATTGGTGTCACCCTGGCATAGAACATGTCAGGCCAATACCTTCTTCTATTTCTCAGCATACACCAGCCACTTGTCCAACCTTTTCTTTAGACTCCAAGCATAAGAAAGAGCCTCTCTGAAGCTTGTGCCTCTGCTTGCCTCTGGTCTCCTGGGCCAGCCAGGCACTTAGTAAACAGTTGCTGGAGAGATGAATTAGATTAGAAAGTAGGAAGATAAACAGATTAATTTAAAAATGATTTAACGGAGTAAACCTCGTATTCTATGAAAAGCTAATTATTTTAAAGAATATGTCTGCCAGGCATTCCAAGTGTGTGATTGCTGTGAGGTTTTTAATCATTGCACACCCTGTCCTATGATACAAAATGCTCCTCAGAAAGACTTAAATAAAGAAGAGATGAAAGGAAAGATGTATAGACCCCTTGACCTTCCTCTTCTTCTTCAAAAGTGTTAAGTAACTGATCACCACAAACGCAAACAGTCTACTCATCTGATGTGACCAGAACCTCCCACAGGCCTTGGGTTCAGAATTTTCAAGGCTCCCACATCTTAAATGGATGGAAATGTTATAGGGGGAATGATCACCAGGGATTTTAGAAAGATAGAAATTGATGAAGTTAGGGTCAGGACTGGAGAATCAGTGATTCTCACTTTATAATAAGAGCCCAGGATACTCAGAGCAGTAAAAGTGGAGCAAGCACTCTTACAGCCTTAGAAAGTCTAACCTTGACCTAGGTAAAAGGCAAAAATGACTAGTACCAATTTGGTTCAAAGGAGTGGCCATTTTAGTTCTCCATTTCATTGGCCCATCCCCTCAATTTTTCATTGGCTAAGATCTTCAGGAAGGTTAATCTTCCCTGTGGAAGTCTATGAGTGTTACCTCCCTATATTCTCCATCTTATAGATTCAGTATGCAAAGACTTATTTAATGTATAGCCCTGTTTCCAGATTCTATCATTTTCTGAGAATAGGCTCAGTCACGCAGCTATAAGTTTTCAATCCAGAATTTAAATGAATGTGCCCAGAGGAGCAAGCACCAACTGAGAGCTAGGGAATATAGGGGTCTAGTGCCTCCTGCTAATCCATGATTCTCCGGAGACCTCTAAATGTACCTCTTACTGACGATGGACTATAATGATTTGTTTCTTTTCAGACCAACTGGCTAACTCCTGCCAACAGGCTTCTTTTATTCCTAGTCGCAAATAGCCATCAGATTAAGTGCTGTGATCCCATAACAGCCTACAGCCCAATGAGCTACTTCAGACAGCAACAAATGAGACTATTTCATTTATGATTTATTCAAAATCCTCCATAAGATTGCTGCTGACATACACCATTCTTCATCAGGAGGAATTTGAGCTTGTTTTACAGACCTTGTTAACATAGTACAATAAATTTTATATAAAATTCTTTTTCATGAAATAGTTGGGAAGAACCATGTTTTTTGGGTTGTTTCTCCTTTTTATCAAATGTCAAGTCTCAAGGTGGGTTAGGAGGATGGGGGTGTGATAGTCATGCATGTGTGTGCACATGGGTGTGAATACCATTGCAGGATGTGTGTGCACATGGGTGTGAATGCCATTGCAGGATGTTGGGAGATATCCTTTGTTTTCTCCATTCTTTTGTCCTGGGAATTTTCAATGAACTGAGCGTCAGGATGGCTGGCAAGTCCTTGTAATTGCCTAACCCTACCCTAAGCCCTACAATGTGGACATGTGGTGTATGTTCAGCCAATGCCTTGCTTTTCATAAAGGTACAAAGGATTTGTGTTGCAGGTCAAGCGCTCTTAACCACTCCTCTGACTTTCTCAGTCTGCCATATCAAATATAACTTTCATTTGCTGTGAGTTTTAAAAACTGTCATTATGTAGTTTCTTCTGACTAATTTAAAAACATAAACAACATTTGCTCAAAGAAATAGTTTTAATTTCTCTTTTGGGTGATGTATAAACATAGTGAAAGTTTATTATTTTTTTCAATGACATTATTTTATTTGATAAATAATACACATGTCTTGTTGACAGTCTAAATTTTTATTTTAGTGTTTTATATTAACTTGAATTTTTACAAAGTATCATTTGTTTATGTATATCTTGGAAATATTTTGTATCTATTAATTTGATACTAGTTTTTTACTTTAGATCTGAGAGAAGTAATTTTTTACATTAAGGAGACTGAAATTAAGTCATTAGAGGGTGCCTATCCCTCTTCCACGGTGACTCAGTCTTATAATGACAATGTCTAATAGAAAATGGCAACTTATGAACAAGATATGGTAAGGACTCTAGATACATTATACTCTAAATGCATTCTCCTGATAAGGAAACAGTGTGCACTTGTAATAGTCTTTTTCCATCCTGATGATCAAACAGGACCTGGAACATACTAAGTAGGTGATCTACCTAGAGGCCACATCACCAATACCTTGCTTGAACATTTTCTCCTGTGATCCTGAAGATTAAATCCACAGCTTAAATCTGGACCTGCTCACCAGGCTCCAGAACACTATCAGATTTATCTCCAACCCAATGCATTAATGTCTCAATAAGAGAAAATACTTCCATAAGAGAAAATAATACATCACAAAAATTCTTAAATCCTGACTTTTCTATGTCAGAGTAGTCTTATGATAAAAGATGTCAAATGATGTTTCCTTTGAATATTCTAGTGAAAGTCACAAGAACATAGAAGTACTTTACTGCCAGACAGAAAATACTTATCCCAAAGAACTCAAAATGGAAAAACTTTGCCTAGCATCCAAGACTCATAGCAGCCATCCCCTGGGATACAGGGAGCTTAATGGAACTCCAGTTCTGTTTGAAAACATTCTTCTGTGCTCTGTCAGTATTGTGCTAAATGTCAAGCTTTCTTCAGCTTTCTCTGCCTGGAAAAGTTAGATCTCTGTCAAGTATTTAGAATCAAAAAAGGTTACAACTTCTTCCAATAGGAGTGGTTTAACTGCAACTGTTAAAATTCAAAGACTGTAGCAAAGACATCAAATACACAGTATTCACTTTCAAACACCTAGTCTGGTACCAGGCTGCCTTACTTAGCAGATTGAAAAATTTCAAAAACAAATCAAATAGCAAATAGTCCATTACCAAATGCCTTTCAAAAATAATATGTGTGGTGAGCTAAGGTGTTTGCTCAGCAGTTAATAGTACTGATTGTTCTTGCTGAGGACTCGGGTTCAGATACCAGCATCTACCTGGCAGCTCACAATAATCTGTAACTCCAGCTATAGGGAATCCAATGCCTTCTTCTGGCTATCCTGGGTAACACATACATGTGAACAAGCATAAATACAAGCAAAATACCCATACAAATGAAATAAAAGTAAATAATAAAAATTTTAAATAGTGTGCATAGAGTGTTTAAAAACAATATATTAATGAATTTTTTGAAAGATTGAGTTTGGAGCCTTCTAGTCTGACTTCCCAAATGCCCCTGAGTTTGGAAATAACAAATAAATTAGCTTATTTCAAGCCTGTGATATGGAAAGCACTTGTCTCTACTAGTAGACTCGCCTCTAGAGTGTTGCTGATTGTTCTGGTTTTTTGGTGACAGTCACTGGGGCAATCTATATCTCAACAAAAGAAAATTCTAACTCTTTGATTCACTCCTGATTAAATAACCAAATGTTACAGCAGTTAGGAGGAAACTTGGAAGTCTCTATGGGTCCAAAAGTTACTTGATTCCTCTGAATTACTTGCTAAGTTCAGAAAATCAGTTTGTTCAGTACCAATCTGCATATAGTTAATAAATTTGAAGAGGTTTCCAGTGTTATTACTGCACATAAAACATGGACAGCTAATTAGCCTCTGTTGAATATTTAATGTGCTCCTCTGTAATACAGTTTTTAATGATAGAAGTAAATCAAACTGATATTACAGGAAGCAGAACCTGCAAACTGATGTTTTTCAATTGCTACCAGAGGAAACTAACTACCACCATGGGTTCTGGGAGGCATCAATAATTTAGTCAACAGATGGCAGCTAATGCTACCAAAAACGATTCTCCTTTGTACTCACTTGTCTGAAGATAAAAGTACAATTATGGCTTTCTGTGTTAATCTATTTACTTTACTTGGACATCAGACAATTTGGTAAAACAAGCTTGAGTCATAAAAGAGTATAAAGGGTTATTCTGTGATTTTAAAAACAAACCAATATTTCTATTTGTGCCAACACCACCATAAGTTACTATACCTGAAAGTCAGTCTTACTCAAATCTTTGTTTCATTTGCTTTTCCATTTGAGTCTACTTTGCATGGGTGACCTGTGACTGGGTGGCCTTGCTGGCTCACACTAGGGGGCTTGCTCTCTCTCACATTGGTTCTTCTGTGTCATTGACAGCTTGATTTTGAATCTTCACAGAAAAAGAGAATGATAAGTGCCTATAAATGATGCTCTTAAGTGCCTTGTTCTAAAATGCTATGCCACATTTTCAGTCATGGTTATCAGGGTGCAGATTTTTACATGGTCAACCCTACTGTTAGTTAGCTAAGAAGGTATATTGTGCTGTGGTTACCATTCCTCCAGGAAGGTACAGCCACTTTGGAAATATATAGTCAATGCTGTATGTCCAATGTTGGAAGACCTCGCTATTAAGGTTGCAGCCCACTGTGTCCGGACAAGCTCTATGAGCTTGGTGCAAAGTGAAGGGCCTCCCTTTCTCAGCTAGGCTTCCTCTTCTCTGACTCGTCTTATCTGGAGAGTGTCTCCAAGCACAGGTGTCTATCCTTATCTAGAAGATGACCCTGCACAAAGCTTCCTGCAAGCTCTGCATGATTCAGTACATAAATCCTGTTCAACCCTTCCCACTATATGATAATTAGATACTGTGTTATGACCAATCAGGCCTTCCCACCTGTAACCCCAAAAAAACTCTGAGGAAAGTCATGTAGCCTATGTCCAGATTACAGATTCACCTTCCTCTCTCCTGATAAAAACCTGCCTACATGGCTCTTGGAATTCCTCTTCATGTAAATAAAGTATTCCTACCCTAGCCAATAACATATATCCACCCTGGAAATCACTACCCACTCCCCAAGATCTGTATAACATTTGTTCAGCCCAAATAAAGTTGAGCTTTCTTACTGAAGATGATCCTGAAAGTCAATCTATCACTATTCACAGCCTTTGTCTTCACAAGTCTGGTGGCCAACAGCCCCAGAGGAGATGGGAGGGCCATAGTACAGTTCTTCATGTGTGTGTGTATGTGTAGGGGTGTGTGTGTGTGTGTGTGTGTGTGTGTGTGTGTCTGTCTGTCTGTCTGTCTGTCTGTCTGTGTGCATGTAGTGGATATGTGGGCATGGGTCCTTCATCTGCCACCTCCAAGGGGCTAGGGCCGAAGTTCAGAGTGGCAGAGGTGTGGGAAGTTGACTATATTCACTCCAAGCTAGTGCTGGGCAGATGTCAGGCTGTGAGAAGCCACGGGACTCGGCTCCATGGGTGAGGAAACACAGGCTGGGGTACCGAGGGGCAGGAGCTCTTGGGTTGGGGGTCTCTGGGCCCAGGTAGTTGGGAACTGACTGGTTTTCAGGTCCTTGGGTTCTCAGGCACCACTGGGAGGCTGCAGAAGGGCAGATCCAGGGGTGGGGGGTGGAGTGCGTGGAGTATGGGCTGGATCGACCCACAGCCAAAGGTGAGAGGGGGAGAACCTCTAGCTGTACCCCTCAGGGATAAGACTCTTGGTCATGGTGACTTGCTCAACTGGGTCACTGTGACTGGAAAGGTTATCTGTGGGAGATTAGAGGGCTGTTCTTTAGTTGAAGACCTTCTCCATGGTTCCCCATGGCGGACCCCAAAGAAGAGAAATAGTCCATGATCTTAAGATATTGTCTTAAGATATCTATTGTCATGGCAGAAAATAGATGAAGCTATACCCCATATTCTCTGGGCGGGTCTGAGGTTAAATACCTTTTGCAAAAAGGAGGGTCTGGGAAGAAATGCTTCATTGACTACACCCTCTGGTTTTTAGGTATTCCATTAGTATGGAGATCTGTCTTGAGGCTCTGTAGCCTATAGTCATGCCTTCTACCTGTGCTACGTGACCAATGGCCACAAATCTCTCTGTGGGAGAGGCTGTAGCTATGTGAAAGGGACCAGGGGCCCAGAAGCAAGGCCAAACTCCTACTGTTCCTGAGGGTCTCTGGGGTTCAAAGACTGTTCGACCAGGTACCCAGCTGCCTCTTACAGCCACACACACACACACACACACACACACACACACACACACACACACACACACATATATATACACATATATGTATGCATGTATACACATATATGCATGTAAGCATGTATGGGTGTATGTATGTCTGTGTCTCCACATGAGTGTGAGTATGTATGTGTGTGCATGTGTGTGTGTGCATATTTATGTGTGCACCTGTGTAGCTGTGAGTGCATATGCAGTATGTAAAGACCAAGTAACTACCTGTGTGCTCATCCTCTGGTGCCCTCCACCTGGATATTGAGTCAGAGTACCTCACTGGCCAAAGAGCCCACCAGATCCACATGTTTTACATCCCAGCACCAAGAACAAACTGAAGTCCTCATCATTGTGAGAGAAGCACTTTGCCAGCTGAGCTATACCTGAGTCCACCCTACATAAGTTTCTGAATCCAATTTGTTCCTGATTCTAGTTCCTGAAGCTTTCAGGGATGTTGAATGGATGTGACAGAAAAAATAAGTGAATATTGCCAATAATTATAAAAATAACACTGACAAATATTGTCACATCTCTTCAATAGACTAAAATACTTAGCAACTTTATACACCAAATACCATAAAACATAAGCAGAGATTTTATTGGATTACTATTCTGAGTTATGAGTTTAGCATTATTATGATACAGTAGGAAATAGCTCATTTCCTGTTGTGTTTTTTCTTAGACTTGGGAACACAAATTATTGCTAAAAATATTATTGCAATATCATAATATAATATACAAATGAGGTAAATTTTTGAAAGATATAAAATTGTAACATTACTCAATATTACACATAAAGAAATGGGAATATTAAAATCCTTTGTATCAGGCATGTTTTAATCCTAACCATACACTCCTTGGGAGTCAATGCACTATTTAAAGAACACTGTACTGCTTACCAAATACCATGGCAGTGTTAGAGAAGACAGATACTGTTCCAAATATGAGGTCATCTGTCAGCCTATAGACCTATCATGCAAAGCATCACCAAGAGAAAAGCAATGTCCAAGAAGAGGAGCTGGTACGTGGCTGCCACCAGAACCAACAGGAGGTAACGGGAGCACCTCCCAAGGACTGAGCAAAACAGTTCCTGAATTTATGACGTTGCATGACAAACCACAGTGTGTGTGTTAACAACAGTAAGATCCCATGGCTGAAAGTCAATGTTCTGGGAGACCTAATACTTCACTGCATCAACTGTAGCTCTCTGGGGGAACTAGACACTAATCATCTCTATTGCTCTGCAAAGCTAACAAGCAAACAAACGAAATCAAGTAAAGTCATTTTATTTTAAAATACTTCTCCAGGCTGGCACAATGGTTCAGGAGGTAATAATTACATTACTGGTTGTGCAAGTCTGATCCCCTGAGTTCTATACTAGAGACCCACATAAAGGAAGGATAGAACAGGGTTCTGAGGACTGTCTTCTGACCTCACATACATGATATGGTGTGGTATACAATAATAATTTAACATTCTGAATGCTTTTTTTCTAATCCAGTCTCTTAAATGATGCTCTCTTCATCTGGGAAATGATGTATCTAGGATTCAAAAAGGTTTCAGCACTAAATATTCACACACGTTAGACCTCCATGCTAAAGCTGAAACATCTGGGAGGCAAGCCAGCTGCATCTCTGATTTCCTTTTCTCTCTACATGTGAGTTTACACAGTCTTTTTAATTCAGTGTTTTCATCTCTTAAGGATTGAGGACACAAATATTCATTGTCATCCTTGTATGTCTTTGTTCTCAACAGACTGTGTCCCATCCTTCAATGTGCAGTACCTGGATACAGTTTAAGCATTGTCACATAGGCCTCCCAAACCAGCCTCATCCAGCACATAGGAAAAACAGAACCAGCAAAAAATGATCAGATGAATAGCAATCAGTACTCTCCAAAATGTTAGTCAGCACTCACCACTAATTTTAATAAGATCCCTGTCTTAAACAGAGAAGTTCTTTGGAACAGAATAAAAATACAGGGTATACATATACTGTTTCCAAGATGATCTGATCTTTTAATACAATGGCTAGGAATGAAGAGGTGCTCCACATAATATGGTTTCCTTTCAAAAGATATTCATAGAAAATGCGAACAATGTGCACTCCACAGCTGTCAGGAGTTGGGTGGGAGGCAGAGATTCAAGCATCCAGGTTTAGCTTAGCCATGGTCTGCATACATGAGAGGAGCTGATGAGGCAGCCTGACCTGAAGCAGAAAGCCATCAGTTCCTCACCTTCAGTTACAGATATGGCAGCCTGAAGAACAGTGGTTTCCAGCTGTACATGGAACAGGCATCTTATCATGAGCTGTAGGAATGTCAGTCACCTATTTTGTTCTTCAGGCATCTTGTGTATTGATACACGATGCCAGGAGACTTTGAGATTGATCCATGATTGTGTGTGTGTGTGTGTGTGTGTGTGTGTGTGTGTGTGTGTGTTCTTTAAAACAATTAAATGGCTTTGAGCAATTAGAATTTGGTTGATATTTGAAGAGCTGTTTTATAAAGAAATTCCAGATGATTTGTAAAACCAGTAATCACAGTGCAACCTAGCATGTGAATCTGAATGCTGTGAGTCCCATCTCCAAGTTTCCAGTGGCTATCTTGTTTGCACACCTTCTTGGGCTGTAGAACATACAATTTGTCTCAGTGTGACTCTTCATCTTCCTCTCTCCTGAGGAATGAGACTTCTCTCCCTGCTATGCTCCAGGAACTTCTTCTCTCTGAAATCTTTTCTCTAATTTCTGTCTGCATAGGCCTCTTGCGAGCCACCCCCTTCAATTTCCTCCCTCATAGTAGGTCTAAGAAACATCATTTTAGAACTAAGTGAATATCCACTTTACTGACTCTGAGTCCATTGTCTTGAAATCTTTTGTTTCAAAACATCAGAATATTTTCTTGTCTTTATATCATCACGTATCAAAAGTATTCAAGCTTCAATTTTGAAAATAATGCCATGATTCTCTTTTGATGTGTGTCTGTATATAACATCATTGTTGCTTTTGTAGGACCTATGTCTAAACTGCTGATATTTTCCCTTTCTTTATTAGCAAATTGTATTTGTATGTTGATACTCCTTAAAGATGTATTTATTTGTAGGTGTGAGTGTGAGTGTGTGCACATATACCACCAGGCTCATTTAGCTCAACTTCTCCATTTACATAGCCCAGAATCAAATAATATCTATACCAACCCTTCTTAAAATATTCAAAAAAATAGAAACCGAAGAAACACTCCGCAATTCCTTCTGTCATGTCAGTATGACTCTAATATCAACATCAAGTAAATACAACACAAGAATAGAAAATCACAGGCTAATACCTCAGATGAACAGAGTCAAAAATGCTCAACAAAATGCATGTAAATACAATTCAGGTATACATAAAAAAATGTATTCATCATGACCAAGTTGGATTTATCCATGAAATTCAGGGATGGTTCAACATAAGAAAGTAAATAAATGTAATAAATCACACAAATGGACTTAAGAAAGTAACATCATCATCTAGAGACAGAAAAAGCCTTTGACAAAATCCTATATGCCTTCCTAAAAAAATGTCTTAGAGAATGTAGGGCTATCAGGAACATATTTTAACATAGTAAAACCTATATATGAGAAACCCATGACCAATGTCACCCTAAACAGAGAAAAACTTAAGGCGATACCACTGATGTGAGGACTGAGACAATGATGTCCACTATCTCTATTCCTTTTCAATATTGCACTCAAATAGTAGCTACAACAATAATGTAAGAAAAGGAAATTAAAGGGGTAGAAATAGGGAAGAGAGACATCAAACCACTCCTCTTAGCAGATGATATAGCACTACAATTTAGAAATCTTAAAAACTCTACCAGAAAACTTCTAGAAATGATAAACAATTTCAGCAGTGTGGTAGTATAGAGAATCAATTTTCAAATTCAATAGTTTTTCTATACACCAACAATAAATATACAGAGAAAGAGGTTATGAACACATTCAGAGTCTCAGTATCCTTAAAGAATTGAGTAAGCCTAACCAAGAAACTGAAGTACTGGGCTTGATCTGACTAGAAAGCTTCCTTTATAAGGACAAGCTTTCACAGTGCCAGAAGAGGTGCCATGAAAGCTTCCAAAGGAGGTAACCATTTAATAGTCCATATCTATGACATCTGTGAACTATAACAATGGCTAGTATGGCACAATAACTCTAAAGGTGAATACTTTGGTAGTAACCAATGACTCTCTAATTGGACTTAAGCCCTACTCAAAAAGAAGGAAAACATATCTGGTACTAGAAACCTAACCAAGTACTCAGAGCTAATGAAGTCATGAGTCTTGAAGGAGAATCTACAACTACTACTTTACTAAACCAACATAATCATCTTACAACACTCTAAAAATTTATTCTCATGTCTACATACTGTCCTCATCCACTCAAAGAAACTTCTTCTTGCAACAGACAGAGACCACTACAGAAAACCACAAGCAGTCAAAAGGCAGCATTATGGTGCCCAGACCCAGTGGATATACCTACAATGCAACTCCTGTACCTCAGGTTCAGAGAACACTGTGAATGGGCAGTAAATAGATTGTGAGTTAGAAGAACATGGTATTTGCTGTGAGAATGTCTCTTAGGAAGGTAAGAAGCTACCACAGTATCTCACCAACATGACTACCCAAATGTGAGCTGAAAAAGAACACCAATAGACAGGATCACATGTTACGGGAAAGCCCAGGAGGCCTCAACCCTACAATATAGGCAACTATGGAATGCCTAAGAATGAAGGATAGTCTTCCCCAGGAATGAGCACATCAACTGGTTATCCAATACCCAAATGGTCAGCCCTGAAAACATACATACAGTAACATAATACAGACTGAATAGGTTATATTCATCTCTTTAGGAATACATAAACACACATGTACATATGTGGCAGCAATTAAAGAGAAAGAAGTCGTGAATTTGAAAGAGAGCAAGGGGGTACACAGGAAGAGTTAAAGGACAAAAAGGAAGGGTGAAATGATGTAGCTATAATCTAAAATAAAAACGAAACCAACCATTGTTGATGTAAAATTTTAAAATTATTAATAAAAGAATAAAATATCTTTAAAGAAAAATGAAATTTTATCAAATTTGAAAGAGAAAATTTATTTTGAAACAAGGATCTATAGAGCTATTTTACTTATCTCTGGCAGAATAGTCAGAAAAATATATGACTAGAGAAGACATGTCAGAAAATACTTGAGTCGTTTGTTCACTCATCTTGCCTCTTCATTCTGAGTGTCTTCTTCCCACAGACTATAGCCATAAGGGGTCCTATGTCAGCTCAAAAAGCCCATGGAAATTAAAATGGAAAATCAACAGCATTGCAACTGCAAAGCTAAAGAGAGCTTTGAGACGGGGAGACAGATGTCAGAAGTAATTACTTAGTATTTCAGGACTTTTAACCAATTTAGACATCAGCCTTGTTTACCACAAACTCAGCAAAACATGATCAGTCTGGGAAAATGAGCATATTTTTTTCCTGGAGATGACACCCAATCTGTGACAGTGTCGCCTAAAACCAAGAACCCACTCCAGAATTGCTGTGCTATGACAGCCGCAGCCCAGATGATTAACTCATGGTGATAGTATTCAAATACCAGGATTTTAATATGCACTTAACTAATTAAGACAACAGAAAACTCACTGAAAATATCATAAACTGGACTGTTCTTTAAAGCTCACAACACATTTTAATTACTTTTGAAGCTGAATTTGAGAACCTCATCTTAGGAAACAATTGAAATAGTTCATTACCCTCAATACTGTATGTGGGATTGTTGCTTATCAACTGTGAATTACTGCTTATCAAATTTGGGGGTCATGACCTGTAACCAAGTTGTAACAGAACCCCCATATAAAGAAATAAAAAGAGCAAAGTCAGTAGCGGAAAGCAGAAAAAGGACATTTATTCTATGTGGCCATATTGGAAAGAGAGGTAAAGAGATACAGGAAAGCTTACATGTCGGTCTCTGGGTCCTGAAGTGAGATCAAAGTTTGTATAGTGAGTCATCTAAGCAGTCCTGGTCAAGGTGTGGTCCTACCCACTACTGACCCACCATTTTCTGGGCTTCAGGCTCAACTTGTAAAGTGATCAGAATTGTGTGAAATCTCTTTGCAGGAGATAGGATCCCCTCTGGCTGGGCATATTTTCCTTCTCCCAGAACAAAATTCTATGTAGATACTTATTTCTTTGGAGTCCACTGTTTCAACCATCCAATAGTCAGAATGAGGCACACATATGTCTAGTTAGAATATCATCATTTCTGCCAGGACTTTACATATTTATAGTTTTTAGTAATTTTTCAAAAATTCTAGGGATCTAGGGTTCTAAAGGTTTTAAATTTGACAGGATTTGACAAAGCACAGTTTAGTTGCCCATAACTGCAAGCCTTTGCCTGTCTGAGTCATCTTTATTTGCAGAGTTCTCAGTGCTGGTTGGCAGCCAAGAACTGCTGTTGAGCAAGTCAAAGAAAGATATTTTACATAGAGTCATAGGCTAATGCATAAGGTATAGTTATTCTTTCTTTGAAAAAACACAACGACTAGTTCCAAAGTGACCATTGAATAGAGGATAACATATGTTCTAGTTTTATTTCGATTGTGGACATAAAATACCTTGATAAAAAACAACTTAGGGGAGGAAAGAGGTTTATGTCAATGTATATTGCCAGGTTACAGTCCTTTGTTATAGGAAATCAAACCAGGACCTTTAAACATCAGGTCACATGACATCCTCAATACAGAGAAAATTATACTGATCTAATAGAGGCTTTCTTGGTGACTTGTTTATTTGTTCAGCTTCTCAAACAGTGCAGCCTCTGCCTAGGAACTGGTGCATCCCACTTTGGGAATGGGTCTTCTGTTGGTTAATAAAGATGATTCCCTAAGGGCATGCCCACTGGTCAACCCAATGCAGATAACTGCCCATTGAGAAGCTCTCCTTGTGTGATTCTAGTCTGTGTCTAGTTGACAATTAAAGCTGGCTATCACACCTGCAGGATTTCCTTCATCAGCATAAAAAGTTTCCTCTTCCTTACAACTTGAGGCTTTGATTTTTCAAAACCTATTTAGTAAGGATTGTTAAGTTCTTCAACCTCTCTTCTAACTCATCAATCAAAGATAGAGGAGAAGAAAGGTGAATAGGAGACAGGTATTATGGACCTGTATAAAAGTAGTTCTTTGAAGGGCAATTCCAAACATTAATCAGTAGGAATGGCTAGATCCAGAAGAAACCACGAGGCTTTGCTAAATGAGCAAAAGGCAGCCAGAATACTATGAGAAGTTCTTTGGTGAAATTCTTTGGTGCTTTTCTCTCCAGGAAGTCATGACAAACATCGATCAGATCAAGGAAGACCAGCAAAGTGTTGAAAGGAGAACCAACACAAGAGCATCTTCTCACTGTCTGTGGGGTTATATTTATCAACTTTCTAAGCATCATGTGCCCTCTCAAGTTTCTGTTCCAGGAAAGCATCATATGCCCTCTCATGAGACAGCTTCCAGAAGATCACCATATATCTGTTCTCAGCCAAATATTCTCTCACGTGTCTGCTTTTGCAAAACATCCTCTCATAAGACAGGAAAAGATCACATGATACCACTGAGCTGTTAGATAAATCAGAAATTTCCACTTTATACAACCATCTCTGCTGCTTTAAAATCTGCTGAGGATTCCATGAACTCATTCTTTTCAAGTTGCACATGACAGCACAAGCATCCTTTTCTTAGGGTACCACTCAATTCTCTCTGCGCTTAGACATGTAAACATGCATGCGTGCATGTCTCTGTCACATCCATGCAGCACTCTGTAGTAGATGTTATTTTGATCTTGGTGCCTCAATTATATGAAACATGTTTTCGAGACACTAATGGCCTTACCAAATGATGGCCACCATTGTTTATTCATATTTCTTTTTCTTTATTAGTTCCTTGAGAATTTTATACACTGTACACTATTTTTGTCATAGGCACCCTTTCCCCAGCTCCTCTGAGATCGACCCTTCCCACCCAGCTTCATGTCTTCTCTCCTTTATTCTTTATAGCCATTTGCTGCTCATCAAGTCAAGACTCTCAATGATGGTTCTGCCAAAGCAAGAGAACAAACCTCTGACTTTCTTTTTATCCAAGGCTATTTCCACAATTCACTAGTGTTTTATAAAAAAAATAATCATATGATCTGACTTGGAGTTTTATCCCCTTAGACTCAGCAGCCAGCCATGTCTTCCTACAGATTATCTTTTGTAAAATAATTAACACATTTTTACAGTAGATCTAAATGTTACATTATACAATTTTGTGTAATAAGCATTTCTCTGGTACATTTTATGTTTTAAATTCAGTCAAATATCAAGTGCCAGGACACATTTCAGGCCAGGGCTGTCAGTCTGAGGGTGAGAGGGATGACTTAAGCATGCAGACTGCTGAGGCAAAATGGAATCTTATTTTGATCAACATCTGCATCACATAAAATGTGGTTTCAATTTAAAATTAGGAATCGATGAGACTGCCAGGGAACTTTGTCCATCATTGGTTATTTTATTTGGGCTAGAACAGAACGTAGAATACTACCAATGCCTCTCACCAGGACTCAATGCTCATGTGGCTCACAACAAGACTTGGGAGCTCAGTAAACAGATTCATAAACTAGTAAAATTACGTAGGAACAGGTCACCTGAAAACTGCTGGTAGGGAGTACCATTTTGTAAACTCTGTAGCTATTTCTTCAGACAAGGGGATTCCCTCACACATTGGTGTTAGGAAATCTACTTTGAACATAGCACATGTTTTATAAAGAGTTAAAAGGTCTGGTATCAATTCAACACTTTCCTTTACTAAACACAAGCATTCTTTATCTGTGTTGATAACAACTAGGTGATTTCAGAACTGTTCATATTAATTCTAACTCCATAATGAGTCCTGCATTTTCATACTATGCAGTGCTTGAAAAGACTTCTCCAAGAGTCATCCCCCAGCACTCTACTTGGATCGCACTGATGGTACAACATACTAACCACTGTATTAGTGATGCAGATACGGAGTTGCTTCTGCTCATTCCAAATGATTAAAGTTTAATTAAGATGCTGTTCGAGGACTGCATGCGGTGGTACTAACCTCTGACCCCAACACTTTGGAGGCTGAGGCAGGAGGATTACAAGAGCAAGGCCAGCTTGAGCTACATAGCAAGAGGTAGTCTCAAAGGGTGAACAATAAGAAGATAGAACCTAAGAGGCTTTCTGGGAAATGTTTGACTACCTTGAGATTGAACAGAGATTAATAGCAATGGCTTTGAGCTTGTCTCTTTCACACCACTCTCTCCTGATAAAGCATCTATCTTATTCACTTTAAAAAATATTTTTGTTACAAATATTCGATGCTTAAAATATAAAACTCAATTTTTTTTTAAAATGTAGTCTTCTCCAAGCTGCTTCTCAGGGAATGTTGTGTGTCCATACCACAAGAGTTGGTGACAACAGAATATGGCCGTCTTTGCCATCCACTGCCTGAGAATTGTTCTCATTGATTTTATTTCCCTCTATATCTGGGATGGCAACAGAGACAGTATGGATGAGTCATGGTCACTAGAGGAATTCTTGTTTTGCCTTCTGAACAAAGCAAGTGAATTCAAAGGCATGCTGTGAAGCCCTTCTACAGTGTCACTGCCGGAGCCTGCTGTGGACTGCCATTCACACAGATACTATACCTGTGCTAGCAAGGATTGAACCACTGACATGCTTTCTCTGAACTTCCTAGAATATAATGCCTTTCTCCTCATCCAAAACAAAGAAACTACTGAATTTATACAAAACACCTTGATACTCCTCTTAGACTAACAGACCCTGCAAACCCCCAGCTGTCTAGCCATGTGATCTGCATGTTATTCCCTACACACCACGTGAACAGACAGTGGGGACTTACAGCACACTAGAGGCCTGGTCAGGTGCTGGAACAGCCATCATTACTGAACTAGCTTCTCCCAAGAAAAAGCCAGTCACCTACTTTGAACTACAACTCCCTTTAAAACTGGGTCCACAAGTAAAATGGGAAAGAAAGCCCTGTTCTGCTGAATTATTGAATCAAAAATGTTGAAAAGCAAAAATTCTAACTTCACACTGATTGATTTTACCATAATGCCAAATTTACATAACATGAGACCCTTGCCTGTCTGCGATGCCAGTGATTTGTTCATGGATGGAATGTCTGCAGGGAATAAAGTTGCTTTAGATGTTTTTTTTTTCTTATAAATAAAATATTTATGAAGTACATGACTTTCAATAGTGTGAGGATTCTGCTTCTCATTAGTCTTGTTGTTCATAAGTATTTCCTTAACAACTTGTAGCTGGGGAACTTGCTCCAGGCTCTTCTCATTCCCCATCTTAAAAAAAAAATAATGGTTTTAATTTATCTTAATGAGCTATCAATGAATCAGCTAACTTAGAAAATTCTAGAAACAACCTTGAAAGTCACAGGGATCTTCTCAGGACAGAGTCCTGGGAGCTCTGTGCTCAGCCTGTGGCACAGGACCTGGTAACTACCTCTGCTCCTGGCTGCTAATACAAGCCCCTCTTTCTTCCTGCCAGGGAGTTAAGAGGGCTCTTAAGATTCCCCTTGAAAGTAAATCAAGATATTCTGCTGAGAGACACAAGAGAATGAAAAAAGCAGCCATATTCCAGGAATCCCAGCAAGTCTTTCAGGGTTTATATAAAACTCCAAGTTTGTGATTTTGTGTGTGAACGCTCAAGTGGAGATCAACCATTTATTTTGTTGAAATTATTACCTTGTTAAATCGCCCATCACATCCCCCAGACAGAATATTCCTGCCACATTATGACTTTGGGACGTAGAGTATTGATTTAGATTCTATGTGAGACCTTCGCTACTCAGAGATTTGATTCCTTGCGTAAAGGCTTCCCTCGCATCCGTTGGGGGGTTTGGACTAAGAGGAGAAAATACTAACAATTTCCTTGTAAGACTTCCATTTACCCTGATCTAAGATCAGTGGAGAGGGCAATGAGAATTCAAACTCAGAGAATTATCCGCACCCAGCTCTCCTCCTTTAATGTGTAGCTATGATTGGGTTTACTGGTTTACTCTTAGCTCTGTTTTGAATTAGAGAGTTTAAGGACACCAAGATGCTTCAGAAATTCCTCAGAGGGAAAACAGTTTTCTGTTTTGAGTTAGACAAAGGCATGAACATATTCCCATATTTGGGGAATAAACTTGAAACACTAAGACTCACTGAGACAGTTTGCTCCATCACAGGTGACCCAAAAAGACAAAATTAGATCAGCATCTGATACTATAGTTTAAACCACATTCAATGGTTATCATGATTTAGATTATAATCCATGTTGTAATTCTTATTCTGAAACACAAATAATAACTCCAACATTTTTTAAAATGCCAGAAAGAAATTCAGGCTATTTGGTGCTTTTAGAATCAGAAGATTTTGTGTATGTTGTAAATCCTTCAGCTGTAGGATGATGTCTGATGGTTGGTGTCAAGGAAGCCTCTCAGCAAATACAAGGTTTAGGGCATATATTTAATTCTAGAATGTTCTGGGGAGGGGTGAGGGAAAATTATTTTAAAATGTACTGTGGCTCTTTATAAACAAATAGGTCCTGTTGGGTGCCACTCTCTGTGGAGTCACTTTGCCTTTCTGCATTCTAGAAAAGAGGAGTTAGCCTCAGCTACGAGAGCATGCTCACTGTATAGACATTCTGTGGGAGAGTGATAATGAGTTAAGGATAGCTACATGTAGATCTTCCCTTACATTTCTCTTACCTGCCTTGGACTTAGAAAAATATGGATCTGTACTCTTGAAGAAAACCAGGGCTGAAGAACTTTCACAATTAGCTTTAACTCATGACTGCTTTTATAGCCATAAGCCCAGTCAGAAGCTGTTTCTCATAGAACTGACCTGACTGGGAAAGTGCTAAATAGCGAATGTGCTTAGACAGGGCTCACAATGCTGGTCCCCCAGGACCCTATGAACTTAGATTCAGCTTCCTGCAGAGAAGTACCAGGACCCTGGAAGCAGGAATGCACTGGGTGGCTTTAGGATATCTTTGCTGGCTGTGATGCACAGTTCCATTTTTTAACAGAAAGGGGTATGGTCTCTGTAAGTTTATCTTGCTATCTGTCTCTCTACCAAAAATAATAGTAATAATAATAATAATATTCTCAATTGCCCACATTAGAACAGAGAAAGATAGAAACTGATATTCACCCTAGGACACAGCATTTTAAATAAATATTTTAATTCTATTGTTGGCATTTACAGGTAGAAAGCATACAGTATGTTACAGATATCAAACTGTGAAAATATGAATGTTACATAAGTAACAAATGTAAAAAACACATTTTCTTACCTTCCCTGAAAGCAAGAAAAGTTTCCGGCATAGGAAAATATCAGTATCAAAACCACAGCTCAGGTGTAAAAAAAAAAAAAAAGTTTTACACAGTATTAAAAAATGATCTACAAAACGACAGAAAATAAGAAACGTTGCAATCTGACTTTATATAAATTATAAAAACTGGGTACTTGGGGTAAATGTTGAATGCCTAGAAAATAAAACCAATTAGGGCCTGCATAGGTCAATTTGTTACAATGTTAAAAGCATAGAACTTTTTTCTTCAATAAATAACTTTAAAAATTGTCTCTTAGAAGTGCGCTGAGAACGTTATTCCGGAAGAGGAAGTTGGCAGTGTTCTGGGGACAGTATGTGGTCATCTTGTTCTTCCTGGAAGCCTGAGGTAAGTCAGGAGGCCATGACTGTTCGCACAGAGACACACAAGTGTCAACACAGTTTTTTGAAATGTAGCTTTAAAGTGCGGAACAAAATGACTTAATCTTAGTACCCACCGTCATGTAAAACAAGCCCTTATCGTGTCTGAGCAACATCACATATGTGTCTATACGTCTGAAGAGTGTTAATGTGCAGTCCTTCATCCCTCCAAGATGGGAAGTGCTCCTTCCTGCACTTTACACGGGTTGGTTAAACTTAAATGATCTTACAAGGTAAAACACAACCATAACACTACAATGGAAACAAGCAACCCCACTGTGAAAGGACAAGCTTATGTCTACAACTGTAATGGTATAAAAAACCACAAACCAAACACAAAGCAAAATTTCCCAATGTTGCATGCCCCAAAACTCATCACCAAACAAGATGCATGCAGGAGGATCATTCCGTTCCACCAAGCACATTTAAATTAAAGAGTCGTTTGGAGTCTATGTGAGCAGCTTTGTGGTTAATTTTAAACGTGTCCCTGGCCACTGGTCTATACTGGCCTGTTTTACAAAGGTGACCACCGCTGTTGAGAAGTCACACCGTGTTTTGAGTGTTTCTTGCCCACACATACACCTCACACGTACTGTTCTGCCTCCCCGTCTTTGGGAGCTGATTTAGCTGCCCCGCTTTTACCTTCTTCGTTACCAGCTGCTTTTTCTGGGAGAGAGGCCAAATCTTTAAAGACATCCACATAGTGACCAAAGCCTGGGCCCCAGTTCAAAAGGTTGTCCCAGTTGAAGTTGCCAGCCTGCTGCCCCAGCTTTAGGGTGCTGTCTGCAGCCCCAGACACTGCTGCAGGGGTACCCACCGGTCCCCCCTCAGCCCTGCGTCCATGGTACCTTCTGGGTTTCAGTCTGGCTCCGTAATTATCTTCATCATCTGCATCGGATTCATTGACTTGAGATAACTTGGGCATCCTGGAAGTATAGACCACCGGCTTCTCCCTGTCGTATTCCATTTCTGAGCATGTGAAGGAATCATGGGAGTCACTGTCAGAAGAAGATTCTGGGGCAGGGATGCCATCTGCTGGGTTCCTGGTTCTGGACAGGGGTCTTCTACAGTCTTCTTCAGAAGAGGACCTCCCATGGTCTGCACTGCAGATGCTGGGGTTTCTAGGGCGAGGGGTGTTGAGCCTCTCTACCTCCTCAATGGAGAGTCCCACGGGAGGAGAAGATTCTAGAGGGATCTGTGCTATAGGCTGCTTGAGGCGACTCCCGGGTCTCGAGCTATGTGAGGCCATGGCCTGAGGGCTCTTACTTCTTCTCCCTAGCCTGGTGGCGTAGTTGAACATGCCAGGCTGACAGGGGTCCCCATGCATTTCCAGCGTACCCCCATCCCGCAGAGGAAGGTGCAGTTCCCGGGCTGGGCTGTTCCTGTAGAAAGCAGATGGTTTGGAGAAAGGAGCTGGGCTGTGCCTGGACAGAGGGTTGGGAGTGGGGCAGGCCGAGTGGCTGAGGGAGCTGGTTCTTAACGCCTGGCCATATGAAGAAGGCTGGTATGTCAGACTGCTTGCTCCCAGGGGCATAGGGGACTGCCTGGCGAAGCCCAGAGGACTGTGCCTCTGGATGGAAAACTTAGGCGTGTGGCTTCGGAACTGTTTGTAGTGCTGGATGATGTCTGCATCTGAGGGCGCGATACTGCTGGCATTGTCGATGTCGTAGTGTTCAATCTCCTGCTCAGGGGAAGCCAGCGGGGCACTGGGGATGGTCTCTGAGTTGTGGGGGATGTCAGTCTCATCAAAGATTAGGTAGGGATTCTCTCGCTCTATGATGTCTGGCTTGGGATTCCCCTCAGGTTGCTTCCTGACAGCTAGATCATCTCCATAGGGAGGGATGTTGTCTGGGTCATCAAAAGCCACATTCTCACTGCCCTTTTTCTTCTTCTCCTTTGGCTTCTTTTCCTCTTTGGAGTTTTTGGCCATCTTTCCCCTGCACTGGTTGCATAGAATCAAGCTGAGGACTAGCAGCGCTAGGGCTGTGGCGCAGCTGCCCACAATTGCAGGCACAGCCCACAGCGGTAAGGAGATCTCATCTGGACCCTGACTCTGGACACACACGTGTCCCCCGGGACTTCCAGCCTTGCACACCTTGCCCTGAGGACAGAGAACACCGAGGCAGGCCACCACCGTCTCACAGGTCCTCCCAGTATGTGACTCTGGACAGCTGCAAGTGTAGCCAGAGAGTAGACCTGGTTCACAGCTACCTCCGTTCTGGCAAGGGTGGGATGCACAGTCACCAGGAGGGACACATTTGTAGGCATACCACTGGTTAATACACAGAAGATCACCCCAGCAGGGGTTGCTGGCACAGATATTGGGACCCCGACAGCCGATCTTCACTGAAGGGTCGGTTTTGGAGATGGAGGCCAAGCTGTGCTTCCCACTGAAGGGCAGGCTCTCTCCGCCATAGAGCACTGAGGCGATACAGCCATTAAAACCTGTCAGGGCTGTAGAATAGGAGGCAATTTAGAGAAAAAACAACCATTTCACATCTCAGTGCTGAGATCTGAAGAAGAGAAGCCCCCAAAGTCACCCAAGAGACTCTCAGCCATGCTCTAGCTCAAAGACAGGGAATGCATGTCCTCTGAGACTAACTCAGATCCATGTAGCTCGGTAACACATGGGGAGAATCAGAGCATTTAGGAAGATCTCCATAGCGAGAATTGTCTTGATCCTCCTCTCCCTTTTCATTCATTTAACGATTTATCAGTTTATTGGTTTGATTCTTACAGACCAAAGACTAAGAGTTACTGAAAGATCAAGTTTATTTTATGCAATCAGAAAGAGCAAAATCAAGGCCAATTGCTACAACTGCAGTCACTGACTAGACACCTTCCAAAGAGGCAAAAATGGGCCCTTGTGGATCAAAAGAAAAACCTTAGCCATAGTGTTTGGGGATTTCTTAGGATGGGGTGGTAGCTTGGGCACCCACGTTGCAAATGGTCAGGATGCAGGAGTCAGAAAACAAAAATATCCCAAGGAGTTTATTAGTAGTGAATAATAATGATAGAAACAACTAAGAAATTCTTGACTGGGCTTGAGTTCACTGATGTCAGAGAGCTCCGATCTGAGGGCATAAGAATTTACTTTGAGTAACAGACTAGTGGGATCTATACTGTCTTGATTTCTTACAAAATCCGAATAGATGGTGCATATCCTAAAATCCATTAAATATAAGGAAGGACTTCTAATCTAGAATTTATTGTTATGCTTTAATTCTATTATTGGTACCACATTTTGTGTTTTTCTCTGTTCTGAGACACTTTCCCACCCAAGAGACAATTGTCAGTCTGATGTACTCTCTCCAGAATTTCCTTGGACATTGATTCCTGACTCTGCGTCCCTGGATTTTGGCTTCTTTTCCTCTTTCTTTCAGTGGCATTTTGAATTCTTTGAAAGTTCCACACATTTGTTCCACACATTATTCTTTAAACCCTCCTTCCCTTTTGGAGTTGCTCGAGGTTAGACCCCTGGCTTCCTATACACCCTTATCTCAGGAACACCCACCTGGGACCACCACCCATCTTATCTACACCCACCGACACTCCATTACACACACGGCGCTGACATCTCTAGCCCAAGTCTATCCCCATTCCCTCCCATCCATTTGATGTCTTTCAAAGGTGCTTCAAGTCCATTTGTTCCATAGAAAACCCCAGGATTCCCTGAGATCTGCTTCTCTGTTCTCTTCAACAGTCCCCTTACTTGGTAGCACTAAGCTTGTTCGAGATGAAAAGTCAGAGTTCTCCTGTATCTTTACTGAAGATGACCTCCAGATCACTTTGGGTCCATTTACTTGGATATCACACCTTGGCCATCCCATTAAAAAAATATCTTTCCATAATGTAGTGGTTTCCAGATACTGGCTGCTAACACCTGGTCCTAGAACTCCTCTCTAAACAGCCATTCTCATAAACAGCCTGAAAGATGGTCAATACCATAGCATGCTTAACTGCAATGCTCATTAAAATCTTAATTGCTCTTCACTGTTCTGCATGTGAAATAAATAAGTCCACACTTTCCAACCAGAACGCCCTCTTTTATTCCCCAGTTTCATTATCTGCCTCCGTGCTCACATTTTCCATCAATTAAACATTTAAATACTCTTCACCGTCCTTCTGACTTAAGAACACACGGGTCTCTGCATTTCCTTTTGTACCACTGACATAAAGTCACATCTATGCCCTGTGAGGACTTGATGGATATTTCTTACTCTGGTCTCCTGCGTTACTTGGGAGACCAACCGGCTTTGACGAACACAGGAGTGAATAGGCAGTGTCCCTGAGGACAAGCCAGGTTTCAGAGCAGTCCATGCTTAAATCAGATTTCAGCAGCATAGATGGAAACCTTTAACGGGAGTGATAGGGCCCTGATCCCAATCTCTCTAAAGACAGTTATGTTCATGAGAAGACTCATCATCACAGTATCAGAAATCCAACTGCTTTTGTAAAATCTACACTGTGATAGAATTACGCTGTGGAAGCGAGTCATTACCCCCATTCTATCCCCTGTTCACCAGAAAAATCACCTTCATTTTGAAGAGCAGATTTTCCTTTGCTTTATTGTCTTCTGGGATATACTAGGCATTTACCTGTCTGAGTGTCTCGATGGGCTTGGTTGGGGGGTATTCCTCCCAGAGACATGGAAAGCACCTCGATGCCACCAAAGTCCTGTGTGGGGTGGACGATGTCTCTGTTGTGTATCCTGTCTACAGACAGCACGGTGGTGCTTCCATTCTTTGAGATCCGGAAGGTATGCCAATGGCCGTCGGCAATATATGCTTCTGGAATGATGCGCTCCACTTTGCCGGCTACACCTGCATCTGACGTAAAGTGTACTTTGCCGTTCTTAATCTGAAAGATGCATTAAAAACAATGCACAGGTCAAACATGATATCCTTAAATGAAAATGACGTATTTAAAATACAGAGCAACCTAAAGGAGTTGGTTGGAATGGCTGAGGAGTCTGTGGGATTACAATGTGCTCACTTTTATCATCATGGCAATTGTAAACAATATAATTACTTATTTACTAATTCTAACAGGTTTTAGTTTTATAAGGAGTTTCCTGAGGGTCATCTAACTTTCCAGAACAAAGCTGAAATATTGAAGTGACTAGGTAGTCTAAATAATCGAAACTAATTGAGATTATTTGTATTTCATGGACAGAGGGAAGCATGCTAAATCACTAGGTTTAATAAAGAGGCTAGAGTGGTTTTAAAACATAAAATAGAAACTCACAAGTCCAAAAAGTGAATAGGAAGCTACAAAGGGCAGAGCAGTTGGAAAAACAATGACAAAGTAGCTTTTCTTCGTGTCCCACAACAAATGGAATTTTAGGGAAAATGGGGTTCATGATTTCATTTCCAAGGTGGAATATCATAAAGTAACAGGGAATTTGGCCAGGCCTTCACTACAGCTGTCTGTTCAATTTATCTAAAGGAATTGGATGTCTGTCAGTTCACCCACTAGAACACTAGGTAACAGGACACTCCAGTTTCCAACTTGAAAGTTTCCAGTATTATGAACTGATCCTTTAGAAAATTAATAATTTGTAAGGCAAGATGAGCCCATGGGTCAGAGAGCCCTTCCCATCCCTGCTGCCAGATAAGACTGCTGTCCAGGCAAAGAAATGCAGTGACCCAGGAGTGACTGAAGGGAAAGCGTGGATTAATTCTGTGTATCACTCAGCTCAGACACCATGTCTATATGTAAGGAACACTTCCAGGAACATATACCAGTCATATAGTAATATTTTAATGTGATAATTCAAAAATAAAAATATTTTTATAGCTAGAGAATTGGATCAGAAGGTAAAAGAGCTTCTTTGTAAGCATGAGGACCTGAGTTCAAATCCCCAATGCCCACATAAAAAGCTGGGCACAGCCACATGATGCCAGCACTGATGGGAAGGATCTTGGGAGCTTTCTTGCTAGACAGCTTAGCAATATGTAAGGCTCCAGTTTAGTAAGAGACCCATCTAAAGCAATCAGGCAGAGAAAAATAGAAGAAGACAAGAAGTGTCATGCTGTGGCCTACAGTGTATGCACCTCTCTTACATGCAAACACCATACACTCACACACTGCATATGTATATGTAAATGTCAAATATATATACATATATATATGTATATATATATATATATAAACTCATATATATATATATATATATGTAAATTAAGTTATCAGAGTGGAAGCATTCTAGAATTCTCCCCTGGATTATTATTTTAACTATATCATCAAACACTCAATCATCCAGAACCTTATGGGAATTAATGTGTGTATGTGTGTGTGTGTATGTGTGCATGTGTATGTGTGTGTGTATGTGTGCATATGTATGTGTGTATCTATGTATGCATGTGTGTGTGTGTGTGTGTGTGTGTGTGTGTGTGTATGAAAGAGAGAAATAGAGACAGAGACAGAGAGACATAAAGAGAAGCGGGGAGCTCAATAAATGAAGAGTTTAAGAAATGGTTAGATGGTGAGCCAAAAGAAACAAAAACCATGGTTCTTGGCTGGGCAGCAGCTGACATTAGAACAGCACATTCTGTCCCAGCCTTCCTCAACTGCACTCCAACAGGCCCCTTCGTCTCCTGCCCAGCATGGCTTCTTTCTGGGTCCATTTTGCTCTTTTTATTTTTCTGGCTGCTTTTTCCTTTTCTACTTATTTCACCTGCCAAGCTCCTTAGTTTTGAAAACTTGCTACTCACAATTTTCTCACTAAATGTCATAGCTGCTATTTGCTAGTTATTTTGCCCAATTCTTTTTTAATTCTGTGACACCTTGTTGAGGAGGCACAAGCTGCCATCCTATTGAACTTCATGGTGACAACGACAGACCCTAACACTCAGCTGCTTCCTGACGGAAGCTCTCACTTCTTCAACCGTGTTATACATCATCTGAATGTCTTAGCTGAAGGAGAGTGCAGATAGCAATGTGTCATATGTCATTTAAATGGCGTCTGGACTTGGAAGCAGTGTCACGGATAATCTCATGCAAAAACTGTAGTGTGGCTTCTCAGAATGGAGGGACTTTGAGCAGAGTCCTGTCAGTGTCCCCTCCCAGAAAGGCCTGGTGTTCTAGGAAGCAGAGTCCACTCTCTTTAGATCCTGGCTCTTTAGGGCATGTCCACGGCTCTCTTGATATCTTCTGCCATCATTGCTTCTAATTTGCTTTTGAATAGAAATTATAAAGAGCACATATTGAGTACAATTCAAACACTTCTTTGTTTCATAAGTTATACTGATTGAGGAACCAAGATATTTGTCTAAGTAATGAAAGGAAAGTGAAAATGTGAAGATGTCCTTATAGGAAATCAGGGCCCTCAAATTCCACACTGACTGACATTTCTGATCGCACGGTTCTCCATTAGGGAACTATTTGTATTTTAGGGTGCTCAACTCTAATCTCCAGCAACTACATGGTAGTAACAACATCACCGTCCAATAAACAACATATCCAAAAAGGGGGTAACACTCCCACCTTAGGGAGTAATTACATCTAGAAACAAATGCCTAAGGAAAATAGATACTAGTAGATCACCAGAAAAAAGAGTTAATCTTTTTGTGCCTTACTGAAAATAGACACCTAAGATATAGCGGGAAGAGCTGGCTGCACTGAGAAACCTGGAAAACCAAAACCTAAAATTTAATGATAAGAATCAATTTGATTTTAATATTATTTGTGAATTAAATCAAATAATTGCTAACACCATTCTGTGTATTACAAACTTTTGATACGCAAAAAATAAGTCAGTAAGTATGGGTTTGTTGTAAGAATTTTCTAAAATCAATACAGAAGTATCAATAAAATTATAAAATACAATGTTTTTGTTAAACAGTTGATGGAACTAACTACAAGATCTGTGGGTGAACTGTTGCTAATATCTATATGAAAGACTGTGGTTCTCATTTAAGACTCTTAGAAAGTCACAGGGGTGGGAAAAGGATGGCTCATGGCTTGTGAATATCTGGTTTTTACTTATAGCCATAGAGAGGAAACTAGAAGTAAAATCCTAGAGAGAAATCCACTCTTACTTTTGAATACATATTTCAAAAATTATTGTTTTGAGTCTTTTTATTTTATTTAAAGTGGGAAGAGCAATGGCTCAATGCTTGCTATACAAGTGTGAGAGCCTGAGTATAGGACTCTAGCACCCATGTCAATAGCTGCAAAGGAGTCAAGCAAATCCTAAATGTACATGGTCAGCCAAGAAAGCAGACAGGTGAATTCCAAGCACAAAGAGAGACCTTGTTTCAAGGAAATAATGTAGAGAATGATAGGACACCACCTCATCTCTGTCTCCATAGGACTGAGAATATAGCCCTCACGCAGGTTCCTGCCTCTCCCCCCAACCTCTCCCTTCCCCTCTCCCTCTCATCAAAACTTATTTGGAGAAACAAAAAGAAATTTTACTTGCAATAAATACCAAATACATTCAACTTCATGGATTTTTCCTAGGTGATGAATGAAAAGTGTATTTCAGAAGAAAGTCAGATAATTTCCAAAACTTATTCTCATCTTAGCATTTAACTTATGTTAGCAGTGTTTAAAATAATTATTGATGAAATATAACTCTTCATAATCAAGGTACACTCTTCATGTTTTAGTTTGCTTACAGTAGATGGGAAAGTGATGCTGATTTTTATCAGGCAAAACACACTTGATAACCTATCCATTCTGGCCTATCTGACAGTTGACTTCACTCTAAAAGAAGACACAGGTTTAGAAACTGGCCTTCTCAGGTTTTATTTTTTACACTGGCCCAGGCCCTGGAAACATTTAGGATGGATGATATTGGACCACTGCCAAACATTAGAGAGAACTCTAAGACTTGTGTAAAGAAGACAGCAGAATTTGTGGGGAAGTGACCGAGCCCCCAGAGCAGGTAGGAGTCCTCTGATGGGTCACCATGGGTTCTTCTCTCACCTTCACCGTGGTATAATTGCTGCTTTCCTGGATATGGATCAAAATGCCATTCTCACTCCGAGTCCTGAATTTTACTTCCAGGCTGTTGACACCAAAAGGCTCCAATGCGGCACCCCGTATGCTTTGAGTCAGCAAGTATTCCCGCTTCTCGCTCTGGCTCATGTGGTAGTCCAGACGACCTTTGCCTTCTAATGACAATGCAGTGTCTGGAGTGACAGCTAAAAAAACAAGAAGAAAGGGAGAAAATTGAAGGCATTCACTGGATTTTTTAGAGCATTTTTCAGAGTGGCAGAGAGTATTTAAAAATGACAAAAGCTCAAGTTTCTAAAACCACTGTCCCTGGTCTTCCTCTGAGAAAACAATTTCCATTTGTGAATAATTTTGCCAGTGTATTTCCAATGGTTGAATCCTTTTTGGGTCTGTGAAACATAAAACCCCTTGATGACAATCATTAGTCACTTGGGGACTCATCATCTAAACTCTTTGCTATGGGACAGAAAGCCTGGACACGGAACACACAGCCAACTGCTAAACTGCACAACTCAAGACTTGACCCAATTTCAATGCATTCCTGAAATTAATAAGCAAATATACTTTTACAGTTGGAAATCTTTGATTCTTTAGTCTTTTTACCCTCTAGTCTCTGATTTTTAAAATTATGGACCCTCAAAAAGTATCCAGTCAAAGATTTCCACTTATAACTAGCTCTACCTGAGGCCATTGTTATGGAACACATCATCAAACCTGATAATAGAGTCCCGGTTCATAAGCAAAACATTTACTTCATGAAAACTAATAACATAACTCAGGAAGGGATGCTGGGGAAATGGAGTGATCTCTGCCCTGGGTGCACTCTACACAGATAAACAGAGTAATATGAGCAGAATTATTTCTAGGCTTATAAAAATGAATCTCTCTCTCTCTCTCTCTCTCTCTCTCTCTCTCTCTCTCTCTCTCTGTTTCTGTCTCTGTCTCTCGCTGTGTCTCCGTCCCTCTGTCTCTCTCTCTCTCTCCCTCTCTCTCTCTCTGTTATAGCCAGGATGCTAAGATACATCGATATTAAGATATATCTAGGCTGTCTGCCTCTAATATCTTCTGGATTATAATACATTCCAATTCTGTCACTCATTTCTCTTCATTCTCTATAACAGTAGCAACAAATTGTTCCTTTAAAGGTCATCAGGTGCCTGTAGCTGAATTAAGTAATAATCGTTCATTTCAAAATAAAACAGTTCTTATATAGGCAGCCCTAAGGGCTCAGGGTAGAATAGAATACACAGCTTTCCATTAGAGAGCAATTCGTTGCTGATGACTCCAGTATTATGGATACTTAATCACCGTAAGATTAGAGATTAAACATAAAGTCATTAATGAGCAGACTGAGATAGCACTACTCAAAACCAATTTAAGTTAAAATAGACTGTGATTTTTATTTTTAACACATTAACTACCACAGTGTTTGGAGCTGTACACTATTTGGTAATACTGCAGGTAAATTTTTTTTCTGCCAGATATAAAAAATTGTGACCAGAGAAATATTGCTTGACCATAAACAATATTGATCTACAACCTCAATATAGTTGCTGAAGTTTTAGAGTTCCTAACTACCTGATATGTGACATAAAATAACCCATGATACATTTATAACATGAAACTAAGTCAAGTTCTTTGATTCTTCAGAGAAGAGACCAATTTATAACCACTATTGTATTGTACCCCACTTTAAATAATAATGACCATGTTAGAGTCCAAATGCAGTAACATTCTTGGGTGCACCTATAAATACTTTCTGTGGCTGCAATGGAGCTCTGAGAAGATGAAAATGGCGACCTACATTTTTCACAATACTTCCCAGTCAGGCCCTCCATGCACTGACACTGCTGCCATGACCAGAAGTCCACACAGGTGCCACCATGCTGGCAGGGGTTTCGAGTGCACGTGCCTTCTAGTCTAGGACACCTACAAGAGAGTCACATAATGGAAGGGTGAAGCACCAAACTGGAAGAAGGAAACTTGTCTTGAAGCAGACACGGACTGATCAATGCGCGTAATGGAAGCTTGCAGGACGTGAAGGGGCTCATGCCAGCTACCCTGCAGCAATTAAAGACATAGAACCCCATAACACAACCTAACACACATTAAAGAAGAAAGCTAAATAAAAGACTTCATACAATGACAGCTAAAGGTGACAATTTCTATAAGGGCATAATGGTCCAGAAATCCTTGAATAGGATGGTCCAGAGTCACATGTTAATTAGGCCCATGTGTACTCCACAAAGACATGTGTAATTCAGTCTTATTCACCGCCTATTTACAAGCCAGGTATGACACCAAACATGTACATAATGGGATGAAATAAATCCACATACTCATGGAGAAGAGCTTTGTCCCCCTGTGACAATAACAGACAATAAGGGGAACAGGGTTTACATAGATTTTTAGCCAGAGCTCCTCTGTATAAATTTAAGAGTGTATGAACATAGGGAGTTCCTGTATCTTCAGATTGAGGGTAAGGGAAGGACTTTTATATTGAGATCTCAATGAGTGGTAACATTTGAGATCATTCCAGGCTGAGGAAACAGCAGTATGAAGTCCTATTGTGAACTAAGATCACTGGATGTGGGAAACAGCAGGGATAGAGTGACCAGGAAGAGGATGCAGACAAGTTACAGGTCAGGCCACATCACAAAAGCCCTGTCAATCAGGAAAGGACTCAATTGGAGCCTTTGAATGCTCCATTGTCTACATTTGCATTGTTTAATGATAAGAAATACAATCTTACTGATCAAGAATGCCTTGTGCTGCCAGAGCCTGGCTAGGCTCCAGGGGTCGTCCATTGACAGCAAACTCCATTACACAGCCCACGAAATCATGGCTCTCCACTTGCCCCCTCCTCTGAAGGATTGGCTCCAGTGATCTGATTCCTCCAACAGTGACTCGGTTTGGCTGAACATCAAGAGTCCTATGTGAACATGAAAGGGAAAAGATTTCAGAACCCGCACGGCACATTTTACTCAATTACTTAGCTTTTCGGAAATGAGCATCACAGGTCAACATCCATTCTCAAAGCAGGTGCTCCCAGGGTTACTTGGTCTTCATATTACAAAAACAATGAAACTTATGAAACTATATTTTCAACTATCCGAGTTGAATGCACATGGCCATGTTGTCAGAGAAAGAAAGAGAGAGAGAGAGAGAAAGAAAGAAAGAAAGAAAGAAAGAAAGAAAGAAAGAAAGAAAGAAAGAAAGATGAAAAAGAAAAAGAGCGTTGTAGTGAAGACCAAATGCACAGAAGTAAAGACTGATCTCTGTGGTTCTCTAAGGCCAAAGCAAGCCCTGAAGCATATTGATAAAACTGGGTGAGAGGTCACTGTGCATTTCCACTTCTCTCCCCTGACAAAGTTCCTTATGCCTTCGATTGGCCAATGCTACAATTCAGCTTGAAGTGCTATTAGAAAACATGCATTAATTACTGCACAATGTGAAGAGAATGTGTCAGATTGAGTGGTGATCATGTCTCACAGGCTTGAAGAATTCAGGAAAAATAAAAGCACTTCATAAAGGACAATCTAAGCCGCTCTTGCTGCAGTAAACACTGCATTCCTTATCTTTGACTCAACCTCTAAACTCAACATTAAAATAAAATTTCCCTGGCATTCATTACTTTTTAGAATGAATATCTCTTTAAGGAATTGAAGAAATGTTAAATCTGGAGAATACTTATTTTAAAGTTCTTGTAAATCTTAATTTCAATGATGACGAGAACAGAGTTATTGTTTTACTTACCAGTCGTCTGACACTGCAACATTACTGACAGTGCAGTAGCCTGGCTCTTGATTCTCTGAGCAGGAGTCCACAGTTAAAGAGGCTGCCTGTAAGCAAGAGAGGGGAACAGTCACCACGTGCCTTCTGATGACATCAGCCTCTCCAGTAGATACTGCTAGCACTGCTCTCATGTGGGGATAAGTGAAATTATTATTCCATGATTTTCTTGATTTAATGTATACTTAGCACACCACATAACCAGATACCAGATCCCCTTGGTATATCTAATTTGTGTATAAAAATATGATGGATGAGGCTGTTTGAAAACAGCCTCTCCTTCTGCTTCTTTTATACAAGAAAGAGCTTTATTCTTTCTGTAAAATCTCAATTCCATTATAGTACAATTTTAATAAAAATATCTACTCTATAATCCAGTGTCCTAATAAATCTTTCAAATGTTTTTCAAAAGACTTGTTCTACCTGTCTTATTTACAAAGAGTGCATAAACATGTGTGATATATACTATAATATGTGGCAATTTGTACTTTAAATATATTTTTCATTTTAATTGACTATGATTATTTCTATGCAGTCTATTATGATCCTGGTTCCCCTTCCTCATCTCCCTGTAAAAATGGACAAACATCAAGTAAATGCCCCGACTGATGTTAAGAATTATTATTTCCGATAACACTGGCAAACTCCTGTATCAACAGATGCATTACTCTATGCTCAGAACCTCTCATCAATGTTTCAGTCACAGCCAATAGCCATTGTCCTGTAAGCTGAAGGACCATAGCCCTCCAGTTGGAGCATCCTGTGTAGTCAGTATATGGATAGACCACTTGATCAGTAAAAAGCCACCAATGGTGAAGAGAAGACCCAAGAAGCTGATTGAAGAAGCCAAGGTCTTCCCTATGGACAATGGCCAAGGAGACTACATGTTGGGAGAACCAACATTGCATTTCCCCATTATTCTGTTCACCATGATAAGACTGATGACCACTCCCTGATCATCAGTAAAAGTCACCATATGTCAAAGCTTTCCTATTTCAGTTAATAGCATTGTGTGTGAGGTTCAGTGTGTGGCATTATACTAGATAGCCCATTAGAGGAAACCCAACACCATTAGCAAGGGTAGACTTAGTGCCTCTCCTGGTTCAGTGAAAGGATTCTTCTTAAATTCACTCTAATAACAAGGCACATTCTTCTGAAAGAAGTACAACCACAGCACTGCCTATGTGTGACTGTGGGTCATGGGTTGGTCTTAGTAAACAGCAGGAACACCACAGGGGTATAAGCAAGTACCATCAGCACATCTCCCTTGCATGAAAGCAGGGCAGACATCAGGTTCCCTGTCTTAAGTATAAGGCCACAGTCAAGATGAAATTAAATAACGTCAGTTTGTTAAATCTGCTTGTGAATCTTAGGGGCTATCCAGCAATGTGGATGTTTACAGGGAAGAGAGTTTTTATAATCGTCTCCTCTTTCAGAAACCATTAATACAGTCCGTTTATCACTACTGCCCACTGAGTAGTAAAATACTAATATTAAAACATACTATTCATTCACCTTTAGTATATCTAACCTCTATTACAGTCTCCAAATCTCTTGTGAGCTACAGGAATACTTTTCTTACTTTCCTCTCAAGTAAACTATAATGAATACTAGCATTTTTGGGAAAAATCCACCATTCCAATCCAGTACAAGATATTTATGTCCCGCTTTTTTATACTCGTTGGGGTGATTTTCTCAAAAACTAAGAGACACCAACCTCATAAACAATGTTGCATTTCAGAGATGAACACAGCATTGCAGAGCAGGTATGCAAAATATTGACCAGTGAATACCTGGTCAGCTCTGGCTGGCATCTGTAGTGGACACTCTCAAGATGTTATATATATACATATAACTATTGATGATAAAAATTAAAGATGATATAAAGGCCCTCGTTACTCATGCAATTTAATCTTTAATCTTTGGAATTCTTTAAATACTTATCATGGACACAACCTCATAACACCACATTTCTCTAACCAATATATTCCATCTTTTCCTGTTAACAGGAGTGTAATTTGAGACATCTCTGGTCTGGCTATCTGATGATAAAAGCCCAGAGCCTAATGATTTTGCCAATGTCCCACAATTTTGTTTTGAAATGTACAATGTGAGAGATTCAAAATCAAATAGGAGCTTTTTGTTTCTGCATGTTTCCTGAAGTAAGGATACATCTTCCCACTGTGACCAAATTAGTAACGACAGAAATATTTTCTTCACATTTAACATTGCGCAAAACTTGACCATGGTCCAGCTCTGGCTGCAGCCTTGGACAGAAGGGCTCGGCAGATGACTGTGGCTGTGTCTTACAATGAGGTAGATTCGTTCAATACAGTGTAACAAAGCTGGGCAGTGGTGGCGCATGCCTTTAATCCTAGCACTTGGGAGGCAGAGGCAGGCAGACTTCTGAGTTCGAGGCCAGCCTGGTCTATAGAGTGAGTTCCAGGACAGCCAGGACTACACAGAGAAACCCTGTCTTGAAAAAAAACAAAACAAAAAAAAGTGACAAATATTAAATATTATCTTTTTCTAAGTTTTTTTTTAAGTTTCAACCCCTTTTGTCCTTACATTCAACATGCAACATGAATTGCGTGTTCTCTGATTAGGTTAATGATCCTTGAGACAGAAAAATGATCATTTTAAATGTAGTCCTAGGCTGCATTTAATCATCTGAGCAGGGTGGGCTGCTAATGCATTTCTCATCCTTAATTCTCCCTGAAACTTCAGCATAGTTACCATGAACCAAAGAAAGATATCGGCTCTGAGGTCACATAACAAACTCGCATATTATCCTGTGATGTGGACCTGTATGCATGTTTCCCAGGATGCCTGGCTAACTGGCTGCAGTGCAGAGAAGGGATGCTGAGGGAGAAAAGATGCCTCACCATGCCTGCTCGCCGCGCAATCACTGTGTGGAACTGTCCATCCGACACCTTCTTCATGGTGGTCAGTTTGTACGTCCCACTACCCAGATTATATGAGAATCTGAGTCTTTCTTCAGCAATTTCCAGAGCCAGGAACTCTGCCCGCTCTCCTGTCTGGTTGTCATAGTTATAAAGCAATAAAGCATGACTTTTGATAGTCGCAAACTTGACATAAATATAGTTGTTGTTGGGGTCCAGGCTGGGAAACTCCATGTATGACAGTTCCTCAAATCCATAACTGTTCAGCTCACAGTGCTTGCCGAAGACACCTGCAGGGAAGAGAAAGGACACTGAAGCCCTGCTATGTTTTCTTAAGTTATTGTTAACAAAATATTTTCAGTTAAAATAATGAATCATGCAGTTAAAAATGTCTTGATCACCATCCCTTCCTCAAGTGCTATCCAAAGTTGCCCTTCTTGTAACTAATTGAAGATCCACAGTCATAACTGGCATAAAGCAAGCCCTGCTCACAGCATTGCAAAAAGAAGACACAGAGAAGTATATGGCTTATGAGAGAGATGAGATGCTGATGTTGCTTGATGAGTTAGGAATTCACCTCAGTATGCCACAATTTTAAAAATTAAAGACAATAGAAAGAAGTACATTTGAAGAGAGTTCTTTCCCAAAATACAATGAAAATTAGTTTGTTGATGCTTGTCAAGTTTACTATGCTATAATGTTCAATGATAATACTATTCTTTATTTTATTTTATTTTATTTTATTTTATTTTATTTTATTTTATTT
>NW_021604564.1:23053020-23071569 GCF_004785775.1 Grammomys surdaster | reverse complement strand
TTTATTTTATTTTATTTTATTTTATTTTATTTTATTTTATTTTATTTTATTTTATTTTATTGACACAGGGTTTTTCTGTGTAGCCCAGGCTGTACTGGAACTCACAGAGATCCTTCTCCTGCCTATGCTTCCAGAGTGCTGCAATTAAGAATATGTGCCACTACAAAGACCATGATACATAGTTATAATTCTTAAAAACCATATTAATTCAATTGAGGACAGTAGACTTGGTTGTTTTGACTTAAAAATCAAGCCCCCAACTCAATATTATTTTCCAAAGTGAGGAAAAGATATGTTGCCTCTAGCACAGAAATCACTGTTTTAAGTTTTGTTTTATGTTATGCAAATGGGTCTTTTGTCCACCTTTGTGTCTGTGTATCACCCTATGCCTGGTACCCACCAAGGCCAGAAGGGGGCACTGTGTGCTCTAGAACTAAAATTACAGATGGCTGTGTGCTGGGAAGCAAACGGTGGTCCTGTGGAAGAGCAGAGATTTCTCTTAAGCACAGAGCCATTTCCCCACCCTGTGTTGAGTTTTCATCTGCCTCATTTTAAACTCGCCTTGGGGTAAGTCACAGAAAGTCCATTTACAGTAACTTTGTTTTGGTCTTTCCATATGTTTGTACTGTCCTTTTCCAACTTGAAAGTGAGTTTTATTGATGAGACTACACTAGACAAAATGCCTTTTCCACAGATTCTGGCAGACGTGGCTGATGCCTGGAAAGTGACCCATGGCCGCAGGCAGGGTTCATTTTCACCTTTAAAAGATTTCAATCTTTAGTTTAGATTTAATACCTATTGTAAATGTACTGAAGTTAGAGTCCAAAAGCTACTCAGCTTCAAGGGCTGACACTATTTCACAGAGAATTTACAGCTTAACTGAGGTTGCAGAATCATGAGAAATAGAGAAAAACTTCAAAGCCAGATACACCGATTTGCTTAACTGTTTTGACTGTGTCACATTTTATATCCAGTCTTTGAGATAAAATAGCCTAGAAGTGTTTGCAGTGTTGACACAGGTTATCTTGTCATTTTCTGTCCAGGCAGGGATAACAGTTAGTAAAATAACTAGGAGTGGTTTAAATCTGAAACCAAAGTTAAAGAGAAAAAATCAGAGGAGTAACACATAGGTAATATAGTGTATAGGTAATCTCTAATATGCCATTGACGTATATTTACATTGTGATATTTTATGAATTTGTATCACATATTATTGACCCAAATAAACAATGTTCGAGTACTAGTTAGAAATTCCATTGTACACTATTTCTACAATCAAGGAGTAAGGAAGCTAAATAAAAAGCAAAGGTAAATCATATATACTGTGTGTTTCTCTGTGTCTTTTCCTTTTACATTATAACTAATGAACAAAAGGATAGAAAAAAATTTAAATGTAGGTGAAGTGTACAGATATTAGGCGATGAGTTTCACACTGGCATTCAAACTCACACTGTATTTTAAAATATGAAAATATATATATAAATTTTTCTTGAAGAGATCTTTTTCTATCTCTGTGAAAGGGATATCTCTCATCTTAAAATATAAAACTAAAATTTAGTATGACGTTAAAATTTTTCTCCCAAATGTCTGAGTGAAATAATCCAGATAAAGATATCAAGAGAAATCTTTCACCTACTTTAAAAATATGTACCCCAATCTCTTGTTAAAAGATTATTCTATAATTATAAAATATTTAGCAATTATATATGTGTGTGTGTGTGTGTGTGTGTGTGTGTGTGTGTGTGTGTGTGTAAACATATGGGATAGTTTACAGGTTGCTGTGTAACCACACACACACAGCCCTGGCAATACAATACTATATATAATCTATCATCTATGCATCTTTCTTTCTTTCATCTATTTTTCTATTATCTATCATTTACTTTTTTATCATCTATCTACCTATATGTCTATGAATCTAAAAGTATATATCTCTAAAGAATAAATGTTGGCAAATGAAACTATGAATGGAACAGGTTTTTCCAGCTTCAAACTCCTAGGGAAGCTAGCTAGTCGTTGGGGTGTGTGTCTCACCACCCTGTGTGTCACCACCTCAGGTTTTTGTTTGAGGCATTTCCATCTGCCACTTCTTTCCTTGTGTGTCACCCACATTCAATTTAAGAAGGCAAGTTACTTTTCCTTCCAATTCAGTCTGTGCTGCTTGGAATGATGTATTGGAATTCCAAGACCTTTTATTTTGTTTTTCTTTCTAAATGCTTCTATGGTCAGCTGACAGTGTCTACATTTCAACAGTGCTTTTGGGTTTTGCCTTTGGAAGAAATTAGGTGGAATCTGGACTGCCAGCCTCAGCCTCATGTCTACTGTAATTTGTGTGTGCTGTTTCTGTCCCCCAGGGATGTCTGCAGGGTAAGGGAAGATCCATCTGGATCCCAAGGTATACTCCCTGCTCTCTCCCCCAATACAGTGGGTTTTATATCAGCACCATATGGAAAACTATCTAACTGTTTGGCATTAATTGTTCTAAGTATGCATATTTGCGATTGAAATGGTGAGGAATGCTAACATCATAAACACTCTGTCAGTCGCTTGAAAATTATTTTCCACTTTCTATTCCAATTTACTTTTCTTTCATTCCAAAACACAAGTTAAATCATGAAGCCTGACTGTGGGATACCAATAAAATGGCCTTGCAGGAGATCTGAGGAAATGGCTGTTTTCATACTGACAAACCTTTTGCTTCATGAGCATTTTGATGAGACCCTTGAAAACTGTGATGTTGGCCTGAAGCCAGCAATGTCTACAGGTTCCACCTGTTCTCTAGTCAAATCCTCACGGACAGTCTATGCAAAACCTTTCCTGATTTTGAACAAATACCTTAATTTCTGAGTTTCAGAAATATTGGTAAAATTGATTTTTCATAATTATGTTTTATTATAATTATTATTGGTGTGTGTGTGTGTGTGTGTGTGTGTGTGTTAGAAAAATGTGTGCCACACATGTATGTGGAGAGCAGAGAGTAACCCTGGGAAGTATACTGTTCTCTCTCTCTCTACTACAGTTCCAGAGATTGAAGCAATTGTATCCAGTGAGCCATCTAAATGGTCCCATACTTAAATTTTTACATCCCATCCCTAACATTATTTCAGTGGTGTGCTTAGTTGGATAAAGAAAACCAAATTCGAGTGTTGAGGTTTCTTCTGGGACTGGCACCATAGGCATTTCACTGATTACTAGTAACTTAGTTTCTCTGAAGAGCCAGTAGACCTGCAGATCTCAGGCCCATGGGAAAGGCAAGCAAAACAGCCTCATTCTCATTAGAGAGAGACACACCCCTGCAGATGGAATCCAGCTTCTGATGCAGGGCAAAGAAGCCTTAAATCATTGAATTAAGCACAGTTCCTTGCTGACCTATTTCTGGGTGACTTTGGGGAGTCAACTGGAAGAAATCGGTAAATGGCATGCGAGGTTCTAATAACATCCATTCCCAAGAGAACACAGTGGTAGTGTTTTTATTAGCTACCAGGAATTATCTATAGATGCATAATATACATTTAGGCCCTGAAATCATCTAGTATAGAAATAGTTGGATTAACGTAAAAGAGGAACAAAGAAAAATACTTTGACAGTTCTTAGACATTTGAGGAAGAATAAAATGTGCTTAGACAGTATTTTAATTAACTTCTAGGCTGAAAGAAGGTGCTCATAAAGTTATTATGTTGAAGTATTTTTCTAACAATAATTAAAGTGATATACTCAGTAGCATTTCCACAATTAACCTTTAAAAAATCAACATTAAATATTTCATTTTACTTAACTTCCTTATGCAAAATGATTAATATTCACTCATGCATTGAATGTCTGATCCTCCTGTCTCCTCTGTTGCATGCTGGGATTGTAAGAGGAGCCACTATGAGGTTCCAACAATTCAACCCAAGGCTCCATGCGTACTAGGCCAGCACTCTGACAGCTGAGCCACATGCCACAGTCAGTCTCTAAATCAATATAGCAATGGATACATTCTACTCACCGAAAGGACAGTGGCAGTAATATGATTCCACTCCACTCTGACAGGAACCACCATTGAAGCAGGGATTGCATTCACAGTAATTGACTGAAGATTCACACATTTTTCCTAAAATGTATCAAACTTGTTAAGAAATCTTAAAAGTACATATACCAACCACAACTACTGCAAGTACATAAAAGAACAACATCCTTCAAAACCAAGTCACAGAGCAGATACACAGAAGCCCACCTACTCAAGGATAGACAAGGAAGAAAGACAGGTTCTGTCTCTTGCCCAGATGTGCTGTCATAAAGATATTTGCAATCCTTTACGTAACTATCTTTGAGAGAGACCCATTTTCAAGGGAGTTTTGTGGTGAGAACATTTTAATTATTTCCTGATGTTGTTTTTGTTGAGATTTGTACCTTCACATTGACATGGTAGGGATGGAGTTCAAACTTTTACAACATTCTTTCATTATAAGAGTTTCATTGACTCAAACATTTGAAAGGGAGAATTAATGTGACTGGCCTTGTCAAGCTACTCCTTTATGTCTCAAACAAAACAAACAAAACAAAATCTCTGAATTTGAATTTATCCCATGCCTCATGTAAAGCAGAATAGGGACTAAGAAAACGTGTCAACCACATTTTCAAATTCGTTCATTTTTTCATTTGTTCCTAGCACACTCCATACATGCTTTGTCTCTTTCTGAAATAATAATGTGCTGTATAGCTTCAGCATATAAATGTCGTTTGAGTATGTCTTGTTAAATCAGATGCATTAATATTGGGCCAGGCAGCAAGTGGATGGAGAATAGCAGATAAGAAAGCAGACAACGGCCTGAAGGGAGTGTCTCCTTGGTCAGAGTTGAGATAACTCTACATGAAGGAAAGGTACATGTGCCACGAGAGGCCTCCTTAGAGGCTTGAGGTGAACACTGTCAATTTTGGGGCTTGTGTATGAAGGGGTTTCTAGATCCTGTTCACTATGGTGGAAATATTGATCCTAAAATGGGCTGGAGCCAGGGACTATGTCAAAAGGGAAACTGCCCTATGCACCAGAAATCACCTCTCTGCTTCCTAGCTGTGGATGTGATGTGATCTGCAGCCCCTGCACCTGCTACCATGACTCCCACAAACTATGAGCTAAAATAGCCCTCCCCTCTTTAAGTTGATAGTTTGACACAGGAACAAGAAAAGAAACTAATAGAGAAGTGAATTTCCTGCCTGAGAGGTGATTGGCTGTCCTCTGCTTCTGTGTTCATTTCATATTGGGCTATGTGAGCATTTGATATCCTAATAGCCAAAATGCAGTGTCTAAACTATGTCTTGTTTCATTGTTTAGTTTTACGTAAATTTGAAAAGTTGTTCTATAAAGTACTATTTTATTAGATTTATTAGAAAACTCTTAATTTTTCAATTCTAAAAAATAGGAAGAGTGTGATTTTTAGTTAATATCCATACATTAAAATTAGGGTTTTAATTAGTAGTCTTCAAAAATCTGTTCTTCTGTGTACATGTGTGTGTGAGAGAGAATGTGTGTATATGCATGTATATGTTTATACATAAGCATATGTAGATCACAGAGTAGACTGAGAGTCTTCCTTAATGGCTGTCTATCATAGATTTTGGTAGACTGTCACCGAGCATGGAGGTAATTGACTGAGCGAACTGGCTGGTTAATCAGCTCTGAGGATTTGCCTGCCTCATCTTACTCAACACTGAGATTACAGACACACCATCATGCCAAGGTTTTTAAGCACAACTTACAGATCTGAACTTGGGACCCTAGCAATTGACAGCCAGCACTTTGCCATCTGAGACACTCCCTCAACCTTCAGTTGCTTTTTCATTACTAGGGATTGAACTAGAGCCTGCTGCACACTCAGTCAGCACTCTGTAGAGCTGTTTCTGCTCCACTAATGAGCACTTTGTGTATCTTGCAATGCATGGATGTGTTGTCCCCACACTGAGACAAAGCTGACCACAGACGAAGCTTACATCACAGCAACTTCATTTGGCATACATCTTAAGTTTTTGTTTAACTCATTTTGTTCTTGTGACTTCATTCTGAAACCACAGTGGTTTGAGTCTGACATTATAAATCGGAGTCAGGCTCCATGACACCACAGACCCATTTCTGAGCATCACAGAATCACACACACAATAGTTTTCCTTTATAGACAGCATCAGTTGCCTCCTGACAAGGCAGAACACAGAGCACATTTTCAGAACACCCCTGAGTTCTCAGGGGAGATCATGAAAATAAACAAGTCACAGATTTAGAGGCACCAAAAATAAGTTCACAGTGTGGTAGGAGAGAGACACAGGGTATACTGTGTTATTGTAGGTTTGTGCTGAAATTCACATCATTGATGCTGGCTAGAAACACATCCCCCTCCACCCGCCAAATAAGGATACCTCTTCTTAGGAGTGTGGTTTTCGTTTCCCTTATTAAAATGCCATCGCTGTCCAATACAGATTTAAATAAGACCTACTGACTTAACTTTTTCCTACAAGAAAGTCATACACCTCCTTTCATTGTTTTTTTCTGCTGTAAAAGAATAGGCAATTTTCCAATATACTAAGAGTGTAAGTAATGTTTGATTTCATTATTCCCTTTCTCATTTGAAAATTTCTTTTAGAATAAAGCTAAAAGTGACATATTTATATATGTAGGCCCATATGTCTTACAGTCTGTGGGGGTGAGATGTAGATTTAGGTAATAACATATTAGTTATTAGAGCTATAAGCTGCCAACCACGCTTTCTAAAAGACAAGAGACAGGGAAGCAAAGACAGAAAACCTAGGCTGGAGTAGCAAGAACAACCCACATGGCTTATCTTTGAAATTTCTACTCCAGAGACTGGAAAGGTCCCTCAATGGTTAAGAAAATTTCCTGCTCTTTCAAAAGACTGGTGTTGGGTGCCCATCACCTACATCAAGTAGCTCAAAATCATCTGTAACTTCAGCTCCAGGGAGCCTAGTGCCCTCTTCTGGCCTATACAGGCACTGTACCCAGGTGCACATACCACCACACATATATACATACATACACACATACATACATACACATCATGAAAAGTGAGTCATTAAAAAAAATCAACTCTAGCATGAGCTGAATCCTACGGAAAATATCTTTAAAATTTTCCCACTTAAATAATAAATTAAATTCAGGTGTACTTTTTGTGTACTTTTATGATGTACTGCTTGTCATTTATACACAGTACTTTCATGTAAACACCTAAGGTTAATTTAAATATTCACTAAAGGCAATTTCAGGTAGCTCAAAGAAGAGTGAAAAAACACGCTAAAATAAATATAAGCCTTACTCATGCATTTAAAAATATACAGCAACTACAGGTGTGGCTAAAGCTGTTAGAAAATAAGACATATTCTGAAAATGATCATCTTTACAACAAACATTTTCAAAAAAATAACAAACTATCTTTTGTTAATAATTTTAATTTAAAGAAAATTTAAAGTAAATTTAATTTACTCTCAGAAATTTTTTAGGTGATAATAGTCAAAAACATAAAAATAATCTTAATGAAGGCATTAAATAAAAAGTTAGAAAGTTTTAAAAACAATACTCTTATTTCTTGTCAGAGTACATGAATTAATCATTTGAAAACTTTGAGTTCTTCTTTAATGAATACAAATTGTTTATACTTATATTCAAAAGAAAAGTTTGAAAACATAAGGATTTAATTCAAATTTCAGAATATAAAATGGCCACCGAATATGTACTTCTCAGGTGTACAGTACTGAGACTGTAAGACCCAGATGGAAAGTAACAGTCACTTCTTAACTGTTCTGTGTGAAGCTTCCTGCACATATAAATGTAAATTAACTTCTGTTAATGGCATACAATCAGGCAGAGATGGGAGCAGTTTCAGACGTCCTAGCGTCTCCTGGTATGATACCATGTGTACTGCAGTGGTGTGGAATGGATTCTTGGATCATTAACTCAAGTCAATCAGCAGTGTCCACCAGAGTCTCTAGGCTTGCAAGCTCTCTGTTCAGATGTAAAAAGCAGAGCTGAGTGTCCTCCTCGATGCAGAGCACCTTCTCTGTGCAAATATGCTTACTGTCATAGCAGGTGTTTGAAGAGTGAATTGTTCTCACTGCTTTGACATCTGGCCATGAACTGTGCTGATAATCACTATTTGTCACAGACAGATGGAGAGTTGCTTTGGGTTGTGTTGATTCTGATCACGTGAAAAATGAAAACCAGTGAAGGTGAAAACGAATATCTAATCATTAAATAGGGCATCCACACAATTCCCAAGAATAGAGTTCAAGTGTACAGGAAGTGCTCGGCCTAAGATGTATGGTCTGCAGAAGAAGATGGGAGGGGGCTTGAACAGAGACTGAGTAAAGGAGGGTGTATTGAATACAGACTGAAGGTGAAAGTGTTTGTTGAAGACAGACTGGCCCTGTTGGAAGTGCCTTCAGTACCTTTATTAAGGAAAAATATTCAAGGCTTATTTGTTAAAACCACATCTTTTTTGATCATTAGAGTAAAGCTAAGCAGAGCCATGCTGTGTAGATAAGGATTGTTTTATATGCTTAGTTGATGAGACATTCTGTTTTCTCAAGCACACCACCTATGGTCTGCCACCACAAATGCTGTCGTATCTCTTATGTATACACAGAGCAGAAGGTGGATATAGGAAGGTACATGCTTCCAATTCATTTTCTACACAAATCACCTTATTAACATATTTTTCAATATAATTTATTTATTTTTTCAAATTGTAATTATTAATATATTTTATTGCTAATATTTGTGTATGCGTTATTCACTCTGGGGATGAATATTTGGATTGTTTTAGTATTTTATTATTTTATGTGTACAAGTGTTTTTCCTGCAGGTCATTTCTGTACACTAAGCACATGTGTTTGGCAAGTTCCTTAGGAAAAATTGCTATGTACAGCCTATATGTATACAAAATTTTTTTCTGCCTGGAAAAATTATACTATAAATTGTCACAAAAGTGATGAATGGACAAATTTTATCTTTCCCTAAAATAACAAGACATGCTTCAAAGCAGAAGGAAATGTCACATGGTAATAAATCCAAGGCATCCTTCCCAAGGCCACACCTGACATGTATCCAGATGTGTGGCAATACACGGAAAGGTTAAAGAAGCCATGTACTGACTGTATTAAAAGCCTATGCACTGACTGTATTAAAAGCCTATGCACTGACTGTATTAAAAGCTTATGCACTGACTGTATTATAAGCCCATGCACTGACTGTATTAAAAGCCTATGCACTGACTGTATTATAAGCCCATGCACTGACTGTATTATAAACCTATGCACTGACTGTATTATAAGCCCATGCATGGACTGTATTATAAGCCTATGCACTGACAGTATTATAAGCATTCCAGACCTAGGAACAAGACCTAAATTTGGGTTGAGCTTAAAGACACCCTTCACTCCCAGAAGGGACTCAAAACTGTGCTGCAAACTGTAAACCTACAGGTGTGAAGACGAGAGCTGAGTGGCTGCCTCTGTGCTTTCTAATCTGTGTCCCACTATATACACAAGTGGGTAGAAAAAGAAATACTGGGTTATTGAAGAAATATGATTATCAGGCTGATGTTTTCTGGCAGGACTCCCCAGAAGTCTGAGGCATGAATAACACAAAAATTTATTGTGACTTGCTGATGAATATGGGCAATAGATGTGATCATGGTGTTTACTGAATTCTATAAAACCTACAAAATCTTTTCAGGTATTCTACAGTGTAATAAACTCATTAGTCTTTTCTAGTATTCTACAGCTACTCAGAAATCCACTTTCTAATATGCAATTTTAATTCTAGAAAAAAGCACTCAAACAATAAAACTATTAGTTTTAATCATAAATGTCAACTTGCTGGGATTTAGAGCCAGCTAGGAGATACGACTTTGGCTATATATGTGAGCATGTTTCAGGAGTTTAAGTGAAGCTCATGAGTGTAGGTGGCTCAGCCCATGGCCTAGAGTTCTGACAGCAATGGGATAACAGCATTCATTTCTGTGTCCTGACTGAGGCTGCAGTGTGCCCAGCCACCTTCCATTCCTCCCCCTGTGCTTGTTTAGTGAGAAATGTTCTCGGCATCCTGAGCTACCAGGAAAATGTAAGTTAAGACAGCATTGTGATTTCTTCTCGTCAAAATCAGAAGGGTCGCCATGAAGCAAAGAGATGATGAAAAACACAATGAGGATGAAGAGAAGGGTAACTTCCGTGCACTGCTGGGAAAATTGGGAACTCATCCAGCTCACTGGCAACTGACCCAGCTCTACCAGGCTCAGGCATACATCACAGGGATCCATATCCAACCACAGAGGTATGTGAGCATTACAGTGCATTAGTTATGAAAGCCAGTGACTCAGGGAACCAACCTAGATGTGGATCAGTAGACGAGCGCATAAAGAGACTGGAGTTACACCGTGTGTGCTGAGAGCTGGACCTAGGTTCTTTGCAAAGGCAGCCAGTGCTCTTTACCACGGAACCATCTCCTCACCCCGTTCCTAGATTTTACATAGATACATAGAATCATATATGTATGTAAGCAAAAATTACAGACATGCATTTGTAACAGCAGGGGAGGGGGAGGAAGAGAAGAGGACAGTGAATGATTAATATATACAATCTGTGTACAAAAATATTCTTAGTGACCATCTCTGTACAATGAGCATGAGCCAATAGAAGAAAACCATGAGATCTACAAGAATTAATGGAAACTCAGTAGGAAAAACTGTTTTGAGATATGCATGAGCAATTCACATGTGATAAAAATAAAAGAACTAATGTATGTTTTGATTTATTTCCCCATGTTCTTCTGTGTGTATTTCACACAACATAATGTTATTTCACATAACATAATGCCTTTGAGTACTCCATGAATACCCACAACTGTTAGGTGCTACTTATCCAGTGATGTATACTATGCACAAAGATAAAGAATAGAAAAGAATAGAAATATAAACTAAAAAGAAGTCATAAGTAGCTATTGAAAGCATTGTTATGCATTCTTCCTTAGAGGTGTGTACATATGTAACCCTGAGATTTGCTGTACGACCCATTAGCTCTGACTTAACATTTTAAAAGTAAACAGAGGCAGAGAGATGACTCAGTGGTCAAGAGTAGTTGTTGCTTTTGTAGAGGATTCAGGTTTTGTTTCCAGCACCCACATGGTGGCCCACAACCATCTATAATTCCAGTCCCAGCGTACCTGATGCTCTCATCTGACTTCTATGGATACCAGGCATACCAATGGTGCACATGCATACAAGCAGGCAAAGCATTCACATACATAAAATGAAATCAATTAGTCCAATCTAAACATGATAGAGATTCTGTACCCATGAAATTTCAACATTGTTGCCAAAATGAAACCTGTAAAATAATCACACCAGTTGTCATGCCAATATATGGATGCTGAAAATTTCAGAGGGCTCCACTGCTACACATGTATATGTAAGCCACACTAAATGGACTATGTATGTATACATAGCAATAATAGCTACAGAAGAGATAATAACCTTGAGAGGGTATATGGGAAGAGTTGAAAGAGGGAGAGACAGTGTTGGGAATGATGTAACTATAATAATATTCATGTATGAAATTCTCAAAAACCATATATATATATACATATATATATATTCACATGACAGCATGCATATCAAAGCTAAAGTCTTTTAAAGAAAATTATTGACAAGCACAGAAAGTAACACACTGACATACCTGTGTATCCAGTTTTGCACACGCAGTTGAATCCCCCTGGGAAATTCTGACAGACAGCCCCATGCTTGCAAGGGCTGGGCAGACATTCATTGATGTCTCTCTCACAGGCTCTTCCAGTGAAGCCCTCCGGGCAGCTGCATGAAAATCCTCCAACTAAGTTGTGACAGGTCCCCCCATTGTGGCAAGGGGCTGGAAGGCATTCATCAATATCCACTTCACACCAGCTTCCAGCGTAGCCTGGCACACACTTACACTGGAAAGGCTGCAGAGGCTCATTGGCCACAATGATGACAGGCAGACTCTCCTGGATCTTCAGCGCAGAGCCCACAGCAAGTCTCCGAAGGCAGCTGCCTCCGTTCTGACACGGCCCATGAATGCATGGGTCATGATCCACAGATTCGACCTTGACACCACTCTGACGGAGAAGGATCTCTTTGATGCTTTCGAAGAAGGTAGCTACACCGCTGGGGTTCACATACTGGTTATTGTTTCGTTTCACAGCTGCTAAAAGAAATGTTCTGTTGTTCTCTTCGTAGGCAGCATAGAGCTGCACCGCGGTACCCAGGCCGGTAAGCTGGGAACTAGCAATGCGCAGAAAGTGAAGGTAGTGATTAGTCAGGAAGTCCTTGACTGTGGGGACACCAACCCGAAGCAATATACTGTTATCTATCGTAGCATTCGAGAATCCTGCAAAGAAAACTCGGATATTGTTGGTGACTGTGCTGTGAACCCCATCGCTGCTGACAACAGTCAGATCGAAGGTACCATCTGTGGATCTGGGCTGGGAACTCAGGTCACAGCCGCCTGCTGGAATACTGAAGAGGCTGGTGACTCCCGAAGTGAGGGAACAGTGGAAACTGTCTAACACATCCGGATCCTGGGGCTTCACAGAGCCAAGAGTCCCCCCAGGAAATAAGTTGCCATAATAATTAACAAATATCTCCACAGTGCGGGATTGTGAGGGGTTGTCATTTTGATCTAGAACAGTGATGTGCACAGTTCCTGTGGATGACATCTGAGGAGCCCCAGAATCTCTGGTGACCACAGACAGATAGAAGTCTGAAATCTGCTCTCTGTCAATCTCCCGGGTTGTGCTTAGAACTCCAGCGGTGTTGAGACTGAAATAATTAGTAGCCGGGCCTGTGCTCAGCAGGTAATAATTGAAGGGGCCTTGATTTGGAGGAAGGTCAGGATCTGTGGACTGTAGGGTCATCACTAGAGTTCCTGGGCGTTTGTTTTCTAGAACCTCTCCTTCACTGACAGTCAACACTGGGCCATTGTCATTGATGTCTTCTAGGGTAACTAACAAGGAAGCACTTCCTGTGGCAGAGGGAGTTCCTGAGTCTACAGCCAAGACAGTGAGATTATAAACAGGCAGGCTTTCCCGGTCCAGCCCTGAGGTAACTGTGATCTGCCCTGTCTGGGGGTTAATAGAAAAGGCACCATTTTCATTCCCGGACCCAATGAAGTATGAGAACCTGCTCCAGCTAGGAATGGAATCTGAGTCAAAGGCACTCACAAAGGTCACATGGGTCCCAATAGGGACCCCTTCACTGATCTGCACTCTGTAGGTGTTCAGACTAAACACTGGTGGGTCATTAGCATCAAGCACAGTGATGTTCACAGTGACTTCATCGATGTCTGCACCCCGAATGTTGCCGAAGTTCTTGGCCAACACTTTCAAGGACACCCTTTCCTCTTTCTCTCTATCAAGAAGCCCAGACACATAGATCTGCCCTGTCATCTTGTGGATCTGGAAGCCCTTCTTCCTACTGTTTCCAAAGATCAAATAGTGTACTTCTCCATCAGCACCCATGTCCCTGTCACTGGCAAACACTTCTCCAACAGCAGTCCCCCTAGGAGCTGCTTCTGACACTTCAAAATAGTAGAGCTTAGAAACAAAGCGAGGCACATATTCATTGGTCCCCTTCAACTGGATGTCGACAGTGGCAAAGCTGCACTTTTCCTCATCGGGGACGTTGAAGGCTTTCACTGTGAGGTGGTAGCTCTGCTTAGTTTCAAAATCCAAGAAGCCTTGAGTGGTGATGACCCCTGTGTTGGGGTCAATGACAAACAGGTCACTGTCTGATGACTGCACAGTATATGCAATCACAGCATTGGCTCCCGAGTCAGCGTCTGTTGCATTTAGGTGGATAACAGTGGTCCCACTCGGGGCATTCTCCATAACAGTTGGGAAAAATTCATCAGGAACAAACACTGGGGAATTGTCGTTCACATCTATCACACTCACAGTCAGACTGCAATAGCCAGTCCTCGCAACCCATCCTCCATCTGTGGCGCTAATGGTCATCTCATGCTTGGAGCTCAATTCGTAATCGAGGGCTTTGGCGAGGGTTACCACACCTGTTGAGGAATTGATAGCAAAGATGCCCTCTTCATTCCCTGAAGAAATGTTGTAACTAATCAAACCATTCATGGCTGTGTCACGATCTCGGGCAGATACAGTTCTGACAACAGAACCAATGCTGTGGCTCTCAGGGATGGTGGCACTTATGTGGTTCTGGGAAAATTCAGGGGTGTGGTAGTTTTCTTCAGTGACTGTGATGTGAACGTCAGCTTGGGAAGAAAGTGGGGGGTTCCCTTTGTCCTTTGCTGTGACCCTGATCAGGAAGTTTTGATTTAGGTCAGAAACCAAGGGAGAGGCTATTGAAATCCACCCAGTATCATTGTCTAGCTTAAACTTCCCTAGATGGTTCCCATCAGACACAAAATACTCCACTTCAGAGTTTAATCCAAAGTCTTTGTCATCCACTGCAGTCACTTTGATTAACTTAGTACCTACTTTAACGTTTTTGGTAACTGGGGTAAAGTATTTACTTTTGAGAAACTGAGGTGGGTTGTCATTGCTGTCCACTGTATTGATGGTAACTGTGGTCTCGCTGAGTAAGGAAGGGTTGCCTCGATCAGAAGCTGTCACAATGAAACTGTGCCTGTTGATGTTCACATTACTGAAACCACTGACATTTTGGTATTTTAACACCTGCTTGTTGAAAATCTCTCCAGTGGTGGCATTGATTCTGAAATACTCTGACTGAGACTTGATAAAATAAAACACTTGTCCATTTGATCCCTCATCGGGATCTGTGGCAGATACTTGAGTCACTCTGGAGCCAAGCTCAGTAAGTTCAGGGCAATCTAAATAATAAGAGGGTCTGCTAAATCTTGGAGTGTTGTCATTGATGTCAGTCACAAATATGGTGACATCAGTACTCACAGTCCAGCCAGAATCATGTGCAGATACTCTGATCCTGTATCGGTCTGTATCTTCTCTGTTTAAAGGTCTACTGATGACGATATCGCCTGTGTTGGGGTTGATTGTAAATGGAAGACTTGTGTCCACTATGGAATATCTGCTAATTGCATTTATCCCAATGTCTTCATCAGAAGTTGTTACACGGGTAACTGTGTATCCCAAGGGGGAATTTTCAGAAACATAGGCACTGAATATCTGAGAAAACCTAGGTGCATTATCATTTTCATCTAAAATACTGATGATCACTTTTACTGAGGTGCTCTGAGAAGGAGACCCTTTGTCTGAAGATTTCACAGTGAGCTCATAATGAGATATTCTTTCTCTGTCTAGTGGGCGAATGCTTCTGATTTCACCTGTAGCGTGATTGATCGCAAAACTGCTCTCCTGGTTGCCATTCACAATCTCATAGTCTAGTTGTCCATTGGGACCACTGTCCTTGTCTGTTGCTGAAACAGTAAGAATTTTCCGAGGGGATAGGTTTTCCAAGATCTCAGACACAAACGGATCTTCCTCAAAAGCTGGAGCGTTGTCATTGATATCTAGCACCGTGATGTCAAGCTTCTCATAAGAAGAGAAGGGAGGGAAGCCCCCATCTCTGGCTTCAATCCAAACAATGTATTTTTGTATCTTCTCAAAGTCCAAAGGCTGGCTGATGGATACCTGTCCTGTTAGTGGATCAATTTGAAAAGTGTTGCCCAGGTTCCCACTTGCAATATAGTAGGACAAAGTTTCTCCTCTCAAAGAGGACCCTGTGATGGTGGTGACCAGAGTGCCCACTGGCTGATTTTCTGGAAACATGAATGTTTGTTCTTTGGCTCTGACTTTGGGGAAATCTGCCTTGTTGGCAAACCTAACAGTCACTGTAGTCGAATCTGTCTTTGGAAATGAGCCACCATCTTTCACATGGACAGAGAACGTCACCTCAGAAGCTCCACTTAGTGGCCCAGCTGCCATGATTGCCCCCCTAAGGGGGTCAATGTGAAATTTTTCAGAGTTTCTACCTGAGAGTGAGTAATGGAGTTCAGAATTGGATCCAATATCAGCATCAGTGACTGTGACGGCAAAAACAAAGGAACCTGAAACAGAGGATGTTCTTGGTTAAAATCACAGGAATCCCTTGGGTGAATCCTTGATAAGTCTGAGACCATGCCACCGCCAGGTTCATCCTCCCAACACTACTGGAAAAAATAGCATCAAGTTTATTGTCTCTGACGTCTCCAGGTCAAGTCTGATTAATGACTTTGGAAACTAGCCTTCAGTTTCTCTCCAACCCCCACACATGTTTTATTTACTTATCTTTCAAAAAGCCCTTGAGAGAGCCATCTTGAGGGCCAGCTGATTATCTGGAATCTCAGCCCCTGCACACAATCTTGCAGCAGACACTAGAGTTCATAAGCTTTTCAAAGAGCCACCCCCCCCACTCAGTGAAAAGCATCCACCACTCCCTAGCATCTGAAACCATCTTTGAATTGCTCTGTATGAAAGCCTGTCTACAAACAAATTCCATCCCAACCGCTGCTTTGGGGTCACTCTGCCCATTGTTTCCTGGTAAAATTCTTTGATCTCAGATCTACCACTACATAGAGATAAAGTAGATGTATGCACACACACATGCCTAGTAGATTTTAGTAAGTGTAAAGTAGTACGAAATAAGAAATGAAGACGGGACTCAATTTGGATTTCAAGAATCAGTGTCTGGCAGGATGACCTTGAAACAGGCTGTAGTGGAAATATGTAGAGAAGCATCCAGCAGGACAGTTTTTAAAGATCAATATCTCATTCAGAAACCTTTTCTCCACATCTCCAAAGAAGTGACAAAAGGAAAAAACTAGAACTTCATTAAGAGTCAATGAGTCTTGCCAATTATACTAATACAATGATGTCATGGCCAGCATCTCATTTTGCCTAGAGGATTGTCCTCTGTACATCACAGGATGGGTCAGAATCATGTAGTTAGCATCGTGCCAGCTGGGTTTTTTTTTCAGGAGGGATCTATGACTCACTAACTTTTTCTATAGCAATCTAGCACATCCATTTGTAAATTTTATTTATTCAGTTCGTATCAGATGTGCTCTAGGTAGTAGGAAATCAAATATCATGAGGAGAAATACTGAATCCACTAGTTTATTCTTCTAGTAAAACATATTCAGGGAAAAGATAGAATTACTTATATTTGTGTATTTTACTGTTTATAATTTCACCAAAAATTACAAATTGCAGAGTATCTGCTTAGATCCTAAGAGAGCATCCCACTACTTACAAAATAAATAGTAAACTATTTTTTTTAATTCAGGAAGATAAGTTCTTGTTGTTCCCCAGATGGTAATTCACGAGGGGCTCATAAGCTTAAGACAGAAGCAAGACTGGAAGTGAAAATATGCAATATTTAGAATTAGTTATTCGTGCAACATTTTGAAAATAAATCTATGAAATATTAAAGTTGAATATTTATTTTCCTTCAACAATCATGGAATTGATAGAAGAAATAAAGATGTTGTTCCTCCTCTTAGGAACTTAGGAGAGCCATCACTGACAACGAAGAGGGATCCATTTTACTCATTTACTGTATTGAAGAAGCATTTTGTGAATTGAAATTAGGGAGCTGTGCCAGGTGTGAAGTCCTGTATACAGCTAACTAGGGTAAAAAAATAATAATTTATAGAAGAATTGGAATCCCTTCAGTTTCATTGGAATTAAACTTCATACTCCCAATTTTTAGGGTTTTCCAGATTAGGCTGTATTAGAAACACACACACACACACACACACACACACACACACACACACACATGTCTTGTAGCTCTATTCCCCAAAAGTGTTTGATAAGCCACACACATATGTGACCTCAGCATTGAATTACCTGGAGGAGTAGGAGATGGGACGTGTGTGACATATGGGTTATGTTGGAACCGGGGTGGGTTGTCATTAACATCAGTGATGGTCACAAGCACACTTGTAGAGCTGGAAAGAGACTCTGGAGACCCAGCATCACTGGCAACCACAACCAAAGTGTAATTATCTTTGGTTTCTCTGTCCAGCAAAGCACTAGTGATGATCTGTCCCGTGGATGGGTTGATGGTGAACTGTGAGTTTCCACCGATGATACTGTAACTGAGGCAGAGAGTAAAGAGGGGAAGATCACCTTTAACTATGATTTCATGACACCCTGCTTTCCATAAATAAATTTTTAAAAGCAAATGGAAATATAGATACTTAACAAAAAAATTTGAACACACAGCAATGAAGAAACCCAGGTATTAAATTGTGACTTGAGATGCTCTATAGCTGTCACATGAACAATCATTCTAAAATGTTCACAAGAGCTCTGCAAGAGCCTTAGGAGTCTCCACACTCTCAGGTTAATGCAAGGCCACAAAGTAAGTCTAGAGCACAGCTGCCATGCAGAGAAATGAGCTAGAAATTGCAAACTTAGAGCCCTTTCCTAACACTGAAATTAATTAATGGGCAGAATTACTAGTGGACACTTTTAAAACATCTTTAAAAGTATCTCTTTCCTCTTCTCTATCTATAATAAAGAGAGGGAGGGAGGGAGGGACGAAG
>NW_021604564.1:23042114-23052620 GCF_004785775.1 Grammomys surdaster | reverse complement strand
AGGGAGGGAGGGAGGGAGGGAGGGAGGGAGGAAGGAAGGAAGGAAGGAAGGAAGGAAGGAAGGAAGGAAGGAAGGAAGGAGGGAGGGAACAAAAGGAGGAAGGGAGGAAGGAAGGAGCTAAGCTGGTAATAGAATATTGTTGTCAAAGGAAGAAAGGCAGAATCCCTGGCAATCTTTCCCATAAAGGTTATGATAGTGTTTTCAGCCTCAAAAAGATCTCTGTTGAAACTTGTGTAAGATAACACAGAGAGGGTATTTTTTTTCAGATGGGTGTGGCTAGGTTCGGAAGTCAGGCTACAAAAGCAGCAGTGAGCCAGATCTTTGGGTGGCCATGTGCAAAGCTTTGGTGTGGGCCACAGTGGATATGAGCATGGCTGTATGGCTTGGGAAAATCCTTATCCTTTTGCTGTGTCAGAAAATGATCTTACGGTGCTGAAAGCTTGTCTTTCTTTAGGGTAAAATAAGACTTGGAAGTGCTGAGCCCATTTGTTGGGTGCTTGGAATCTAGAAAAGTAATAGGCAATAGCAAATACCAGGAGATTGTTGGGAAAGGCTGAGCTAACAGGTGTCTAAGCTTAGTTTCTGGCCATAGCCCATTCCATCATTGACTGAGATTCTCCCTTCCCAGAATTACTTTCTACAATACACAATAGAAATGTCTCAAAATACAATAAGGCATGCTCTGATGCTAAACCTTCTCTTGTGTTTGGTTGTTTGTGGTTTTGTTGTTGTTGTTGTTGTTTTATTTTCCAAGTAATAGAAAATTTTAATTTCTTCGTTAGTTTTCCAAGGTCCATTCACACACGGCCTAGTCTTTTTTCCCTGATGCTCAAGTTTCTCCACCCTCCAAGACTTGGTACTCACCCTGTTTTTCCTAGAATGTCTTCTTTCATTTGCACAGGCAAGACTAATGGATCTGTGTGGAGATGATTAATGACTTGAAGTTTTTGCTGACTGTCTGGGCTGTAGCTCTAGCCTGCCTTCACATCCCACATTAAGCGAGAAGATGCAGTGCTTAAACTGCCTGAGTACCCTAGTGTTGAACAGTGAGCCTACATATAAGCATAGATAACCATATATCATATATAGTATAGTGTAATATGTAGAACAGATTATATCTAGGAGTCGGGAAGATGATGTCCATCACAGTAGGTTCAGGCATATATTAGTAACAAAATGAAGAAAAAAATCAGATTGGAAGACTGTTGGGAAAAGGGGTTGAGGGAAACTCAGCCTTGTGGGTCAGTGGCTGAAGGAATCAAGTTTTGAGGATAATGTGCTATGTGCTCATTTTGTAGAGGGTTACCTCTCCATCACCAAAAGCTCTTAGAGTGCCTTAAGATTTTGCCCCTTTCTAGCCTCTTCTCCACTCTGACCTTCGCATATCAAGTTCATATCCCTCCCTCTGCATGGTCCTTCTAACATACTGACAACACCTGAGGGGAGACATCTGCCAAGTTCTTGGTGAGGCCTCTGAAATTCACAGAGGCTTCTGGGATATATCCATCTGCTCTCCCCTTCTGTGCTGGTGTAGCATCGTCCCCTCCAGAGGATGCAGCAGCAGGAGTTACCATAGAAACTGTCCCCTCCTTATTTTCACCTTAGTCCTTCCCTGCATCTACTATCACATGCAATATGGCAAAGCAAATTGTAGGCTCCCCCTCTGAAATGTTTTGTTACAGCTTCACAAACCATGGCAATTAATGCTGAAACTTAATTGGACACAAAGTTGGGAGGTTGGGAAAGGACACCTCTGAGTGTGTCTGCAAGAGTGTCTTCAGAGATCAAGAAGGCTCGGACCTAAATATAAAATATGGACTACTGGAGGTTGAGCCAGTAGGCAGCTAGGCCTGCTAGGTTGAAGTGAGTCAATGGAGCATACATTGGAAGGGTTTATGTTGGCATTTGTCCTTCTTATGACTCCTGTCTGCTTGCTGGCTACCTTCAAGTGAGCAGCTCTCTTTACATGTTTCCACGCCATGCTAATCTCCTTTATACCAGGCCCAGGGCCCTGGATCCAGGCTAAAGCCTTTGCAACTGTGACCAGAGTCAACCCTTCCTTCTTTCAAGCATTTTCAAGCAGGTCTTTGTCACAGTAAAATTAAGAATGAACATGCCCATCACCCCCTGTCCATATATCCCCCTAGTTAGGTCATTTTCTTTTGTATTCAAGGGAACAACCACATGTAAGACAATCTTACTCCATTGCATTTCACAGACTACCTGTCAAAAGATGGAAGTTCAAAGGAAGGAGAGCTATTATGTTACCTAACATGTACTCAATCAGCAATTTAATGTTTACTAAATAGGACTGACTCTGGATCTCATCCACCCTTATCCCTGCCAACAGGAAGAAACCAGTTTCCTAAGAGGCCTTAGTTCATGAGAAATAAATACCAAATGACAAAAATAATTGAGAAATAGTAAAAGTAATTAATGAGTCCATTACCATATAATGCATATATTGCCATCACCATATTATTAATGCATATATTATCTGTCTTCTGACCCACTGTGTTCTTACCTGCCTAACTCACACAGCCCGCAAACAATTGCAAAAATGTATCTTCAAAGGTTATCTATTGAAAATAGGGAACTCTTCCCTTATCCACTTAGAACGAACTGAGAAGAGAATGAGGCTATGTTAGCCCAACATTCCATACTACAAGTTCTGTATCTCTTTGAACAAGCATCCACATTGCTGTCCTCGGCTACCAGGATTTACATAAAGAAAGAAATTTTTAGACGAAGAAAACATGTTAATGTTGTAGCTACTGCCTGGTTATAAAGTCTTCAAGGTTTCCCTCTTCTGGCCTGGGGTGTATTTATCCTACTGGTGAAGCTGCTTTGCTGCTAGAACATTCTGGAAGTGATGCATGACACTTCTAAGCCTGACCTTGACTACAACTAGCAACTCCCACCTAGAGCTCTGAAACTCAAAGTCATCATGTTGAAAGTCACTCCATTAAGGAGCTCAGTGACAAGTCATGGATCTCTGTGAGGAGAGAGAGGGCAGAACTGAGCCTAATCTCCTCCACCCTACCCAGCTCAAGCACCTGCAGGTGATGCCATGCTGCAGGCTTCTGAGACCCTAACCGCAGCTACATATGGTTAATGCCAGCCAGCTGCATAGTGCAGAACCTCCGACTGCCATGATGAACACAGATTGTAAAAAAAAAAGGAATTAGCAACAAATAGCAAAAATAAATAAATAAATAAATAAATAAGACAGCTGTGTCACTAAAAAGAACCCTGCAAATGATGAAACAGAGAAACAGAAATTAATACGCACGGGCTTAGTACTGTCTAACTCTCAGTTCCAGGATAGTTGCTTTGCAATGGCTCACAGGAGCAGTACGGTGTATTAACATCGAATCCCCAGTGAAATTAGATAGCATGTGCTGTTAAAAACCAGAGCTTGTGAGGAATATGTTATAGGGTTCAGTGTGCAGACCTGATGACAGCATTTGACGCAGCATCTGCATCCGAGGCATTCACTAACAGGACATCTGTCCCCGTCGGGGCATCCTCGGGAATTGCAGTAAAGTACATGTTACTGGCGAAAGTGGGGATGTTGTCATTGATATCATCTACAATGATGTTGATTGTCCCTGTTCCTGTCAAGGCCGGGGATCCTGGGAAGAAAAGAAAATAGAACTTTAATGTTTGTAGATGGTCACAACCACACATTTCACAATTCTTAGCTGTAGAACAGAATTCTGGGACAATTTCTAATCACATAAGATGTGATATTTTTAATTCTGTTGCAAGAAAAATGCAACCGAAATTTCATTTTTCCCTTGTTGGTGACCTAAGGTCTGAACTACCTATTTGTGACTCGCCACAAAAACACATCGGCATGCTTCTGTTACATTTGAAAAGTACAGACTAATCAAAGCAGGAAACAACACCCCAGAAGACACAGTACCCATAATGTATCTGAAATTACATTAAAATAGTGCATGTCAGACTCGGAACAGCCAACAGAAATGATCTGGCCACTGATTCTGCGGGTCTACAAACTACATAATGCCTGAGACATCAGCAATTCCACCTGAATATCCAGTAAGACTTCTCAAGTATTAAAGCCTCTTTTCTATGTACTCAATACTTGTTTATAGTGAGGACAAAATCTTGAGATTATATTCCAGCAAAATCTTCATATTGACGGGCCAATAAGAGTCATTTTGCATTTGCTTACTATGAACTATAAACCTTTAATAAGTCATTTTAACTTTGCTTCAGGCCTCGTCATCATTTAGTCAAAAGTGAATGCTCAACCAAGCAGCAAGTGCCGAATGGGTGCTGTCCAAAGTCAGCAGACACATCTAATGGTAAGTGGTTAGAATTCTCTGAGTTGCCTTCATAGTTGAAAGGAAAAATCATCTCCTTTGGTTGTGTTTTCAAAATCATTTTCAAATGTTCATTTTTCCAAATAAAATCATAGAGGATGCAGCTCACAGCCTTTAACTAAAATAAAATGAAGCCCAGACTGTCTCCTTTTATTGTTGAGGAGTTACTTGTCTGTTCCCCCAAAGCTTCTTCCTCTGTGGGAAGCTTAAACTGTCCTTGCATTTATCCCACGTGTTCTGAGATGAAAGTCACACTTCCGGTTGGCTGCCATGTGTTTCATGGATAAATAGTTTTATCATCACAGAGTGATGTTGAGGTACCCTTCCTTCCTGTGCTATTTTTTCTAGTAATCTTGTCATTTGATGATATTTATTTTGCCGCAATTTAAATGTCTTTCAGATGAAAGTTTGTGGCTGCTCAAGACACAGGAACAAACAGCCTGGGAGGTCAAATGTGTAGGAGCCACACACAACAGTACAGAATGACATAGTGGTGATCTATTTCATGGGTCCTGTACAGGAAGCTAACTATATATCAGATAAAAGAGCCTATACAAACATCAAACAGCTAGAGATTGACATCACTAATCTGAACAAATCCCTCGTTACACTGTCTAAAGAGACCTCCAAAAATTGCAAAGGACTTTATTGTACTTGATTTACTCTTTTACAATAGAAAAGACTGTGTACAGCTCTTGACTGTGTACAACCCTTAAAGAAGAATGTTGCCTTTACATAGACAAGACAGGGATGGTTAAAGAGAGCATGAAAAAGGTCTGAGAAGGCCCTGAGAAAAGACAGAGAGAAAAAGAGAAAGAGGAGAGCTGGTACAAGAATTGGTTTTCAACCTCTCCATGGTTATCAACCCCACTTTCTCCCATCTTGGGACCATTAATTGGGTTATTTTTGCTTATTTCTTTTGGTCTCTGTGCCTTAAATAGACTGACTAACTTTGTGAAATAACAGATAATTTGTACCTATTCAGGTACATTATCATAAGTTAGCTGTGGAGGACTACGAGACTCAAAATGAGGTTGTTACCCTATCCAGGGTGTTCCCAAAATCCATCTCCACCCAACCTAAAAGAGGGGACTTCTGTCCCTAGACCAAGCAGAGAGGGGCCACCCAGAACTCCCTCTGACTGGCGATCTGAATTCTTGCTTAGGCTGTGAGGCTAAATACTGCAAGGAAATATAAATAAAAGTTAAAAATATCTCTCTGGGTTTCCTCAAAGACAAGCCTGACTGCATAGGGGTTGATGTCAAAAGTATCCCCTCTCCAGGAAAAAGACACTGGGATGGGTATGGCCCTCATGCCTCACTGGACAACAACAGGGAAACCGGAGCCATTACAAAGTCCCCTTCAGTTACTGGAGGTCAGGCCTCTATCCCTGCCTTTGAAAGGTTAGAATCGCCACAGCCCTTCTATACTTAGAGAAGGGAGGAGATGTCAGGGGCAGCCCTGCTTATATACTGAAGGCCTAAAATCAGCCATAGGCCTAAAATCAGCAATAGCCTGTCATACATGTATGCTAACACAAAGTCTTGGGTCTCAGTGGAAAAACATTGAAACAGATGGCTATAAGCTATTATAAACAGGCAGCTTTTGTGGAAATTACCAGCCTGAGTAGTCATAGACCTGGTAAATAGGTAGCCTTGGCAGATAATACCAACTTAGATAAGGACAAGTGAATCGTAGGCAGAGTCATAGTGACCTGTCCCCTGAACCTTCACCTAGCCGATACCCTGTTCTGAAAGATATCTGTATTCCCCCTGAACACCCACGCTCTGGTGTCATCCCCTTCTCCACGTCCTGTCTTTTTGTGTTTATACCCCTGTGTAAATAAGTAAAAATTATGATTTGATTTTTAAAAAATAAATAAATAAATCACAAAAAAAGAGCCTATACAGGCATAAAAGGTGGAGAGTGTAGTGAAGCATAGCCCCTCAAAGATACTTATCCACCAAATTTTGGATGCATGTTGAGAATTGATGTCATAAACTATGTGTCTATGTCTTTTTAAATAAGTTATTTTATATTACATTAGACATTTCATATATATAGTAAGATATGTTAAATTGCATGACCACTGAAATACTGTCTATGAGAAAACAGGCTTACATTAGAGGACAGAAAGTTAAATCCCAATATATTCTACCTATAATCCATTGCAATCTTTAAAAACACACTCGTGTTTTGAATAGTTGCTTAGTGTAGATAGCAGAAGTAACGTTATGCTATGAATGTTCCAAAGGCTAAGTAATCTTGCAAGTACCCAAGAAAGCACCCCTAAGCACAGCATTAAAGTCTCATTAACACACCGATATGAGAAACAAGCTCCTATTGGGTCCTTCATTGACCATGCATGTATTTACAAAGCTGAGGGTGATTGTCCCCATCTTTGGAAAGAACACTACTGTCAGCTCCCTTGTACACAGAAGAAAAATGGGGGTAAAAACATCAAGGGACTTTGTAAAACTAAAGGATTGCCAAGGAGCAGAGGCAAGATGGGAAATATGGGTCCCAGCCTGGAATATTTGCCCAGAATGTAGCCAAAGGTGTAGCTAGCATCAGGAAGGGCCTCTTGGGGTGGGAAGATCTGTGAAAATAGACAGTACTGTCCCCAAACGCTGGGAACAAACTCAGAGAGGAGGTGACAAGACCCTACTGCAATGGACCCTCGATAGTTGCGGCTTCAGCCCATGAGGCATCCTGACTCAGTAGTCTTGACCCAGATATAAAATTTCTCACAAGTGAAATATTAAAGCTAAAATATTTTTGAGGAGCACTGTTTGAGACCAATATCTGGACTACATTTCTAGATACTTAATTGTATGTATTTTAACGAAATGGAAGCTTACAGTCTCTCTTATGTTCACTGTCCTCTTCTTGCCCTCATTAAAAAAAAAAAATATATCAGCTAGACAGTATCCATGCATCTGTGTGAGTACAAGAATAGATCAAGATCCCAGCAGCAGCAAGTGAGAATAGGCCAGAAGGCTCAAAGTTTTACTGATGTTTTACTCTGTTTGCTAAATGGAGAATAAAAAACAACTAAGTAGTAGTGAGTAGCCCAGACTGGTAAACGTAGTCCCTGTTATCCATTGTTCTTTTTACCCTTTAGACTTTTTATTTTATGTGATGTTTGTCCACCTGTATATACATGAAAAGTTTGTGTGCAGAGACCATGGAAGCCAGAATAGGGCACTGTGTCTCCTGGAACTGGAACTACAACAGAGTGTAAGCTGCAATAGCTGAGAAATGATCTGGGGAATGCATGGGTGAAGGTTACATCTTTAAGACTGGAACTATCGTGATGATTCACAGAACGGGAACCTACTGCTGTGATGACTAAGAGTCACCACCAAGCACAAGCAGGGTCATCCTTTGTCTACAACTGCTGCTGGTGTTTTCTGAGTTAGTAAAAAACAATAAGAATGAAAACACTGCACATTAGATGCCTTATCCTCACAACTCAAATTACCACCTTCTACCAGACAGTTTTCAAAGAAACGTCAAGGAAAGTCTAGGATGAGCCCTGCCTGAGAAGTGGACCCAACCATTCAGCTTTTATTCACTCCACTCAGGAGTATATTGGGAAAAGTGGAGGTTTTTTTTTTTTTAAGTTTGTAAATTACTCTCTGTGTGTATATGTATGTGTGTGGGTGTGGGTGTGGGTGTGCGTCTTTATGCCTCTGTGTGTGTGTAGGTTGCCCATTAGTGATGTGGGGTGTTAGGTGTGTACATGTATTTGTGTGTGTGTGTGTGTGTGTGTGTGATGTGTATCCCTAGGGAGACTGACACTCACTCCCCCTCCCCCTCCCCCCTCTCTCTGTTTATGCTTCTGTGTGTGTGTAGGTTGCCCATTAGTGATGTGGGGTGTTAGGTGTGTGCATGTATTTGTGTGTGTGTGTGTGATGTGTATCCCTAAGGGGACTCTCTCTCTCTCTCTCTCTCTCTCTGTGTGTGTGTGTGTGTGTGTGTGTGTGTGTGTGTAACTAGCAATCGGGCCAGTGTGGATGTAACAGGAAAATTTCGTGGAATCAGTTCTTTCTTTCTACCTTTATGTGGGATACAGGGATGGAGCCTATGTCCAGAGACTTCAACAGTAAACATGTTTTCCTGCAAAGCCATGTGGTCAACCTAAGGAAGCAGAACTTCTGAAAACATCTGACCTTCATGTTCCCCCAGAAAATTGTGTTTGTTGGATTTTTAGTTTCAGTTTTTCAGGGGAAATCCTTATAAAATTTTAATCTAAATGCATGTCTATTAATAAGTTTTAACAAACTCAAGATTTGAGTTCTGTCTCCAGTGCTCTTTACTTCTCGTCTAGGGAAAGAGAATCATCAAACCCCCACCACCACCTCCCTGCCAGTGCCAGGCTCTACGCTGCCCACATATGTCACCAGTCCCAGGAGCCAATGCTTCTCACTTCAGACAGGAAGATGACAGGAGAACTATGAGAAAATCTCCTACTGTCCAGTAAGTCTCATTTCTACAGTTGCCTTGAGAAATAGGATACAGTTCTTAGTCACTAAGTGTCTTACAGTTTTCTTCTATCAGTGTTTCTCAACATGAGTATGTCAATCGTGGAATGATAATTAAACTTGGTCCATAAACACACACACGCACATGCATATACATATACACATGCACATATACATACAGATGTTTATATATTGTTACATATATATTACTGGCTTCTTTTGTCTTTTGGGGTGAGTATGCATTGGAGTGTAGTTGAATGCAGAGAACAGAGAATAGATCAGACTCTCTTGAGCTGGAGTTACAAGTTATTGTGATCCTCCTGATATAAGTGCTTGAAATGGAGATCAGGCCTTCTGGAAGAGCAGTATGTCACTGAGTCATCCTCCAGCCCAATATTACTATTCCATGCTCTTAATCACTGTCCCAACTCTCCAGCCCCAATATTATCATTGAATTATTAATACCAGATTGACAGTGGCATATTTAATATAGGCAATTCTCATTTAAAAACATATTATGTGAAGCAGATGCTGTTTTTAATTTTACTGGTACTCTGAAATGTAAAGAATTAGGTCATCTTTTTATAATTCAGACTATGGACAAGGAAAGGGAGTTATCAATTCTTTCAACAGCCTTTCCTTCATTCATTCATCTGAGGTCAAACTTTGGCATCCTTACTCTCCATTATCATCCTCATTGGCTTTCCTCTAATTTGGAAGCTTAATGAGAGCAGAAAAAACTGTTGTTTGTCTTTGTAAATATCTACATGGAAAGTACATGAGTAGTCTGCTAAACTTCTTTCATTTTACAGGTGAAAATCAGTGCCACAGATGGACTCTGTGGTCTGAAAACCTTAGCAGGACCATTTTGTAAGGCAGATGTCAGTCAATGGCTGAGGTCACAGAGCAGCACTGGGGACAAAAGTCAAAGATGAATTCTAACTGCATACACCCAGAAGGCCTAATGAAATCTACATCTCAGGAGAAGACAGAGCCAAGTGTAACCTCAATAGATCTGATAACAACGATGCAATAAAGCCAGATGGTCACAGCTCATCTGAATTCATTTATCAAAACCAGACACAGTCAGAGAAAGAGGTAGGATACAGAGACACACACCAGTGGAGTGTAAACTAATGAAGAGACCAAGTATTCAACACAAGCAGAAGGCAAGGGCTCAGGAACTTAGGAATTACTAGAACTAGAAGGATGCTTGAATTGGAAGTCAAAAAGACAACTACAAACCAAAAGTCTAATTATAATTAGTAATCATAAGATATAGGAATTTCAGATTTCAATTTGTAGAATTGTATGTATTATATAAAAACATGCATGTGTATTTATTTATCTACATATGCATATGCACATAAATGTATGAACATGGATAAATTTACAAGTGGCTTCCTATATTTTACAGTATAGAGCAAAAGCTCCGCTATATTTGGCTTCTGAGTTACATCCTCTGTTTTTGGATTTGGGAATTAATTAAATTTGTATCACCTTTATGACTGGCAGCACTGTATGCCCAAATATATCTGTTAGTATTCTGTCTAAACTCTACCTCCACTGTTACTTGGCAGCAGCCAGGTATGCTCCTCCCCACAGTTACCTGGCAACAGGCAGGTAGGCCTGCCCACTATAAAAGGGGCTGCCTGCCCCCGCCGCGC
>NW_021604564.1:23040731-23042014 GCF_004785775.1 Grammomys surdaster | reverse complement strand
TCTCTCTCTCTCTCTCTCTCTTTCTCTCTCTCTCTCTCTCTCTCTCTGCCTCTACTACCCTCCTGGCCCCCCTCCCCATGCCCTGAATACACTCTATTCTATGATATACCATCACCATCGTGTGGCTGGTCCCTCAGGGGGAAGAGATGCCTCGGCATGGGCCCACTGAGACATCCCTTCCATCATTGGTCCCCGTCCATCTTTTCATTGGTGCCCGTGACTCTAGTGGATGTCTGGAGGTTTGCATCAGATCCACGCTCACTAGCCTAGCGTAGAACTGGTAAGCTTCCCCATCCCCGACTGGCCAGAGTCTACATGGTCTCAGGAAAGATTTCTTGAGCTCAGAGCTAACCCTGTCTTTCCCTGAACCTCGTTCTAGGATGGCTCCCCTTAGATGAGACATTTCCCCCCTTCTCTCGAGATAGTTTCTCATGGCTGAGTACCCCAGGCTAGGCCTGGACAGACTGTTTTCTCTCAGGAGCACCTGCTCCAGCTGTAGTCCCCAGCATGTCTCTCCCAATGGCCAGCCTTTCGAGTGCTTCCTCCTTCACCTCCTCTGTCATTTGCAGCTGACTAGACCCATTTAGTTCCTGGAAAGCAGCGGGTCTGGGACCTGGCTTGCTCCCCTTCTTCTGTGGTTCTTAGTACTGCTCTGGGTCTACTCCTTGCCAGGGACCCTCTCTGCGACTTGCTTCCCGATGTGTGCAACCACCCATGCAGACAGTTTGGCTGCCCAAGCATGCAGGGGAGACTCACTCTTTCTCCCTCTCTGCCCGGGACCCGTAAAGTGAGTGTTAGCAGTGCCTTCTGCCACAAAAAACTAACGTTGTGGTGATATGGGACATGCTTACTTCTCCTTACTGAGGCTGCCAGAGGCACTGGGCAGCGACTTCCGGCTGCTAGCAGGAAGTCCCGCCCTGCTGCTGCTGCCGCCCAACCACTCCCACCCCCTCCCCCCCCCTCCCCCCCCCAGCCGTAGGATCCAGCTTTCTTATCCAAATGTTTCTGTGCTAATACAAAAATGTGCTTTTTTCTACCTACGCAACCTGCCAAAGTTACTTAAGACTCTTTCCTAACCTAATTCGATCGATTTTTACTATATATTTTTTTACTATCTATTGAATTCTATTCGGTTATAACCAATCCTTATGGCTCTCAATCTTGTCAGAAGTCTGCTAATGGTATTTTTAAGTTTATGGCCAATAGCATTCCCAAAGTCTCTAACAGTTAACCCAAGATGGTTTCAGAAGACTTGGACACCGGACTCCTAGAACATACAGCCT
>NW_021604564.1:23019281-23040331 GCF_004785775.1 Grammomys surdaster | reverse complement strand
ACCATCTCCTGTCACACACACAGCTGCTTCTACTGGACCTGTTCCTTCTGACCTATCCTCAGATGGCTCGCTCCATAGACCGTGGACAGCAGGAAACAGCCAAGTCTCCTAAGACCGGACAAACATCCTCCATACCCATTCTTATAGGTTCCCCCTAAAGACACATCACCCCCAATGCCAGCAGGAAGTAGCCAGATATCACGACAAACCTGTTCCTGCTTCGCCATCACCTTTTTAATTTTTCTTTTTTAATTAAACCAAAACGTGGGAATGTTAGTATTCTGTCTAAACTCCACCTCCACAATTACTTGGGAGCAGCCAGGTATACTCCTCCCCACAGTTACCTGGCAACAGGCAGGCAGGCCTGCCCACTATAAAAGGGGCAGCCTGCCCCCTCCTCTCTCTCTCTTACTCCATTGATCCCTTCCTGCAGGTTCTCTGCCCCCTTTCTCCTCCCTCCTTCCCTTCCCCCTCTCTCCACGTGGTCATGGCCAACCTCCACTTCTCTCCTTTCTCTCTCTCTCTTCCCCCGCCATCTTCTTCCATCTCTCTCCCCACCTTTGCCCTATCTCCTGAATAAACTCCCCCTCGTGGAACTGTTTGGTCTGGCGCGGTCTGTTCCAAGCTACGTGCAAAAATCTAACAATATCAAAATGAAATTTAAGTATTTTAAATAACTCTTTTCAAAAGAGAATGGCTCAGACAAGCATTCTTTCATAAAACATACAGAATAAACTAGACTATATCACTAGAGTCTACACTTCAAAAAAACTTACCTTTTATGTCAGCTCCTAGACACTAAAACATTTTTCCCAGTGGGAAAGACCAGAGCAGAACAAACAGAACTTTCACCCTGATTTGTTACTCCTCAGCAAAGCTGACCTCATTCCTTATAGCCATCATGCACTGTGCAGCACAGTGTGCCGGCCTATGATGACACATGTGTTAGATGCAATAAAATCCAGGTATTTTATGACTGTGAGACTGGACCATTTTTCTCACAGTTATCAAAGTATCCCTGAAGTTTAGCCACTCAATGATGACATCAAAGGTTTGCAGGTTATATTTGCAATTGAATCCAGAAAGCCCAGAAAATGGAATGCATGGGCCATTTTAAATGTGACTAAGCTTTGTTATCTAATTATTTACATATATAATACTGTGTTATGACCAGTTACTCCTTCTGTGAGTGTGTGTTAATAAACCAAATATACTTAGATGGGTATCACTTGACATGTGTTCATATTTCAAAATTGTCAGGATAAGCTGTACTCTACAGAGATAAGGTGAACAGAAAAAAATGATTTTCTTTAGTAATGGTCTGCAAACAGCTACATGTGGCCTGTGCAGTCAAAGTGGCTAAAATCTTATTGCAAGGACAGTTTTACAGGAATGTTTAAAAATTTAAAATTTAAGTATCAGCTAAAGCTTTTATTCAGACAAAAAGCACACTGTGAGGAATTGCTGTTTTGAGAGTGAAAACAGACACCCAGACACTGAAGCCGTGAAACACCAGAGCTGTCTCCAAATACCGAACTCCACCTGCTGTGCCACTCAATAGAAACACCAAGTGCCAGACTAACAGAATCCAGGAACCTGGCCTGGATCTGCTGTGAGGAATGTTTACCTGTGAGGCTGTGGGAAGTGTTGTAACTTGGGAGAGGGCTTTCCTCATGCTGTTAAGAGTTCTCGTGTCCTTAGCTTCAAAGCTCACAGAAGAGCAACAGAACAGGTTGCTTTATTACATTTTATTCTTATGGAATGTAATGGAAATCCTAGGTCTGATTCAGCACTGTTTGAAGTTAAATTTTTATCTGTTTTAATCTCTGGAGAACAAAATCCTCTGCAGTAAAGCATTTTGGTACTAAAGGCTAGATTATATATAGCAAAAGCTTAAATATTTAAGTCACTAAGAACTATAATGCAAAGCCTCATTAGAAATGAGAAGAAATGAAACAATAATTTTGAAATTAACGTATTAACTTAATTTTAAAATAATAATTTTGAAGTTAACATATTAACTTATTAGGTAAAGTATGAATTACTAAATTCATGGCTAAAATGAAAACTGTTTTTCGAAATGAAAATTTATTATTCAGAAATAAACAGTCACCTTAGACTCAAATGTACAAGGAAGCTCCATGAAATTGATTTCTGATAACTAAAACAAAGTCCACAACTATATCACTCATTGGCTTATGGATGTAATTTTTTGATGTGCTTCTAAAAAGATAAAGAGAGAAGGAATATGTTTTGGTGGGCGTGTGGTGAGCTATGGGGGAAAGGGATGCCTATGCAGGCTCATGCTGAGGCATTCCTTCCCCCAGGGACCAGCCAACGGTATAGTATAGAATAGAGTTTATTCAGGGCATGGGCAGGGGAATCAAGAGGTAGTAGAGACAGAGAAAGGGGGAGAGAGAGAGAGAGAGAGAGAGAGAGAGAGAGAGAGAGAGAGAGAGAGGAGAGGTAGAGGCATGCTATGAGCTTGTGGAGACAGAGTGAGAAAGGGAATAGGGAGAAAGGGCAGAAGGGGAGAGAGCACAGAGAGAGAACAAGAAGGCAGGAGCAAAAGTAAGAAAGAGCGGAGGGAACGAGCAGCCCCTTTTATAGTGAGTCAGGCATACCTGGCTGTTGCCAGATAACTGTGGGGTGGAGCTTAGACCAAATGCTAACATTTTTATTATTAAAATTTTTCACCATAACACACAAGGCATATTTTTCTCAGGTGTAATTGTATCAATAAATGCGACCTTTCTGAAATAGTCAATAAAACTCCCTTCAGATGTGTGATGCCCTGCATACTGCTCTAGCCTCTTCTTCATTACAGATCCACTTGTGAGCCAATGATTCTCCCCCGACTAAGCAACGGGGTGGACAGTATTAATTTAAAATGCCGTCATCTCCTCACCAGAAAAATGGTGCATGGTGGTTTGTTCTTTTAGTTTTTCAGGTTAAGTTTTGCAAACACATCATGTTTCCCTCCATTAGAAATGTAATTCCCACCCTGCCTCAGAACCCAGCCATTTTGTCTTTCAGCCTTTCATTATAAAAGCTGATGACTGAACTTTTCTCCATAGACCTGTTAATTATCTGGACTCACAGTCATTCTAGAACTTTCTGGCTAAAGCAACAAACAGATAAGAGATGAAGCATTTATTTATGCTAAGATTAATCTCATCCCCTTACTAAATGCAGAGCCACAACCTGCCTCCACATGTGTGTCAAATACATCACACATGTCATATCATGCTCACATAATACAAACATACCAAGTATTGTATGAAACCCTTGAGTGTACATTTCCTGATACGATAAGGCTAGTAAGTGCAATACTATAATTTATAAGTACCTCCTGTAAGAGCTACTTTAAGGATGTAGTATCATAAATATTTTTTAATTCCTAAATAAGTACTTTTTAATAAAAATGTCAATCCTCAAAGAAGAAACTCATAAATGCTCTGTAAAAGGGAATATGGTGCCTAAGCCAGTAAGTGGAAACAATGAAGGACTTGTCCTCATGGTGCCTACCCTTGAACACATTAGCAGCTAACAACCTCAAATGAGGGGCTTCACTCTAATTAATCATCAGCCAGGGGAGTTGGACATTCATTTTAAAGTCATCAGCTTTGGAAAGTATTACACAACTAACTAGCTATTCTGAGAGCAAATAATGTGCTTTCATTTCTTCTCACAAGCACCAAGGGGCACACAGAGGTAGTACCTACAGACTTCCATCATTCCGTAAGTGATGTGCCTATCTGAGTGCCTTTCCTAAGAAATAAAGGTTTATATTTGGTTCATATAAAAGTATTTCTCATTATATTTCAAATAAAACATGTCTAAACTAGTTCTTAATAATCTGCCCTTGAAATTTTTGTTTTTAGATTTTAAAATATTTTACCAAATATTTAAGATTTTCATACAACATATTTTGATCATATTAACCCTTCTCCCCAGACTTAACCAAGATCCAGATTTTGTACTAAGTGCAAATAATTTATTTGATTCTATAGCTAAGTGCAAAATAATTACCTGGAGTGCTCTAAGCCCTGGTTTCAGTCCTCAGGATCTTATAAACTAAGACTTGTGGTACAAGTCTATAATCCCAGAACTAGGAATGGAAGTTCAAGCTAATCTTTAGTATGTAGCATGTTCCAAGCCAGTATAGGCTACATGACACTCTATCTAAAAATAAAGACTACAACGTTGTGACACAGAAAGAAAGATCAGAAAAGAGACAGAATGAAAGCTAGAGTCCCCGTGCCATGATTGTTCAAGATAAGGGGCTAGGAAGTGTTTGAGAAAGTCAAGCAGGTCAGAAGCTCCTGAGTAGCTTGACATATGGTCAAGGGTAACCACTGGAAGATTTTTAAGACAGCAATGGGATACGATGATCCAATTTATGATCTTAAAGGCTGTGATGGTTCTTCCTGATTGTCAACTTGACTACATCAAGCATGAACTACAGTCCAGAATGTTGTGTTTGATTAAGCTGTAGTACATTCAGCATTTTAATGGTATTAAAAAGCTAAGCTGGAATTTTTATATGCTCTGTTCTGTTTTAGTTTTGCACCCAGATTGATAGAATGCGTAGAGCTTACCATGAGCACAGGACAGGGAGCTTCTCTGTGCACTGCCATGCAGACAGTCATTAGCTAAAATACAGAGAGGCTGGCATTCTGGAGTTTAGCAGGAAAGAAGTAAGGGGTTCCTGGCTAATATGCTCTGGCATCAGTTTTTAGAATAATGCCACAGCTGGTCAATTCTTGGCTATCAATGGGTGAAAATTTCAAGAGAGTAGAACAAAGGCGATTTGAAGATTTGGAATAAACCTGTCAAACATTTTTTTGAAGAGTTCTATGATAGTTCCTTGATCTTTGAACACTACAAATTTAACAACATGTCATCTGATATCTCAGATCCTTCATACTTTTTTGCATCTTCTCATGTCACCTACTGCTCTGACTATTAATCATGGTAACCAATGTGTACATCCCTTGTCAGAGATCTCAAGCCTGGAAAAGAGGACTGAATTGTAGATTATGAAACCTGATACCACCGATATTTGTATTAGTCAATGTGGAACTACTTATAATATCAAAAATGTTAGGGGGTTTTACTGTCAACTCCAAGGGCAACAGAAAAAGCCTATATTGTTTTGGGTGTAGGTATTCCTTGGGCTTTCTTATTAACCACTCAAAGGGAGATTTCCCCATGCCTACCACTGGGGGTTTTGTTAGTCTATGGCTCTTAAGGAAAGTATTATCACTATAAGTAGTTTAATTCCATTTAAGTTATTTAAATGAGATGTGTACATTGAGACCAGTCAATATTATAAGATGGGTGGGGCAAATCTCACAAGGTCTTTCCTTAGATTACTAGCTACGGACAATGAATGGCTGTTGAGAATATCAGTCCTCTCCAGGGACCAGTACCCTGATAGGTTATCCTATGCCAGCTTCATCAGCCCCAAACACATGTACATATGAGCAACACTGAATGGATTCAGTGAGATTATAGTCTCACATGTGTGTAAGAATAATATTTAAAGAAGAGACTGTGAATTTGAGAGTGAGTGAAACACAGGAGGAGTTGTGGGGAGAGAAATTGAGGTAAATAGAATACTCAAGTATAAAATTTTCAAAAAATATAAAATAATTAGTAACTATGTGTGGAAATTATCTGTGCACAGGCTGTGGTCACCAAGGACAGGACTGTCAATAGCTTGAAAATATTCTAGTAAAGTCTTTCAGTTTGCTTTTTGTTGTCCATGACCAGAACCAACGTGGGATATGAAAGGATTTATTCAGCTTATATTTGAAGGTAACAGTCTATTGCTGAGGAAAGTCAGGGCAGGAACTCAAAGTAGGTACTTGAAGGCAGGAAATGAAGAAGAGATCACAAAGGATTGATGCTCACTGGCTGGTTTCTTATGGCTTGCTCATTCTGCTTTCTTATAACTCTTAGGTAGTGGCACTGCCTAAGAGTAGCCTGAACCCTCTCACATCAATCAACAATTGAGACAATTCCTCACAGACATGGACACAGGCCAATCTGATCTAGATAATTCTCAAAATGAGACTCCCTCAGATGACTCCAGGCTATTTATATCAAGTTGACAACTGAGTTTACCAGGCACAAATTTCAACACAATATCTGCTTTTCTGTCTGTGGGTACAGGAGTGACACTCAGGGTCTTCATTGGAAATTTTGCTACCAATAAATGTAGAGAATTACTATTAAATTTTTGTGTTCACTGCAGGGTTTGGAATAAGATTAAGCAGCTTAATAAATAGAGGATGATTACACATCAAGGGAAGAATTTTGAATTTACTCTTTGTGATTGTTCATTTTTGTCAGCTTGACCTAATCCAGAATCACCAGAAAACTGAGTCTCACTGAGGAACTGTCTGGATCATGTTGGCTTGTGTGAATGCTTGTAAGGTACTCTTTTAATTGGGTTAATGAAGGCCAAAGAGCCATTGGGAATTTCTGTTGGCCATAGCACTTTGTAGCCTCAGTCCTGGACTGAAGAAAGATGAAAGATCAGACTGAGTGCACACATGCATGCATTTATACAATGCCTTCTGCTCTGGACTGTGGATGTGATGCAACCAGAATGGACTTCCTGCCACCCTCACCTCTGCACAGTGAAGGCTTGCCACCTAGTATTGTGAGATACACAAGCCCTTTCCCCTTGCTATTTTTTTCCAAAGTATTTTTGCACAGCCAGAGAACCAAAACTAAGACATCATTACACCATCTTGTATAAGATACTAAGGTAGAGAAAGATAATTCGATCCACCCAGATGATGGAGAAACCAGAAGTCAAACAAGAGTGATTTGAATTCAAAATTCTCCCCTTTCTCTGTGCTGGCTGTTATCTGGCTTATCTACCAGATGACTTGGGAGAAAATACTTGCTTCAAATCCTCCTTTCCCAAACACTAAAGACTTAGAGTACCCTGATCTCTAAAGGCCTCTTCATTCTGACTTTGCCATTCACTGGCTATGAGACACTCACCAGAATATTAAACGTTCTCATCCTAATGGTGGATAATAGAGATGGTAACAAAAAATCCTGTGCTGAAAGACTAACGTCTATAAAACTTTGTAATGACTAACATAGGTGGCTATTAAAAAAACAGCATCCCTTTACCTACGCAACATCATCTCATTTGCTGCCCAGCCCACTGATTTCAGTAATCCTTAGGAATCCTTGGAGGGAAAGGCAATCTAGCTAAAATGGGAAGGTCTTTTTCTGCCATGCCTCTTGACTTGGACTGCTCCAAAGTCAGAGTTTCCTGTCAGAACTCTCTGTGTATTGTGCCCTGCCCATCACAGATCATCCTACATTGCACCTCTAAATCTTCCTTGCCTCCCACACCGCAGAATACACACCACCACTGGGATGTCTTCCTGGTGCCACAAGTTTTACGGACCCAGATCCCTTGAGGGGCTTGGTTCCTCCATCCAGTTTCTGATCTTGCCACTTCCTTTCCACAAACCATATTTGTGTTTGTGAGTGTCTGGGGTTGACCACATGCCTCGAACTCTAATGAGTGACGACAGCTGAGGCTAGAATATTTTAGCAATAAAACTTTGGGTCTAAAATCCAACTCCCTTTCAGTTTCTCCTGAATTCAACCTCACCAGGCACCCTGACTGGTTTGTAAAGCCAATTTCTGTTGGTTTTATGGAAGCATGCACACACCTAGAGCCTGAATGCTGTGAGGAATGCTAGTGTGGACGTAGTGAGCAGGTCTCAGATTAATTTGGATTAAGTTATATGTGGCTGATGAACTGCATTCTGTTCCTCTTCCTTGGGATTTTAAATCGTGCATGTAATGCAACAAGGTAATCCATACACACTAAAAATAGAAGGAATAATACTTTTCTCCACAAGGTCCAGAGAAGGAGAGAAGTTAGAAAGGAAAGTTCAGCCTAAGGGAGGATAGTGCTCAATTAAAGAAGAGTGGCACTGTCCTTGGAATATGTCATTAGCTATAATCTCAAAATCCCTCACTGGTGTTTGAGTGGGGCCTTAAAACACTCTGATTACATGGAACATTATAAGAATTATAAGAATTTAGACATGCCATATTAATATAAAAATGCTTCACAGTAAAAATGGCCTTTACTCGGTGTGCTGGGAGTAAAAGGCCACACTCTTAGATGTTCAGGTAGCTTTAAGGACAGGAAATTTTCTATGCAGGAGCTGCACTTCGGTGGGGACACTCTTGCTATTTACCACTGAAATCTCATCAACTCTACTTAATATAAGTTAGGGACTGCTCCAAGCATTAGCAAATTTCGATAAGCATGTGCTTCAGTAACAAATAAAACTATATTCATTTTCTACATAGGATCTGACTCGAAACTGAGCAAAGCAGTAAGGACACACCTGCATCAGCAGCTGTGACAACCAGCACGAAATGATCTCTTGCTTCCCGGTCCAGACTCTGGGTCACCCGAAGCTCTCCACTGGCTGTGAGGGTAAAGGCATTGTCTTCATTTCCACCGAGCAAAACATATGAGAGCTGGCTATTCGGTCCTTGATCATCATCTCTTGCCACCACCTACAGGGGAGAGTCATCATGCCACTACAATGAGTCACCTAACATGTAATGCATGTAGGCAAACTTAGACATAACAGAGGATAAGGATATAGACAGTATTGCAAGAGTGTAGAGGCCTAGAGATAGCTCAGTAGATAAGAGCACTGGCTGCTCTTGCAGAGGGCCCAGGTTCAGTCCCCAGCACCCTACGTGGTACACAAAACCATTTGTAACTCCCATTCTAGGGGATCAGATGCAATTTTCTGGCTTCCTTGAGCACTGGGCACACATGGTGCACACATGTAACATGTACATACACACATGAGGGCTAAGCACTCATACACATAAAAAAAAGTCTAAGGATGTTGTACTTAAAGTAGTAAATAATAGTATGTACTATGCAAATATATTTACAGAAATCTATCTATAAACCAATGGGTACGATTTGTGGAAGGCTTCCCAAAAATGTATATTATGGTTTTTTTTCTTTTTTGTAAAGAGGAAAGATACAACACTATTTTAAATGAACTCTTTCCAAAAATTTGACATTGCCTTATATGTGGATATTATTCTTATAGTAAAACTCAATTTAAAAATACTCAAATGAACAAATGTGCACAAAATGAGCATGTGCAAATGACATAAGTCTCAGGCAGGATGCTCTTAAGCCTTGATCTTCAAGGCTTTCTACATCTGCATCTACCCCCCTGCCCCCACCCCCCGACAGTGAGAGGACAGAGGAGATCCTGAACATCATTCAAGAAAACTTTTTGGTCTGAGGTCTTGATGGTACTATACATCCTGCTGTGCTTAAGTATACTGACCTGAAGAATGGTTCTGGGCAGGGTCCCTAAATTTTCAGGAACATTCACAGAATATGGAGACAGCTCGAATACAGGGACAAAATCATTCATGTCAAGTAAAGTGATGGCGACTGTGCAGGAATCTGTTCTGGGGCTACTGCCTCTATCCATGGCCTGAACAGTTAAAGTGTAAGCAGGGATCGTCTCTCTATCCAAAGACTTAGCCACTGTGATGGCACCTGTCACTGAGTCGATCCTGAACTCCTGATGTGTGTTTCCATCCACGATGCCATAGCGGACCTGCCCGTTGGTGCCTTCATCATTGTCTGCTGCGGACACTTGGATTATATCTGTACCAGTGAGTGTGTTCTCCTTAATCTGCACTCGGTACATAGCCTGGGAAAAAACCGGGTTGTTATCATTGATGTCGAGGACCATAACCACAACTTCAGTAGAGGATGACAGAGGTGGTTGTCCTTTGTCTGTGGCCACCACTGTCAGGCTGTAATTGGAAACTTCCTCTCTGTCCAGCTCTCCAGTGAGATGCACCTCACCATCAATGGTCCCAATGCTGAACTTGTTTCCTAAAGGGTTCAGGAGAGTGTACTCAATATAGCTGTTGGGGCCACTGTCAGGATCTGTCGCTTGAGCCTTGAAGACAACAGTATCAATGGGTGTATTTTCTGGAATGTACGTCAACTTGGGGGAAAGAAACATGGGTGGGTTATCATTGACATCTAACAAGATGATGGAGACTTGGGCTGTGCTCGTGAACCTGGAGGCAGGAGGCTGGGGCAAGTCATGGACCTGAATGACTAGGTTGTAGAAGGACTGGCTTTCCCGGTCCAAAGCTTTGAGGGCTTTGAGGACTCCATGCTTATCCACTGCAAACTGCCCAAGACTGTCACCTGAAGCAATGCTGTATGACAGCTGAGAGTTGACACCTAGAAGTGAAAGAGGGAAAGTTAAGTTTATTGAACAGGTGAGATGGTAATGTAAGGCACGAGAAGGTTCTGCTGCACAGTAGCGCACTTCTGACACGTTACCCACTATCGTGATTTTCTGAGTGATTGTACAGGAAGTGATTGTGGATGATTTGCTTATAGGCATATACACTTAGAAATACTGCACACATGACTCTTTGCTTCCTTCAAGCTTTTGATCTGAAAGGCATTTACAGTCTGGCGTACAAATGATCCATACGGGGTATGTTATTTACTGCAACGTTGAAATGTTAAATTACCAAAGTGAAGAGGAGGAAAGTGTTCCAGAAAGCAGATATTTTTCTAAATTTTTCTTTGTTTCTATCACATAACTCCCTGGGGCCCAACACTACAAATGCCACTCTCTATATTATTAGCTAAACATTTATAACTTCAGTTATTTATTGAGGCCGACACCAGTTTTCAGAGAAGGGTAATAAAATGTTCTGATGTAGGACATTAGTCATGGATGCTTAAAGTCTCCTTTTACATTTCTTGTCAGAACTAATAAATACTTTTAATTCCTATTATGCATCTGGCCAAGCAATGTACTTTAAGGAAATAGCTCCTCTCAAACTTTATGCACATTCACACGTTTGAAAACGTAGTCCTTAAAGGAACGGTTGACAGTAAAGCTGTACACGAAAGGACGCAGGCTGGAGGGTCATGCTGACAGTGGCCCATATTCAGATAGTATCCTTTTCGTCCCTAAAAATTATATCATCTTTAATTAAAACAAATTATCAACTAATTTTTAAAAGTTGCAAAGATGACTATAGTGAGGATGGCAAGGAAAATATATTTATCATTATGTTTTAAACGATAAATAAAATGATAAATAAAATATATTTATCATTATATTTTAAACGTATTGAAAGGAAGTTTTTAGATAAGCAAAAAAACCAGTGAGAGGGCAGATTTCCTGCCTCAGAACAGATTTTCTCAACTAGCTCTCAATGTCAGGCCTGTTCTTCCATCTCATCTTAAGTAACTATTGAGCTTTCTGAGTCCTACCTACCAGAAACAATGTCTGCTCATCAGTAAGAATCTCCTAGAACAGTTTGCTAACATTTTCTTGTGAAAGATATTCCTCTGGGGCCTGAAAACACTTGAGTACATGTTTGCTTTTAGTATTTTTGATTCTCTAGTTCCCTTTGAGGCAAATTATCCAAGTAATAGAATTTCCTTCTCTAGTGTTGTCTGTCCCTTGACTTAAAGGGTTCTCTCTCTCTCTCTCTCTCTCTCTCTCTCTCTCTCTCTCTCTCTCCCTTCCTCACTCACTCTCTCCCTCTCTCCCTCCCTCCCCCCCACATGTGTGATGCTAAGAAATCATACTCAGAAGGCAAAATCACACACTAATGTACTGATCTAATATTTCTTGTGCAAATTTGATGCACAAATCTTTAGAGTCATAGACTGTGTCATGTGGTCATTCTTTGGAATACTTTACTGAAAACTACTCTGGGATGAATGAAGCCGGATTTATAAGCTTAGGGGCTTGAACAACTGAAGATCAGGGACCATATACCAGTTCACCTGCAGAAATAAAAGTATCAATGCTCCAGATTGAACAATGTCAGCTGAGTGCTTTACCATCTCTTACACTGGCCCAAGTTTGCAAAAACTTCCACCTATTTTGTTATAAAATTTTAAATTTAGTTGAATATATTAGGAGTCCTTTTTATATAAAGTATATTTTAATAAATATATTTTCTGAGTCTTCTAAAGCCAGAAGCAAATGTGGGATTCTTGTTCTTATTGAGATCCACAGCCACCACCAACACATAGGAGTCAAAGCAATACCAGAGACTGTCCATGGAAAACTTGGTTCTGTGTGGACATACAAAATGGTTCCCAGCCAAGATCAATGGAAATTAGAAACAGTAATAACATTCTACATGACTTCAGGGGAGACGCACAGGATCCACACAAATCAGCTGAACTGGGAGCCATTCCAGCCTGCTGTCGTGGATCTAAGCATCCTTGGCCCTCGTGGTTAATGTTAAACTGTGGAGGAGAAAGAGACAAGATCACAAAGCTCACAGCCTTTTATGAAGAGAAAGGGGCCGGGGAACGAAAATGTAAACCTTCAACTATCACTATGAATAAAACTATTTATGCTTAATTTGTAATCACAAATAGATTAGTCAATACCACTTAAAACAAACCAGAGATAAATAAGGAAATCTGCCCTCTCACTGGTTTTGTTGCTTATCTAAAAACTTCTTTTCAATGAGGGTTTAAAACATAATGGTAAATATATCTTCCTTACCATCTTCACTATAGTCATCTTTGCAACTTTTAAAAATAAGTTGATAAATTGTTTTAATTAAAAGATGATATACTTTTTCAGGGACAAAATGACTAAACCAAAAACATATATGTTATTTCATGGAATGTTTTAAGGCAAGAAATAGGTCTTATCTCAGAACTAGAATCAACAGTGTTAAACTGAGTTGCACTTTAAAGGGGGTGTTTCCCTCCAAAGAGTCTAATTAATAAAACAACCTTGCCCTTGAAATCTATACCTAGAAAATGCACGCCAGAAAGACTCAGAACCCCTCTCCACACTGTCCCTATTTGGAAAATTACAAAGATCTAACCATTTCCCCTCCTGTTCCTCATAGAAAATGTCAGAGCAAAAAAACAGGAAACACATACTTTTTCTTAATTTTGAGTAAAATGTTAAAATTTTTACTTCATGGACTTTTATAATCCAGTGGAAAACTACACTGAATACAGGTTGTTTTTCCAACCATTCAAGGCCAACTTGTTGGAAGTCATGTGGTTCCATGACTTTTCTTGGGAGCTTGATTGCCAGGAGAGTCGTGCAGGTTCACAAAGGTGTGTGTTCAGTGGGGGAGGCGTGTGCATGTATAGATGGGAGTGAGTGTGTGTGCATGTTTCATTGTGATCATATTATATTGGCCTTTGGTGTATACTTTATTCCCAAGAACTATAGAACTATAGAGAACTATATAAATGCATAAAATAAAAATAATGAAACACATTTTGAAACTATAAACTTGGCTGCATTATGAATGTGTGCATTTAGTCCAATTTATAAATGTTACCTTAAGTATGTTAAAGGCTAATATATGCTTGCCTGTGACGTGGCAAAGATACACAGTGTCAACTGTTACCACTCATCTTCACAGAACACTTTCAACAAGATAATGAGGGAACTGAACTATGAGATTGGGTCTTCATTCTGTCTGTACCATGCACCAAAGATCAATGAGTACATTCATTCAGAAAAAGTGACAGTTGTGTCACTATCTGAATATCCTTTTATGACCATCATGCCTCAAACATCCATGTTTTCCAGGATGATAAGGGAACAGAAATCCAACATATTGCCACAATAATTCTGAGCTATAAATTTTGTTCTGTGCAATACTTTCTAGCAACATACATAGACACATTTATATCAATAAAGCTATGACGTATGCCTTAACAATAATATAAGATGTGCCTTATTGTTGAGATTATATAACCTAAAGTTTAAACTCTGAGTGTGTGCATAGAGAACTCAAAATGTTAAAGTTGTTCTCCTAGAATATTTGTTTGTGTAGAAGATGGCAGTATGACCCATCAGGAACTTTCCGAGCCAAGGCTAAGAAAAATCTTTTAAATTTCAGTGTCTTGCTAGCACTCATTGCTCATAGACACACGGGAAGTGTTTGCTGCAATTGTGTTGGTGTTCTTACAAACAAGGTCACTCTTATCATTATCCTCCAAATCCAGAAGGAATAGGAACTATGTCCTCTATTTTAAGCCAAGGTGCAGGAAATGACACTGATAAAAGTATTCAGGCTAAACAATGGCTAAAAGTAGCTTGAAAATTTTACAGTTTTAACCAGCACAATTAAAGGGGGAAACACCCTTTTTAAAAAAGTTTTGGTGCTTACAGTTACTGTATCTCTGTGACTGCTTGTGCATTGATCATTCCAGCAAGTTTTGAAACATTAACTGCGTTCCTTTTAATCGTTTTTACATTTAATATTCTGAGGGTAAGTGAAACTTACTCCAGGGGATACAGTGGGCTTCAACAGATCATGTACATGCCAGGCAGAAATATGTTTAGCATAGAAAGTTGGCCCCAGAATTGCAGCATAAGCTCCCATGTTTGGTCCCCAGAACTAACATAAAATTAGAGGCATGGTGGCACACATCTGCAGTTCCCATGCTGGGGATCCAGAGACAGGTGGAATCTGGAAACCCACAGCCAGACTGACAAGCATACATGACAAATTTCAGGCCAGGGAGAGACTCTGTTTCATAAAACAAGGTGGGCAACCCTACACAATGACAGCAGAGTCTAAGCTGTGTCCTCTATACATGCAATCACATAGAGCAATGCACCCACACAAACACATGAGCACACAGGCACGCATGCATGCATGCACAGAAATTAAAATAAAATAAATCTTTTTTAAAATTCTTAACTTTATTATATACTGTTGGCTAAATAAATCCCAGCCTTCCCAGGCAATTCTTGCCAAAATCTTATTCCAATAATAATATCGTTGCCAATATATTATTATGAAAATATTATTTTTGTCTGATAATGTATAGTTTAGTTATTTACTATAAAGCATTTTTCTTTAAGGCTTTTTTCTCTTTTGTCTTCAAAATTTTATTTTTTCAAAGTTTAAGTAACCTATGAACAGGCAAGATGGCTGAACAGGTTAATGTGCTTACAGTGAAGTCTGCTGGCCTTCCCCAGAACTCAAATTGTAGAAGGAGAAACTTAACTTTTGCAAACTGTCCTCTGACCTCCACACACCATGGCATATGCATCCACACACCCATGAACCCACCAAGTAAATGAATAAATATAATAAAAATTATATTTCAAAGTTTGAGTAATACATTTATACACGCATGCATACATAGAGTATTATATAATATCTTTATCTAACACAAGCTCAGAATGAATCTTTATTATCACCACTAAATTACTTAACTAAAATGCTGCTAAAATATTTAGAGTAAAAATTAAAGGTAAAATTTGTTAAGTATGTAAACATATTGTGCGTATAATTAAAAAATTATATGACAAATAGCTTGATTTTTTAAAAATCATTTACAGTTAAGTCAAAACTCAAATATATACCTTGATAGAATACCATTTATAAACAAATATGAATAATGTAGTTAATCGTATAATATTAATATTGAATGCATATAAAATAAGCACTGGACTTTCGTGGAGTATGTAAGTACATCACAGAACAACATACCGTCATCTGCATCAGTGACGTTAAACACAAGGACGGTGGATCCGAGAGGCAGGTTTTCCATTAAGGATGTGCTATAGGAGCTCATGCTGAAGACAGGTGGATTGTCATTGACATCAAGGATGTTGAAATATGCTCGGATGGTGGTAAACTGTCCCCCGCCATCCTCAGCACGGACCGTGAGTATGTAATACTGCTGCGTTTCGTAATCTAGGGCTCGGGTCAAGTTGAAGACACCGGTAACTGGATTCAGGAAGAACACGCCATCCCCGTCGTCTTCCTCCACCACATAGCTGATCTCTCCGTTCACACCAGAGTCGTCATCTGTTGCTAAAATAGCGGCCACCAGGGAACCTGCAGGAATGGCAACCCAGAAGGAATGACAATCCAAGTCTAATTAGTGGAACAACGGATACTGAATATTTCTAAATGTATAGATTGAGACCAAGTACGTGTTTTCACAGTTAAATATTTTAAATAGAAAGTCACTGTAAAACAGAGAGCACAGTATTCTGCTGATTTCTAGATTGACACACCCACACCCACAGTCAAGACCCACACCCAAACTCAGGGACCATGTCAGACACCCCAAGAAGCTCAGGCTGCTCTGCAAGGATTAACAGAGTGGTAATCTTACTTCTGACATTGTTTCAGCCAATGCTACCATGTGATAAGTTTATCAAAAAATTAATATATAATCATTGGAGCCAAAAGCTAGTGTAGGGAACTGAGATTCCAAGCAATATTATAGATGTGTATCCTAGAGCTGGCAGTTATTGGTGCCAGTGGTCATTTGTCATTTCTGTAATCAGTACAAGGAATAGAGGTACTGATAAATTCATTAAGGACTGAGCAACTCGTCTCAGGAAGTGAAGGGGAAACTCTCATGGGGAGGGGTTGGTTATTCGGAAGTCACTTCTATCCAATTTTCTGTGTAGCTCAGGCCGTCCTAGAACTTACTCTGTGGACCAGGCTGTCCTCCAACTCAGAAATAGCTCTGCCCCTGCCCCTGCCCCTGCCCCTGCCTCTGCCTTCCAAGTCCTGGGATTAATGACATGTGCCACCATGCCTCGCTGCACAGTTGAGTTCTGCAGACATGAGTACAATGTGGCTAAGGCTGGCCTCTAGTCCCCAGCACTCTTCCTGTCTTACCTCCTGCATGTTACTATCACAGGTGTAAGACACCATATGCTGCTTCACGTGTATCTTCTAAATCAATAGTTTGCCCATTCTAGTGATTATTATTTCCATTTTACAGAAGGAAAACCGGATGCCTACAGGAAAGATCTGTGCTGCCTGGTCACACAGCGGGTGAAGGCTAGAATCACTAACTATAGCTTTTCACACACTTTCCTTGGTTTCACTTATTTTTGAAGTAGTAAAAGAGGATAGAGCTGGCTGCTATGAAGGCTGATGACTCGGGGCACAGGGACATTCAGAAACAGAAATGACTGCAGTTATTAACCACATGCTTACTTCTCCTTATCTGCTCTCAGATTAGTAATTTTCTTTGGAATCCCATAAAAGATGTCAAAATGCAAAAGATCACAAAATGCAATGTATATGTTTTTATAACTGGAGATAAACATGTGGTAAGTGCTACTCACCACTTAAAATAACCAGAAGAGTCCATTGTTACTATTAAAGGTGATCCCTGCAAAACACATCTCAGGATATGTCACCTACCAGGGGTTGTGTCTTCTGGGATGTCGAAAGAATACACAGGCCTGGAGAATCTGGGGATGTGGTCATTCACGTCGCTGATGGTGATGTTTATCCTCATGTCTGAGGACTGGAGGCCGTCGTCCGCACGAACCAACAATGAGTACTTGGACCTGTGCTCTCTGTCCAGCCTCTTGGTGGCTATCAGGTCTCCAGATTCAGGGTCAATTCTGAAGCTGTCATCAGCTCCACTAATGAGAGCATACGTGACCAGAGCATTTGCACCCTGAAGGAAAAGATCAGGTAGGTGAATTTCTGGAGTCAAGAACATTGCTTCTTGTTTTCAGTGAGTATGAATTTGACAAAGGGAGGTAGTGGAGATTTAACTGCATGTAACAGTGTACAATTTCAAGAAGTCAGAGGGCATAAACTCCACAAAGGAAGGAAGGAATTATGCCCTGGAAATTAAACATCATGGGTGAAATAGACAGAAAATTTATCTGTGCTTATGCACTAGATGGCTATGCATAGCTACCAAGCCCACGCCATCTGCAGCAATCTACAGGGTCTCTTTCTAAACACTCATGATCTTTTATAGAAATAGAGAATAACAGAGGGGACTGGAGATATGGCTCTGCAGTTAAGAGAATGTGCTGCTCTTGCAAAGGACCCAGGTTCCATTCCCAGCACCCATATGGAGATTCACAAATGCCTGTTAACTCCAGTTCTGGGTGGTCTGAGGCCATCTTCTGGCTTCCACAAGCTCCTGTATACATGTGGTACCACAGACTATGTTCACACACATGTACATAAATCAAAATAAGCAAATAAACAGAAAAGAACATTGTTTTAAAAACCATGCAGAAACACTAAGGATCTAAATGAGAGAGAACAACGTCAAAAAAGAAGAAAGCTGGAGGCATCCCTCCAACTGATTTTCAACTACACTTCAAAGCTACAGATATATTTCTGCATATATCTAGAACAGAGCAGAGTAGAACTGAATCCATGGGAATAGCCAACTGATCCCTATACAATTGTAAAGAATAAGTACTCCATCCAAAGCATTGGGAAAATTGATTATTCACGTGTAAAAGAAAGGAGCAGCCATCACACATGCTGTTCAAAAGTAGGTGAACTCCTAAACATGAGACCCGAAGTTCTAAGTCTCCATCGGGACTCAAATGTCTCTCTTCCTGATGATGTTGGTCTTACTGATCAATTCATGGTCATGACACAAAAAAACAATGCAGGTGACAAGACCACCATAAAGTAGTAACTGTGGTGCCACCAAACTGAAGGACTTCTAGGCTGTGAAGGGACTGGTAGTTGTGAGAGCAAACTATACACATGATAGGTTAATTCCCAAGATACCCAGAGAGTGAAGAATATTTACTGACCTAATGAGAACTAAGGACTCATGTAGCCACCTCTCCAAAGAGTCTAGAAAAGGCAGCAGGTGTGCAAAGGAAGAGATTAAGAGTCACCAAGTACCCTGGAGGTTCAAGCAACACTACCACATGAATGTGCCACCTCAGACCTAACAGAGCAGTTACATTCCACAAGAAGCAACAAACATCAAGAACTTCAGGGGAACTCAGAACCCTGCCCCGCTATGGAGGAATAGTAGAAACAATAGGGACAATCTCAAAAGGCAAACAAATAAAAAGCCTGAAAATTCATTCATTAATTCTACTCTCAGTATACACAAAGGAACTGAAATCAGCATTTCAAAAAGAGATTGACAGTTTCCTGTTCAACCTGGCACTCTTCAGCACAGTCAAGGTTAGGAGATGACCTGCCAAACATGGCTGCTTCAAAGACAAAATTGGTTAATGCCCACTTTAAAAATTAGAGTGTTCCTTGAGGAATAGAGGATGTAGGAAAATGCTAGTTGATCTGTTCTCTTCATTGTTTAAGGGAAGGACTTGGTAATGTGGTGGTTCACAAGTAAGTTCAATCTAGACAGAAGAGTTATCACCATCTATGGCATCAAGTGTCTTATCGAAATCACTGCCCTTGACTACAAGGTGTAAGGATTCCTGGAGTGCCTGAATTGACAAACCTGTTTTGATTTAAACACAGCTCCTGGGAATAAATTTGCCTGTTCTCATTGTGACTATCCAGAAATTGATTCATTAAAATATTCAAAGAACCCTCATCAACATTATCAGGCAAAAACTAAAAGTGTTGTGTGGGAATAAAAAGCTGACTGACTGGGTTACAGATCCGAAGCACCTGCATATCTTTTCCGTGAGCTGTTTTGATGATTTTCATTGTGTGTGTTTCTGTTTTCCTGCATGTGCGGAGACCAGCTTCATCCGCCTGAGGCAAGAACACCATCATTCTGAATTTATGTTCAGCAGTCTCCATGAGCTTTTTATACTGTATTCCCAAAGCCAGTCTTAAAATTTAATAAAGGGTGCCTCAAAACCTCCCATCACTTAATACAAGATGACCCGAGTTTGATATATTCTCTCTGTGTATCCACCAGTATCTAACAAATTCACTGTAATCTTAGGGTTGAACAAAAACATCCAAAGAGCATTTTTTACTGCTGATTTGCCCACATTCTGGAATATTCTATTTCACAAAGAACTCTACTACTTTAATGGCTCCTTAGCCATGGGCTACAGTCTTTTCTGGACTATCAAAATGACACAGACTAGAAAGTCAAGAGAATTTGAAGAAACGGGAACATTTTGAAACCATTATACGAATGATTCCATACTTAGAAAAAAGCTCCAGCTACAAAATGACTCACAATAATAAACAATATCCTTCAGTGGTAGTCGTTCTCCTGAAAGCAAGTGAAGATCACTCAAGCCCACACAACAATCTGTTCCCCTTCAGAATCAGCTAGTGCTCTTTACTCGTGAACAGCTGAAAAGTATGGTCAAGAGGCCTAGCTAAAATGGGGGTTTTGCAAAGTCTGTTTAACACCCCAATCTTGTCAAATGAGGACAGGCCATTAAAGCCTTATCCTTGAGCTGCCAGAGGCAGAGCCCTATGGGGTGTTCCAGAGTAAATAACAATAGCATGCAACTGAGTTTTCCAACCTGAGGTGCTGTTTTCAACAACTGGATCTTTGAATGTTCTGGGCTGACCTTAGTTTAGCATGCAGACTGGAGAATGGGACCGTCTGACACTGAGCCCTTTTCTCAGTACCCTGCAGTTTCCCTAACACATGAATATTTCCCAGTTACATTATTTAAAGAAAAAGCATATAGACTATAAAATAATAAGTTCATAGAATTTCCCAGCAATATCTGCATACTCAGCACTTTGAAGTCGCTCATTTCTCCACAGTCAGTAACACAGCAATGTTCTGTGTCACTGCAGAGTAAAAGGGACACCTGGCATTGCAACCCTGTTCTTTCAAAGCAGAGGAAGAAAGCAAACCACAGCAAGGTCCTTGGAGAACAGGAAACATTCAAATGAGCTGTTTCCACTCCAACTAAGAGGTGTGGAGCTGAGCAAGCCAAGCCAGGAGACCAAAGGGTTATCAAAAAATAATTAACATGAATCCATCACAAACAACTCAGGGGAAAAAGACAAATCGGTGAATCCTGCAGGGAGCTTGTGTGCCCATTCTGCTTGATACAGGGTCAAACAAATACCAGTTCCCCGAGCCAAGAGCTGAAGTTCCCTTTACCACGGGGAACCTCCCATTATTAAGAAAAAGGCTTGTGGAAAGAGGATAGGATCCAAACCAGCTTTATTATTTAACAAAATAAAGAACAGTCCTAAAGCAGGCTTCAGGCTTCTGGTGTGTTTACTAATTTAAACTCTCTGACAGACAA
>NW_021604564.1:22953710-23018881 GCF_004785775.1 Grammomys surdaster | reverse complement strand
GAGGGAGGGAGGGAGGGAGGGAGGGAGGGAGAGGACAGGGTCCTTGAGTCTGCAGGCACCCCAGCCTTCTCCCTGAGCTTTTCCTTCTCTTGTCTTGACCTGCTGACAAGAGTCCCCCCTTTCTATTCTGCTTTATCCCTTTCACCTCCACCCTGCCTGACTTTAAACAGGTTGCTTGCACATATCATAAGTCTTTATGAAGTGGGATATCTACATGATCATGCCTACATGCCTTACTTAAGTATTAAATCTAGAAACCAACTCTCAACAAAAATAAAACAAAAACAAGGCACATGAAAGCTAATTTGGGTGTAAATACCTAGAAAGATAAGGAACCTCCAACTCTTCCTCAAATGTCATTGTGACTTACAAGAGTATCTCGGAGACTAGCAGAAAGGCGGTTGGGCATGAGCCTCTTACTTGGTGCATTCTCAGGCTCTGTAAAGCCACAAAGAGAAGCAGACCATGCGCACAGCACAGCCCGCATATCAGCAGTATGTGCTCTTGAAAGGGAATCATCTTTAGGTAACAATTAACAATGGATCTAACAGTCCCAGGAGGACAGTTCTTAGGAGAGTTGTATGCTGATTAAAACAATCAAATTTCCATATACAATTTATTTGCAATCCACTATAATTTGGGCTGAGAAATCCCATATTAGTCATAATATCCCACAGAGTCAACATCCATATCAATAAAATATTTATTAAAATGAATGTAGCTATTGCTCTTTTCTTCTAAAGTGATTAGAACAAAACATTTCAAACACGAGTTTTATTTCGCTCTTTCTAAAATGCAATTATGGCCATTCAGTGATGATTGTACTACATCAATTGCATGATATTCATGTTGCTGTTATATTGAAATTGGAGTTCATAAGATTTTATAAACGAATACAGCCTAAATATGTTGTATCAGCTTTAATAAAGTGAGATGCTTGCTAAACTTCATTAGATGGTCCCTGAGATGCCCGGGACGGGTGTTCAGTCTCACAGCTGATAGTAATCACTGACCTGGGAATCAGGATTAACATTTCTCTATACGAAAAGAGCTAGCAGGTACTAACGAAAAACACCAAATGTTTTCTAGAAGAAAACTATAATTATCTAAAAATTTACGTTCTATTCAATTCCCTTTACTAATTTTTGCAAAAATTAACTGACTAGGCTATTAAGTTTCTAAATTGGCTGTTAGGACTGGTCTGTTTGTTTATTTGTTTATTTGTTTATTTACTATTCCTTTACCTTTTAATTTTGTACTTTTGAAATAGGGTCTCACTATCTAGTCCTGATGCTTGGCATTCACTGGGTAGAGCTGACTGACTTGCAACTCACAGAGATCCACCTGCCTCTGCCCCTAGATTAAAGGTGTGCATTCCCCCCTGCAGTTTTGCTCTACCAACTAGTTTAGTGTTAAATAAGTGAATCTATGAACCATTTAATCATAATTTAAAAAATCAGATATTCAGACATTCCTGGAGCTGAGGGAAGAAAGTCAGTTTTGTGTGGGTGTGGGAAGCTATCCTTATCACATCATTGCCATTAACAAGTCTGTGCGCATGCGCTGGAAGGTTTTCCCGCCTTGATTAATCTGACAGTTGGAACACGTCATGTGGCCTGAGGCAACAGGAGCCCATCAGAGACTGCCAAGTCCCAGGCGAGCTTAACTCTCTATATAAGGGAAGGGTTTTAGGCCCTTGGGGTCCCTCCTCGTTTGTGAAGCTTATGCTCTCCCTCTCAAGATGCATTAAAGCTTATACTGCAGAAGGATCCTGAGTGTGCCGCGTCTTTCCTGCTGGCGGGAGGTTGCGCGGGACATGTGGGGTTTGGCTAAAGGAAGATGGGAGGGTGTCCTGGTGTTTGAGAAGGGTTTCCCCTCAATGGCAGAGCATTAATTAGACCTTTCACTGAGGAGAAAAAAAGCAAAGAGATTTTATGTGGGAAGATGTAAATTAATTATATAACTTTCCATGCGATTTGTAAAATGGCTATTGTAAGTCTTCATTTACAATAAAAAATAGAGGATGATAATCTATATTGAGTCCAAATTTCACATTTGCCAATAGGTATGAAATTTGTTCATTACAATAAATTGAAAACCTCACTAGTTTCCTGCATGACAACCTGAAATAAATATTACAAAATGTTAAATTTGTAGACACATAAATAAATATGAAAGTATATAATTATTAAAAACAAAGATGTTTAAGGTCACCTTAAATAGTGTTAGTTTTAAATTATTTGTTTGTTTCCAATCACAAATAAAATAAAAAATAGATAACTTGGCTGCTATGAAAGCAAAAACAAATGAGGAAAATGTAGAATAGAGATACATTTTAGATGCCTTTACTTTTTAAAAATTATTTGTCCATGAGATCTAAAATGGAAAAGACAGACACCTGAACTGCTAATCAGAAACCAGCCTCTGACTGACCATATCTGTTCAATTCACTTGTACTAATTTTTGCAAAATTAACTGGCTAGGCTATTATATTTCTAAGTTGGCTGTTAGAACTAGTCTGTTATTTGTTTGTTTGTTTGTTTGTTTGTTTATTATTCCCTTATCTTTTAAATTTTGTATTTTTGAACAGGGTCCCATTCTTTTATTTTACTTGTGTTGGGGATACGTATGGGCTCCTATAGGTACAAATTGTGTGTGTGACTGTGGAAGTCAGGGGTCAACTTAGATGTTTCTCAGGGGTTACCCAACTCGACTTAAAAAATGTATTAATTTTTAATTAACGAGTGCGATGTTCATTCAGGTCAAAGAATATGTTGGATCCACTGGAGCTGGGGTTGCAGGCCGTTGTGAACACCCCAAGGTGGATGCTAGGGGCTGAATCCAGGTCCTCTACAAGAGCAACCAGTGCTTTTGTCTAATGAACTGTCTCTGCAGCGACATCTTGCTTTTGTTTGTTTGTTTGTTTGTTTGTTTTTTGAGATAAGGTTTCTCACTGGGACCTGGGGCTCACCAAATAGACTAGATGGTCAGCCAGCCCTAGAGATCCACCTATCTCATCTTCTCCAGGAGTGGGATTACAAACTAGTACTGCTTCACACTGCTTTTTTTGAGGGCGAAGACACTTAAACTTGGATCTCCATGTTTGTGAGACATCCACTTTACAAACTAAGTATATCTCATTCTTATATCAGAGTTCAAACATACTAATAGATGCTCTCAGGGACAGAACACAGAATTTGTAACCTTGGTCACTGATCACTAGAGCTCCCATGCACCTGAAATTCTCTGAGTCATGGTGATTACAGATTCTAAAGACATAAACTACCTCATCAGCATCCATGGCAGTCAGCTGCATAATCTTCGAGCCATCTCCAATGTTCTCTTCCACAGTGAGATCCAGAGTGTCCGTTGGAAATACTGGTGGATTGTCATTGATATCTTGAAGTGTTATTTCTACCTATAAACAAAAAGAAAAGAAAGCAATACATAAGGCCTCAATCAGAAATGCAGACCAGGAGTTCATGGAACTGTCCTTCCCTAAAGGAATAAAAATGTATTCCAAAAGCAATGTTTCTTGAAAGAAGGGTATAAAATATTCATAGGAACACTTAAGACCAAGCAAATAGCATCTAATTTGTTGACAGTAAGTGTTATTAAATGGTCACAATGGAATTCAGATTGATAAGGGCCCTGAGAGACTTGTCACTGCAACCTCTAACGAAGGTCTCCCCAGTCTAGGAGCCAGCTTTCTTCCAACCATGGTGCCAGATGACACCATGTTTTTTGCCTAAAATGTTTGCATGGTAGCAGCTAATGTCTGGGAAATGAAAACATTCATACATTAGTTTAAGAAACACTTGGGATTTCTCCATGTAGCATCAGCTCTCTAATTTGAGGACACAAAAACTACACACTTGTCCATCTTGAGTCCCATTTATAGTAACAAAAAGAGACAGACTTCATGGTCCATGGATCACAAGTATTAACTGCTCTGTTTGAGAGGCCTTAGCCAGAGTTAGTTTCCCTATCTAAGAAAAGCTTTCAGAAGAAAAGATGTATGCAATTTAAACACAGTTTCACCCTGTGTCTCTTTTCTGCGCTGGGTGAGAAAGGCAGAGGTTCTGAGAAGACTGCAAACATCTACCAATGTAACAAAGCTTCCTTGGAGAAGGTCACAATTTCTCACAAAACTGGTATTCTGTGAGACACCTGTCTCCACCTCTCATATTGGGGTAGGGAATCTGGGATTACAGATGTGCTGCAGTGTCCCAATTTATGTGACATCTAGGGATTTCAACTTGGGTCTTCACACTAGCACATCAGGTGCTTTACCCACTGAGACATCTCCTTAAATCCCCAGAAGAATTAGTGCACAGGAAGCTGCCAGCAGCAGACCTCACCTCCACAGTTGGCTCTTGGTTTGTCTTTTAAATGAACATGGAATACAAGAAAATATTTTTCAACATGCATTCTCTTCATTCAGAAATCTAATGATAACTATGATTTCATCTTAAAAAATGACCAGGTTTATATTGAAGGAGGTCTTTAAAATTATAGTATTATTTATGCTTTCATGTGCGTCTGTTAAACTTTTGATGTTTGATTTCTGTGTTTTACATGCTATTTCAAAACAAATTATTCCATATCTTCATCCAGACATAATAGAAACCATTGACATAGGAACCATGTCATTGAGCCAAGCACAATCCTTTCTGTGCTGAGAGAAATGATTGCCTCAATGTGAGAAGACAGCTCAAGGAATTCCTCAGGGTGAGGAGACAAATTTCTCTGACCCAAGATGTCAACAGTTGGTTTCCAATAGGGGAGGGGGATACCAGTGCTTCAATTTGCACATAAGTACATTTCACCCATTCTCTTAAAGGATGAGTATTCTGTCCTATTTTCTTCTGTGATGTTTGTGACTAACAAAGGCCTAACATTCATAGACTCCAAAAGTTGGATGATAAATGTTGCCGTGAGTGAGCATGCCAGAGGCAACCCAGTCCAGATTCCAGAAAAGGATAATTTGTGCATGTGAGAGAATGTATTTATAGCTTGGATATATTTTTCAAATATCACTTACTGTGTTTGTTGGTTACACACAGGTTTTCATAGTAACACTCTTCTGTATGGCTTGCAGCTGACAGGAACTGTAGCTCTGGGTTGATACTAAGATTGGGACTTTCACAACATCACACCTGGTTCCTGTGAAGGCTGTTCACACACAAATACACCACACACACACACACACACACGCACACACACACATGCACATGTGCTCAGACACTCAACCTAAAACAATGTGTGAAACTGTGTTAGTTCATTTACTATAACTATGAAAATACAGAAGGCATCAGAGTGGAGGAAGAACTTGCAGCCTGTTTAAAGTCTTTGCCTCCTATTAGACTTTGCAAAGCTATTCTCAATATGTGGGAAAGCCATTCTGTGTTATTTGTAAAACTGTAGGATGCATGGCACACTGAAAGTTCAGACTTCCATTCATTTGCAAGATGTATTACTGTTTCAGAAATCTGAAGGAGCATCATGTTCACTTCCTTTGGTTTACAGGCAATGTGAGCCAAGGCATTGAAATGCCAAGTGTTTTATCTAAGAAAAGCAATGCTAGGCCACAGGCTCAGGGTCCGTTGAATTTTCTTCAGCCAAGTGCAGAGTCTGGAATGCTGAGCAGGCTCAATGATGTGCCTGAAGCCACTGGCCTCTGCCCTTGGTGTTAAGGCCAAAACCTGCTGCAAGAAGCATGTCCTAATTCAAAGCAATGTGAAAGCTGCATTTGAGGAAGTTAACTTATAAAGAGTTATGTAAAGGAAAAAGAGGCGAAGTACAGAATAAAGAAAAGAAAGAGAAAAGATTTTATCCATAATTTTTCCATTTTTAATAATTTCATCTGTGGCTTGTGGGAAGATGTTCAGATAGGTCTGTCTTTTCATCAAGTTCAATTACTCATTCAGTAGGAATCTTAGGAAATATATTACAAATAAAGCCATAGTGCAGATGCAAGTATAATTGATTGCTTTTAAAAATCAGATAGATATGTTTTCTTCCTAAATGATGAGTTCTTCTTAAACACTTCAGAAATTACTAACAGTGAAATAGTTGGAGAGAGAGAAAGAGCACAAATGATACAATAGCAACCCACACCATGTCAGGACAAAAAGCATGTGGCTGAGTGACAAACAAGATATAGCATCCCCTTATATCTTTGTGGAGCTAGCATTTTAGTTAGATCCCATGTGAAGTATTAGACACCTGGATTTATATAAATTATGAAAAGCATTGCATCAAATCAAAACTGAAAGTTAAGAGTTCACATGTATTGCCTCTATGGATATTGAAGGATTCCATCAAGATTATGCAAAAGTGTTGAGATAAATCTCCAACAAAAATAGGGCTGATTAAAGAAAACACAACTCAATAACTATGAATACAAACTACACGCCTAGATTGGGCAGATTTACCACTACTCTATTTTATTCCCCTTATAACTTGCGGTTTTTCCAGGCCACGTCCTTCTCCTCCATTGTCCTTCCACCTCTCTCTCCTCCAGTTTTTTCTCCACCCTCCTTTCCAGTCTTCCCCTCTCCTTCCTCTTTTTCTCTCCTCCCCTCTCTCCTTTTCTCCCTTTCCCTTCCTCTCTTCTCCCAGCTCTATCTCCTCTTCTACTGCCTAATCACCAAGCTCCACCACGAATACAATGTAGCAGAATTAGTATCCTGCTACACAAAAGAACACTTCTTAAGAATTGTTTAATTGTGTGTGTGTGTGTATTTGTGTGTTTATGTAAGTTTGTATATTTGTGTGTGTTTTTATATATGTTTGTGTGTGTGTGTGTGTGTGTGTATTTGCTCATTTACATAGGTATCATACTTATAGAGCTAGGAATGGGGGTTACAGGCAGTTGTGAGCTACTCAGCATGTGTTCTGCTGAACTCAGGAGCTGAACTCAGGCCCTTCTGAAACAGCAGTATATGCCATTAACCTCTGAGCTATCTCTTCAACTCTAAAGGTGCAACTTTGAACAAACTTTTTTTTTCCTATAATCTCTTTCACTAAAAGAAGGTTATAGCTCAGGACTCTCTCCACATATCCACAGGCTGCTGAAGTTGGCAGAGACTGAGCAATGCTTAGTCTAGAAGCCTGGGGTCAGGGGTTTCCTGGAAGTCTGCTGCTTCTAGATTTGGAAATATTTGTAAGACTATATTGACATATTTGAGGTAAGAAACTCAAGTCTAAATATCACATTCACTTTTGTTTCATATGTACCTTCTACACACAGATGGAGGTAATTTTACGACATATTTTCTGTTTGTCTATGGCATGACGGCTTCTCAGGGGCCAGTGTAGAATTTTCCACTTCTGGCAACATGTCCATGCTCAAAACACTGTGCATTTCGAAGTATTTTAAATTGTCAGAGTAGAGATGGTCAGTCTGTCACTGAGACTCTCCAGTTCCCCAAACCGTTAGCAACACACAAAATAGTGACCACTAGATTCAGAGATTTGGAAAGAAAACTCTCTTCTCCATATTTACAACCCACCCATGCCTAACAGAATCTTTCTTTTAGGGACATATCATTTAAAGCAATCCTGTTTTTATATGTTTGCAATAATGCCTTGTTACTGGAACATGAAGAACATACTGATTGAAGCTGTTCTCCCTACAGAAGTAGCTAGAACCACCCCTTCCTTTTGCTCTCCTAGCTCTTTTCCATCTCACTGACCAACAATCTTCTTGGTGCTGCTAAATATGCTGTGATAATATATTGACATCATGTTCATAATCATGACTCAAACATTAACGGAGCTTGAGACAAACATAACTTGTCCAGAATGGGTTCCATTTGAGAGCGCATGTAGGACAGACTCTCAGTAGGGCCCAGCACCATGGCAGAGGCTGCCAAGCTGAACGGCACAGGACTATTCCAGAGAGCATGGCCCACAGCAGGCCATCACGCTGATACTCCAGTGACATTTTGTTATACGGCACCTCAGTCACAGGCGTGTAGACTGGGTCCATACTACTGAAAACCACTAAGAAAACTATTCTAATCTTACTCTGAGAACAATTTTTATTTTTATCACAGTGAAGTAGATGCTAGAAAACACCCACCTCCTCTTCTGTATGAAGGTCCCATCCCTTCTTCATTATGGAGATCCCACCCCCTCTTCCTTATGGAGGTCCAGATGAAACCTACCCCAGGAGCTGTTCAACCCTCACGTCTAATCAGTCACTTCCTCTGGCTCTGAAAAAAGGAAAGCGCCACCTTTCCTGCTTGACCTGAGCTGTCATGTGGATTTTACATTTCCCAAAATGCCTGGACAGAACTGTTCAGAAAGCCCACGATTAATAGGACGTGGAAGCTGACAGTCTACTCAGGAAACCAGATTGCAGCATTTATTATGCAGACAGCAGGGTGACTCATTAGAATCACTGCTCTGGCTAGATAATCAAATTTAGATTTAAATGTGTTAATATCTACTCTGAGAACCATATACTACGTGATTTATTTCGTTCCACGGGATCGGCTCATTGATTATTCCCTGTGAGCCCCTGGGAGCAAATCTTTGTTTATTAAACTTGTATGAAAGCCTACATTTGCTGTAATAACCCCCCCAAGTGCTAATTCATTATCAGCCAGAACTCTGGCATTCAGCTTTAGTTTTGTTTTGGCTTTTGATTGTAGATGAACTAACCGGAGAGCATCATCAGTAGAACACATGACTGACCCCAGTTTGACATCTCAAATAGAGACTCAAATCTTGTCATAAGTATAACAAAAACCCAACCCCTGTTTTACACTGTACTGTTTGGCTCTGACCTCTGTGTACTTTAATTTCTTAAAAGGAAAAACAACGCTGCTGTAAAGGATGGTGCCAGGATCCACCCAGCTGCTTTCAGTTTGTTCCTTAGGCCTTTCCCTATTTGGGGTGACCGCTGGGAATTGTGTTGCCATGAGTCTGGGTGAAGCTTACTCTGTGTTCTGAGCGGTTGGTTTCATCATGCTGCAAGGCCAACATCCATTACAGTTTGCGAGTGACTCACATTTTAGTTATGAGAAGGTCTTAACAAGAAACAGCTTGCATTTAAATGCCCAAATGTCAGGACCACAGCATTTGGACTATGGAGGCACGCAGGGTCATGCTCAGCCTATGAGCAGTATGTTCAGGCATTTATTTATTTATCACATAGAACCGACCTAATTCCACAGCCTGTGGTGGTAAGAGTGTATGTCTCATCTTGAAGACGGTCTAGAACTAAGAACCTAGAGTCCTGGTGGTAGAAATCAGACTTCAGAGGAAAGACTTTGGTGATCAAGGAGGGCAGAAGAGTGTGCTGGATCCCCTCAAACAGGAGTTACAAACAGTTATAAGCTTCCATGTGGCTGCTAGAAACAGATTCCAGGTCCTCTGTAAGAGCAATGAGTGCTCATAAATGCTGAGATCCCGTTCTAGCTCCAGCCTATCTCTTTCCCCACTTTAGAACTAAAAAAAAAAAAAAGCCAGGTATGGCTGTTCATAACCATAATTCCTATATTTGGGAGACCTAGGCAAGTGGCTGTCCAGAAAGATCTTAGCCTAAGCTAGAAGGCAAGACCTTTCTTAAACCAAATAGCTAAAAGATAATCCTGGGAGATTGGATAAATGGCTCATTTGCTAAAGTTTTTCTCATAAGAATGAGAAGGTTTTTTCATAAGGACATCAATGCCCAGTACCTATGTAAAAACTGTGGGCTTGCGGGTGGTCACTTGTAACTTCGGGTGTGGAAAGGTGGAGACAGCTGGCTGCCTGAGACTTCCTGGTTAGTCACCCTAGTCTTTGTGGAAAGTCCCAGCAAGAGACCCTGCCTCAGGTAAATATTTTTTATTTTGAAAAAGGTAAACCACTTCTGAGACACAAAACCCAAGATTGTTCTCTGACATCCACATATGTTAGCAGGCACACCTGTTCACAGATGTATACACACACCTGCACACATTTGCACATAGCACACACATATGCAAATATGAATGAAAACAGCATAAGACTTTTAATAGAAAATGAATAGCTAATCACTATTTCATGTATACATTACTTTACAGGAAACAATTTAGTAAAAGAAGTAAAATTTAAAAGGGATAAGGCTTGATAAAAATTAATTTAGCCATTAGTCTCTTGGAGTATACTAAGCTACTAAGCATTTCAGCATTTGAAACTTTGTGCAGTTTAAATGAAATCACAGGTGTATGTAGGCACGTGTGCATCATTCCATACAAAGATGGGTTGCTCCAGTCCAATAACTACTGAATACTAGGGAAGAAGGAAGCATGTGCATTTTCAATTCTTTAGTTTTGCTTTTAAAGCAAGTTGAAAAATCACATAAAGATCTCCAAGGCGCAGCTTGTTACCCGTAGACGCTACATGGATGTGACCATGCCCAATTAAATTTCTCAAACCAAAGCCATTATGCTAATCTCTCACCACTAAACTCTCCCAGCAGTCAGCAGCATATGTTCTTGGAATTTTGATGCATTTCTCATAGGCAAGAAATACTTGTGAGTAGCAGGCAGGTTTGGAGGCAAGCCAGCAGTGGGGGGGTGGGGGGTGGCCAGGAGTGCAGGCACAAAGCAGTTAAGTCCGTTCTGGAGGCAGTACGCTTTCCATAGCTCACTAAGTGTGTGGTGACAAACAAGAAGCTGGAGCCCTAGCGCTCACTCTCAGTGTTGCTCAAGTCAGAACCAAATAAGGAATTCTTCTAAAGCTGCCATACGTACCCACGTCAACTTCGCCTGAAACCAACACAGCCTAATTCTACATTTGCCCAGATTCCGGCATATGCCCTAAAGTGTACACAGACTAGAAAGATGGAATTAAAAGATATGTGGCTTTCATGTGGAACTTGAGGAAATTTTTATGTTTCTTTAAACCAAGCACCCAGCAAAAGCATCCCAGAATGTTCTTTTCACTAGATGTTGATCTGAGTAAGGGAGACATATTGCAGAGAGAAATTTTATAAAAACTAAACAAATGAAAAAGTTCTGTAAAGATTAGGGAACCCACTTTTTCCCTTACTTAGTGGGCTTGAGGCATCAAGATGCAGGGTCAGCATCTACTCAGACCAGTGAAAAAGCTGGAAGACAGCTCACACTGTGAAGAGCTTGCTTTGCAAGCATGAAATCTAGAGGTCCAGTCCCAGACCAGTGTAAAAGAAATCCAGGAATTCTAGTGCTTGGTGCTTATGCTAGAGCTTGTGAAACAGAGACAGAAGGGATTTGACAGCTTGCTGGCCATCTAGGTTAGTCTGTGTGCTTAATCCAGACAGAGAGAGACTGCCCAATCCAAAGTTGGATGGCATCTGAGGAACAACACCCAAGACTGACCTCTACATACATGCACACACACTCACACACACACACACACACACACACACACACACACACACATTCACACATACATATACTCTTGAATGCACAATACACATACACAGCTGCAGACACATACATACACACATTCTTATACATATACATACACATGTACACAGTTACACAGACATATACACATACACACATACATACACATGCATACAACTATATACACACGTACACATGCACACAGCTATACACCCATATGCACACACACATGCACACATACACATGTACACAGGTACACACATGTGCACACTCTCAAAAACTGAAAATGTCAGGCTTGTATTTAAAATCGGAAGTTGTGGTGACTATTGATTGAATGATTGAGCCTAGTTCTTCATCCTTCCTTATAAATAACTGTGTGTTCCTCCCACTGACACTGTTAGTTCTTCCATTGCCTCCTCACTAGTTCAGCTATGATGTCCATTCGAATGGTAGAATACTCACAAATGGAGAAACTTGAAATGTCCTAGAACCACATGCCTCTGTTAGCCTCTGGTACCAGGAAAAGGATGGTTCATTTTGAGAAGAGGTGTCAGAGATGAAAAATCTGTAGCCTAAACCAGAGCATCCTGCCTGAATCTTAGCCTAGAGCAACCCTACCTGCAGCTACTCAGAGAGGCAGGAAAAAGTGCACTTCTGTCAGCCCATGAGGGAAAGGGGCTCTTCCATAGGAAACAATATTGACACAAAATGGTACACTGGGAACAGGAGGGCTTCACTTCCTGAATTGCCTCCAGAAATGTAATGTTCAAAGTAATGGCTGATGAGCCACAACTGAAGAGGAAAAAGCCAGTGTCTTCTAGCCTGAAGTGTACCTGATACCTGAGCTTATTAATAAACCATACTGCTGCATGTAACTTGCCAGCTTTCTTCCCCATGAACCTATCTTTTATGGAGACTGTGTGGTTATGGTGGATGAAAAGGCAGACAGACAGAAATTCAGAGGTAGTAGAGTTAACCTCAGTGATGTTGAAAATAGCAACTAAAATGTAAGTATCTACAGAAAGAAATGGTGGGTCACAGGTATTAAAGCACACACTGGAAATGGCAGCCACTTCAACACATGCTGGTAGGCAAACTGGGCATCCACATGTAGAGAAATGAAACTAGATTCCCCACCTTCCACCCTAGACAGAAACTAACTCCACATGGATCAAGCCCTGATGTAAGGTCTAAAACTTTGAGTGTAGTTCAGGTAAAGCATCCCATCCATAATGACTCAAAGTAAAATGATAAACTACCATGGAATAAGCCTAACCAAGGAAGGGAAAGGCCACTAAAAAAAAAAAAAAGCTATAAAACGCTGAACAGGGAAATTGAAGAAGACTGAGAGATCTTGCATGCTCGTGGATTACAAAAAAATAAGAATCCTGAAAGGTCTATCACACCAGATACAACCAGTCTACAGATTCCATGCAATCCTGATCAAATTTCTAGTGATGTTCTTCACAGAAATAGAAAAGAATTCTTTAAAATTATATAGAAACACAAGAGACCCCAAATGAGGAAAGCAATCATGAGCAAGAGGGACAGTGGTGTGGTCTGGTCCAGTTGCACTTGATCACCAGTTACACTGTAGAGACATTGCAATAAACACAGCATGGCACTGAAACAAAAGCAGATTGACTAATGAAGAAACAGAATAGAGAGGTGGGATGCAAGGCCCACAGCTACATTGCCCTAGTATTTTTGATATATGACAAAAAATACACAATGGGAAAAGATAGTATCTTTGACAAATGCTTGGAATCCTGACTTGCTACTCACAGAATTAAACTAGATTCTTGTCTCTCACTCTGCTTGAAAGGCAACTCCAAATGTATCAAAGGCCCCTGAATAAGACCTGAGAAGCTGATATTGCTAGAGGAAAAGGTGGGGAGTGAATTCAAAGTACAGGCATATGTAAGGGTATTCTGAATAGGATTCCAACAACTCAGGAGATACAAGTAATAACAGGTGGGACCTCACACAAGTAAATAGTTTTTGTGTAACAAATAAAGGTGTAAATCAAGTGTAGAAACAACCTACAGTATAGGGAGACAAACAACACAATTTTGAATACTGGACCAAGAGACTGAACAGATACAAAGTTATCAAGGAAAAAGAGTTCTAGTGGCTAATACATGTTTTAAAATATTATCCATATCAGAGGAAATACTAATTGAAATTTCCACAAGAGTCCATCTAACCCCAGCAGAATGGTTAGCACCAAGTGGACAAAGGACAGTAAATGCTGTGCAGGATGTGGGCAAAGTGGCCTGTTTATCCATCAGTGGTAGGACTGTAAACTGATGCAGCCACAATGGAGGTCAGTGTGGGTGTCCTCCACGAATCCAGAGGTAGATCTTCCATGTGAGTCAGCTAGTCCACTCTTGGGTATATACCCAAAGGACTATAGATATCCTTCTTACACGTTCCTGTTCACAGTGGCTCTATTAACAATAGTCCAGAAATGGGAATAGCCTATATGTCCATCAATTGATGAATGGATAATAAAAATGTGCTACAGACACACAATGGAATTGTATTCGGTTATAAGGAGGTGTGCCTCCCACCAATGCACACTACCTTAGGCTAGATGCTCTTACAAAGGCACAGAGAGAAAATGATGGTCCATCTGAGTGTCCTGAATGCTAGAAGGATGCATGTGACTTGAATCGGTAAGGTAGATCAGACGCTTATCAGCAGCATGTCAACTGACATTGATAAGGCACTGATGGTAATTTCTTATGACCTTAGTGCTAGAAAGGTAACACCCTGTCCACCACTGAGACTTCAGTGCCACTAGGAAGCCCAACATCCTGTGCATACATTAGAAACCAAAAGCATCCTGCTAACCTCAGCCTGTTAAGAGCCCAAACTGCTTACAGCTTTGTTCTCCTTTTTGCTCTGCAGTTTTTTATCTTTCTCTGCATCACGTCACTCTGGGGTATGCTTTCTTACATAGCCCACTAGGCTATGCAACAGCTCCTAGTTCATGGATTGTTCTTCAATTCCAGCACCCGAGAGTATCATGCAGCTAATGAGAATAATCCTGTATGTTTTCAGTGCTAGACAGTATTTTTTTTATTTTGATAAATTAACAAATAATCACTTTATCGTAATGATCTCCCAAAGAAAACTATGACACAACAGATTAAGATAGCCTGACAATAATGTGCCCTGTCCCAAACTCTGTGCATCTCTGTGAGTCCTATGCAGTTAGAACAGAAATTCTGAGGTAGTAAAGCTTCAGTTGGGGTTTTACTCTGCTGTTGTCAGTTACAATATTATTTATTTCCTCTAAAATCAGGAACTGTTGAGGTTGCCTGCTTTCTCCTCTCTTATTCAACAAAGGTCTCAGATTCTCATCTATATCAGTTAGAGAAGTGAAAGCCACAAAGAATAAAGATGAGAAAGGAAGAACCAAACTATCCCTATCTATACATGCCCTGATTCTATAATGAAAAGGCCCTATAGAATCTATTATAGCAAATACTTAACAATACATTGCAGAATGCAAATCACTATACACACATATACACACACATATACACATGTACATATATGCCTTCTCTTATACCAACTGTGTATCCCTAGAGCAAAAAATTAAGAAGAATATTCTATTCATAGCTTCAAAAATGTTAAATATATTTGGCTAAAGGTAGGGAAGTCTCAACAGTGAAGATTTCAGTGAACTGAAACAGTAAGTCAGAGAAGGAAAAGCCATCCGTGCTCGGAATGCTCAGAATGAATGAGAATGCCCTTCCTACCAGGGCCAATGTGCAGGTTTAATGGACAGTTGATTTATGTGACCTTCTTGCTTTGAAGTCCCCTAGTCTCCTTATACTAATGTAGGAGGAGGAGACATGGAAGAATCTAGAATGAGTAGTATAGGTAAATGTTTACTAGTGGGGAAAGACAGAGGTGAGATGAAGGACAATTTCATTTCAGCCATACAGAGTAGAGATCCACATCAGACAAGGTTTGACCCACTGCTCACAGAATGCTCACTTCCATGACTCCGTATCTAGTGTGAGCCTGTCACTTTGTGCCTGCATTGTTTTAGAGTCACATTTCTCAAATCTTGGGGCCCTAAACAACAAAAGAAGATAGGACCCTGTATGTACAGTCTGGCTAACAGGGTGTGTTGTCTGTATGATGTTAATATAACACATATCACTCAACCTTAAAGAGAAGCCAAACTGACCTTGAAGCGATATGCACAAAACACATTATACAAGTGGCATGGCCCAGCGACTAAGCACCTATAACAGGTCATTCCTGGTGCCTGTCATCAGAATAGGTGAACTCCAGAACTCAAAACTCATCAGAGGAGGTTACTGTCCAATGAGTGTAAGGCCTTGGTGTCAGAAGCCGAAGTCACGCAGACAATGTATGATAATGACAGCTACAAAGCCCTGGGAAAGTCCTGAATGCTACTAAACAGTACATTTACAATGGGTTAAGATAGAAAGTGTAGGTTATGTGTATTTGATCAAAAATTTTAAAAAGTGCCATGGCAATTCTCTATCATTTGTGTGTAAGAGTGAATGAATGAATGAATGAATGAATGAATGAATGAATGAATGAATGAGATAGACAGAAATGGCTCAAAAATGTTGGGAGTTTTTGTTCACTCTTGTCCATGGCTGACTACAGTTGTTCTGTCACACTTAGACAACTGTCCTCAAACAATTCTAAACAATAAACACTGTAGTGACAATTCCCAGCAACCCCAGCTGGGAATAGGATGCCAGAAGGTTCAAGATCATCTCTAGCTACATAGCAACGTTGAGGCCAGTCTAGGATACGTGAGACGCAGGCACAACACAAAGAAAAGATTTGACAGTTAAGTTAGGATTAGGACACTGCTGGTTTTACCTGAAATCTCATCTCACTTGGACCTTCCAACCACAATACACATGTACCAAGTCTCTGACATGTGCACAAGTTTAGCAGAAAAATAAAATGTGGTCTAGGTTTGTCTAACAGAAAGAGGCATACTCATCAAACATAAAAAAGAAAAAGAAAGAGAAAAAATCTAGCTAAAGCTGCACAAAATACCTCTTCCTTGTGCATACATTTGCAAAGAAATTGAAGGCCATGCAGTGCCAAGCACAATATTTTCCTCTGTCATTTTGCCAAAATGAAATTTGACCACCTCAGTCTAAAGGATGAACAAGACACAAATAAACGAGACTTTAAAACCACTCCAGTAATATTTGGGGCCTAGAAAGCATGGAGAATATGATTACCTTAAAAACTATAGTTTCCAGAAATTCTCCTAAGAATTCCTCAGCAGGCATTTGGCTAGAATCCAACCTTTCCTTAAAGAAAAGAAAAAAAAATACTTTGGATATCTTCCTATCTTGACATTTTTGACAGATGTGAGGCCTTGCCAGAAGTCAAGTGAGCGTATGGTATATTTTTATCATGCTTTCAACATTCTTAATTTGCACTCAGTTTTAACTTTTGAAATCAAGAAAGTCTCAAAGTCAACTTCAATAGAAAGAGTTAATTTTCATCCAGGGTGTGTGTGTGTGTGTGTGTGTGTGTGTGTGTGTGTGTGTGTGTGTGCATGCGCACAAAAGCATGCAAGTGTGCACACTAGGGAAATATCACAGACTCCCTGGCTTTCCTCCAAACACTCCACCAAGTCAGTCTCATTGGCTCTGTTCCATTTATGTTCTAAAATATCTCTTCAGTTTGCATTTCTTTTGTCTTTCTCATATTTTAACGGCATGGATGGTTATTGGCAATGTTGTGGAGCCTTGCTCTTAACCACTGACATTAAAACCCAAGATAAATAATCACAAAAAGGCACTGGAGTGAATGACCTTCATATCACATCCATGGTACCCAGGAGGTTGTACAGCCTCCCATAGACCTGTACTGGCCCAGCCTCACCTCCCCAGACCTACATAAATCATGCCCACCTTCCCAACCCCACACAATCCTGAATCAGAGACAGGCCAAGTTCTTCCACAAGGTGAAAGACTACATCAGAATCTGCCTTCTTTCTTGCCAAATGCTTAGCACAACAACCTGCCTCCAAAAAGCTAATTTCTAAGCTAGTAACAAATACTAAATGATCTATCAGCAAAGTCCTATGAAACAGAGGCAGGCAAATCACAGGCCAGGCAGGGCTTCATAGTTTTATGCCAATAGATGTAAAACTGTCTTTCCACTCTTGTCTATAGTACTGTCTGCCTAAGGTGGGTAGACACATGCACACAAGCACACACATGCACACACACACACATATACACATACACTCTCACTCATACACACACCCCTCTGTTTTCTCCTCTCTGATCATCAGTCTATTGCTTCATTATATCTAAGACTATGGCCAATACACAAAATCACACTTAGAAAAAAAAAATCTTTCTAGTTAGACTTCTCTGTGTGTTTATATGTATCTCTGTGTGTGTACATGTATGTGTGAGTGAAGTTACCCCTAGAAGCCAAAAGAGGGTGTCAAATACCCTGGGGTTGCAGGTGATTGAAAGCAACCCAGAGCATTAGGGAGCAGACCCTGGTCCTCTGCAAGAACACTGCATGCTCTTAAGCACTGAGCTGTCTCTCTAGCTGCACAAATCTCACCTCTATGAAAGTGTGCTTACATCCATCAAAGTGCAAATCTGTGCATGTACAGCACTCAGTGCCTCCTCTGCTCTAACGATTTTAGTTTGATTTTCTTATATTTTGAACTAAAATAGAAATTCATTTTTCCTAATTGGACAGTTATATTTTTCTACTGAGCTATGAGAGATTGACATCTTCCACATAAGCTAGTCAGTAGAGTATGTCAGACTAGAAGGCGACTCTAGTCCCTGGTGAGTATGTTGTCACAGCTGGATGCCTCCAGAAGAAGGTTACATGTTTAGGATGTCTTCTTATCGTTATCTTTTCACTGGACATTTGTTTAATTCAATGACTCTCATAAACTCTGCCAATAGTAATTATTTAGCTATCCATGTTCCCAACTGCACTCCATCTTCCCTAACTACATGATGACTTTTTATTTCAGCAGCCTCTCTCGACTGTTCAAAGAGCAGTCCTGCTACTTATCCAATGCTGTCTTGCCCATGCCATTCCTCAGAGGAATGTGTCAGGCCCCACACCATACTTTCTTCTGTGTTTGTTTCATGCTTCTGTGGTCCCACCACCCTGAACAGCTTCATGTGTAGACCTCCTTTAGAAGCTTGTTTTAGAATGGAGAGAAATCCCAGAGAACAGAGACACATTCACCATGCTTGAATTCCCTCCCACAGCAACAGACAAGGAGTAACTAAAGTGTCTACACCCCCTGTACTACGCAAACAACCAAAAGATCTGTGATGACTCCTACATAGTCATCTTCCCATCTAAGACTGTGAGCTTCCTCAGGATAGATGCTGTCTCTTGGATCTTGGACTTGATAACTCGAATTAAGTTGCTCCTCAATTCATTAATTAGGTGAGAGATCATGACATCAAAGTACATTGTACTGAGGAAGGAGATGAACAGCTAATGTACAAAGTTTGAGAATGTCCAACTTGAAGAACCGACAAGATATAAGGTGAACACCCTAGAGACACTGGAATTAAGGGAAGGCCAAGAAGAAAGAGAAACAGAGCACAGCTATACTGAGGTGATGGAAGACAGTTCTCCGAGAGAGAGAGAGAGAGAGAGAGAGAGAGAGAGAGAGAGAGAGAGAGAGAGAGAGAGAGGCACAATCCTCCAAGGGAATGTTAGGGGAGCACTCCAGTGAAGAGCCAGCTCTCCTCCCAAAGGGAACTTGGTGCTCTGAGAATGAGGGTAATGGGTGTGAATGGAACTGCATCTCAGAGCTCCATGCTGGAAACCCATAAGCAAAAGAAAACAATAAGGCAGACTCAGGGCTCACTGAGTAACAGAAAAGGCAGCATGCCTCAGTTATTGATAAAGACAGAGTTCAAACTAAACATGCTTTTTCTCTTTATAAAGGGTGAACAGGAGCAGTGGGGAGTGTTCTGCCTTTTCTTAAACACACACTATAATGGTAGGGATTCCTCCATACTTGTCTCCCTGAACTCATAAGAAAGGATGCTTACAGAAGAAACTAACACCAGGGGTCAAGAGAATCTTCTAGAACTCTGTGAAGCTGTGAGGCATTTCCCTCAGAACCAGTCATTACGTCACTAACATACAATGAGCAGAGCAGACTTGACACGAAGCCTCTCAGCACAGTGAACAAGACCCTCCATGGTCACTGCCTGCCCTACCTGGAGAAGGGGCTGACAACACACAAACCCTTGAAACAAACACAACACAATGGCTTTAAAACACAATAGGGAGAGAAATGATTTTCTCTCCCTTTAGGAAAGGGAATAAAATTCCTATTAGAGAACAGACCAAATGACATTTCCAACATCTGTGCTGGAGATGTCAATGCAGTCAGGACAACTGAGGTGGGGAACCTCAGCTAATGAGTTTTCATTTACGTAACACCATAAGTACATTAGTAAAATAACTATCAACAAGGTTCTGCTCCATTCTTTTGTTTTTGTTATTGGTACTGTTAGGGCCAAAGAATCTACATATGTTTGGGGTTAAAAGACATCTGCTTTAAGCTTTGTCCATGTGAACCTTACCAATGTGAGGGAACAGAAAACAGTTTGACTCTGGATCAAGAGACTGAACATTTGCGTAAACTCAAAAAGAAACAAGAATAGCTTATCCAGACATTTTGATTCTCTGGAACCAATTTTGGCACTTCAGTTTATGATCTTGTGACTGATGAGATGGTCTTAATAATTATTTTTGCTTACCCATGCCCAGAGACACAGTTATTTGTAGTTGAGAATAAGTAAGTTCAATTTCACTCATGAAAAAGTGTACTGGTGTTTTATAAATATCATAAGATATATCCACCTCTTATTTTATTCATTAGCTATAAGACATCTATGATAAAATAAAATAGAAGAAACACATAGATGTAATCACATCCACAGAAAATCTAATTCTATAGTGTTGGATTCATGAATGCCTGTTATAGAATTCCTGTAATATAAGGTAATTCATCATCCATCAGATTGTTATATTTACTGGTGTCTGCACTGCAGCTATCACAGTATCTGTCAGGTCACTGTGATACATAATTATTATATTTTCTGTGTATCCTTGATGTCTATAGACGTAAATGATGCACATGTATTCCTATTTACCAAATAATATTAATCCAATATGTTTGATATTTGACTGAATTATTAGAATAATCCATGACTCAATTATATTTTACTTTATTATAGTATCTATTCTAATCATCTATACTAAAAATATATGTGTATGTCTGTACATATGAGTGTCATCACATGGATGTAGCTGCCTGCAGGGACCAGAAGAGGCAATTTGACCCTCTAGAACTGGAGTTACCAGTAGTCATGGGCTGGGAACCAAACATGAGTCCTCTTAAAGAGAAGTCAGTGCTCTGAGCCACTGAACCATCTCTCCAGCCCCCAAACCACTTTTTCACTTGACTCGTATAGGATCTGTTGAAATGCTTTAAGTTTACTTCACAACCCATAAATGGCAGCACAGAGAAATAAGCAGACTTATGTCTCGAAGCAGAACAGCATCCCCATCAGGACCATCTGCTTGAGTGGAGGCTCTCTGTAAAGTCAAACCAAACAAAGAAACTTCAGGCTGCTTCTGTAAATACCAATCTGCTATATATTATTAGCTCAAGCAACTGAGTAAAATAAATATTGGCTCAGACATGCCATAAATCTGTAGAGTACCAGTCTAGCCAGCCTTTGAAGACAAAGTCCCTAGGGAAGCAGATATGTCTTTCCCTCTATTACAGATCCAGCTTGAGGACATGCCGAGATTTTGAGTCCACATGGCTGCTGAGTGACTTTGCTCTCTGAGCTTTGGAATGCAAGCCAGGAGACACTATTATATGGTGGGACCACCCGAGTGGCTCCTATGAACAAGATCAGGGTTGCTCCTTTGTTCTTTGAAGTTTCTTGGGTGATGTTGCTTTGCTCAGACTCCCACTTGGGAGCGGATCTGACCACTGAAGAAAAAACTCTGCTGTCAGAAAGCAAAACAGGGTCCTAGCAGTGGGTGCTACTCAGAGACATAATGATGCCAATCAAAGAGCACAGCTGCCTCAGCAAAAGGCCCTGGTGCAATCAGCCTAATGGCAGGTAAATGCAGTGTGTCTGCGGGTTGTGTCCAGGCTGGGCTGATGTTGGGTGACCCTGCAGGAAGACAATGCCTTGAAAATCACTCAAAATTATTTTTGCTGTTTTTTCTCTTCCACAAGGCATCCCTTGTTCTAATTCTGTCGAGTTCATTGATTAGCTCAGAGGAAACTCAATTTCAAACACTATCTCCATATCATGGAACAAAAGAAACAAGTACAATATGTTTCACCTGTACCATGAAAGATGAATATGCAATACACGGACTGTGTCAAACCCTGAACACAGGTGTGCAGGAGGCAGAGACATGGGACTCCCAAAGCAAGCTGGCTAAATATACTGATTGAATCAATCAGCTCTGGATTCGAGAGAGATCATACCTCGTACATTAGGTGACAAGCAATAAAGGAAGACAGTTGAAGTTGAACTTTGGCCTCCACATGGAGGCATATACACATATGTGCTGTCACACACATGCATACACACATATGCACACAAGGAAAAGAGAGAAAACTGAGCTTCTAGATTCATCCTTCAGTTTATACGGCTGTCAGGCCACCACTTTCAGTGACCTGGGAGTGGATGATTTGACAGCCTGTCTTCAATGGTCCCCTTTTTTCAGCTTCCAGAGATGTTCCCTGTTGGGTTTGAAGCTTGGTGTAATTTCCCTGGCAGAAAGCTTGGCCTTGAAAGGGGAAATAGTTTAGTTTCTTTCCCTGGATAGATGTATTGGTCCAGGAGCCTCATTAGTTATGTAGCCATTGGCTGTATTGTACACTACACAAGAAAGGAGGATGATTCTCTCAAATCCAACCATCAAGCAGATAGTCCAGTCAATTTTCATCCAACCACATTTTAAAAATCATGAAAATTATAATAGTTGACTTCATCTTAAAAGACAGCCTGGAGAATTCTAAGTATTGCTTTCCTCATAAAGAATAAAAACCCAAAACCCAATAAAAATGAACTTGATGTCACAAATAAAAATGTCCATTATTAACAAATACCTTAAAACAAAACTCAGTTAATTTTGACATCAACTGATGAGAGAAAAATGGCCATTTGCCCAGTTATCAAAAACTTCTAAGACCACTTACTAATAATGTGCTGAGATCTTTTTTTAACCTAAGCTACAATCTCATTTTTCACTATTATGAACATATTTTGAGAACTTACTTGTTCACCTTATGAATTATACTCATTTGGGGAAGTTTTAGTAAGGTCGCAGATATGAATATTAAGAGACTCTATCCTGAGAAGCACTGCGTGATTATGTAATATTTCTGAGCCTTTAGGATACATACGGTCTCTATTGGCAGCTTTATAAATCTTCAAACACCATGGTCCAAACAATGCATATTCTGCATTTTGAATTTTTAGAGACCATACAATTTACTCTAAATAGTAAAACAAATGTTTATTTTTAATAAGGTACGGCTGGATTAAGCCACACTATAGAATCAACAGCCTCCTTCATGACAGTAAGCACTGAGACTTTCTGTAATTCTGAAATCTGACAGGGCACTGTTCTATTACAATAAACCAATTTCTGTTTTACACCTGGTGCCAAGCCTTCTATTAACTAAGACTGACAGAGTATTGTAAATATATATTTTAAAGGATTTTCTTTAAAGCATAATTATCTCACTTCTGAGTCAATCTGGGACATAATTGTAAACTGGAAGGGAAATTAAAGGAACAATTTAATTTATAACATATTCTTAAACAACATAAAACCAGGCAAATCAACAGGGGGCAGGCGTATGGTGATGCCTAAGGGAGAGGGACAGTATCTTCATGTTAAAGCTGAGTGTGTGGGCGGGGCTTCTGTAGGCGATTGTCTCTAGACACTGCTGGGTTTCATTTTCCAATTGTTGTAAAACTGCTTGAAGAAAAAATGTCATTCTGACTAAATGCCAAGCTTTCTATGGAACTAGACATTTCTTGACAAATAAAATCTGGTTTGAAATCTTTATTGGTCGTTAAGAATTCACCCTTGAGTCCTTCTAAAGTCCCAGAAGAACTTGAAAGCATCTTCAAGCTAGAGTAGACTCACATTTTAACAATGTAGTACTGAAGATGGTGAATTGGAATTAAAAACACATTCTTCAGCTGTGTGCAGGGCACTCTGTTGGTGGCAGAGCAATGTGGAAAAGAAACTTTCTCCTAATTCTGCCACATCAGCATAAGCTATCCCGTGGTCATATTGTCTAGACCTTGAAACTGGCATTTTATCTTTCTGTGCCAATATTGACGGTGTAGAAGGCAGAGGACATCAATTTCATTTCAGAAAAATGACTTGTGGTGGTTTGAATGAGAACGACCTCCATAGTTGACATGCTTGAATGCTTTGTCCCTGTTTGGTGGGAACTGTTTGGGAAGGATTGGAGGTGTGGCCTTTTTAGAGGAGGTATATCACTGGGACTGAGCTTTACATTTTCAAAAGACACCATTTCTACCATTTTGAATTAACTTTCTCTGCTTCCAGTTTGTGGATGAGTGTGTGAACTCTCAGCTGCTACTCCTGCTCCATGCCTGCCTTCTTGCTGAAAAGCTCTCCACCATGTTGGTGATTTACTCTATCCTCTTGGAATTGTAGACCTCAAATTCATTAAAAGGCAGAAGAGTCACTGTGATTCAAAACTCGAGTGGGGTGCGGGGCGGGTCAGGTGCGCACCCACACCCCTCGACTGCCTCCGTCCGGGGGAACCAGGGCTCAGTCGGTGGCGGGACTCCGGACTTGGCTGCATTCTCTGCTGATGGTTTTCGCCAGCGCAGCTCGGGCAAGCAGTCAGCACACTGCAGGCGGCCGCAGGGTCCTAGAGCAGTGGCGCAGGGGAGGAGGGGGTGCCTGGAGCAGAGACAAGGCAGCCCTCGAAGGCCAGGTGCTCTGACCTCCGCTGCAGGGGGGGAGAGCTCCGTGGGCGCTGGAGCAGGGAGCACAAGGAGGGCAGCGAAGGTCGTGAGTTTCCCACTTACACAAAGAGTGTCCAGAGTCCCAGGAGACACGTGGAACTGAAGACATGGAAGTTTTATTGGTCATATTGATAGTTGTATCTGGATGGCGTGCTCTCCCACAAAATACCAGGAAGGGCTTGCTTATATTGGGGAGCAGGAAAAAGGAGGGGGCTAGGGCCTTTAGGTAATATGTAAATCTTAAGGCAGAGACCTGTTTCGTGCCCTCTACCTGCACCTTACGTGACCCACTGCATGTTAGGTCTCTGGGTCCAGGGGCATGGTCAAACACCCCAGGATTTCTATAGTCCCACAAGTCACATTGTAGCACATGTTAAAGCTGACATACCTATTGTCTGTGGAAATGCCACTATAAAATTCTCTACAGGATTGTCTTCTTTTCTAAAATAATGAAAGTTTTAGTATTAAATTTGGTCCACAAAGTCCAGGATTTCTTAAAGCTAAGATCATCCCAAGTTGGGAAGGTCCAGACATTTTTATCAAATTGTGGAATTCTGAAGACTCTTAGAACAAAGAACATGTAATGAGTGAAAAAAATTCTGAATATGAGAATATAGTTACTGGGGTCAAACTAAAAACAGAGATGTCTAAAACCATTTCTGACTTCCATTGCCAAAGATTGCAAGGTTACAGCAGAATCATTGATACACCTTCATCTCCCAAGTTCATATGCACTCCAGTTGGATAGGCATGGCCAAGCAACGATATGGACATATGTCTTAACTATATGTCTTAACTATATGGACAGGTTGCACTCAGAAGAACACTCTTAAACACACATTAAGGATAATTTATGTTAATAAAGGAAAAGAGAAGACAGATCCACTGTGAAGCAGATAAACTAAAGCAAAGTCAGTGCTAACAAGACAGCTGCAGTGAAGTCTTGGTTACTAGCAGAGGACAGCCAAGGAAAACAAGCTGTGACATTTGTGGTCACCAAGGACATGGAGCTGTGTCTGACGATATACATACAATGTATACTTCTGGAACTAACCACTGTTCCACTAAAAGCACAAAAGTACACTAACCAAACTCTACATTCAAATAAAATTTGTGACTGTCTTCAAAGGGAGCCCTGGTGGTATAGGGGACAAACAGTACAGAATTTAACATGTGCTTATTTCTAAATCAGTGGCATGAAATTTACAATCATACAGATTTTAATACAAAATCAGATGATCATAAGATCTGGAGTCTTTAAATGTAAGTCATTTGAGTAAAGATGAAATGGGAAGAATTTAGAAAACCAGAGATGAGGTTTCTGGCAATCTGACCAGCTGCACAGTTTACCCTCTTAAGTGCATCTATACAGAGTTGCATGATGTGGGAGTATGCCAGGGGTCCTCTAAGGACATCCTATTGCCTCTAACCCAACAACAATGATAAAGGAATCCTTTCCTTCCAGAATGTCCAGAGGGAATGATATCCAGCAGCCTTGGAAGTTGGGCTTTCAGCAAATGTAATGGTCAATTTGACTGGCAACGCTAAGGGGACAGCTCAACAACCTTTCTGCTCAGTGTCCCTCCCTAGTAACACTAAATGGCTCTTCATGGCTGGGGACTTTCAAGGAAAGCAGCAGGAGGTCTGTAAAGCTCTGTTTTCCTGTGGACAGCAGCCAGGACCCATTCTCCCAGCTTGTGAGAGTCCAAGCCTTCCTGGAGGCCAGTACTGGACAAAGGTGCTCCTCCAAAGCTCATTAGAGATAGGAACATTCGGCCTGAATGAGAAACACAGTAAACAAAGCACAAAATCCTGCCTGGAAATGCTGGCTGCACAAGGCACACTTCCTTCCTAGGCTTTCACACTTACAAAGCTCAAAGTGCAGTCTTCCTGCTCAACACAGAAACCAAGTCAGAGAGAGGAGAGACGCGCTTTTCGTAAATCAGTGCTAAAGGACAGGACTCTAAAATGGTCATATAAACAAAAGACAATAGAGCTTAGGGTTTTTTATATTTGGGAAACAAAGATAAAATGACATCAGTGAAGCCTGGTCCAACTCTATGACTCTCTCGTGTTTTGCTAATTGGCCTGATACATGCAGAGATAAAACTCCAAATGTCTCATCGTTCTCGGGTGAAAGAAAGAAAACACTGGCTGACCAAAGAGAAATATAACCAAGCTACACGTGCATTTAATGGCTTGTAAAGTGCCAGGAATTACTAGGATCCAAATTTATGATCCTTTGTGTTTCTGCAAGAAGCTGACCTCTCCTCCTTCAAAAAAGCATAAAGAAAAATTTTCCTCATTGTATGAAATGCATATTTTTCTAAAACACCAAGTAACCAAGCTTCACTGGATAGAAATCTCTATGTTCACATTTAAATGAAATTAACTAGTCTACACACACACACACATGTACACACGTGCACACACACACATAAACACACACACAATGTCAGCCATTTTAATGGTGTCAGCAAGTTTAAATGTCAGATGTGTCTTCTGTTTCACATTGAATTCATGGCTGGAGTAGTGAGAGGTCAGACTGGAGTCAGTAGGGATTTCTCTCCATCCTGTAAGACTTAATAAATGTTTTGTTTGTGGGCTAACTCTAGGCATCTTTGTAATGTTCAAATCTAGCTGATTAGATATGAATGGCAAGCAAAACCATAATTTAAATTAATTTAAATTGTTGAACTCTAGAAAGCAACCAGGGTGTATCCTCTGAGGGTATATAGCATGTATGCACATACACAAATACACATATATGAAACATATGGTACATGCTAGATATGCAATACATAACTCCACCATGCTATTTTCCTGTGTAATTTTCTGTAAGTCTCTTGAAGCACAAACTTTAATGATGATACAGAAAGAAGAACTTCAGACTTGATAGACATTTGATTTGCTTTAGTATCCTTCCTCTGAGGTGTGGAAGCCGGTTGCTATTTGTTGACAGCTGTCAAAGCCATTTACAAGGTTAAAATCCTGTAAACCTAGATTCTCAACACATTTCGTCTCTGTGACAAAGACATAAATGTGCTACATTTCAACTGCATCAGTCTCAAGCGACAAGATGTGGCTGTGATGTATAACCTGCCAATCTCTGCAGTAACATGAAGCATCATTTTAAAAATCTTCAGCAACTTTGTCATTTGTATTTGCTTCAGCTGTATTAAGTATCCAAATGTTTATTCATCTTTCCTATGTATTGTATTGTTTATATATTTTCGTGAGTGTGATTACACAGGTGGCATGCACACACATGTGGAGGTCCTAGAACAACTTTCAGGTATTGGCTCCCTCCTTTTACTTTTGAAGGATCTAACTCAAGCTTAATGCTTGCGTTCCCATTGTGTAGAATCCTTACTCTTATTTGATCTATTTGGTTTTTAATCTTTTTGTTTTGGTTGGAAAAGTTAAAACATTGGAAAATAACTGTTCACTTCAGAGAATTTCCTACACTAAATTCCTACATTCCTTGACCTCCTCGGTATCAAAAACTCTCTCTTCAGTTTTCTTTTAGATGTGGTAAAATATATATCAATTTCCCCATGCTTTATTTTATAAGAAACCCAACTAAATCACTATTATAAGTAACATCATAAGGAGATTATCTATACAAACAGGATATTATAGTACAAGCTGAACTGCTGCCTAGGTTTCCTGTACCTAATCTACACACATACACACACACATGCTCGTGCACACACACACACACACACGGGGGGGAGGGGTTTTCAACTATAAACTTAATTATAAACACAATTTTCTTATTAACTTCTTTCCACTGCACTGTAATTCCAAGAATTACTTTGCTGCCCTACTAAAGCATTCTAGATTACTCTGTGTATTAGTTATGGGCTTGGCCCTGGGGTTGCATTATAAGCAGGGGAAACCAGAATTTCACCTCTGTGGGGAGCATATCACACACAGAGCCTCATTCCATGTCTGAGAGGAGGATGCCTGTGATGCCCTCTAGACTGGGATATTGAGAGCTAAACATGCTATTTACACACCAAGAGGACATATGCTCATGAGTACAGCCAACAGCTCTTCTCTTGAGTGTGATGGTTCTACAGAAACCCAGGTTGGGTGTTTGGGGTGATTAACTATTAATAATGAGGACCAGAACTATATAAACCAGATAGCAACATCTTTGTTTAATGCCAATGACAGCAAAATTATGATTAAAAAATATTTAGTGACTTCTAAATATCACTGACCCAGTTGAGAGAGTTAGTGATCTCAAGTTTGAATGTAGGTCATCTGATTCCCAGATCAGGCCTTTCCTACCTTGTCAGAGTTAAGCTGTGATATTTTTTTCACCTCTTGAAAACCCCAGATAGTAGATAGATAAGTTACTAAGCCTCTGTGTGAGTATACTGAGAACTCTGTAGCTCAACAGTGAACAAGGAAACGAGTCAGTCATGTACCCATAACCAAAGGTCAAATAATTTTCAGTCATATGACCTTGAAACAAGATTATGAATCCCTGGTCTTTAAAAGGGGGAAATTTTAGGAAGCATGTACTCAGATCCACAGTGATTTCAAAAGATTGATTCTTATGCCGTCCTGATGAACACTGGGTTTTCCTTAACAGTAGCTCAATATAATTGCAAGTTACAGTGTACTGTATGCACCCATGGATTTTATTTAGTCTATGCATGATATATATAAAATCCAAATTATGTTTCAGAAATACATCCAAACACATTAACTATTTCTTTTCTAAAATGGTTGTTTTTGCTAGTATTGACAACTATTGTTTGAATATAGTATAGAATTACTGACAGAGATAGATAGATAGATAGATAGATAGGTAGATAGATAGATAGATACATACATACATACATACATACATTCACACACAGAGAGAGAGAGATACATAGATGGATTTCACAAGACTATTTTTCCACTAGAGATTCTTTTGGTATTTATTTAATTTTTTAAATTTTTACTTATTTATTTTATTTGGGTATGGTACTTATTCTATAGTGTTTATGTGGAGGTTAGAGGACAATCTTCAGTAGTCAGTTCTCTCCTTCTAACATGTGGATTCTGGGGCTCAAACTCAGATTCTCAGGCTTGGTAGCAGGTGCTTTTCCCTGCCAAGCCATCTTTCTGGTTCTCTGACAATAGCTTTGAAAGAACCATAAGAATGTTCCTATTTTGTCTTTTCTTCCTCTCTTCCTCTACTTACCATCAAGCCATCTTTCACTGATGTTTATTGGAACTCTATGTCTCTAGATAAACTTTCTGAAATTAGTTTGCCTTGAGATTGAAAGATATATAGAAATAAAATACATACAGTACCACTCTGGTGGTTTGAATGAAAGTGGCCCCCATAGACTCCTAGGAAATGGTACTATTAGGAGGTATTGACTTGTTTGGTGAATCAGGTATGGAAGGAAGTGTGTCACTGGGGTGGGCTTTGCAGTTTCAAGTGCTCAAGCCAGGCCCAGTGGCTCTCTCTTCCTGCTGCTGCTGAACCAGATCTAAAACTCTTAGCTACCTGTCCAGTACCATACCTGCCTGCATGCCACCATGCTTCCCAAAATGATAATGAACTAAACCTCTAAACCTGAAAGCCAGCCCCAACTAAATTTTTTTTTATAAGACTTGTGGTGACATGTAATAGAAACCCTAACTAAGACAACTATATATTATGACAATAAAGAGTTTATATGATATTGTTGGTAATATATACCATTGGTTGATTAATTAAAACTGTGGCAACCAAAAATGAGGAAATTCTTGTACAACTACTTCTCACAATAAATCTTAAACATTAATAGTGTAAGGCAAGCACATTCACGTTTGCCTAAAATTACAGTGTTCAGGAAGCTGAGGCAGGAGTACTGCGCTGAGTTTGAGGCCAGATTCCTCTATAACATGAGAGCCTTTCTCAAAAAAAATAAATAAAATAAAATAAAGGAAGGAGAATTTAGTACTGATTACATGAAAGTTGTAAAGGTTTACTAATTTCCCAGACTGGATCACAGCAATGATCTACATTCCTGATTGTGTTTCATGAATATACACAAATATTACTTGAAACAAAAAGCAAAAATTTAAAATTTAAAAAAATGTGTCTATCACCTTCCAGAAAGTTATGATTACAAATGCTGATTTCCATTACTGCCATTGTCTCGTATTACTTACAGAGAATTCATATAGCTCCCGAGAGTCACTGTCCCCACACCACCACAGCTCCTGAGAGTCACCGTCCCCATGCCGCCTCATCATAATTCATTGTCACTCCCACTCAGGAAGCAACAGGTCCCCAGTGAGCCCACTCCTGCTGCTGCCAATATCCTGCCTATGATAGCACTGGTTTTGTTTCTATTAAATTAGTCTTGATTAATCCAGAGATTAACAAAACCCATAGAAAAGAACACAGCTTTCTATAATTGATAAAGGCAATAACTGACTCGTTTTTCCTCTGTGGTTTGATGCATCAGTTTAAAAAAGGTTAGGGGGAACACATTTTCAAGGTCCCTTATTCATTAGGTTGGATCTGCTGTCGTCTGTACTCGCCTGGCTCTGAGCCACCCTCTGTGGCCCACACTCTGACTACATTTGTAGTTCACAGCTCCCAACTTATTTCTTCCTTTTGTAGTGACTGCTCCTGCTCCTTCAGGTCACTGGATTATATCTTAAATATTTTTCTTACTACAGTATGGCTTTATTTAGAGAAAGAGGGGGCACTTGCATGAAACGCCACTGAGGAAAGTCGGTCATCTGCAGGACACAGGGCTACTGTTCCTATTCAGGGCTTTGTTTTAAATCTTGCCTTGTTTTTCCTCAACAAACCCTGGCACAATGCTGTTGCCTGCTCCCTCCCAAACTCAATACAGGTTGCTGGGTCCCTGAATATGCGAGCAGGGAAAAGCTGGGCTTCCCATGAAAATCAAGTCAATGACCTGCCTCGTTGGCTTCTTGGGAACCAAACAACAACCATAATTTTTCATCTGCTTCGTTCTCCGGCGTTGTCAGTGCTCACTCAGGTTGTAATGAAATACACAACGCATCAATTCCCCCAAAGCCAGTTCACCATGCATGATTTAATTACAGCCATTGGACAAACTCTCTCCACCTCTACGAGCAAAAATTCATTGACCTGACTCCGAGAAATATTTCCTTCAATAGCGTGCATTACCAGGATTATCCAATCAAGGGGAAGAAAATCAAGTGGTGTCAACATTGGTTTGTTAAGAAAACCTAAAGTATGACCATAAAAGTCTTTATCAGAAAACTGCTGATCCTGAAAGACCCAAATTCAGTCAGCTGACAGCAAATTGACAGGCTCTCTGTTTCCCAGCCCGCTGCACCCCAACTGGAGAAGCCACAAAGACAGGGAGTATTGCAGCCACTTTTATTCAAATCCCTTACACTCTGCAGTTGGTGTGGAAGTCAGATATACAAAATTATGCATGGTTTTTTCAGAATTTGCATGTAAAAGATTGTGCAGAGGCTTCAATGCAGGTCGCTTTGCTGTGACCATAGAAACATCAGAAAAGTTAGAAAATTCAGTCCACTGAACTTCAAATGACTTTATTAAAGTGCCACTAATCAGAGTTAAAAGACAGAAGGTTTTAGTGTCTGCGCCAACAAAGTGAGTAACTCCCAAAGTCTAATGACCAACTAAGAAAGCATTACTTAAACTATAAGAAAAGGGGGTGAGGGGAACTTGCTGGAAGCAAATTAAATAAGAAAACCTCCCTTGCCTTCTGAAGACCCATCTGACTGAGGGAGGACAGCCCACTGACTTGTGATACAGCAGAGAGTGTTGCTCCCTGCCCTCGCACCCTCAAGCTGAGAAAATCCACCTGGTTAACATCAGAGGCCTGCCCTACATAGATTTGCTCAGCACATGCAGGTCAGACTCAGAGAAATCCACAGCTGCAAATATAGTCAGGTTTCCACACCCACTCCTGCTGAATCACCGGTGAAATAAATTTCAGCATGCAAATGTGAAGCCAAGCTCATAAATAATACAGGGAGAGAGGAGGCACAGGCAGAGAAAGGCTACAAGGTGCCACTAAGACTAATCAGGAAAATTACCTTTATTTCAGTGCTAGTTATGGGGAAGGCTCTTAATCCCAGAAAAAATTAAAGGTAAGCAAGTTACTTAAATGAAAATAATACATATCACAACCAATTTCCTCCTGCCTCCCCAGTCATTTACACAAAGTCTTCCTTGTATGTTTCTCTATGGCCTAAATTTGTGGTTATCAATTAAAGAAACATGGAATACACCAAATGGCAAACTGAGCACTGGAAATGCCCAATGCTTTTTCTCCTTAAGTGTTTCTTTACTCTTCATTGCTGTCAGTCACATCAAGGCAGAAGAGGATTTGCACACCCAGTGTTCCCACCAGGATGTTTTCTCAGCTCAGAAACTCTAAACACTTACTTGTTAGTCACTCACAATGCTTCAGCCACAGTGCTATAACTGGACTACAGTAAGGTGTTTGTTACCATGAGCAGTCTGCACTGTGACCAAATTGCACACAGGCTGCTCAAGTTAGGAAAAAGAGATGCCTCTCTAAACATGGATGCAACACAGATCTTTGACAGGCTATGGAAATATAGCAAGGCCCATGAACATGTGCACAGTTGACCTTGTACGTTTGTGTCTTTGCATCTACTTGGCAGTCAGCATTGCAGACATAAAGACCCCAGGGATAAGAAGGGCACCAGGTCAAGGAGACCATAATTCTGGAGGGGAGGTGGTAGAGATGGATTCTATAATTCTATACAGTAGATATAGCATTTGCAATGCTAACAAAATGATTTAACTTAAGATCATTGAGGGACAAACTGGCTCTATCTGGATAGTAACCAAGGATACCTCTCAAAATAGTGTGTTTGACCTATAGAAAAATCAATAAGAAGGAACCTTCCAGAGAGGGAGCTTAATAAGATTTACCATCATGAAACCAGGGGAAATCTGATGTTTGGGTACTGCTCTGGGATTTCTAGTAAATGAAACCAGGGGCATCTTCCCCTGACTCTACTGGCCAGTCTTCTTGAGCTCACAGGAGAAGGGATTAATCAGCAAGAGGCTCCTTCTCTTTCTAAACTATTGGTATTTGGGTGGTATTTCTCTGTAAAAGTCATATACCTAATCAATTTCCATCTATACTTTTTCTAAGTAATTGAGAAAGCCATTCAGCATAGGAATTAGAATCAAGGATGCATGCAATACAGTAAAATGATAAACTTCCAATGCAGACCCAACTCCAGGGCCATGTCACATCCTTTGGCCATGTTCTGCCCAACTTATAGCACTACTTGATAGTCATTAGAAAAATTTCCATTATAGCAGTTGAACCAGAAGTTTCCAGATCTATAAATTTTTAAATTGAACAGTCTTGCAAGGAAATGCACCCAAATGCCCTCTTCTGGTACTTCTACTTCATATAATAAGCTAAATCTTTACCAGTTCTCTTACATGGCATGACTGGAGGATCAGCGCAGTTTTTGTTGGTTGTTTTGCTTTGTTTACTTATGCTTTATTTTACATTATTTCAGGGTGGGTTCACCTTTATATTTTCAGGACATTGAGATTATCATGAGAAAAATCTTCTCTGTAGGAGACTTTCATACTTTCTTAACATACTTAAGAATCCTTCTAACTTGTTCTTCACGTAGTCACTCGCTGTTATACACCACATGTGCTGCTACGACTTTCTGTGGTGCAGCCTCCCACAGGTTCTCTCCACACATGTGATGTTTTCAAGTTACTATTGAAAGCAGGACAGTTCCTCTAGCAGACAATCCTGACAAACTCAGATCTTGATCCTTCAGGTCTACTGAAGGATCCTTCAGCTTTCCACTGGAAACGCACCTCAAAAAAAATAAAATTCTGCAATCTTCCAAAATAGCAACACTAACCGGTGAAAAACTTTCAGGAGACATTTCTAACTTTATGCTTACATAAAAAGTGTTCTTTGTGTGTGTGTGTGTGTGTGTGTGTGTGTGTGTGTGTGTGTCTGTGTGTGTGTGTGTGTCCACAAGATTTTAATCCAGTGTGTCTGTATTTATGTATTCAATCACTATGTGTCATATAGCTGCAAGAAAACAGCTTAATAACAGATGTGGCCACGTCTCTTGCTGGAGAGGCAGCCTAAGTCCTATGTCTTAGGAAAAGAAATATTTTACAATTATAATGAGGTGATTTATCATGTTGAACAGAATGTATTGTCTAATAGAATATGTAGAAAAATCAAACCAAGTAATGTTCACCTTCCATTCCAATGAGGACATTTCAAGTTTTAACAGAGATGGTGACTTTTAGCATCCCAAAACAGGAAGACACTTAGAAATCACAGACTCAGACACTTGACTCCAATATGAAGAAAACCACAGAGAAAACATCTCATACAGTGAAAATAGAATGTCACAGAGCACTTTAGGATACTGCTGTGAAGACACGCAACACACTTCAGACTCTGTAAAATGCCACTACAGTTAGATACAGTCCTGTTTCAGCCCCTAATATGGTATAAAAGTAAAGAAAAATACATCATGTGCTAGTGTACTCAATTACATGACTAGAACTTCCAAACCATACCCTCACAATTAATTCACTTGTTCTAGTAAGAATAATAAAACACTTTGCATTTCAGTTATTTTCAAAAATAATTTTTACTGCTCCATTAAATCCATATGCTGATCAAACAACATAAGGAGATTGAAAATTCTCCTAGAGTTTTGCTTTAGTTCTGAATAAGCAAGCAAACCAATTAACTGTAAAGTCTAATGTAGGTGTAAACATTGATTCCAACTTTAAGTTGTTAATTGAGAGTAATGATGAATAATTTTGTTTTAATTTTTAAAGAACAGGTAAAATAAATTCAGTCACCCTGAAGTGAGTTTTGTGGGAACTGGTGGTCTCTATATTATTCTTTCTGTTTTTCTTGTGATGATTTTATCCTGTCTGGTAAGATAGCATAGAAAGCCATATCTACATATACATATAGATGTATATAATGTAATATGTATAATATATATATATACATATATATATATATATGATATAGATAAGATTCATGTGTTTTGGACAAGAAATAACAAAATGTTATTTCTTACTAGTGACCACATAAAAATTTTAATAAAAGTAGACCACTGAAAAAGTGGGCAGGTTTCCACTTTGATTTAAACAAAACATGCAAATAATACATTTATGATTTCAGTAATAAAACAAATACAAATTAAAATAATACTCAATAAGTTAAATGTCATAGACTAGTATAATGAAACACCCAAATAATCGTATTTTATAATGTAAATCACTTGAAATGTGATTCATAATTGTTTGAGCCTAATAAAATTTTTACTAGTGAAATATCTTATTTAAATGAGTTCATTTACTTAAAATGATGTCAACTATAGTTTATCAACTCCAGTTATTACTATGAAATTTTAGAAGTTCATAGACTAATCATTAGATTCACTTTACAAACTCTTAAAATGTATTTCATAGAATTACTTAGTGTAATACTGATATTATCATAAATTTTTTATTTATTATTTGTATAACATTCAAAAATTCCCAGGTTTTTTTTCTAGGAAAAAAACCCTTATATTTTATATCATTTGGTAAATTCTTGGAACAAAATATTTTGTATATTTCTTGTAACTTTGGTTTATATGCCCTCAAAGTTTTCTTTCTGCATAACTGTATTGAACATTTTGTAAATGAATGAAAAAGGTATTTAGGAAGCCATTACTCTTTTGGATATGATGGAAAGCCATGCATAGTCTCAATAAATCCATGTTCTTAGAAGGCACAAAAGAATTCCAAATCCTCTACTTAAAGCACCAAATGTCTTTGTATTGCAGTGAGTGCTCCAGATGGCTAAACACGTTTCCGTTATGCTAAATTCTGCTTTTCCTCAAGGATTCTTTTCCTATGTGCATGCAGACTTTACATTAAAAGCTAGGCTGTGTGTTGATGGGTGCAGGCAACTCTTTCCTTATATGCAAATGCAGATTTTTCTCTAGTTGAGGAAGAACATAAGGGAATCCCAACGCCTTAACAACACATTGGTACGGACTATAAATCCCATCTGCAGGTATGGTCGATTCTGAAGAGTTCTAGTCTACCACCGATCAACTTTCGTATGAATGGACGTACTGTCTTCTCGTGGTTTTGCTTCTATCTGAGCTCAGAACGGTGAGAGTTTGGGACCCCACAGCAAGTCTCATTTCACGGTCATAGACATGACAGTCATCCATCTGCCGTGTCCATTTCAAATTATAATGTTAGAAACATTCCAGATAGTGACTTTCTCAGGGTACCTCATGTGCTGTTTACAGCAGCTCACACAGCCCACGCAGTGAAACCATTTGAATACATTAGCTCATCCTAAAAGGAATTACAAAGGTATTTTTAATGAGTGCTGAGAAAAAGATCTGATTTCAGTCCTTCTTACATGCTGGTCTCGGTCGGCTCTCAGGGCCTTCCTTGCTTCCTGTACTTACAAAAAAAGCGCTTTTCTCATCTCTGCTTCTCCCCTTTCATCAACTAAGCTCACCTTATAAATCAAAAACAACCGTGATGACAGACACTTGTAATAGCTGGTCAACTAATGCTCAAATATTGAAGGAGATTCAAAGGGCATTTACGTTAAGAAAAGCAACTCTCCATTGATATCGCTGCTGCTGCTGCTGTTGCTGCTGCTGCTGCTGCTGCTGCTGCTGCTGCTGCTGCTGCTGCTGCTGCTGCTACTGCTGCTGCTGCTGCTGCTTCCCGATTGCCGCTTATCACAGCTCCTTCCTCAGGGGTTCCAAGGATCATCATTGCTCCTGCTCCTGCTCCTACTCTTTCGCCACTGTTACTCCTCCCCTCCACTGCCATAACTGTTATCACTGCCCCCTACCAGTGATGCAGCTGGTACTGCCATCCCTGTAGTACTCTCCCACAGCCCCCTCATCGATCCCTACCACAAATACTGAAATACTGTCACTCTTGTCTGTGCTGGTGCAGCTACTTCAGAGAAATGGAACCAAGCTGACCATCCTCAGAGCTGCTCTCCTGATTGTGCAAATATGGGACTCTCCTTCTGTGTAAGAAGCAAGAGCCTACTAGAAGGCTCTTTGCCGTGTTGTCCTGTGTGCTATTTCATCACCACCACTTCAGGTCTCTCCCAGGAATTTTCATTAAACTTTTGAAGATATTTTATATCATAAAAGGATGTCAACATAACCGATTCTCGTGGATAGTAACGTTTGAGAATGAATCAAGCTAAAACATTTACATATAAAAATCAAATATTTTCCAAAATTCTTTAAATTTTGCCTTGTTTAAATTATAATATAGTTATATATAATTAATATTATATTAAATTATATATATGAATATATAGATTACAGATTAAGAGGCCTTGATAAGAAAGGAAATTGGAAGACAATATTTTGTTAGGTTCTAGTACTTTTTGTAGAGAGATTGCTTTCCACATTCATTTGACTGAGATTATACTTCTGTGTTTAAATCATTTTCATCCATAGTTTGTTCTAAAAGAACTCAAAGTGAAATTTGTAATCTATGCTACTTACACACAGAGAGAAAAAGGCTGTACCAATGTATGCCAAACAAAATGAAAATACCAGTTACATATTGTCTTGACACTGTTCTCGAAAGCTACAGTCAGAGTATCTGGCAGTTTGGGCTGACAGCTCAAACCTCGCTCCAGCCTTTTCTAACTGTGCTACAGGCAGTTAATCCATCCTCTCTGAGCCTCCACTTCACCATCGGTAAGATGTGCCAGAAATAGTATTTAGTTCTAAGCACCATTTTTAGCTTGCATGAAAGAGCCTAAGTAGCCATCTGTTGTGACTGAATGCTAGTTTTTGTTGTCTCTGGAATAGTAGTTTATTATTGCTCGATGTTCATATTCAATAAGTGCATGGTAATCGCTTACTAACTACTAGTATAACTAGAAAGATGTTCTAAAAAAAAATCACTGAGTAATTGTATTTCCTGAGGGAGATCTACAAATAAGTCCTCTAAATAGTCAAATGACCAGGGCCTCCGGGGAAACAAGGGTTTCTGGAAAGCAGAGATTGTAGTAGCATAGGTGCGCCTATTCAAAAAGGAAAGAAAGACGGCAGAGATTATATTAGCACAGAGTGGGTCTGGACTTAAACAAGAAGGAAAGGCAGGCATTAGAAATGATGATTCTAGACCTGGGTTCAGGAAAGAGCCTCTTGACTGGAGCTGGGGCCCACTTAATTACATGCTGATGTGTCCTACTAAATTATTTAAAATCAGGAAAGAACAAAGATAGGCAATTTCTAACAGACATCCCATTACAGGGAGCAATTTCACACGGGTCAAAAAATTGAGGAAATCCCTATCTAAATTTAACACTGCCCTAGTTTGCTTGCTTGTTGCTGTGATCACACATCAGGAAAGGATTTATTTGGTTTATACTTGCAGATAACAGTTCATCACTGAGAGGAGGCAGGACAAGAGCTCAGGAGGTAGATGAAGCAGAGACCATGTAGGAACAATGCTTACTGGCTTGCTCTCTCCAGCTTGCTCAGCTGCTTTTCTTATATAGGCCCAAATCACTGGCTGACAAAGAAGGGACGGTGTAGCACTGCCCACAGCAGGCTGGGCCCTCCTTCCTTCATTAGCAATCAAAGAAACACCCCCACAGACACGCCCATGGGCCAGTCTGATGGAGGCAACTCTCCAGTAAAGATTCCTCGTTCCACTTGGGTCAAGCTGACAACCAAAATTATCCACCACACACACTAAAAGCTTGTATTTATTGGATAAATAATGAGTTAAGGAAACCAACTGGTGACACCTCTCGGTGCAGCTGTCTTAGTTCTCCTGATACAGTTTGACACTGAATGCTGCAGTGTGGATCTAAAGCTGGGCTGCTAGATCTCAGAGCACCCAACAGTATTTCAGGGAATGAACACTGGGGTAAGAATGGGGACCAGAATGTCACATATTCACAAGACTCTAGAGCTAAACCCTCTGGTTCTGATGTCTCTGGTTACTACTTACAGACAAGTAGACTTCAACCCAAGGCCAAGGCCAGGAGTGAAGCCAACATTCCCCTGCCTGTATCATCCATCTCCCTACAAAACTGGAATTCCGAAGTGGTATTCACCCTCTGCTGAAACAACCCATGTAAACACCTCAAATCGGCTGTCTAAAGGCTGAGATGATGACTCTCATGGCTGTATATTTATAGTATCTCAAAGCAGAAGTACAGAATCAACTTCCAAATTGTACAAACTATACAAAGTCATGCTTGTCCAGATACAACTAGATACAAATCCTTCCTTTTCTCATTACCCTACATAGCCTCTGATAGAGTTCATTTCTGACTCTTTCCTAGGTTTGAAGCCAACATTCTTCTTGGTACTTAGCTTGGGCATATTGGAAAATACAGGAACATAAGCCCAGTAGGAAGTCTCAGACATTGACCAGACATTGACGGAGTATCCTGGGAGAATATGAGGAAGTGGGAGCCCCTCTTTGATCTCTTTGTTCCATGTTCTCTATGAGGGGAAATGGGCCATCTTCCTGCTTTTCATTTCCTGGTCACTATGAGATGGGCAGCTTACTACACTAAGTGTTCCTTGCTATCATGAACTATCTTCCACATGTTCCCAAAAGCTACTGGCCAATCATCCATAGGCTGGAATCACTACAACGGCAGATCCAGTTGTAGCTTCACGATGTCTGAGTTGACTGCCACAGGCCTTTGTTCGTGCCATGGACACGCATCTTCTGCAACTTGTCTGTGTGATGCAAATCCCGTTTACAGTTAGGTTCCTTATTAGCTCTCCCGCCGCTAACAGTCTGTGTTCATTAACAGTTAACTTATTGACTTTTCCTTTTCCCATAGCCACTACTAGAAAGCAAAAACCGACTCATTCATTTCTGAACATTTAATTAGGAGACACACGTAGTTATATCCATGCTAGAGACACCCCTTCAAAGTCAGCTTAGCATCCAAATTTAATTTAGCTAAGGACAGATGTGATCCACAGCAAACACAAATGCTCTGTTCTCTAAGCATGTCCTGCCTCTCCTCTTCCTGATTTGTTTTGTTTGCCACAAGGTCTCCCTTTGAAGCCCCGGCAACCCTTGGGCTTTCCATCCTCCCTCACTGTATTGATTTATACTTCTCTTAACTACTAATTAATGCTCCATTTAATCTGATATATTCATGTTCTCTGAAATTGGACATTATTAACTCTTTCACAGAAATATTAGTTGAACCTATTTTCTAACTCAAAAGCCTGTGTTCTTCACCAAGATGCAAATGAAGCTGTAAGCTCTGTTGGTGACATGGACGAGCCGCAAATCTGTCAATCATCACTGCATATCCCTTAAAGTTTCATCTTTTCATCACATTGTCATGTGATAATTTATGATGCTGTATAATCATTAGGGTCAGAGAAGTATATTAGAAAGAACAAAAGTGTTGGAAACAAATGAAACCGCATCCAAGTCTGTCTTTTAAAATCTATTTTTGTGCTGGATTTTAGGTAATGAAGAAAATGACGGTAATGACATTTTAATATTCATCCTTAATAATTCCCTTAAATGTAAGTGCTTGCTTTATTCACATTCACGTCCTTCAATGTGTAGGCACCATCCCATGTAAACAGTAGCTATTACCTTGACCAGCAGTTGTTTACATTTTTGTGTAACCACTGCCTTCTGGACCACACAAGGAGTAACTAAGCTAATGAAGGAGCCCCAACAGTAAGCTAAGCAACATTGAAGAACAATCCCCACCACTGTGAGGCACAGTTTCCTCCTAAGGCTTATTGAGGGGTTGTGTTGTGTTTATAGACAAAAGCACAAAGGCCAAAGAGGTTGAGCATCTGCCTGAAGCTCCCACCACAGGTAGGGCTTTGAACAAGCTACTATTTCTTTTAAATTCCACTGGCCATGTGACTGGAGAGATGGCTCAGAGGTTAAGAACACTGGTTTCCTCCTTCAGCGGTCCTGAGTTCAAATCCCAGCACTCACATAGTGGCTCAGAGCCATCTATAATGGGATCCAGTACCCTCTAGGGATATGCAGGTATATGAGGGAACACACATATATAAAAGATACAAAATAATTCTCAAGTCCTGTTCACAAAATTTCAACATGAAGTATGCCTATGTATCTAATATTAACAATAATATAGAGAAGTCCTCTAAAAATTGAGATGTGTGTCAGATTCTTTAATAGAGAATTGAAAAATGATTAGAAAATATCAAAGTCACAAGGATAAAATTTAAATTATAGTTGTATTTCTTCAGTTATTTATACTTTGTCTCAGGTTTTATCAATAAAAGGAATGTGTTTCTGCCACCTTAAAAAGTATGTTTTTCATGTGTGTAGGGGATTGTGTATATGGGTATGGAAGCCAAAGAATGTTTAAGAGATAGTGAGGTCAGAGGTCAATGATAGCCTTGTTTCTCAGGTGCTGTCTGCACTGGGTTTTAAGACAGTCTCATCCTTAGGCTGGAGTTCAGCAAGGAGTCTGGGCAGGCTGGCCAGCATCCCCCAGGGTCCTTCAGACAGTCTCTCAGGTAGGAGAGAGGGTGACATTCTCTAAGTAAGTGTGGGATATGGTGAAGTTAACCGTGAGCAAGCAGCGTGCCAATGTCTTGTCCCATAGGCTCACTCTTCTATGCTGCTGCAGCTCACTTTAGTGCCACCCTCAGTCCAGCATTGTTACAGAGAAGTGATTCCTTTCGCATACGTATCTGCTCTTGGATGCGGAGTGATTCTTTACATGGGAATAAAGGCACTGATCAGACACACAGAGGAGAGAATACAGGATTGGCTGCCTCTATCAGGTCTAGCCATGTGTGCCCAGTTGACCATGTTCTTGGAAAGCGAGATTGACCCTCCTGTCCAAAGCCATCTTATCCCACAAAGAAAACCATGTTCCCACTTCCGTCATTTCTCAATAAGTCAGGGGTCAAGTGGCGCTCACAGTCTGCCAGGCCCTGGGCTCAGGACACTCAAGATTCATTACTGACTTCTAATTAATTACAACCTCAATGGAAAGATAATTCCTGTATTTTATTATTCAGAGTAATAAAACAGTAAGAAGCTGACCTTGCAACACAGGCTGCCCTGGCCCACACAAACACAAACATAAATGGCTATTTTAATAGTTTTACTGGGTGATTTAATACACTATCAAAAAAAAAAAAAAAAAAACAGACCACAGACAATGACTCAACATCCTGTAGCAATCGCACACTCTAAGTGGCTCCTACTGAGCAAAACCACCCTGACAGAGACAGAAGCAAGTCAGCAATATTTAGTGTCAATTACGGTTCAAAGCTCCATTATTACACAGTTTGACGTAGTCACACTTAAAGCTAGCATTGAAGCAACGGATGAAATCCGGGCCTCATTTTACATGCTACTTCTAGTAAAAATGTTACAAATCTGAAAACTGCTTATAAATTTGAAAGAATCATGACAATATTTAATATGCTTTTAAATTTGAAAACAAACAGCTTCTCCAGAACATGAAATGAAGCAAATTTCTAATGATTCTATAGAAAAATTCAGAGACATTGTCATGTACAAGCAAAGTTACTTTCCTTTTCTGAGTGTCCATGAGGTCCTGGGAGCAGCAGTCTGGTTGGGACCCTAACAGTTTCCTAGAGTGGGAAGAGGTGAGCTGGAAGTGGGCTAGAAGTGTCATCCATGAGCCACATTTTTACAGTCAAGCTTCCTGCTTCAAGTTCATTTGAGTGTTCATTTGAGAAGTCTTTGTGGGGCTTGTAGGCCTGCTGGAGTCTCAGGCTAAAGCGTGGAATCAACCCTGATTGTAGACTGGGAAGTGAATAATTTCCACTCTGTGACACCTCTGCCACTCAGATCTGTCATGTGAGTAGATAGACTGCCAATCACTTCCTATTATCATTCTCTCTGAGGCTGCAAAGTCTTCCTAGTACTCATAGCCTGAGCCTCTCGCCCATCCTCAGCCCCTCCCCCTATCCTGTCATTCAGGGTTAGGGTTAGATGTTCCCCCTGGGAAGAGTGGATGTAACTGTCATTCATGTCCTTTTTAACATTTGAAACCCTGTCACATCTTTAAAACAGCAGTTCTTCAATAGTTCTGTTAGCTTACAGCTTTAGTGGTTTCTATTCTTAGTGAAAAGGGGCGATCTAAGCCACTGATGACTAGAGATAATATCGTCTTTTAACCACTCACTAATGTTTTGAGAAGAAAAAAAAAGTTCCCTGGTAAATTAAGCTAGTTTTTGAAAAAACAAACAAACAAACAAAAACAAAAAACAAAACAAAACAAAACCTTGATTGTTAGGTTCCCCTTTGAGGCACTGGAGAGCCACCGTCAAAAACACTGACAGGAACCTTGTCCAGGTACTTGAGAGAATTCACCCTGGAACCTCTTCTCAGTAACAAACCAGCTGGCAGAATTTCACTTCTGTAATTTATCTTGTTCATAGTGTGAGAAGGTGGAGAGAAGCTGGTGGGGGTGGGGGAAGAAATTAGTCTAAGAAACAAAAAGAGATGAAAAGTTACAGATTTCAGTGACTTGGAAGCCTAGTGAAGAGAACATTTAACAGGACCAAGAGAAAGACAGACTAAGGCAATAGACTTTGAGGGAATTAGATACAGTGAGAACCCTCAATGACTACATGATAAACGGTGTGTGTCCATCATGGGCACCAGGAGTCCCCTTAGCAGTGACCAGCCAGTCTCTCAGCTGAGGAGTCCTTTGACTCTGAGTCCTTCTAATCATGGCAGAGGACAAGCCACAGAGAGGGAAACTCCACTCTGAATACATCTCATAAGCAGAAATTTTTGAAAATGTACTTTCTTAGCATAGGTGCCCAAAAACCTAATGAATTGGTAGAATACTAAAGGGACTGAAGTTTTAATAAAGGAAAAATTAAATGGAGTAAATAACTCTGAAGATTAATTTTATCGGTCAAAATTTGTCACTAAAAAAGTTGAAGATGCACTTAAAATGTGCACCGTGGATGTAATTGGCCTTAAATAATCCTAGCTATGACACAGTGTTTCAATCATTTTAAAATACAGTAGTCAGTAATAAGAAAATAACCTCCAGATGCTTTTGATTTGGAATTGTCCTTTGAGACAGAACTTCACTGTGTAGCCTAGGCTGAGCTTGAACTCATGGTGACCCTCCTTCATCGAACTCCTGACGACTAGATCATTCACTGTTTCATTTGTCCAGTACTAGCAGTTTGTCTCATTTTTCAAGACAGTTTCTCATGCATCTCAGCTGGTCTTCAGTTTCTGATGCGTCTGCCTCCACCTCTCCTAGGATTACAGGTGCGTGCTGCTGTGTGAGACTTCTGATTGCCTTAAAAACACACACTCAGGAACTCTAACGCGGAACTGGATTCTCCACTTTCAGCTGCAGTGGCTGCTGCCCATGGGACACTTCTGGAGGATGCTGAGCCTGCACAGTTCACACCCCCCACACAGTGCTCCTCATCGGAAGGCACGTCCTCCTGTCGTCCCTCACCTCTCCTCCAGATGCTCCCCTAGTCCTCAGCTTGGGGTCATGGTCAGCATCACTAGCTGATCTGCTTGACTGCAGCAGGTGAGAAGCTTTAGAACAATAAAACCTCTCTGTGGCCAAGGCTAGCCTCAAACATGAGCTCCTTGTGCCTCTACATCTCCATTGCTGTGATTACCGGTCCACTCTACCACACCCAGGCATGATATCGCTTCTTAGAGATTTAATAACAAATACAGGAATAAAAGCCATGTAATTTTAAAAACAATTGCTATATCCCCCTGTCTGTGGAGTAACAACTTTTCTCCTAATACCAAAAAATGGCTAACCATGTACATAGGGACTGAGCTGGTATATGTAGGTGTTCATCGGGATATTTGTGCCTGTGAGCCAGAGATCAACATCAGGTTCATGGTCAGTATTCATGGTGAACCTGAAGGCCAGTTTCACTCAAAAGAAAAAATAAATGTTCTTTATAATTAATTATACCAGATGAAGTCTCTAGTCTTGATGGCTTATCATTGTTCTGTGTTACACAGGATGAGTTATACACAGAGAATCAGTGCTCTGCACCCAGCTGAGCCCTGAGGTGGTGTGAAAGAAAGCTCCAACTGACTGTGCTGTTAGCTTGAGAAGCAACTGTCTGGAGAGGCCCGTTTCCACTGCAAAGAGCCACTAACAGAAACTGTTCACTTTCATGATGAATGAAAGGGACCTGACACTTCAAGCAAAATACTTGACAAGATGGGTTGTTACTGGTAAAATCTGAGCTGACAAGTAAAAATTTGGATTGTGAATAATTCCTAACCATCCCCAGGAGTTTTGCTAGTCAATACTTGCAAAGTGTTTTCTGTGAGGCAAATGCTATGCTATGTTATGTGTGATCATGAAAACAGATGCTCAGATCACTAGGAGAAGACAGCAGAGCACAGTCATACACTGTCAGTGGAGTGACTTGCAGTAACAGGTGGCTGCAAGAACACATCTCGAGGAAAGACTGGGTCCTCACTGGATGATGCTGGAGGAAAGCCCTGCTTGCATACAGTGTGGATGAAGCTAGACCTTCGCTCTTCATCTCATAAAAATGGACTGAAGATGAAAGATCAGACCTCAAGCTGAACTGTTAGAATAAAAAACTACCCGCAATGTACTTTGATCTAAAATAGTGATCTTGCTTCATTGTTGGTGTTATTGTTGTTCTTGTTCTAGTTAAAAGCTCAAAAGTACAGACCAGAAAACTTAAAAAAAATGAACAAATACAAATCGAACTAAAAAGCTTTTACAGTGATAGAAACAACCAGCACATTAAGAGAAAAACCTATAGATAAGAAAACAGCCTAAAGGGATGTGTCCGACAGGGACTTAGTGTTGATAATATATGACAAATTTAAACATTTCAATAGCATCAAATTAAGCAACAGAGTTAAATCATGGGCACAACATGAGATAGGAGTTGCATGTGGCCAAAAGGTCTGCAAATGATTGTTCAACATCAAAGCGCTTCAGGCAAGCATGAACCAAAATACGATGATGTCATACTCCACTCCAGTTAGAAGGTTCAACTTCTAAAAACAAAGTTAGTGCTGCAGATGCTGTGAAGAATTTACTCACATATACAAATGCTTAGTGTGCTGGTCAGCTTACTGAGACTATAATAAAATCCCTGGGATGATCAGTTTATGAAGATGGAGGGTTATTGTGGATTACAATTTTAGAGGTTGTGGTTCATGATCCATTGTCATCCTAGATTTCAGCCAGTGGTGAGGCAAAAGATTGAGTCAGAAGAGCATGGTGGCAGGAACTAGGTACATCATGAGCCAGAGAAAAGGGGGAAGAGAAAGGGATCACGGCACTGGTCTCCTTTAAGGTTGTCCTGAATATTCTAAATGCCCCCCAAGCTGCACCTCTGCAGGGTTCCACCATGCCTCAGTAGTGACACCATAGGGACCAACCCCACAACATCTGAATTGTTGCAGCAGAAGGCAACACACAGAAAACACTAGGGAAGTTCTGTACAAACATGAAAGAAATGTCACAGGATCCAGGATCCAGAAGAAATGAAATGCAGGCCTTGGAGAGACAAATCCACATCCATGCTAAGCACTGTGAAAGAGCCAGATTCTAAAACCAACCCACATGACCATCTGAAGGACACAGGATGCATGCGCATGACACTACATGTTTGTCAGAGCAGTGAGACTCACAGCTGCAGCTCCATGGATGAGATGAGAGGTGTAATGTTGTGTGAAATCACCAAGCACACACTGAGGCCACAGGATCTCTGTGACTCGTTCATGCCTGAGAGCCAATGGCACAGTTCCAAGGTCTAATGTATGGGCAAGAGATGGCCAGATGTGGGTCAAACATATACCACTGCTATTAAGAGGAACTTATTTCAGGAGACTTAATATACAACAACCACAACTGTTGATGATAGTCTGTATTTGTGAAACATGTAAAGGGGGTATGTGCTATGGACTTTCATCACAAAAATAACCATATTATGTAATAAACTGGGAGACTAGCAAGGTGTGACTATATCACAATAAACACATGTATATACACATAAGCATACACATACATACAAACATATATGCACACTCATACATACATATATGTACATATATACTCACATTCAATCACACATTAGCATTTACATATATACATACAACACATATAAACATACTTATACACATACATGTACACACACACATAAACACACTCTCACACAAGCAAATATATTCATCAAAATGTTAGATTATCCATCATTTAAAACAAAAAAAAATGGAATTCAGAAAATAAACTACCAAAAACTTTCCTGTCTGACAATGTCTCTGTCATTTACACCAGTGTTTTCTGAATTACAAATGGTTGATTGATATATCTTAAACTGGGAAAGATCTATTTGCAACAAGGTATGGACCACAGATGTTTGCATAACTACACAGGGAAAGCAGCTGACGGGTTTTCTGATGCGTTGCCAGTTAAGTCCCAAGGCACTATCCCTCCAGGGATGGTACAATCAATAATTACCTGAGTAGAACACCAAACCAAAATACTTTTCCATTACCCTACTCAATTTCCCTTTCTGAGAATGGATTAATCTCAATATTTTAACAGAAACAAAAATAAAACAAAAACAACACATTGTATTCAACTAGAAAAAAAAGTTCGAGGCTCCTCCTATATTCCGTAAGTCATGAGCCAAAGACAAGTTTTAAATGTGAGACATCATTACTTCCAATTTTCAAATTTGAACTTGTAACATCTTTAAACAAAAATAACATTATATTCCATATAATGTTAATAAATCAATATCCTATATTTTTTGTTGATTTATTAAATCTAGCACATTAGTTACTTTTCTGTTGATGAGATGAAATACCAGAACCAAAAGCAACTTACAGACAAAACCATTTACTTAGGCTTATGGTATAGAGAGATAAAAGTCTGTAGTGACACACAATTATGGTAGAAAGTTGCAAGAATAGCAAGCTGGGAGATCACATCTCAACTGCAAACAGGAAGCTGAGACACAAGCAAGAAGTAGGGCGGGGCTATAAACTCTCAGTGCCTCTCCCAGTGATTCCTCTACCAAAGCTCCACCTCCTAAAAGTTCCAAAATACAGAAGCCTATCCAGGACATTTCTCATTCAAGCCACCACAACTAGAAACGAAAAATAGTTAAGGGACACTTTTCATCAGAAAGCCCTTGAGGAGTTTCAAGGGAACAGAAGGGGTCGGGAGGTCAGTGGTCTGGAATGCAGCCTATGTGATCCTGGTGGGTACAATCCCATTTGATTCACAGTCACCATACCTCAGACCACTCATTCACTTTCCTCTGTTCTTTAGACTTTTTGAAAATTCTCATTTCATTTATAGAGCAGAGATAATTACTATTCTCTGCCCATATTCAACTCATTGGTCAAATTCACCAACACCATCTCTTCCTGTGGTTTTTCTTGGACTCACTCCTCCGGGAGGAAGCTGTATTCTGGTCATAATTATTCTACTATGTTATTCAGTAGTAACACGCTTGCAGCCCCTACTGCATGCTGGGTAAAAAAAAATAAGACTGAAATAACAAAGACTGATGAAACAAAGCCCCTGATCATCATGACATCTATCTAACTGAGGCCTTAAGTCTCAAGTTTGTAAATAAAACATTTTTAAATTTTAATCAAAATTAATTATCAATGAATTAATTGACAGATTACAGAAGACAGGATTACTTTGAAGGCATTCTTGTCCCCGGCAACCTTTAGCTCTGACAGGTAGACTGAGAGAATGTGTCCCTTGGGCAAATGTCCAGAGTGAGCAATATCAAATGTAATCTGTGCCCACACCAAGCATCAGAGCCAGAGAGAGAAAGCAAGCCAATTGTCCATCTTCTCTCCTGCCCCTTTTATTACACAGAATGTTACCTGCTGTGGCACTGGCCTGAGTCACCTGCATCAGCCTGGACCTCTATCAGGTCAGACAAATGCATGTTTTCAAATACACCAGAGAGTACGAACCTGCAAACAAACAGTCCCCAAGTCACCCTTATGGCCATCAAAGTTTCTCTTTGCAGAGTCATAATCAACCAACTGAACATAAAGAAAAGTAACTAGTTTAATTTATGTATGAGAAAAATACAATCAATAACAGTATGAAATTTTTACCTTCATACCACTGAGCTCTTTGAGCATAAGAAATAAACAAAACATTTGCTTTAAATTTCAACAGGGCTATAGCTTAAGAACTCGAAGTTGGTTTACAATTTGAGCACTTCAGTATATAGAGGGTATCCTGATACATGAGTGTGCTGTGAGAACACACAGAGAGATGGGGGAGAGGAAATGAGGGAGGGAGGGAGAGTGAGAAGGAGAGAGAAGCACAAACACACATTCATGCACAAATACAATCATACAAACACATGCACATTCATATACAGATATACTCACATAAACACACACACACACAAGCAGGAACACACACACACACAAAAGGCACACATACACACACAAATAGAAACACACATACAAGAGAGACTCACAAATACACAAACACACATTCATACACAGATACATTCACACAAACACACACACACACACTCAACAAAAGTGAGTTCTCCTTTGGTTTCTCAATGCAGAAGGCACAGGAAGCCCAAAAGAATACCTGTCATAATGATGTTAATTGAGGTTAAAGAGACACTGTGGCATACTGTCCCCATTCCTAAAAAAAGATGATTTGTAATGAATATTTTTAGTCTTTATGCCTGTTTCAGAGATATCACTGTCTAGCACATTTATGGCAAACCAATCTTCCCCTATGGAATGGGTACATATCACAAGCATGATAGATCTTCTAATGGCACCCAGGAACATTCCTTCACTTACTCTGCACTCCTCTGACAGAAGCGGTTGACTGAAACAAACACCTAACCATATCACTTGTTTAACAAATCCAGCCATTATCCAGAGAGTCTTAATTGCCAGCCTTCAGTAAATATTTTGTTTTTCAAACTAATCAAAGCGCTTCATCTCAGAAATAACTACAGAGAAGAAAATCAGAGACAAGAAATAAACTCAAATCAAGGTAAAATTATACATAAGTCCTGACCTGAGCTGAACAGAAGACCTCTGACGTCAGGATCTTCATAGAAGGTATAAGGAGACAGTTTGACTCTGAAGCCTCTCGGGGGCAATATGTACAAGATAAACTTGAGATCCACTAACAATTACACCACTGTTGGGAATTACATTTTTAATGAGCGCTAATGCCCTCTGAATCCCATGCATAGGATGTATACAGGTAGTGATTGCAAAAATAAATAATCACAGGGCGTTTCAAAGGCTAGAAATAAAAGCAGGTACTCCAAAGCAGAGCATCCTTCATCTCCCACAAGGAGAGAACAGGCAAACAAACACAGCAGCCTCCAATCCACCAGCCTGTTGTCGCTGGATCTCTGCCAAGCATCAGAAACCACACTTGATATTTTGAGTTCTTGGATGAGTGACAGATGCTAGGACATCTCTGAGGGGAGTGGGAGGTTGGAGGAAGAACTCAGAAAGCGTCAGTGGACCTTTCCGGAAGGTAGCTGTATCAAGGCTTGGTGACTTTCACACAAGAACAAAGGAGCTTAATAAAGAAGAAGCCAGAGGATGATAATAGGATGGGTGGAGTCAGTCTTCACCTTCTGGGGGATGGGCTTGGAACTACTTTGTTTCCTACCTGGAGATGGCACATGTGACTGCACCACAGCATCTAACAGCACCTTTTCATCTCAAGAACCAAAGTGGCACTTCTGATCTAACTGTTCACAGCCACCTGCATTTAACAGGGAAAAGGGAAGTGTTTAGTCCGTGCCAGTTTGTAAGCCCTGAAGGCAGAAGTCAGGAACCTCCACAAACTTGGCTCAGCACACTGAAATTATTCGTTGTTGATAAAGAATCCACCGAGGTTGCTGAGGATGAGGAAATCAGTATTAGTCTGATGTAAACTGCCACGCAGGCTCCTGAACTCAGAAGTCTAACCCACTCAGAGTTCTACCAACGCTCTTCACCTTGGATCAGAGGTCTCTTAACTCAGACTTTCCACCTATAAACTGGTTTCTTCATAGAGATACAGATTAGTACAGCAGTTCTGTTCATATAAATGGGCTTTAGTTACTTCTGCAAATGACTAAAGAGGTGATGGTAGCCTTACACTCATGATTGCTGATAAGAGACATTAAAGTGTATTTTAAAAGTTCATTATTGATGACAATCTGGATCATAGCTGCATTTTCTGAAACTGTCAGTGTGTGACAACACGTTTACATGTCCCTATTTATAAAAGTAGCCATAAAAACACAGTTAAATCATAGTAAATATGGAGAAAAGATTATTCTTTAAAGCCCACACAGAACAAATAAAAGAATATAAGCTCTTACCTCTGCTCTCTGTGTCCTGGGAAAGGTAGATGACTTCTCTATGGCGTAAACATCCACCAGGTAGAGACATGCTCCCTGCTCCCGGTCCAAAATGGCTGCAGTTTGAATGACACCAGTCTGACGTCCAATGGTAAAGAGACGTCCAACAGTCTTCTCTTCACAGCGAACAGAAACGATATAATATTCCACTGGGGCTTCTGACCCTCTGGGGCTGGCTGCTTCTATGGATATGACATTGGTACCAATGGGCTCCCCTTCCTTCAAAATGGTTATGTATTTGGTCTGTGTGAAAACAGGCCCATCTAAGCCCTGGAGGATGACGGTCAGCTCTGTGGTTGACTTCCTCCTCTCCGGGCCCAGGTCTGTGGCTGATACTATAAGGTTGTAGGTGAGCTGTGAAGGCACCAAAGCAGAAGCCACTCGAAGGTCTCCGCTGTAGCGATCCACGGTGAAGGTGTCTGTGTCCCCATTGAGGATCTCATACTCCACCTCGCCGTTGGCACCTTCATCCGGGTCTGCAGCCATGATGGTAGTCAGGACAGAACCGATCATGGCTGAAGGGTCTGCAGCCAGTGCGTTTTGTGATATAAACATTGGGACATTGTCATTGAGGTCTGTCACCAAAATGGTCACATTTTTCAAAGCATGCTTCCTGGTTTCTATTGGCACAGCCTGGTCATTGGCTTTTACTGTTAACTCAAAGAGGTTGGCAAATTCCCGGTCGATCTCAGCACTGGTATAGATGGTTCCTTTGACTTCGTCTATGCTGAAGTGATTGCCTCGGGGCATCTGTTGGATGATGGCATAAGACAGCTGCCCATTGATATCTGCATCTGGGTCATGCGCTGTCACAGAAATTACAGATGTACCAAGGGGGATGTTCTCCACTATTGACTTAAAAATGTCTCCTGGGGGAAAGCTCGGGGGGTTGTCATTGAAGTCCCTCACCTGGATCACCACTGACATTGTAGATGATCGAGGAGGCCTCCCTTGATCTTTTGCTGTGATGTTTAATTTATATAAAGACTGTGTCTCAAAGTCCAACTTTTTGGCCAGAAAGATACTCCCGGTGTTGGGACTAATACTAAAAGTCCCGTGATTGTTTGACCCTGTAATAGTGTAGTGTAGATCAGCGTTGATACCCGAGTCAGAGTCGGTGGCAGTAACAGAGGATACAAGTTCACCAATCCTCATGTTTTCCAAAACATCCACAAATAGTGTTGACTTTGGGAAAGAGGGAGTGTTATCATTCTCATCCAAAATATCAATACTCAAGGTGCAGGTCGAGTTGAGGGAGATGGCCCCTGAATCCACTGCCTGGATGAGGAGAGAATAGGCCGGGGTTGCTTCATAGTCTAATTTGCCTACGAGAGTCACCTGACCAGAGAACCTGTCTATGGCAAACTGTCTCTCTTCATTTCCTTTGAGGATAGAATAATGAATGAGGCCATTACTCCCCTCATCCACGTCGGACGCAGACACTCGTAAGACCTGGGTCAGATTGGTCGCCGTCTCTGATACTGTAGCTTGGTAAAAGTCTTTCAGAAACTTGGGAACATTATCATTGATGTCCTTCATGTAGACATGCACAGTAGCCTGGTCCTTGAGAGGCTGAGGGAGGCCCTGATCTGTGGCTATCACTGTGAAGCTGAACACTGCTGTCCCCCTTCTCCTCATGAGAGACTCCCTATCAAACTTGTGAGTGCTGGTGATCTCCCCAGTGACAGCATGCAACTCAAAATCTGGCTGTGCCACCTCAAAAACATACCTTACTTCCCCATTTGGCCCGAAGTCTTTGTCCACAGCACTGACTTTTCCTACAAATGACCCAGCTCTCTGCTCCTCTTCAAAGTAAAATGTGTAATTGGTGCTATTAAACAAAGGTCTGTTGTCATTCACATCTTCTAAAATCACAGTGACATTCACAGTAGCACTTAGAGGCTCTACTGCCCGGTCAGAGGCAACAACCAGTAGCACATATCTGTCCTGAAGTTCACGATCCAGTTCACTTTTTATATAGAGCTGGCCATCTGGGAATATGCCGAAGGCATCCCCATTGTTCCCGTCTGTGATCGCGTATGCTATTTCCCCATTTGCTCCAGAATCTTTATCTGAAGCTTGCACTTTAAAGAATCGAGAATTCACAGGCTCTGACTCAGAAAGTGTGACCTCGTAGGAAATCTGATCAAACACTGGTGGGTTGTCATTTACATCGTAGACATAAACTGTCAGAAGGATGCTGGAGGAGAGCTGGGGGACACCCATATCAGAGGCCACAATTTCTACCTGGTACGAGCCAGCGTGGACATCTAGGGCACCCAGCAGACTAATGTTACCATTCTGCTCATTAATAGTAAACAGGTTCTTTGGGTTCTGCTTCAGACTATAGAGCACCCTACCATTGACACCTTCATCAGGATCCACAGCTTTGGCCTGGTAGATGCTGTGTCCTGCCTGCCAGTTCTCCACTGTGTTTATGCTTTCCACTGCCTGGAGGAAGTGGGGGGCGTTGTCGTTCAAGTCTTTCACTGTGATGTTAACCATAGTGTCTCCTGTTACTGCTCCCCCACTGGCCACTACTCTTAGCTGATAAAAGGACTGTTCTTCCCTGTCAATGACACTTGCTGTGGTCAGCTGCCCTGTGACAGGATTCATAGCAAACATACCTCTCTGGTCCCCAGTAGTGATGAGATAACTGATGTTGGCATTGAGGTCCATGGTAGTTGCAGAAACACTGCCCACATGATACCCCAGAGCCACATTCTCAAAGACCACAAAGCTGTAGGCAGCCTGGCTGAATACAGGTGGGTTGTCCTGTGTATCTAACACTGTGACAGTTACTATGGCCTGGTTGGGAGACTGTAAATTGCCCCCATCAGTAGCCACTATTTGCAGTTGGTATGCTGTTTTCTCTTCTCTATCTAGGGCCATTTTTGTAGAAATGACCCCACTCTTAGCATGAATCTGAAACCGAGACCTGTCCCCAGCTGATATACTGTACTTAACAGTTCCATTGGGGCCCATGTCTGGGTCGGTAGCAGACACTGTGGTGACATAGCTACCTCCAGGCTCATTTTCCTGGATATGAGCAAAGTATTGGACTGGATAGAACACAGGGCTGTTGTCGTTTATATCCAGAAGACTGACATTTACCTGAGCTGTGGAGGACTGGGGAGGAGAACCCAGGTCTGTGGCTAGAATCAATAGACAGTAAAAGGCTTGTTCCTCTCTGTCCAGGGAAGAGATAGTACTCAGCCTACCAGATACCGGATCCAGGCGGAAGAGCCTTTGGTCACTCTCAGCCTCTTGCAGGAAGAAACGCACTGTCCCATTGTCACCCAGATCCCCGTCTGTTGCCCCAAGAACCAAGAGCTCTGTCCCAGTTGGAGCATTCTCTACCACAGACACCTCATAGCCTTCAGGCTGGCTAAACACGGGCTTTTCATCATTGACATCCAAGACAGTTACCATGAGCTGGGCATAGGATACCTTGGGGTGGACCCCCTGGTCTCGGGCACTGATATTCAGTACAATCTGGGAAGCAAGTTCACGGTCAAGGCCTCCGGCAGCACTGGTGGTCACCAGTCCACTGTGCTCACTAATGTGAAACCAGCCCAACCCATTTCCAGAGACAATGCTGTAACGCAGGTTAGCATTCAGACCAGAGTCGCCATCAGTGGCAGACACCCCACTCACATAACTCCCCGGAGGCACCTCCTCGCTCAGGTTCACTCTGTACACTTGCTGCTCAAAGACCGGAGGGTGATCATTGATGTCATTGACGAAAATCACCAAGCTGGCCACAGAGGAGCGCGCCTGGACCTCGGCGGTAGGGGGCGCCCCGAAGTTATCCGAGACCGAGACTGTGAGGTTGTACGAAGGGATGCGCTCCCGGTCCAGGGCGCTGGCCACCTTGATGAGGCTCAGGTTGGGCACCTTGCTCCTCTGTACCTCAAAGTGGCGTTGCTCATTGCCCCCGAGAATTTGCACTGAAATGTTTCCGTTGGCTGCTGGGGAGTCAGCGTCGGTCACGGTGAGCAGAGCCACCACGGTACCCACTTGCGCGTTCTCATCCACCGAAGCGTAGCGCGAGGTGGCAGGGAAGTAGCGAAACTTCACTACCGGGTCGTTGTCATTGACATCCAGGAGCTGGATAAGAGCTTCAGCGCGCCCAGTGAGCGAGGGCACGCCCCGGTCCGTGGCCTGAACTGTCAGAGAATACTGTCGCCGGGCCTCGAAATCTAGCGGTTCTTTCACGGTGATGAGCCCGGTCTCTGGGTCCATCTGAAAGGGGGTTCCCTCATCCTGCAGCCGGTAACGGATGTCCGCATTGGTACCCTCGTCTGCATCTGCCGCCGCCACCTGCAGGACACTGGAACCCACAACTGCATCTTCAGGCACCCCCGCCTGGTAATGGGAACTGCCAAACACCGGGGGATTGTCGTTAATGTCCTGTACAGTCACGTTGACCTGAAGGTAACCCCGCCGCTTTGGCTCACCCTTGTCCTCCACCTCCACCAGGAGCTGGTACTGAGGTGTGACCTCGCGGTCCAGCCCGCCCTTGGACACCAAGTGCAGGAACGCTCCCTCTCCACTGGGGTTCAAGGTGATGTCCAGGCGAAAGCGGCCCGCCTCGTTGCCACGAACGATGCGGTAGGAGCGGTGGTCCACACCGTTGGAGCCGATGTCAGAATCGGTGGCGGTGTCCAGAATGACCTGACGCCCGCTGCCACTGTCCTCCTTGAAGGTGACCACGATCGAGGGGTCTGGAAAGACTGGGGCGTTGTCGTTGAGGTCACGCACCAGCACCCGCACCTCGGTGGGGTATGTGGGAGAGCTGGAAAGGACCACCAGGTTGACCACATCGCTGGGCAGGCTCTCGCGGTCGATGGTAGCGGTAGTGTACAGCGCTCCTGTGCTGCTGTTAATAGCGAACAGGGCGTGGCTTTCACTGAGCCGATAGGTGAAGCCAGGACGCGTTGGGATGGTGCCCACCAGAGTCCCTGGGGGCTGCTCTTCCATCACCTGGAACACCTGGCGCTGTTCGGCGGCTTGGACTCGGGCCGGGCCGGGAAGCAGCGACAGCAGCCCCCAGACTCTCAGGAGCTGGCACAGAGATAGAGAAGGTAGGGGGAGCCGCCTGCGGCAGGGAGCCGGGTTTGCGGCCAAGTTCATGGTCCTAGTTTCCTGGAACCTGGAGTAGAAGAGAAACAAGGTGAAGGAAACGGGATGATGTGGAGGGCTTCTGAGTGGCACCAGTAAAAGCCAGTTTGACTGGAGACCTCTGCAGTTCAGAAGAGTGGGTGAGGGACAGACACTCTGGAGAAAGCTCTAGGTGGCCGGTGAGACGCGCAGCGCAGAAGAGAGTGAGGCGACCGGCAGGGGAGCATCCCTGGGCTTTCCGGTGAAAGTTTTCAGGAATCCCAAGTCTGAGCGTCCTGGCCGCGGACCGGAGTTGCGAGAGGCGGCCTGGATTTGGGGGATCTGAGGAGTCACTGCACGCACGTCTCTCCAAAAACTTCAGAACTTACCCGGAACGCGACGCCAAAAAGGGCAGGGCCAAGGGCCTCAGAGCCAGAGCCCCTGCACCCTGGAGACAGAGCGGGTCGCCTGGAGACCCCAAAGCTAAATGTGAAGACTCTTCTCCGGTTTCGTTCCGGGGGAGCCTGGAAGGTCGTCCGTGGATCGGGCTCCCTCCCCCTGCAGCGGAGGCAGCCAGGGCTCCCCGTCCCGACCGCGGCTCCCGCAGCTCTCAGCTCCGCGCCTCTGCGGGCAGCCCGGGCTGCCTTTGCTCCCGCTGCGGGTCGAAGCCCGAGGTCCAGCCCAGGCTGCCGCAGGCGCTGCTCCGCATCCTTCACCTCCGCACCGGCATCGTTTGTAAGTCCACTGAGCGCGGGTTTCCCTTCCTCCTCGGCTCCGTGGAGACTGGACAGCAGCAGCAGCCCTGTGTCCCAAAGCCCCCTCCCTTCACCATGCCAGGGGCTCTTCCCCGGGCGTCAGCGGGCACCAGCGCCCCCGAGCGCTCCTCGCCCTTGTCCTGGGATCTGTGCTTTTATTGTCCCGGGTCAGTTTCACTTTGTAATCCTCCAGGCTTTGTGTTTGGAGTGGGGTGGGTACCTCCGTCGCGGTCCCCGCGGGCGATAGGGACAAGGAGGTGCGGGCCAGCTGCTCTGGGCGCCGGGTGAACGCGCTCCTTTGCAGCCGGGGCTCCGAGGTGGCACTTCGATGGATCTGGAGCCCGGTGAGTCCCCCGCTGCCTCTCCTGGTCCCTCGCACTCTCCCCGCCCCTTCCCCGCTGCGCGCACACACGCACTCGCACACACGCGCGCACACACGGAGGGGGAGGGTTGTCCGCGATCGCGAGCAGGACTGAGAAACTTTGCTCGCCCCTCGGTGCTCCGGGACTCCAGTGGCCGCCACTCCCCTGCTCTGGTCCTGTCACCCTCCGGCCCTGCCCCGCTACAGCTCATTGGCCACAGCCCCGCCCCGCGTCCCCGCCGCCCTAGCCTCCAGCCGCCACTGGCTGGGGCGACGCTCGTCACCGTGGCCTCCGAGGCTGTGGGCGGGAGGTGGGCGAGCCCCACGGCGGAGGCGCTAAGAAGGGGGCGACCACCCCCAACTCCTTTCTATTTATTTATTTTCCCTTTCGGTCAAACCTTGGCCGGCGTCGGCGCAATCACAGCAAGAGCCAGCCGCGGAATAGATGGGGGTGGGGTCAGATTTGGAAATAAATAAGTTTAGTGTCCAGAGCTGGGGGTACCATTAGGCTGTTAGGCTGGTAATAACTCGGTGGAGGGGGTCGAGGGAAATGAAAGAAAGGTTGGGGAGAGGGTCTGTTAACACGGGAGGAAGGATTAGGCAAAGCCTGTCTGGGAATGCGCGCGGCTGCTGAGCTTTAACCATTTCACGTCCTCGCCAGGGGCAGTGTTCGAGCAAACTGCGGCCCACAGTACCCCATAGAACCCCAGCTTTTCTCGATTCCTGAGCCCTCTTCTCGATTCCTGAGCCTGCTCCCCTCTTCGCTGTCCCTCAGGTCCGGGGGTCACGAAGGCCTCGGTGTCAGCCAAGCTCCAACTTCTCAAAGGAAGATAGGGGCACGCTGGCACCCACAGCGTGGTTAGTCTCCTAGCTGGAATCCTGTCCACTGGAGGCTTCAGCTGAAACAATGGCAGCTTCTGCGGGGACAGTTTCCTCTTACAAACCCAGTTTGGAATTTTTGACCTCCTGTGGGGTTTTTCTCCCCTTGACATTCTCCCCCTAACCGAGGGAAATCTAATAACGTTTGGTTTCGATTTTGGCCTGGGGGAAGAATAGCTATAAGAAAATAGAAATAAATGAAATGAAGTTTAAATTTAATTTTTTTTAAGTGTCACACATCACCAACCGCACTCAGACTATTCCCCTGCCTCGGCTTATTTGTGTGATGGTGCATGAGGTTTCTTTAAAAGAAAAAAGAAAACGTGACTAGGAATCGGGTCAATAAATTTCCCCTTTAAGGGAATCAACTTGCAAAATATGAACTGAAGCCAAATAATGCAAATATAGGGCATATGTCATACAATTTTGCCACAGGAATCCCTCCAAACATCAAACTTTCTGCGCCTAGAGATGGTTCAAGCACGAGCCAACACTGCCCCCTGCTGTTTCCAGTCTGGCTGCTACAGTGGCTGGTTTCGTGCCTTAAATTAAATGCAGCTGGGAAGATCTGGTTACAAGAGCTAATTCCTCCTTCTTGCCAAGGGATGGGGGCAAAGAAAAAGGATCTGGAAGGATCTCCTACTGCCTTTCCTTGTGTGAGGTCAGAAAACAATCAAAAGCGACAGAGAAGACAACACATTCAAGTCCCATGGAAGAAAACCGCCTGTAACCTAAACTGAGAAAGGATAGAGCCTGATTCTAAAAACATCGCGAATTCCTTTGTTTAGTTAGAACGTTCACTTCTGCCTCTTCCCCAGCTACAGCGTGATGAGTGAACTGGACGGAGACCAGAGAGTTAGGCGTCTCTATTGCTACATTTTTCAGACTGCGAAACTATTGAATACATTTCATTAACCGTCCCTCTCCCCTCTCTCAAAAAGGCAAAAAAAACAAAGCAAAACAAAACAAACAAAAACGCCTTTATGCCCCTTCAAAATTACTTTTATCACTGCCAACCAATCTTTACCACCCCCACCCCCAATGCCATAAGTTTGCTGTAATCCAGCCAAAAAAGATTTGTGGATTAAAGTTGGGTCAAAGTTACTGCAAATCGCCCTTATAAGAGTGAGAACACTGCAGAAGACTTTATGTTTTGTTTGCTAATCCTGCGTAGTTAGATACTTGGACACGTAAGAATGGGAAGAAATCACTCGGATACATTGAGGGAAGACGGTGGATTTCTCTGGTCTGCCTGTTGTCTGTATGGAGAGCATGTGAACCGACTTCATAGCTCAACAGAACGGAATTAACATCTCTTGCCAGCGAATTTAATTTGAGAAAACAGGTAATTTAATTCATTCTGTAAAACAGAGTGTTTAATCTGTGAAATAAGTGTATAGTCTTCACTTTAATAAAAAAAAAAGCAATGTAAAAAAATATGGGTCACATTCAGTCCAAAAATATTTGTTTGGAAAATTCCAAGAGAGGATTACCACAAATTATTTAAGCAATGCTATGGTTAGTTGAACGACTAACTTTCCATAATGATGTAATCAACTCATTTGTAGATAATTCTACACAAAACTACAATTTTGCATGTGTAGTATGTAATTTAAAAAGAAATAAGGAGAATGTTTTGAATAAAACATGAAATAAAGCTTTTGTTATATTTTATTTTTGTCTCCCTTAAATTTCTAGAGCTGTGTTAACATGGTATACTATCTCATATGTGTGTGTGTGTGTGTGTGTGTGTATATATGAGATATTATATATTATATATTATATGTTATTTATATTATTATATATTGCATAATATATAACATAATATAAAATGCAATATAATAGATAATAGATGTAATATACTACAAGATATATAATTCTTCCTCTGGGTGGGAATAAAGGCTTTTGTCAGGGATGCTTGACCACCTCAATTCTGTCCCCAGAAACCAGACAAAGTAGCACAATTGTCTGTAACTGTGGCACCACCTAGTGGGAAATGGGAGACAGAGCCAGGAGAATCCGTAGAAAGCAGGACAAGCAGCCTGAGGGATGCAGTTGAAATGAAGCTTAGAGCAAGATAGGAAGAATGGACTGACTTCCATAAGTGTGTGCGTGCACACACACACACACACACACACACACACACCACGCTCACATCTCTCTTACATAGATACCAAAAAAAAATCGTAATTCTTCTTGTAAAAGTGGAAGGGAGACATGAGGTTGTTGCACACATGAAATATATTTTGAAAACATGAACTACTTTACTAAGCAGATGACGAAGGGCATGCAGCAGTGGATGAAAGATATAAGGACTACTTCTTTTTTTAATTGGATATTTTATTTATTTACAATACAGATGTCATCCCCTTTCCCCATGTCCCCTCCCTAGAACCCCCCATCCTATACCCCCTCTTCCTTTAAGCTTTTATACCATTTTGATTACATGCATGTTTTAAGGTCAGTTCTAGGTTGAGGCTCTAGCAATACAATAGATGCAGATAGTCAAGGAACAAGCAAGACAATAAACACAAATAGTCACTTCCGGTCTGGGCCCAAGCACTGAGCAGATCCCGACAGCTGCTCTACACCCAATCTCACAAAACCCAGAGGAAGCAAGCCTCCCAGGAGCTCTAACCCAGGCAGTATCTTAAGTTAGGAGATAGCAACCCTCCCTCCCAAACAGGGAGTAACTGGGACCCACTAGGACCCTGGAATTCACTCCTGGCCCGGAGCATTGGTTCCTTCCTGTTTGTGCCTGGGCACTGAGGAGATCTTGGGCCCCAGCTCTTACCCTAGTAGTGACATCCACTACACACAGCTCTGAAACAACCAAGATAATAGGAAAGACAGGCTCCAGTCAGAGACAGCGCAGGTAGCACTAAGGAGATCCAGATGGCAAAAGGCAAGCGCAAGAACATAAGCATCAGCAACCCAGGGTACTTGGCATCATTAGAACCTAATTCTCCCACACTAGAAAGTCCTGAATTCCCCATATCACCAGGAAAGGAAGATTCAGATTTAAAATCACTTCTAATGATGATGATAGAGGTTTAGGAAGGACATAGAAAACACTCTCAAAGAATTTGAGGAGAACACAGGTAAACAGGTAGAAGCCCTTAAAGAGGAAACACACACACACACACACACAGACACACAAAAAAAAAACCCTTAAAGAATTACAAGAGAACACAATCAAACAGGTAAAGGAATTGAACAAATCCATCCAGGACAAAAAAATGGAAGTAGAAACAATAAAGAAATCACAAATGAAGACTACCCTGGAGATAGAAAACCTAGGAAAAAAAAAATCAGGAGTCATAGACACAAGCATCACCAACAGAATACAAGAGATAGAAGAGAGAATCTCAGGTACAAAAGATACCATAGAAAATATTGACAGAGCTGTCAAAGAAAATGCAAAATGCAAAAAGTTCTTAACACAAAACATCCAGGAAATCCAGGACACAATAAGAAGACCAAACCTAAGGATAATAGGTATAGATGAGAGTGAAGATTCCCAACTTAAAGGACCAATAAATATCTTCAACAAAATTATAGAAGAAAACTTCCCTAACCTAAAGAACGAGAAGCCCATAAACATACAAGAAGCCTACAGAATGCCAAATAGACTAGACCAGAAAAGAAATAACTTCTGTCACATAATAATCAAAGCACCAAATGCACAAAACAAAGAAAGAATATTAAAAGCAGTAAGGGAAAAAGGCCAAGTAACATAAAAAGGCAGACCTATAAGAATTACACCAGACTTCTCACCAAAGACTATAAAAGCCAGAAGATTCTGGACTGACATCACACAGACCCTAAGAGAGCACAAATGCCAGCCCAGGCTACTATACCCAGCAAAACTCTCAATTACCATAGATGGAGAAACCAAGATATTCCATGACAAAACCAAATTTACACAATATCTTTCCACAAACCCGGTGTTACAAAGGATATTATCGGGAAAACTGCAATATGAGGAGGAAAATTATACCCTAGACAGAGCAAGAAAGTAACCCTCTTCCAACAAATCCAAAAGAAGATAGCCACACAAAGATAATTCCACCTCTAATAACAAAAATAACAGGAAACAACAATCACTGTTCTTTAATATCTCTTAACATCAATGGACTCAATTCCTCAATAAAAAGACATAGGCTAATTGACTGGATATGTAAACAGGATCCAGCATTTTGCTGCATACAGGAAACCCACCTCAGTGACAAAGACAAACACCACCTTAGAGTAAAAGGCTAGAAAACAATTTTTCAAGGAAATGGTCCTTAGAAACAAGCTGGAGTAGCCATTCTATAACCTCCAGCTTGAGAACACAAAGGGAGGGACCCATGGCTCCTCTTGTATAGGTAGTTAAGGGTGGCTTTGTCAAGCATCAGTGGAAATAGGGAGCTTTGGAACCCAATAGTTTGGATTCTCTAGTGTTAGAGAATTTGAGAGCAGGGAGGCAGGAATGGGAAGATGGTGGGAGCACACCCTCATAGAAACTCCCAGAATTATATGGATTAGCTATGATAGAGACAGGCCACCAGAAGACTAGATTCCAGAATTCAAACAAAAAATATCTTGATACTAAAATTTGTTTTGAGAATTGTATATTGCAGAATTCACAGCCTTGGTGTATCTACTCATCAAGCAATCTGAGCAGACCTGCTCAAACCTCTGGTGTCCTGGAATCTCAGCTGAATGCAGTTAAGACACAGATGTCAGAGGCTTATTAGTTTACTCTTCCACCAGCCCCTCTTCTAATACTACAACACCCGTAATCAGCTTGAAGAAGTTAATGAAGAGTTGATGCCCCTATTCCCTGGGCTTGGGGACTGAGGTGATCAATATTGGGCTGTCTTTCTAGAGAAAAGTAGTGGTTTTGTTGGAACAGGGAGGAATAGCTAGGATTTATTGCATAGCCATAACCTATTGGTAGAAATCTGTATAATTGTTATTAAGCTGAAGTTATAATTTCTTAAATGGTACAAAATTTACTTTGATTTCAAACTTAAGGTTTTCATTGGTACGAGTTTCTTATTGATATAGAAGTGAGATCAATATTGTTACTCTCATAGGCATTGTGCCTATATAACACATTTAGGAATACAAGGCTTAGGCCGAGTCCTTCTTTAACATTTTTTTTAAACTGGTTTGAGATGGTTAGCCTGCGAGTTAAGGGCCTATAGCAAATTCATGGCTCTGAGTTTATTGTTAGGGTGTTTTCTATATTTTATTTAGAAATAGCTGAGAGGATTTAACAGACAACAGTCCAGATTGCCTTACACGGATAGTTGGTTTTCAAACCATCAGAAATCCACAGAATTGACATAACAAACATTTCTGCATTAATGTTCATTTTGATTAGAGACCTATCTGCTCCTGACAACTTCCTATCTTGGATTCTAAGAAGAAATTGAGCACTTTTGGAGTTACTCCAGTTGTGGTGAGACAGCCACTAGGCAAGAATTGCCTCTTTTCATCTACCGACAAATTACTGTCCTGAAAAGGACACACTTGCGGAATAGTTGACTGATTATATCTGCCAAGACAGAGTAATCATCCCTTAATAATTCTTTATCACTAGGTCTGTCAGATGATCCTGGCCCAGAAGGCTGAAGATAGGATGCTCCAACGTTTTGTAGTATAGGGACTGTCCAGGTGTTCAGCGGTCTCTATAAATTGGCTAAGTTTTAGAAGCTATGCTTTGTGCCTCCCATAATTTCAGTTAATCCAGTCATTCTGGATTTCTGACAGGGTTGAAGACTTATAGTCTCATAGCCAATCCAGGCTATTTACTTTGAGAGAAAGGACTTGAGAGGATGGTTTTCAGCTGACATTCATTCTAAAGCCAAGAAAAAAGCCAGGTTCAGAACTGTCTTTTAGTTAGGAGAGATGACAAAGGTTCTGGTTAGTCAACAAAATGATGGACTGGGTATTAGGTCTATCTTGTACCTTACTGATACAAATTGGTATAGTTATGCTCTAATTGTATTTTTAGAGAAAAGTTTTATCTTAACAGGAAGGGTGATATGTAGGAGGAGCTATGGTGGAAGGAATAAGGAGAGGAAGAGGAGCTAGGAGACGAGGAGAGAGAGAGAGAGAGAGAGAGAGAGAGAGAGAGAGAGAGAGAGAG
>NW_021604564.1:22940775-22953700 GCF_004785775.1 Grammomys surdaster | reverse complement strand
GAGAGAGAGAGAGAGAGAGAGAGAGAGAGAGAGAGAGAGAGAGAGAGTGGGGAATATGTTCGTGTGTCTCCGCCAATCAAAGATAGTTGGTATATCTAGGTTGAATATTGGGTTACACTTCTGATTGTATGGGCATCGTGTTATTGAGCATTACCAAACTTATGAAGCCTTTGATTAACATTTTAAAAATAAAAATATATAAATGCAGAGAAAAAATAAACACAAATAGTCAAAGAACAAGCAAGGCTTTAAACCCACTTCTTTTAAGTGAACACTCCTGTGATCACTGTTTCTGGAGGCTTATCAGGATGACCAAAGTATCTGAGTCTACTTCCCTGGTAAGGACCATTTCTTTTTTTTTTTTATAAATAATTTATTTATTTTTGAACATGAAATGCTTTTTTATAGCATGTTTTACAAGGGGAGGGGGTAAGAGGGGCCAGGTGGTGGAAAAGTCCAAAATCTTCTTGGCCTGTGCCTTGTAACATGTCATGGTCTATACGGTACACTGCCTTGAATTATGATCTACCTGGTGTTCTTCAGAAGATATGGTACACTGCTTGAGTTATGGTCTCCCTGCTATTCTTAAGATGATATGGTACACTGCTTTGAGTCTATCTGCAGTTGCTAAGCAGGATCTTGCAGTTGCCAAGCTTCAGAGGACATTGTGCAGGTGGGGAAAGGTAGGGGGTGAGGGTGAGGGCGAGGGTCCTGGCTTCTGGCATCTCCCCCTTCTCTGTTTAGTTAGAGAAGGCGTCTTATGATCAATCCCAACTATGTGAATTTTGAATTTGGATGTCTAATTATGGGGGGTCTTAGACAAGTTCACAACCCCAAAACACTGATGTGAGACGAGTCACATCGATGGTCGAAGGTTTTAGGCTGTCGACGATGGGCAACGTCAAGGGACTCCGATGTGGGTGAAAGGAGGTGAGAGCCCTGTCTTAGGCCATGTAGGCTGCACCCACTCCCAGCACCACGCACTCCTTTTCGGCTGCATTGGGTGGGCCCCTGGAAAGTGGACCTACAATAATCCCGTCATTGGGCTAACTCACAGCCATCCTAGAGACTGACACAGCTGCCAGCTCCCCTGCCTCCCCCCTACGGTCGACCGCTAGACATCCACGACCTCCAGAAGGGTTCCTGGTGTGCCTGGCTTTGCCCCCGTTTCTCTCGATAGAGAGCTTGGCCTCTTGATCACCACAACAAAAATTGGCTTTTTCCTAAACCAAGGCCGCCCTTGATATGGCCGCTAACATTGGGGAGCCTTCATTTATGACAATATTACACCCCAAACTGACAAATAGTTGGTAAATTGAACATTTACAAGGGACTAGGATGGCTGTAAGGACCATTTCTAAGTGTTCATTTCCTCTTGTTTTTCAGAAAACCCAAACAAACATACTTTATTTTTCCTTCCAAACCTTAATTATTTATGAAAATGGTTTTCAAGTCAGTCTTTTAACAAAAATGGAATTAAAAGTCATGCAGTTTAATTTTGTCAACTGGACACAAGTTAGAGTCGATGTAGAGCAGAGCTTCAGTTGAGGAATTGCCTCTGCGTTGGCCTGTGTCCTGCCTGTGGGCCATTTTCTTGATTAGTGATTGATACATAAGTGTCCAGCTCACTCTAGGTGCACCCACCTCTGGGCAGGTGGTCCTGGGCTGTGTTAGAAACCAGTGGGAGCCAGCCAGTAAGCAGCTTTTCTCACAGGTTCCTGTCTCTGCTCCTGCTGAAGTTGCTGTCCCGACTTCCGTCGGTTAAACACTTTGCTCCCAGTCTGGTTTTGGTCAGTGTTTCATTACGATAAGTGAGAAAAATGGTTCTCAGGGACAAGTTATTCACAAATCTAAGTAGATATTGTCTTAGGGTTTTACTGCTGTGAACAGCTGGTTTACAGGTTCAGAGGTTCAGTCCATCATCATCAAGGCGGGAACATGGCAGCATCCAGGCAAGCATGTCGTAGGAGGAGCTAAGGGTTCTACATCTTCATAGGAAGGCGGCTAGTGGAAGACTGACTTCCAGGCAGCTAGGATGAGGGTCTTAATGCCCACACTGACAGTGCCACAACTACTCCAAAAGGGCCACATCTACTCCAACAGGGCCACACCTTCTAGTAGTGCCACTCCCTGGGCTGAGCATACACAAACCATCACAGATAGTAGGCACACATTTGTGCCCAGGCAGAAGACGAACCAGAGAACACAAGTCATTTGAACTTCGCATGTACGTTGAACAGGTGATTTTGTGATGCTCATCTCTGCTCCCCACACATTCTTGAAAGTCTTTAATTCTATATCCAAAATGATTTCTGTGGGTTTGTTTTTGTTGTTTTTGTTTTGTTTTAGTTTGGTTTTGGCGAGGGGTGACAACAGTTAGTTGAACCACACTCCTCCTCGGTTTCTAGGGCATTTGCAAGCTGGAGCTAAGTCTCCTCCCCTCTAACACTCCTCTTCTCTTTTTCAGATTTCCTTTCTGAATCCAATCTTGCATGGCTGAAGATTGTCATCCTGACAGGATCCGAGTCACCAGTGAGATACAGCTCTGAGCATGTCTGTGAGGGAATTTTAGGACCAGTTTACCTGAAATGTGAAAACCCACTGTAAGTATGGTGGACATCATTCTGTGAGCTGGGGTTCTGGGCTGAAGAGAAACAAGAATGTGAGCTGAAGAGTGCCCTCACTGCTCTCTGTTGTCTGCCTGCAGGTATGGCAGGACTCCGGTCACCATGACAACCAGGGTCCTCAAACTGGGAGCCAGTTTAAACTCTTCCTTAAGCAGCATCATCCCGGTATTTGGGCACAGCAACAAGACAGGTGACTAATATAAAGCCTCTCCTCCCCCATCTTCCCATCGGTTCTTTGCTTCCATTCTTCTGTTTCTGTTCTTCGTTTTCATTATGATTTAATTCTCTAACCCTCCCCCATAAGCCCAAAGATTTGAGCGCTTGGTCCCCAGCTCCTCTCACTGTTTGAGAAAGATGTGGAACTTTTAGGAAGTGGAGTCTTGCTGGAGGAGTTGAACCACTAGGAGCAGACTGTAGGACCTGTTCTCTCTGTGCTTCCCGATTGTGGATGAAGCCAGTCTAATGTCTTGTGTTCCCACTTCACTGAGCAATCCTGTCTGGCAATTTTGTCACAGCAACAGGAAAAGTGATTATTGCTCTTGCATTCCTAGCCTCCTCTGGGCCTGCTGTGTCCTCTTCCCCTTCCCTCTACACTCTGACACTCACTCTTCTCTGTTCCTTATCACCCTTCATGCCCACCACACCACATTTCCCAGAGGCAGTGATCTCGGTCTGAGGCTATCCTGAGTGGTGTGGCAGAGGTGCCTGTGCTGTGATTCTAACAGAGGCTCACTTTGTGTTGTGCATGCAATTCAGCCTGCTGCCTAATGGGTGCCGTGTTTCTACTTGTGTCTTCACTGCTGCCCTGACTTTTGCTCTGTCTGTACTCTCAGTGAACAGGCCACCATGTCATTTAGTCAGACACCAGATCCCTGGTGTCTCAGAGAACTCTGATTTTTTTTTTCTTTTGGTCTTGATTTGTTGCAATTCTTCTCGATGTGTGCTGAATGTTTAGTTCAGTTTTTCATAATTTTTTTGCATTTTCTGATACACATAGTGAAAGCTATTAATATGTCGCATTACCCTACTTTTATAATTAGATGAGCACTTAATGCAAATTAAAATGAAGAAAATAACACAGCTGAAGACAAAAAAATCCTGCCCACCTGCATAGATATGACTAAAAACTAATTATCAAAAGTTTTAACAGCTTCTAATTCAAAGTTGAGTTCAAGCCAGTGGGTAATAAATTCAATTTTGTGGAGCTTAAATTCCCCAGTCAGAAATTAGCACAGTTCCTCTCCTCCTACTTTAGAAAGTGTCCCCAGAAACTTGGTTTCCCTCCAACACAGCTCTTCCCTAGCAAGCCTCTTACTCAGCTGTGAGCTCCACGTATCCGTGTATTGAGAAGGCATCCCGTCCTGTGAAGCCTTACCCTACAGCCTCCCCATTCATTTCCTTATCTGTCTTTATAGCAGAAATGTATAAAGCCTTTTTCTTGATCCCAAACAGTGTGTTTGTCCTGAAAATATATTTTTGGCACACAAAAAGCCAGTGTCCTTGGCTCTGTTATGGTGGGGTTTCCTCCTGTCTCCCTTCCTATCTTATTTTCTGCTTCCTGACACTTTAAGATTATGATTGGTGTGATACCTTTCTTTTTCTTGTTTGATTTTTCAACTGTTTAAAAATAATTGTGTCTTACCTAGAACTTTTATGCTGTTTTTGTTTAACAAGATCAGCTTGTTTTACACCTGTTGCTGTATAAGTTACTGTTCTGTCGCTGTGATAGATACTGTGATCAGACAGCTTAAAGAAGACTTGATTTTGAGTAGCACCTTTGGAGAGAGTCTGTCATGGCAGGGTCACATGCCTTCGGAAGCAGGAAGCTCTCTGGTCCCTTCTTTAACCAAAGGAAGCTGAGAACAGGATGTGAAGTCACTTTCAGAGCTCACCTTCAGTGGCATGCTTTCTCCAGCAAAGCTGCATTTCCCAAAGATTCCATAACCTCCCTAAACTTCATGGCCAGTCAGAGACAAAGTGTTCAAAACCCTAAGCCTATGGATAGGTTTTTCCCTTCAAACCACTAGGTGTGTCCTACATGGTTCTAGTTCTTCTGTTTTATTTTATTTTATTTTTCATTTTTAATTATTTTTTAGAAGGTTTGCATTAGAGCTGGCAAGATGACTCAGTGGTAGGGCATTTGCTGCCAAGCCTGACAAGTTGAGTTTGATCCATGAATGATCAACAAGTTGGAAGAAGAAAACCAAGTCCTGATAGTTGTCTTCTGACTTACAAACATAAGGGATGCACAGTGTGAGACCACACACACACACACACACACACACACACACGCGGGGGGAGAGAGAGAGAGAGAGAGAGAGAGAGAGAGAGAGAGAGAGAGAGAGAATAAAAATGTAATAAAATATTTAGGAGCTGGCAGGTGGCTAAGGAAATAAGTGAACTTGCTCCCCAGCCTAGTGATGTTAGTTTGATTCTTGAGAACATGGTGGGAGGAGACACAGGTTGACTCCTCCTCCCAACCTAGTGATGTGGCCATCCTGTTTCTTTTACCTTGGAGAACACAGCATGAGTAAGTTGTCCTCTAAGCTTTACATGAGTGCATGGCACATGTGTGCTCCTTATCCTTACACAACTCACACACGCAAACACACACAGATGTACATTTTTTTCTTTAAAGAAAGTCACATTTATTATGATGCTCATGTTTCTATGTCTCATAGTATTATTCTAAGAATGTAAATTTTATTTTTTCCACGTTTAATTCTGAGTATTTCTGACTCATCTTCCAGTTTACAAACCCTCTCTTCAACTATTTCTAACAAGCTCCTAAATGTCTCTAGTGAGCTTTTAGTTAAATTATTGACATGCAAATGTTCTGCTCTGCTACTTCACAAATACCTGGACTCTAACCATACTGGCATGCTTGTTTTCAACTTCTTTGAACAAATTAAACATAGTTTTGATGTTCTGTCAAAGTTGTGTCTGACAATATCACAAAGATTTAGCTGATAAGTTGAAAATCAAATAGACCATCCTATTTGATATTGGGTTATCATTTTATCTGAAACCACTGTTTTCCTCGGATCTGAGATAATCACCACAATGAATCGGTATTTTATGAAATTCTATACAGTACTACTAAGTGAACTACAAACATACTCATTTTCATGCAGACCTTGTGGTTCAGATCTACAACTCCAGGACCTGTGAAGTTGAGACAGCATAAAACATCCCACCAGGTTCCCTCCTTTTCTCTAACACACTGTACTATTTGTTTGTCTGATGGCTGTTTTCTATAATATCTGAGTCATAAGGGCTTTGTGACCCTTAGCAAGTACAATACATATCCTGACTGTACAGATTATTGGTAAGATGGATTCAAAAGAAAATTAGTCTTTACCATAAAATGATTTCTAATTAACAAAAAAGAAAAATGATGGCAATTTACAACTTGAATCTGCTTTTATTTCTACCATATCATTCTAGTAATGTGATCTTCAGAACTGTTTGTGGCTTTAGCTGTTCAATCCTGTGTCCCTCAACCTTCCCAACCTAGTCCTGAAGTGGCCATCCTGTTCCTCTTACTTTGGAGAAGGCAGGGTGAGGAAGTTAGTTAGGGTCCATTCCCATGGGAAGCTCTTAGGTCTCACACCCAAGGGCACCTTGAAGGTCATATAAGACTTGTTAGTTGAGCAGAATCTTCCCAGCAGGGCTGCTTTGGTATTGAGTTTACCTCTCTGAGGTCTCTTTCTTTCCTGGACTTCATCTGGTAAATCTGTATGAAGCCAGCTCTTGTATGTTTTAAGAAAAATTATAAACCTGAGTAATTTTAGTTAAGTGATAACATAATAGCCTGACATTCCCAGAGCAGAAGGGCTGTCACCATTGTTGCTTCAGATACCTTCCCTTCTCTGGCTTCCTTTTCTCTAGGGAAGACTACACCCTGTAGTATCGAACTGCTATCCACAGCTCACTCATGAGGAACATCTAGATAAACAATGGTTAATGTTTCATTTCAGCTTCTCTTTTTCATAACTGTCCTGGCTACTTTGACGTCAACCTGACACAAGTCGAAGTCATCTGAGAGGAGGGAACCCCAATTGAGAAAAATCCCTTCATAAAATCGGGCTGCAGGCAAGTCTGTAGGATATATCCTTAATCCTAATCCGGGATCGAGGAGGGAGGCCCAGACCATTGTGGGTAGTGCCATCCCTGGCATGATGGTCCTGAGTTCTACAGGAAAACAGACTGAGCAAGCCATGGAAAGCAGGCTAATAAGCAGCACCCTTCCATGGTCTCTGCACCTGCCAGCCCCTGCCTCCAGGTTCCTGCCTGTTTGAGATCCTGACTTCCTTCAATGATGAACATGGATGTGGAAATATAAGACAAATAAATCGTTTCCTTCCCAAGCTGTATTGTTCATGGTATTTCAGCACTACAACAGAAACTCTAAGACAAGAACTAATTTTCTGCTATGTGACTTTGTACATAAAGTTGTGTGTGTTTTTATTTCTGATGTCTGTATATTAGATCATTCAGCCTATCGGTACCTGTTTCAGCACAATTACACTGTTATTTGTCAGGTTGAGAGTCAATCTTTCCGTGGCCTATGTTATTAATTTTGCTTTTTATAAAGTATTATTTTTCTTAAGATTCTAGTAAGTTTGACAGATAGGCCAAAATTAAGCTTTTTCTTTACTTTATGTTTAGCAGAGACCCACAGTCAGGTCAGACTGCAATCTGAGACTAAAGGTAATGTTTTTACATAAACAGCCAGATATTAATATTTTAGAATTTGAGAGCTGATAGTGATCATACTGATTAACTCTGCTTCTGTAGTGCAACAACAATGTGATCAATTAATTATGATAGTGTTCTGATAAAGCTTTATTTATAAAGACAGGAAGTAAGAGTCAATTTGGCCAAACAGTATCCCTTGCTGACCTTTGTTTCAGAGCACAGGAAGTTCCTTGCAGAGAATCCTACCAAAAAGCCCAGGCCCATGTCTTTTGAAAGCTTGATTTAAAATAAAGATTTGGATTTTATGTGTATAAATGTTTGTCTATGTGCATAACATGTATGTATGTGTACCGTGTGTACCATGTACATGTAGTGCCCATAAAGGCCAGAAGAGGGTGTCAAATCCCCGGGAGCTGGAGTTGCAGGTAGTTGTGCTCCATCTCAGGTGGATGCTGGGAACCCAGTGCAAGTTTTGAACATGAGCCTTAACCACTGAGCCAACTCTCCATCCCTACAAGATCAACTTTAAGCTGTTTCCATCCTCCTGAGATTGCCATCTTCTCTGCCCTTTTATACAAACTCTCTAGTTTTTTTTAGGTTTTCACTACTTTGGTTTTTCATTGTATTATCTAAATCTCCTTCATGCATATATTCCTAATCACATTTATAACACACACACACACACAAACACACACACACACACACACACACACACACACACCTGTGTGTCTTTGCTTATACAAACAATAAGCAATGAGATATATGTGTGTGTGTGTGTGTGTGTGTACCCCTGTGAGGCAAGCTAGTGTTTAATTTAAAAAGTCTCTATGAAGCCATCATTTTCTGTAAATAAATCTGAAACTTCATGATGAAAACCTGAATCCTATTTTTTAATGTCACACTTATGGGAAAAACCAAATGAAGGGTTTGCTTCAAAATTCTTCATAATATCATGTGTGTGACTGCGTGAGCAAACCCACTGGAATGGAAATTGCTTACACTGAATATGAGCCTCCTCCTCTGAGTGTTGTGGCCTTCACCACAAGCTAGTAATTACTGCCCAGAATGTGGAGAAACTTCTCAGTTCAACAACTGTTTGGAACAATCTACCATTTTGTTGAAACATACGTCAAGAACTGGTCATGGTTTCGTCTTTATTATCCAGAAGGCTCCTACCTCTTTCAATATGAAATAAATGCACGTGAGAGTTAATGACCCTATGTCTTCTAGCAAATCCATTAAGATGAACAGTGCATTGGATGTCATACTGGGCTAGAGCGAGAACAAGAGAAGAGAAGATGTGTGTGTGTGTGTGTGTGTGTGTGTGTGTGTGTGTGTGTGTGTGTAACTAATCCAATCAGCTGACCATATGAGAATGTCAGAAACACAGGAAAACACTACTATAACTTTTATCAACAGAAGAGTGGACAACTGGAAGAACCCAGTCAGAGAGTCCATCTGAGAGGGCAGGGAACCCTTCCCCACAGTTCACCACTAACATCTGATTTTAAATTAAGATGATCAAATATGAGCTGCTGTAAGATTAACTTCTTGTTTTCACTGAAGTAAGCATCCCTGAGTGTAATAATTCATCATAACTGTTCCTGATGCAGTGGCATCACATTATATGAATGGGCTAGAAACAATAACTTCTTCCTTCTATGCTCATTAAAGAAGTTTCTAGTCTCTTGTTGCTGCAGATGATGCTAAGGTAGTCCTTCCTATTCATGTACTCAAGAGTGGTGTTTGAATGTCACTATGTATGTGGGTATTTGAAAAAGACCCACGGGGACACAGTAGAGAACAAACAAACAGCTTCTGGATTTGTTTGGTCAAATAAAATTTTTTTTTAGAATGCATATATCAAAATCACTCAATTATTTAAAAAGAAATCAAAAACACAAAAGGAAATCACTCAATGGTTGAAATAAATGTCAATTTATTCTTCGTGTTTAACTAGTTCATTTAAAAAATTATAACCAGTTCTAATAGAAATTGACGTGTATTAAGTTTTCTCAGTAAGAGAACCAACTGAATTAGTGAGTAGCCTGTCTTTAACTCTTGAGCCAGCTGAAACTATAAAAGAGGTGGCTTCATGTATATGCTATATGTATTCATTTTCTCAAGAATTAACTGTGGTGTTCACCAATATAAGCAACTGAGGTCTCAAAGATACATTGTGATTCTTTCTCTGCTGTTAAATGTATGTGTTAAATATGCATTTCTTTTAAGTTTGTAATTTAGTTTGTTACCCAGAGACTCAATGGGGACACAGAAAACTTTAATTATATGTCTTTTCCTCTGCACATGAGTAGTACTAGTTGGCACCATACCACAGGAGCCAAGGAAAGAAACAATTTTGCTTACCCTGTATCTAACATGATGCTTGGAATTCAGATAGCACTGAGTAAAAATCTACTCATCTCCCTTCCTCTTGGGGCAGCTAAAGGTTTCCAACACCTTGGCTAGAAAAGATAAGTGTCAACTGAGACTTCATTTCTAAAGCAGCATCTTTCACAGTGGCCTGTCAGCCACTCATCAGGAAAGCTTCCAGAGGCTACGGGGAGGGTTTCAGAACAGAACAACAAATCAGAGAGTCTGTTTGTAAGTTCAAGGCCCTGTGGTGGGGTATTGTGGCTTGACATTAGCCATCTATTTGAGAATTTGTAGACACTGTTTTCCCTGGCTCTTCATGAACCGTCCTACTTATAGACACTCACGTGGATTTGTCAGGCAAACTGTATGCAGAAGCCATCTTCCTCTTCATCATCTGGCAGAGCCCTGGATGCTGGACCACCAGTGGCTAGTGAGTATCTATCGGTAACCCTGGTACTCTGTGCACATGCGTCAGTTGCTTTCCTTCGTCCCCAGCAGAACTTTGTTTCCTCACCTGGTTGTTTTGGGTTCACAGCACCTGATAAAGGGTCAGTTTCTGTGTCTGTCCCCTCCTGACATTTTGAGGTCATCGAGTGGACTTTTATTGATATAACCAGGCATTTGGTAATAATTCCATTTTAATTTCTTTCATGAGAAGGATTCTCGTTCTTGTAGCAGAACCTTCTTTTCTCATAACGTTGCTTGGTGCTTCCAGGCTAGGAAAAGGTCTGAGGGTACTGCGTGAGAAGCACAATTCATAAAGATCCATCCCAAATGACAGTGATTGATTAAAATATGATTCTCTTTAATAAAGAATAATATCTCATATAGATCAAAGTATTTAGCACAACACACAAATAAAAAATAATAATAAGCTCAGAGCTTGGCATGTTGGGAGTCAGGAAAATTAACAGATGCCATTACCAGTACTGAACCATACCTGACAACTCATGGCTTAGAGTCTTTGTTAACAAAAGAGTGTGTTATCTATCAAAAAGACTCCCCTAGATCAGTCCAGAGGACTCTTGTCTTTCTAAGCCTATCACATCTTAATTCTTTGTTTATTTGAGACGCTTCTTGGACCTGCCTCATTTTCATTGCATCCTTAATTACAGAGTCTGTGATTAAAAACAGCAAACCTGTATTTTGAGAAGAAAATGAGCTGTGATTTCAGTTGGAAGCAGTAATCTCCCTATGGCAGAGCATATTAACCTCTTCTCTGCCCTGCTTATAAACTCATAAGAAACTTCAATCCAGGTCTGCTGTGTATGCCACGCTGTAGAAGACCGAAGGGCATTTATCTCCATCCTTACATCAGGGAGCTACCCTCTGAAGTGAAGGCATGGCTGACCTCAAATGGATCTGTATGAGTGACAACTAAAACTACCAGACATATTGGTCAGACTTGAGCTTATAAGACATCAAAGCCCACTCCCACTGGTACACACTTTCTCAAATAAAGGCATACCTACTCCAACAAGGCCACAACTTCTAATAGTACCATTCCCTGTGGGCCAAGCATTCATGCACATGAGTCTATGAGTCAAATGATCACAGTGACTAATGAGAAGTAACACCAACATCACATAGCAAGCCAAGTTCCTGAAACATGTTTTTGGGGAAAAAGGCTTCTTTGCAAAGCCAGGTAATGTAGTAGGCAGATATGAGACCCACCAGTTGTACAAGTCTCAGCATGAGGACTAGGAAAAGAAAGTAACAGGGTAGTCACAAGCACAGTGACTCTACTGGAAGAATCCAGAGAAAGCAGAAACCCATGGAGTGTTTGATAAAGAATCCGAGGGAACTCAAATGCCTGAAAAATTCCTGGGGACACAGGAATAACTCAAAGTGCATATGAAGACAACTCAGGATGTGGATAAGAATTCAGAATGATTGATGAGAACACGGAAAGAGGGGAAAAGAGGAGAGGATACGAGAAGAGAAAAGAGAGAGGAGAGAGGAGACAGAGAGAGAGAGAGAGAGAGACAGAGAGAGAGAGACAGAGAGAGAGAGACAGAGAGAGAGAGACAGAGAGAGAGATTTTTTGATAAAAAAACAAATAGAAACCCTAGAAATGAAGATCTTAATGAGTCAAACTGAAACCAAAACCATTTGGTTGTTGGCCTCAGCCCATCAAAAAGGGGGCAGGAGTAAAAGATAAAAGAGGTATAACAGAAAAGAAAGAAACAAACAAAATGCTGCAGGATCTTTCCTGACCATTGTCTTTGCAGTGGAGCTCTATGATTGGGCAGTAGGAGAGGTAGGTGGAGCTAGGAGTTGGGAGGAGGAAGGAACAGGGAAGAAGAAGAAGAGAAAGAGGAAGGAGAGGAAAGATGGTGGCAGACGTTCTAGTCTCTGGCAGTCTTGGGTAGTCATTCATATCAAAGTGTTAGATATTGGGATAACAATTCTAATTATGTGGGGATCGTGTGTATTGAGTATTTGCTGATATACAAATCCATTCGATAATCTTTAAGCATTAAGAGTCTTCTTTCTACCGGGTACCTCGAGGATGGCAGCTATTGTCTGGGGTTGAGCCTAGCAGTTCACCTTTTCAAATACATCCCGCTACAAAAAACAAACAAATAAACCTAATCTTCAAGAGAACAGCCGAGGGCTTAAGGACACCAGTCAGCAGACAAGTATGAGAACTGTTGGAATGGCTGAAGGAGAAGAAGGTAAACACTTGGGAGGAAAGGTTCTGGGATGTATTGGTTGTGATAGCAGCAAGGTCTTTTCTAAGCCAGAGAAGGATGATACAGTCAAACCATAATATGTAAAAGAATCTTGAGAGCTTTGTGAGAAACTATGAAACTCTCGAGACCAAACAGAACCCCTCCAGAGAAACAAGAACAAAAGAGAATAGAGGCCACCGAACAAGTTTGAAGGTTAATGCCTGTGGGAGTCCAGAGTCAGGAGTGAGAGGCAACCTGTGTAGTGAACACATTAACGTCATTATACAGCCAGCTACACAAAGAAGACACTGAGAAAAATAAGACAGTATGGTATTGTGGCTTGTATGAGAATGTCCCCTGTAGGATCACATATTTGAGTGCTTTGTCACCAGAGAGTAAAACTGCTCAGGAAGGATAAAGAGGTATGGCTTTGCTGGGGAAAGTATGTCACTGGAGGTGGGTGTTGAGGATTCAAAAGCTCACCTCATGTCTAATATCTCTTCTCTTCTCTTCTCTTCTCTTCTCTTCTCTTCTCTTCTCTTCTCT
>NW_021604564.1:22919646-22940375 GCF_004785775.1 Grammomys surdaster | reverse complement strand
CCCTGTGAATCAGGATGTACACCTCAACTACTGTTCCAGTGCCATGCCTGTCTGCTTTTTGACACAACAATCATGAACTAAGCCTGTAAAACTGTAAGGAAGCCCCCCAATTAATAGACTAATCTCTCCAATTAAATGATACAGACTACATTGATGAGTTACTAAGCATGGTCTCATAATGAACTGCCTACAAGAAACCTACTTCATCAATAAAAATGCACACGGGCTGGAAACAATGGGTAGACATGAGGTTCTGATTGACAAGAGGTCCAAGGTAACCAGGAACTTCTATAATTATATGGAAAATTGGGAGACAAGACTTCAAGAGAAACAAGCTTTCCTCTAGAAGCCAAGGCATTAGTTAAACATGAGGATACAAATGAAAGTATCTGTGCCCCTCACAGTGGTGTAGGAAGTTTACAAAATCTACACTATTAGGCTAAAGTAAGAAATGGACTTTAACACAATCATGGTGTGCTTTGCATTACCCACTGTCACTAACAGACAGATGATCCAACTGGAAATTAATAAGGAAATACCATGATCAAACTGTACCACAGACTCATCAGACACTTACCAAACAATCTGTGTACCAGTTGGGAGATGCTTCTCTAGAGAGGGTCTTATGATAGGCCACACATCTTAACAGAATTAAACACTTGAAATCATAAATTTGATTCTTTTCTGACCACTGTAAAATAAAATGAGAAGTGAACACTGACAGATGGTTTATGTTTCACATAACTCTCAGGACAACAACCAAGACAATGCACCACGAATAAATCACTCCACACACACACCCCCTCCCAACCTCTGACAAGTCAGGGGACACTTAAAATGTTCTCAGTACAAGAAGGAGGAAAGGAAAACAAAACACATTGAAATTGTGGGTGCAGAAGCAGAGTGCTGAGGGACAGTCTCCTGTGTCTACAGTGAAGAGGTAAACTGTCCACATGAATGGCTTGCTGACTCAGTTCAGGGAACTAGAAATGTAAGAACCAAACTCCAAATCAGCAGAAGGGAAGATACTGGGACAGAGTAGAGCAAAGCCTTTCAACACATGGGAGAAAAGCAATGAATGAATTCCACATTCTTGGAAAGATAAAGAAAACAGACAAGCTCTTAGCTAGACCAATAAAGACTGAAAGGGGAAACCAAAATGAATGAAACTAAAGACTGGAGTCCCTGTCCCAGAAACACCAATGCTGTGGAGGTCATTACAGCATGAGTTTGCTAACCAATGAGAAAAACCTGGCTGAGGGCGGGCAAAGCACTTGCCACACAGGCACAGAGATCTGACTTCAGTGCTTAGAACAGCCATGATGGTATGCATTCAAAACCAGCTCTGGACATGTGGAGATAAGCAGTTCCTGAGGCTCACTGGCTATAGAGCCCAGCCTCTTGGTGAGGACCAAGCCAGTGGAATACTATGATTCAAAATGAATTACTTATTTTAAAGGTAGGCCTTACCTAAGGAATGACACCTAAGGCTATCTCTGCCTTCCAATTTGTGCGCACACAAGCACACATACACACACACATGAAGATACCAACAAATGCTCACCCATACAATCTACATATGCACATACACACAAATTAGAAAATTTGAAAGAAATGAATAAATTTTAAAACATGTATGACCTACCAAATTGCCAGGACACAGAGGCCTGAATAGATCAGTACTGGGTAAGGAGGTTGAATAAACAATGAAAAAACTAGAATAGAGAAGTTCCAGATGACTCTGCAGATGAATGATACCAAACTCTTCAAGAGCTGGTGACAATTCTTCTGTCATGCTGTATCACAGAACTGACTGAGAGTAAAAGAAATTTATCAAAAACATTCTGAGATAACCATATTACCCCAGCCAAGTTCAGACAAGGACACAAGGTGTGAAAAATATGGGGACATACCACAATGAACAGATTCAAATGTTCTCAATGAAAGACTAGCAAATAGCAGGCATGGTGGTAACGTAGAAGACAGAGAGTCCAAGGCCAGCCTGGTTTATAAGGTGAGTTTCAAGCTACCAGGGCTACACAGTAAAACCCTGTCTACAAAACAAATCAACAAACAAAAACAAAACCAAGAAAGCTAGAGAAATGACTTCACAGTTAAGAGTACTTGCTGCTCTTGCAGGAGACCAGGGTTCAGTTCCTAGTACCCACATGGCAGCTCACAACCATCTTTAACTGCAGGCCCAGAAGAACCAGTGCCTACTCCTGTCCTCTTTGGGTACTGGGCATGCGCTTGGCACACACGCATACATGCAGGCAAACACACAAACAAATACAATAAAAACAAATCTTTAAAACACCAAAAAAAGAGACCAGACAGCCACAACAAAAGAGTGTGACAAACAGAACCCCCTGTGGTTTTGCCCTGCTGCCTGCCTGTCCCCTGTTTGCTGTTCCTGGTTAGTCTTAAATCTTTTGTGCTTCTCAGGATTTCAACAGAACATTCGTGTGTTCCCTTCTTCTCCCCTTGCATGTGTTCTGAGTTTTATTCTAGACTTTTCAACATTCACAATAAATAATGAGAATAAAACAGCACCATAGAGTTTTCCTGACAGCATAATCCTTTATATAAAAAGCTTCCTAGTCCTTCTGTTCTTCTTTTGCTTTATGATGCCAGTCATTTCCTACATCAATTTTAATTACATACACATGTATATGTACAGCATACTTATATAACTCAAAAGTGTCATCCCTTTCACTATTTTGTCTAAACATGTATCGTAGATAAGAATAAAAATGATGAGCATCAATTTTATCTTCATGCAACCTACATTTCTGTCCTGTGCATGTACACATGTGTGCAGTGTCTGAGGAGGCCAAAGAAGGCATCAGATCTCCTGGATCCAGGGTCATAGTGGTTGTGAGTCACCACATGGGACTTGGGATCTAAACTCTAGCCCTCACCAAGAGCAGCCGATGCTCTTACCACTATACCATCTTTGCAGCATCTGTATTTCTGACCTACATCTTTTTTTCTCTTCTCTAACGGATTTTTAAATAATGTTTTAAATGTATTCTTGGAACATTTCGTAAATGCATACAGTGTATTTTGATGTCACTCACTCTCCTTGCTTCTTCTCTTCAACACCCAGCCCTTTCTCAGACCTACCAACCTGCCTCCTTTTAAATTCCATGTTGTCTTTTTATGTTATTAGGATCACTTAGTGTCACTTAGTACTGAGCTTGGGCTGTTGAGTTTTGCTCTGTTGCTATGTATTGGAATACTAAACTCTGTACCCTAAGGTCTAGGCCTATGAGTGAATTTTCATGTTTACAAGCTTTCATTTTACAAGCCTTGTTCCTTGATTTAAATGATTGGTTAAATAAAAATTAGCTATAGCCAATTACTGGAGGGATTAGAGGTAAGTGGGGTTTGAGTTACATGTTTGGAGATGGAGAAGAGAGAGAGGAGTGAGGAAAGTTCAGAGGGAGAAACAGGACAAATGAGAGGAGAGGAGGAAACTGCCTGAGGAGAGATGAACCATAAGGATGTGACCAGGAGAAATAACTAGTGTCTAGGGTACACTGCTGGGGAGGTAGCAAGGCCAGCAGTTAGAAGAGTAAATTAGGGATTAAAGCCCCAGTAATTGTCAAAGCCAGATAAAATAACCATAGTCTGAGTCTCATTTATTTGTAAGCTGGTTGGGGATATGCTTAAAGTGGATTACTACAATTGGCATGGGGACATCCAGTGGGGCAAGGATGGCTGGCAAAGAATAGCTCCCCTCCCTCATCAGCCGTTACCTGCTGGTAACTCCACAGCTAAGGGTGGCTCTCTTCAATAACTTAGTTCACACTTTTGGGTTGGTGGGTTACTAGAAACAAACTTTGAGGAGTTTGTTTGTTTGATTGTTAACCTTGTTTCTGGTGTTAGAGGAGGGAAAGTCTAAATGACAAATTTGTTTCATCTTTTCTCCTGTGTTTTTAAGATGCTAGAGAACATTCTCTTTCTTGCTCTATTAGATCTGCGGCATTCTTATTTCCTCCAGCTTATTGCTGAAGGCTTTCCCCCTTATCTTTGCATTTCTAAAATATGATTATTTCTTACTTAAGCCCAGGGTTTCCTCTCACTTTCCCAACTAACACTTCCCTCCTAGCACCCAGGATCTGAGCTTTTCTGCTGGAAGAGAACCTGCTTTAAATATTTAAGTATTTAAATATCTCCATTCCTTCAGGTACCTGACATTCTTGCTATGAGAAAACTGCATACTTCACAGTGGCCCACAGTTCTGGGATACTCTGCTTTCTTTCAGGATAGTGGAACTTAAACCAGTTCTACTCTGATTTAGATGTGTTTGTTTTCTCAGGCTTAATGGCGTTTCTCACTCTGCCATGTCTACCAAGGAGAGCATCAGATGCTCACGATTGCTTGAGCCCTTTGCCATCTACTGGTGCTTTCTGCTTCTTAGAGTCTCTCTCACTGTTCACATCCTCCTCAGTTGCTTTACTTACCATCCCATTCATGTGATCTGTCTTAGGCCTCAGCATCTGCACCTGTCCCACATGATTATTTTAGGACAGACACACACACACACACTGACACATACACACACACTGATACACATACAATGGTCTCACACACATACACATGTATGCTCCCCCCACACACATCTTTTCATATACACAAACTCACAGATACACACACTCTCACGTGTTCACACACATACTCTTGTACACTCACAGTCTCACACACACACACACACACCTTGGCACACTATAGCAAGTAAATGATACATAGAATGCCATGTAGTAATCTATATCAATAATCAGGCCTCATTCTCAGGAGACTGTAGCACCCCATTGTGCCTTCATGTTTGTTCCTTGGGTGCTTGATGGTCTGGCTGTCAGCACAGAAGACTACCCTCTGGGCAGTTGTGACAGCAGAACCCCACATCAGAATAGAGAATCCTGAAGGTCCTAAATGAACATCATGTCTGACCTGGCTCCAGAGGAGGACTCACCCCTAACTTTGCTGACAGCTGCTGTCTTCCCTGTTCTCTCAACCTGTGCTTGACATACACTGATTTGAGAGGGGGAGATCAGAAGAGAGGGGAAGAGAGAGAAATGGAGACAGGGAGAAAAAGAAAGAGATGGAGATGGGAAGACAGAGGAGAATGAGACATTGAGAGGAAGAGAAATATTTAATTCAGACTGATGCTATGACTTCATATAACCCTAAGTATCTCCTGATAGTCTTCAAAGTTAGTGATTCAGCATCTGGTCATCTAATTAGATAACTAATTAATTTTGGACTGGGGGATAGAAACCAAACCTTTGTCTTGCTAGGATAGCACTTTACCCTAGCATTCTTCATTTTTAGTCTCACTATGGAGCCCAGGCTAGCCGGGAACTCATCATCTTCCTGCCTCAGTCTCCCACAGACTGAGCTTGTAGGTACACAATCACTCCTGGAGACACATGAATTTTAAGGGATCACAGTTCAGTCTAGAGATGTCAGCCAGAGTACACTGCCAGTTACAGCTATTTCCCAAGAATTCAATATCATCACTTGTAAAGACTGGTTATTCTACATATCTAACATGTTATTACCCTACTCAACAAAATTTTAAAAAATTATTCTCTATGGTTTTTGGATATGTGGGACCCACTGGCCACCGCTCTTCATATTTAAATTGTGACAGTGGTTAAGCTAAATTATCTTATTTAATCCTTTATAACGTATGGAATCCAGATGCCCAACTCATTTCCTAGGCAAGGCTATTGACACTCAAGAGGAGACCCCAGGTCCTCTGTGTTCCCACAGCTCTGGGGTCTGTCTGCTTCTACAGTCAGTGCCCTTGGTGACCCTCGGCCACACTCTGGTTACTTCTCTTCAGATAGCAAAGTCAAGGACTACCCTATGCACTGTTTATTGATAAGGTAATCTGTGGGGCAGTGGGCTATGAGAAAGCCAGAAAGCTTGGTAGAAATCTTCGATGCCCCGGAGACCTTGGCCTGAAAAGGGTCACAGGATGAAAGGTTGCTTCAGATTTCCCACGCCATATGGCCCTCTTAGCTTCCGCTTCCCACAAAGAGACCCGTGACCCTTATCACATAGGATAACACCTCCATGCAAATAAGGCATCCCCAAACCCTCAAGCGAAACCAATAGGGGCTACCTGTTCTTTCCCCGAAACTGTATATATATAACTCCAGAGCTCAAATTAAAGGACTACTGCTGTGTGGTGCAAGGTCTCCTGCTGTCGGAGTGCTTTCGAGATCCCTCGCCAGGCCAGTCGCGCATTTCAAAGGACAACTCTCTCCTCTCTCCTCAGTGGGAAGAGCGAGCTGAACTGAAGGGGCTGAAACACCTTTCTTCCGTAGGCTCTCACGAGCTACCCCTGGAAGGAGAGAACTAAAAGAGCTAATAACACTTTCTCGCTTTTGGGGACTGGGACAGAGGTCCCACTCTGCGCGACTGAAAGGCGTGTTTGTGCTGTGCCCTGGTTCACAGTTGCGCTCTCCTTCATCGCCGCCCCCACCTCTGGGGTTTTCTGGTGACCAGAGGCCGTCGTGGAGCACGAGCCCTGCCCCGCTGTCTGCCGAAGGCCCTGGGCCAGCTTGGCCGGCTCCTTCCATGCCCCGGACCCCGGAGTCTGCTCGCCCACCCCCGCTGGCCCGGCCTGGAGCTGACGCCATCCGCTGCCGACCCCAGTTGTGGTGGGTCCATCAGCCCGCGATCTCTAGGCGCAAGCACTGCCCGACAGTAATCAACACATTCCATTGTGGTTAGAATTCACTACAAGATGCTGTTCTCCAGATGGACCACTGATTTCTGTAAGAATGAACAGCAGAGGTGAGACAGAAATGAGAACATTTTCTGGGCTATCCCATGTAAATGCCTCAGAGAACTGAGAAGGATGTAGTTTTCTTCCTTTTTAGGATCTAAATTATCACACATTCTTAGCATTCATATACATATATGCAAACATTCTTTAAGGCAAAGACAAGCACCTTCATTTGAAACAGGCTGTTTGGTTCTCTACTTCTAACTTGGTTTAAGGCCTCCAAAATGAGTTAACAGAAATACAAAGTAATACTTAGCGTAAAATGGCATAATAACCCTGAAATCTCATATGTGGGCCTTCCTCTCGGTTAGGCCAAAATGACAAAAAAGCAGGCTTTTAAAGTGTATTTTTCCCTGAAGCCACATGGTGGCAGGTTTGTCCTTAAGAATGGGGACTCCACACAGATCTTGGTTACTTTTTCTCCTTTGCATGTCTAATAGAAGTGGAAAGTCACACTGAATGACATCTTCTTTTTCTCTTGCTGCTCTGGTCCCTGTGTCTTGTAGGCCTGGTAAGTTCTCCAGTTTCATTCTGAGCAGTAAGCACTTAGATAAAGGCTAATGGCTTCCTGTGTGCTAAGTCTGGACATCTGGGACACAGAAGAAATTTGCCTGGCTTCCCTTTCCTGAGAGCCCAGCCCAACCTCGGTGCCTGCTTGGGCATGTGGCTCCTGCCCTGTGACCTTGTGAATTCATAGACCTTTCTGAATTGCATCTCCATGGATGCTCACGCAGAGAACAGCTGGACATCTGGCTTCTCTCTCTGTGGCCTCTACTTAGGTAAAAATTCATAAATGCCCAGAATTTTACCTCATAGATAAAAGGTCAACATTTATCTTAGCCCCCAGGTCTCCCTTTCTCACAGGTCATCTGGGAAAGGTCCCCTCCCCAAAGCTCATAACCATTGTAGCAAGTGCCCATTTAGTACCTGGTGACCACTTCCTTCTCTTTGACACTCTTCTGAGTCACCATGAAAACAAACCTTGAGCCTGTCCATGAGAAATCTAGAGTAGGTTAGTTACAGTGGAGAGACTCACCCTAAATGGGAAGCATCTATGACCCTGGGCTGAAAAAAAAAAGGAAGAAAGTGAGCCGAGTGCGAGCATTCAAGCCTCTCTGCTTCCTGACTCCACCTGTGATGTGACCAGCTAGCTGCTATGGCTTTTTCCACCATGGCAGACTGTCTGCCTTGAACTGTAAGCTAGAATAATCTGCCCTTCCTTAATTTGCTTTTTGTCAAGTGTTTATCACTTCAACCAGCACTATTGTGACTGTACAATAGTTAATAGTCTTGACTTTTTAGATAAATACAATATCCCACAATATAGAGCACTTTTGGATCAATATCCTATCTAGAATTATATTTGCATATGATAAACATAAATCTAGGATCTGTTAGCATTCTGTCTAAACTCCACCCCCACAGCCCCTGGCAACAGCCAGGTAGGCCTGGCCCACTCTAAAAGGGGCTGCTTGCCCCCTCCTCTCTCTTGCTCTCTTGCTCTCTCTTGCTCTTGCCCTCTTGCCCTCTTGATCCCTCTGTCCCTTCACCTCTCCCTCTTCCCTTCCCCCTCTCTCCACATGCTCATGGCCGGCCTCTACTTCTCCTCTCTTTCTCTCTCTGCCTCTCTCTGCCTCTACTACCCTCTTAACTCCCCTCCCCATGCCCTGAATAAACTCTATTCTCTGCTATACCAGTGTGTCACTGGTCCCTCAGGGGGAAGAGATGCCTCGGCATGGTACCGCTGAGACATCACCTTCCCCCATACCTCACCACACACACACAGAACATATTCTCATTCTCTTTATCTTTTTATAAACACACCAGGATCTGCTTGGTTGAGAGTGTTTTATGTCATCTTTTAATTTATTTATAAACATACTCAAAACATTTGAGCACTAGCATAGAATATTTTTAAAAATCAATTTAATATACTTGAGGTTATTGAGTTTTCTAGTTTCCCGGTTCTGGGCAGAGATTGGTGCAATCCTTCAGTCGGGGGTCAGGTTGGGTGCCTAAAAACCAGCTGTGACAGTCTTTACACCAGAGCAAGGGGCATACACACAAGCTTGACTCCATTTGCTACATCTCTACTCACTCCCTCTGAGGCAAGCTTTCTGGTGCCAAAGGTTTATTACATCAAAAATTTGAGTACCTGTTTAATGTAACTTAAAAGACATTCAGCAATACTATAAGAATGTGCAGTTCAAATGGAAATGTCTGTCACACTGAGTCTTATACAATTTGGATAACTATGAAATTCTGATGTACATATGTATTCAGTGAACTAATATGAAGTATTAAGTAAAATCAGACGCAAATTTATTCCATTTGTCTTCTGACAAGTTCTTTATTAGATTTTCGTGTAGATTGAATTAATTGGGTTTATAATGAAAGACTATTAGGTAGCTACCGCCTTACTTGAGCGTCTTATCTCTTAATCTTAGATTTTCAAAGACCTCTGCATTCAGAGCTGCAAGTACAGGGTTCTGTAAGACAAGATTAAAAAAAAAAAAAAGAACGAATAGAGTGACAGGCATGTGCTTCCAGTGATCCCTGTCTTGGAGTCTATACTGAAGCTGTCTCCTTTACACATGAACACATATATCTATACATTTGTCTTTCTAGGATCTGTATCTTTAAAAGTTTTTAAATCTAATATGCCATGGTAATTATTCCAGATTAGCATATGACCTAGTTTGATTTCTTCTTGCTGTGATGAAAAAACAACAGGACAAAACCAATGTAGGAAGAAAAGAGTTTATTTGGCTTACAGGCTATAGGTCATCAAGGGAAGCCAGGGGCAGGAACTCAAGTAGGAAACTGGAGGCAAAAACTGAAGCAGAAACCTTGGAAGAATGCTGCTATCTGGCTTACCCTCAGACTCAAGGTCAGCTAGCTTCTTTATATATCCCAGGACCACATGCCTAGGGTGGTACATGCCACACCAGGCTGGGCCTTTTTATATCAATTAGCAATTAAGGAAATGCCCCACACCCATGGCCACAGGCTAATATGGAAGTAATTCCTCAGCTGATACTTGTGTGTCAAATTGACACCAAGATTAGCCATTGCAGTATAGAACTTGACATAAGTCCACTTTCTTGCTAAATGCCCTTGGAACTGCATGTATTTTAAAACTGAGGTCTGGGGACAAAGTAACACAAGGTCAATGGTGGATAGTATTATAGCATTTCTGACTGAGTTTTGGGGAACACGTTCTAGTCAGTTCTTCCACATTTCTCTAGGGGCCTGAAGAAAGACTCCACTAAATGGGGAAGAAAAAATAGAATAATATGACTGTGGTTAAGTCTGGAAGCTTGCTTTATTTTCAGACAAATCTGTTTTTAAGTCTGGAAGTAGGATTGTGTATCTTTATAGCTTCTTGAATCCTTCTTTAAATATTACTAATAAACCATACATTTAAAACTCTGTAGTCTGGTGCTGGACTGGATGAAGCAGGGAGAGTCAGCTTAAGGGACAGACCCTTCTCTGGAACTCTGATGGAGTCAGAAATGGCACAGCATCCTGGGTAAGCAAAGGTGTGTGAAATGATGCTTCTTCATGTCTTCTGATGGCTGAATATAAATCAGGCCTAGAGCTGCTTTCTACTTTCTGATCAAACCCTGACATGAAGGCACCATATGACAGACAGACATCCTGTATTCACAGGGAGAACTTTACACACATGTTGGGAGATGTACTGAGTCATCTGAAGAAGGGCAGAGTTGAAATTCTCTGTTGAGACTGGAGAGCAGTGGAGAGAACATCTGTCAGGGCATGCTTCAGCCTTCTAGCCTGTAGAAACAAGCCCAGTGATTCAGGCTGCCCACACTTTTCATTGACATGGGGGAACAAGAACGCCCTCCATCTCTGGATGGATTCCCATTCTCTGAAAGACTCTGAGGCACTGGCTGTGATTCATATATAGTGGTTGTGAAAAGGTAGGATGTCTTTATGCTTTCATGATGTATATAATGAGATATATTTTATTTTTTGAATATTATGTATTAATTTATTTTCTATGTGTTTGTGCATATGTGGATTATGCTTATGGAGGACAGAAGACAACTTGCAGGAATCTCTTTCCTTCCACCATCTGGGTTTTAGAAGTTAGATCTAGTTCTCCCTCCCAGCCCCACACTCCCAGAAATAAGACTCAGACTCAAAATATATTTACAAATACCTTGGCCATATAGCTTTGTTCTTCTCTGAGTAGAATCATAACAAGATAACCCAATCATTCTAACCTATGTTCTGTCATGTGGCCGGTTACCTGTGGTCAGGTACCATGTGTCCATCTTGTTACATCATCCCTGGTGAATTTTTCCATCCCTGGCTCTATCCTAGAATTCTTTCTACTTCCTGGATGCCCCACCTTCTATTTCCTGCCTAAGCTATAGGGCACAGTCTTTTTAATTGACAGGTGACACATCCATACAACACACAAGATATTCTCTCTACAATGAGTTCCAAAGGATCAAACTCAGTCATAGGTTCGGCAATCCTCTCTGTAAAGCCACCTCAGTGGCTGAGAGAAGACATTCTTTTAAAAACAATTCCATCTCTTTGCCCTCATTAGGTATCAGATGGTCAGAGAACACAAAAGCCCATGTAAACTGTCTCCCATAATTGGGCCCTGGCCTATGCTTCCCCGTGTACATGGCTGTGGAAAGGTGGAGTGTCTCAGATGTGTAGATACAGTCACCTATGCCTCCAAAGAGATTTCAAGAGAACACTCTGGAGATTTGGGCCACTCTCCACTCTTAGTGATAAAGCACACCAATGGAGGGAGGAGGGGATTTCTTGGCTTGCAGTTGGAGGGTGCAATCTGTCACCGTAGAGAAAACATGGTGGTCAGAGCTGAAAGCAGCTCGTCATGTTACAACCTTCATCAGCGTACAAAGACAGATGAAGGCTTATGCTCAGATAGCTTTGTGTATAGTACAGGAGCTCAGTCTAGGGAATCGCCCCCCATATCTAAGGTGGTTCTCCCCTTTCAATTAACATCCTCCCAATAGTCCATCACAGGCATACCCAGAGACACCACTTGTTTCACAAGTGATTCTGTATCCTCTCCAGTTGGAAATCAATATAAATGTCACGTCAATAAACTGGTTATTTTTTAAAGTATTGGTGTGCTCTTCCATTTTAATAGTTTACTCAACAACACCAACAAAATCCAAGGTGCTTTGTAGAAATGAGTAAATGACAAGTTTACCCATAAAATCCATATGATGAGAGAGAGAGAGATACTTATTTAAAACTTGAAACTGGAATTTGTTCCAAGATTTTCTCTACACATGAGTCTTAAGCTCAATTAAGAACTGATCCATTTCCAGGAGAGTCTCCTGCTGCTCTTGAGCTCCTATGAGGGTTGTTCTACACTGTATAGTGGTTTGGAAAATGATTTCTAGGACTTCAAGGCACTGCTGTGTCTCATTGATGTATTTCTCAAATGTTTCTTGAGTAACACAACTGTATATGTGATGGGGCTTTAGCTGTGAATCTGTAAAATCAATACCATTTCTCACTTCCTTTTCTGACCCCAGCTCCACTTTCAGACAGTCACTTCTCAAAGAAAAGGCAGAGGAACTCTGGTGAAAAGAAACCAAGTCATGTCTTTTCTGTCCAGAACCAAGGCTTCCTGTCTCACCTGGTTAAAAACCAGTCTTTCACAGACTGCCAAGTCTCCAGCTGACCTAGCTTACCTCTGTTTCTACATCCTGCTGCCCGGAAACTCCCTTGGCTCCAGCCATGCTTGCTCCCTTTTTCCAGAAGAACACTTGTGGCCACAGGTGGCTTGGAGTGTTTGCACTTCCATATCCTCTGCTGGGAATACCCCTCTGCCACCTCACACACCTGCACTCTCAAGAACTCCAAGGAGGTGCTCAGCTGCTGTCTCCCATGTATGCCTCTAAAAACATGTCAAATGATGCCCACAGCACTCTGTCTGGATTTCGATTTTGCTTATTGCTTGAGCCCACCTTCTTCTGTATAATGCTGTGAAACCAGACTCTTTTGACCAAGTTATTCACAGCTAAGCTCCAGTGCAGACCAGAATGCATGCATTTAGGAGGGGTAACAGCACAGATATCTGTTGAGTGTTAGAACGACAAGGAGTAGAATCTAAGTTGATGAGGCCAGTTGACTTCATGTGAAATGGGATCGATCTTCCAGATGCGGCATCTGTCAGCTGACGTTGTGGAAGCTGTTGCACGTGCACATCAGGGCGAACCTTAAGATAGGTTTTCATGTGTCGATAGGTTTAGGGTTAGCATTAAGAAAGGTTGAGGCTAGCAGGAACTGAGTGTAGATTGCAGAGATCCCTTAGACCACATGAACATCAAGCGTGGGTGAGGAGGTGTGATGGTTTGTATATGCTCAGCCCAGGGAGTGGCACTATTCGAAGGTGTGGCCCTGTGGGAGTAAGTGTGTCACCGTGTGTGTCAGCTTCAAGACTGTCCTCCTAGCTGCCTGGAAGTCAGTATTCTGCTAGCAGCCTTCAGATGAAGATGTCGAATCCTCATTCAGCTCCTCCTGCACCATGCCTGCCTGGATGCTGCTGTGTTCCTGCCTTGAGGATAATGGACTGACCGTCTGAAGCTGTAAACCAGCCCTGATTAAATGTTGTCCTTATAAGACTTGCCTTGGTTATGGTGTCTGTTTACAGCAGTAAAACCCCTAACTAAGACAGATGGCAAGTTATTGAGCGAAGAAGAGAAATAAACTAACAATGAGATCAAAGGAAATCCACAGACAGGTTACAGTCTCAGAGCCTTGAAAGACTTTCCCAAAGAATGCAGCAACCATGAAAACTACAGTTGGGTGGCTAAAAATGTCAGAAACTTGCCTATTTATTTTTTGGGTGTTTATTTCCTGTATTGTGTGTTAAGCATCTGGCAAAGGTTCTGTTCTCTCCCTCTTCTTTTGCTGAGCTGAAATGTTCTATAATTTCAAGGAATACCATCAACCAATTCTTGTCTCCTGAGACCAGGAGTCTTTGTCTTGTATATGTATCCTGAAGGGTTTCCCTGTGGCTACTTCCCAGTTTTGAGTTAAGGTCATTGATCCATTGAGAAATAAATCTTTGTACAGAGCAAGCTGAGGGGATCTGGGTTCTTGCTGTACATGAGGATATCAAGTTCCCACAGCAGCATTTTTGGAGAAACCTCTTGCCTTGTCTTCAATGTGTGTTCTTGGTGTCTTTAGTCACAATCAGGTGGCCATTGCTGAGCGAGTTTACTTCTGGCCCCACTATGGCTCTGTTTTGGTTTCCACAGCATAAGTAGGAACTAAGTGCCATGATACTCACAGCCTGATTCTTTCCACGAAGGATTTCTTTGGTGATTTGAGATTCCCTGTGAATGTTAGGGTTACTTTTGGTGACCATTCTATTGAATGCAAGGCTTGCTCTCAGTGCTGTGGGCTTTTCAGAGAGTGGATTCTGCAGATCCACAAACACAGGAGAAGAACGGAGCATGTCTTTCTGTCTTCTACTATCTCATTTAGTTTCTTTCTTCCACGTTTTGATGTTTTTATTGTAGTAGTTTTCTACAGCCTTAGTTAGGTTAATTTCTAATTATCACAACAGCCCCCAACACAACACCAGAAACAGGCACTCATGAATGGGACATTTTTCTCTCATGATTTTTTTCCCTTTCATAAATTCATTTACAAAAGCTATTAGGGTTTTGTATCCTGTTTATTTGCAGAAAGTATCATATCTATGAGACTTTGGGTTTTTTTTAATTTTAGTGCATCTCGGTGATCTACATAACTAATGAGACTAGATATCCAAGTCTGTACCCTTACTGTGCCTTGATCCGTCCTTCTCTATCTCTCTCACATGCTCTCTCTATCAAGCACACACAAACACACACATACGTGCACACACACAAACATGCACGTACACATGCACACACGTTCTGACTTCTTGTATTCTTTTCTTTATTAATGTTTAGTTGAGATGGAAGTTTATTGCAGGCTCATAGGTATGCACTCAAGAGGAACAGAGAGAGGAAGGGGCAAAGCTCCTGGGTGTATGCATGTGTACAGCAGTCTGGAGACGTAGGGCACCACTGAGCTGGTCTGGGGATTTCTGAAAGGCTTATGGCAGGAACTGAGTTGAGGTATGGGGAAGGGATGGGCTGCTCAGTACAGTTAGCCTGAGCAGGTTTCTAGCGCCTCCTTTAGTTTCAGCCACAGGTCGTTGCTGGTATCCAGCAAGGACATTCTAGAATTGCTGCCTTGGGGCCTCTGCTCCACTAGAACAGTTGCTATCTCCTGATTTCACCACAGTGACCTTTTAAGTCTGTATCCCCACTTAGTAAGCTCACTAACCTTGCTTCACTCTGACTCTAAAGTGTTTGCTGCCAGGTAGGTAACAAACCTGAGTGGAAGCCCCTCTGAGAGTACACCTCCGGCTGCTATTGACAAATCACTCTGTCTCCCCCTGCTGCTTTAAGCAGGTCATGACAACAATAAGCTCTTAGACTGTTCTCTGAGACTCCTCTGCCCTGCCCTTCCTCTCCAATACCTTCCACACCGTTTTAATGTTACACTCACTTGCCTTGCCTGCTTGGTTTCCTCGAAGTGCTCCACCATTTGTACTTTCTAGATACCTAAGATGCCTTCCTCCCTCCATTTATTTCCAACACTTCTTCCAGCATACTTGGATTTCGGTAGCTGAAGATGGTACTTGGTTTTGTGTGTGTTTATCTGGCCTGGTATCCTTGAGCATCCTACATCCTAGGTTCAGTTTCTACCAGAAACTAGGGAAAGCTAAAGGCATTGTTATCACAAATACTTCATGTGTGCAATTCTTCAATGGCGATAGGATGCCACCCCACTCATCTTTTCCCACTCTCTCTGGGAACATGTCGGTGGAGGAAACATCTTCAGGGTCTCCAATTGTTACACAATCTGTATTATTAATCCTGAGATTTGCTGAAGAAAAGCCATTTCCACCATTTGAGCCAATTTAAAGCAAGCTTTTAATTAAATACTGACCAGCATGTGTTTTGGTTAGGACAACTCCCTGGAATTCCCAGTTGAGTGACCCTGAAACACATTTTAGAGAGACTTTTAAAGGCAAACCCATAGGCCACCATACCTTCCCATGAGACTTTGCTATTTTCCAAGAACTACAATTCCCAGTGTTTCAGAAAGTTACCTGGTCCATGGGCAGGTGAGGCTTACGAGTTGACTTTGGGACTTAGAGTACTCCCCTTAAGTTGTATCCCAAATCAAATACTTGACTCTATGGTGGGTACTTGTTTATATTGGTATCTAATAACCATCATCTTAATGGTACCCAGGTAGGAATTATCATTTAGTTACTACATTAATGATGTAAGAGCCAATAGTAATTAGTAGAAGCAAAAGGCCCTACGGTAGCTAACATCAGAGTTAATGTCTGGAAGGATCCTGGAAATGGATGAGGAATCAATCATTTATTTTTGTCTCAGGTCCCCTTTTTGTAGTATTTCCTGAAGAACAAACAGATTATAATCCCAAATGGTTTGTACAGAAATAACAATTTTTAAAGCCATATAATACCTCTTTATTCTTCATAAAGCAGGTAGGCCAAGTACCCAATCATATTGTAGAGCTATTTCAGTTAACGAATCTAGCAGTTGATAATCTAGGCCCACTTCCTTGTATGTCAATTAGCATTATTGGTAGCCATTTTTTCCTCTATGGCAGGGAGTTTCCTTTTGACTTATCATTTCAGCCTCCTGGAGGCTGAGGGAGCAAGAGATGACATATTCTCTTCTGTAACGACTTCCATCTGAAACTGGGCTGTCATTGTCAGGGAGTAGGAAGGCTGAAAGGTCAGTCAAAGGTCTGGCAAAGAGGAATCTATCAGAAGCATCTGATTAGCTAACCCAGCTTAAGAGAGGAATCAAACACATTGGCTGGATTGGTTTACGACAGTTTTCAGCAAGTGTAGAGCTCAGCAGTTTGCAGTCCACAAGTGATCCCTGAATGGTGTCTGTCAGCCAAACAGAAATCTGCTGAGACACGTATGGATTAGAGAGAAAAATTAAAATTTAGAAACTTAAAAAAAAACCCAAAAACCTTACATTTAGAACTTTCGGACTCTTAGTCCTAGTAATTTGGGAAGGAGAGGAATCCCAAGACCAGGGAAGAAACTGCGGCTGTGCTTATCTGGAGTCCATTTGACCTGTGGCAGGTGGATCCAAGTTTTATGACTTCTTTGACTCTCTGAAGCTTACTGAATTTTTGGTTAATAAAAAAAGATAAAAGTTTAGACATGTGGTATTGAAATCTAGATTGTAAAGGAGCTCGACTAAACACATGCCTTTGAGTCCTACTAAAAATTATAGCTTTGAATTTAAAAGCATGAATTATTTCCTCTGTCCAGAGGACCAGGTATAGAGAAAGCACAGGGATGTTTTAGCTGGGTGAAAAGCACCTTTGAGTCTATACTCAGAAGACAACCAAGGGAAATGTAAAATCTTGAGCTTGTGACTGAATATTAAGGAGTCAGTGCTCTACCTATCAGGTCTATCAAGACTCCGTTGATTAATGTTAAAACTTTGAACTTTTGACTCTTTGGAATCTTACCTTAAGTTTTTTTCTACCTTTGCAACTTGTATTTATATACCTTTTAATGTAATCATTTACCATAAACCTGAGTAGTTATTATTGAGAACAGTCATTGTCAAGCATGTTTCTTTTGTGGAGAGTTACACCTGAACCCTGTTTATCTTTTAATATGAAGCCTGTTAGCAAGGCAAACCTTTCTTCCTTTTCTTAACACGATACCTGGTAGCTTTAGCGGAACTGATGAATTAACTAACGAGGTGGCTGCAGTCTTGATTGCCTGCTGCTGCTGAGCTGATAAAGCTACACTTAGCCTAGTTCTTAATGCCATCAGGGATATGAGAAGGATGAAGTATCACAGGACATATAATCCAAATGCCTACATGTCAATTAAAATGATAGTGACTATGCCATAGTCCATTACCTGGATGGTCATCCCAGGCTCCGGTGATCTCCAGGTGTTGGAGGTAGAGGTACCAGGACAACATCAGTCTTTGCTACAAAACCCAGAAGATGAGAGGCTTTCCTGTGGAGAAAGAAGATGGGAAATACTGACCTCGCTTTGTCGAGGCAAAGTGGGGTAATTGACTTTTCTGTGTCCTGCTTGACTACAGTTTGTGTCAAGCCCTGAACAGCAGGCAAGGCATTGGGCTGGTGATTAACATTACCACAATCCACAATGTAGCTGTGCCCATTGTCTTCTTGGAGACCCTGGAATCACTTTTAGGATCTTGGAGTCTGTCATAGTAAATGTAAACATTTTAAGTGCCATAGTCAGCAGATTTGACAGGTTTGAGGATCGTTATCCACTAAGTATACATGAGGTAAACAACCCTTGCTTGCTTTAGTTACTTGCCTTAGGTCATATCATGAAAGAATATACAGGAGGCTAAATAGTATTTGTAGAAATATGATTAGAAAGGCAAATAAATTTAGGATTAAAGTTTTTAAAGAGGCATCTCATGAGATGGTCATTCCTGTGCATAAGAAACGGGAAGTGGATTTTCAGCACAGCTGGGAGCTACGGGCAGCCCCAGAGACAGGAAGGGCAAAAACATTGACATAAGCTGTTCAGTGGGTCTTCACGACACCCACTCAACTCAGGTCAGAGCTCAGTGCAGCCAAGCCTGGGTAGACTCAGTGACTATCGGCCTAAGGACAGGCTTAATATTAAAGAGAGTTTATTGGCAGAAAGATGATCTGGAGAGGGAGGTAGAGACAAAGAAAAGAGGGTGTAGTCTTACATCTTTCAAAACCTACTTTTAATAACAGTTCTTAAATGCTTGAACATCCCTTTGAGACCAGCAGCCACCAGAGGCAGTGGAAAAGAAAGGTTATTAGGATATGGGCAAAGTGGGACTGATGAGAAATTGCAAAACCCACCTGCGTTGTCAGGAAATCAGCAGTTTAGTTCACAGGAATCATGAGCAACAGCTTCATCCGCTCTCAAACACTCCACAAATACACCAGCAGTCCAGTTCAGTAGTGTTGGGATAGCAAACTCAAATCAGCAGTGATGGCACAACCCTAGAAGACCTAGCAGATACAGCCAGGCCTCAGTCAAATTGTCACAAGTCATCAGGAGGGATCAGAACCACCAGAGACACTAAGCAGAAAGCCAAGCCTCTGTCACTGTCTGTTGGGTCCTATTTATAATCCCTCCAAACGTGTCCTCCATGGAGACTGTGTCTTAGCAAAACTCTACATGAGTCTGTATCTGTGAGTCACCATCCTCTGCACTTGTGCTGTTGTGCCAGCTCCCCTGTCTCTATGCATTTCCCCAAAAAGACTGCTTGAACAGAAATCCAAACTTTAGGTGGTGGGCTGTCAAGTGTATCTCCTTGTTCCTGTTTTGATCCTTGTACCTGTTTTTATTCCTGTTCCTGTTTGTGTTCCTGTTTTGTGAAGAGTATAAAAGGGATCTACAGAGTTGAAAATATAGCATTTGGTCTTTACCAGATGACTCCTTGTCTTTCTTTCTCTTGCCCTCAGCCCTCCGCTGATCCAAGGAACTCAGTCAGCTATGCTGGCGTAGCTGACATGTATCAGCTGATGTCACCCCGTCAATTGGCCTGAGGAATCGGCAAGAAGCTGGCAGAACACTGCCAGAAGTTTTTTGGTGCACTTCTCTCTATGGAGTCACAACAAATGGAGCTAAGCTATGAAATGCAAGGCAAACCGATACATGAATGTTGTTGGCAAAGAATCCTTCATTGCACGTCCTTTCACATGCTTGCTTTAGCAGAACAGCCTTTCACCTGTGTCTGCTTCAGCGAAATGTTCCCTTACATGTCTGCTTTAGCAAAACATCCTTTTACCTGTTTCCACTTCAAGAAAACACTCCTTCATGTGTTTGCCCCAGAAAAACGCCATCTGACACAACTGACTTTCCAAAGAAACCAGAAGTTTCCACTTCAGGAGGGGGACAAAGAAGAACAGAAAGAGAGAGAAGAGAGAGGAAGAGAAAAGGCCAGGCAGGAATATGTTGCAGGGGACAGAAAGAGGGTGAAGGAGAAGGAGAGAAAAAGAGAGAAAGAGAGGGAGAGAGACAGAGACACAGAGAGAGACACAGAGAGAGACAAAGAGACAGAGAGACAGATAGAGACAGAGATAGACAGACAGACAGACAGACAGATGGACAGATGGACAGACAGACAGACAGACAGCAGACATTTACACACCCGGGGGGCTTCTTATATGGGAGCCAGACTTGTATCTGTCTCTTGCTAGGTAACTGTTGGGTGGAGCCTAGAGGAATTGCTAACAGTTGGCCTATACCATGTGGTTGCCCTTACTCTAGAAGATGGTGAACCCACGTGACATCTGCCCTTTCCAATCCTAGCAGAGATGAATGCCAGCCATGTGGCTGCCTAAAGATGGCAGCAAGCCCATGGTGTTTGCATCTCAGAATAGAGTCGTGCCACATGCAGACTTTTAACCATCAACCTCATGTTTAGGAGTTTTAAGTTAACTTTTTGTTACAGATATCACAATATTATAGATTTTTAACTACCCAATACACTTATAAGCCAACAATCCCTGTAGCTGCTCTTTTACTTTTTTTTTGTTTTGTTTTGTTTTTTTCTTTTTGGACTCTAGACACAGAGATCTTAAAAATATGACTGGATCTGAAAAAAGGGGTGGGTGAGCCATACCCGATTTCATAGCCAGTCTTTCTATAAAGTTGAACAGCATAAAACACCTTTAGTATTGTTCATATCCAAATGATATTTCAATCCCTGTTACATTAGATCCAGTGCCCAGAACACCCAAAGATAAATTCTAAACCTTAGTGGCTAGCTGTAACAGTAACAGCTGAGCTATAACCAAGAAACAGTGAACACTAAACTCA
>NW_021604564.1:22893226-22919636 GCF_004785775.1 Grammomys surdaster | reverse complement strand
CAGTATACCTCCTCCAAAGCTGTAGTTTTCTGGGAGATGCAGGGGAGCACTGCTGAGTCCAATTTCCAGAATGCTATAGTGCCTGCCTATATCAGAGAGCATCTCAGTAATGGGCTCCAGGGCTTCTGCCAGAATCCACCATATCTCATGTCCCCAATGCTATGCATCCACACCCAGTGCTCTAGGATATGAAGTTCCATCACAGATAGTCCATACCCATGTCTAACAGGCGACAAGACCCAGACAGCAGGTAGAGCTCTGGTTAAAGGATCCACTGGTTTGGGGCTCTGTGATGGTTTGAGTATGCTTGGACCAAGGAGTGACAATATTTGGAGGTGTGGCCTTGTTGGAGTAGGTGTGTCACCATGAACATGGGCTTTAAGAACCTCTTCCTAGCTGACTGGAAGCCAGTATTCTTCTAGCAGCTTTCAGATGAAGATGTAGAACTCTCAGCTCCTCCTGCATCATGCCTGCCTGGATGCTGACATGTTCCCACCTTGATGATAATGGACTGAACCTCTGAACCTGTAAGCCAGCCCCAATTAAATGTTGTCCTTTAAAAGGCTTGTCTTGGTCATGGTATCTGTTCACAGCAGTAAAATCCTAAGACAGGCAAGACACAAGTCAGACAAGACAGAGTCAAAACACCAACGGAAAACACAATGACGTTTAACACTGAACTGGTATCACATACAAGTTTCCCAGTTTGACTAACAGAATTTAAGGGATATGAGGCTCCTTTAGTTTCCTCCTTACACAACTTCTGGACTGCCTGCTATCCCCACACTGGATCTTTCAAAACTCTAGGACTGGCCTGCAGTATCCTAGGGTGTTCTTGGCTTTGTTGCACATCTTAGACATTGGAACCATGCTGATGGTACCAAGGTGCTGGGCCTCTCCAAGTATCTTGACCTAGCTCTCAGTGTCACCATGATGACCTCAGTACTCCAAGGCAGGTCAGAAAATAACTGGTGACTCTGGTTGAATTCCCAATTAATCAGAAATAACCAGTGGGCTATGGGATGTCTCTCTTTGCCCTAAATGAAGGATTTGGTGGATCTTATAGGGTTTCCTATGACTTCAAATATGATACCTCCTAACCAGAATCCAGTGTCCAAGCCAAAAGTCTCACAGGAAGGTAACTTTTAAAAGGCTTCTAGGATTTACCAAAAAGAAGGCCTACATAAAAATTAATTAATTAATTAAAAACTTCTATCCTCTTTTTTGAGCATGGCTGTTCATAGTTTTTGGGGATGGTCTGAAACTCCAGCGTGAAGAGCCTAGATTCAGAATTTGGGATGGAATGGTCTTTCTATCTCATTATGGCCTCCAAATGTTAATCCTGAGATTATCAGGAGAAAAACCAGTTCTACCATTTGAGCCAATTTGAAGCAAGCATTTAATTAAACACTGACCAAGATGGGCTTTGGTCAGGATCACTCCCTGGAATTCCTGAGATACATATCGTATGGGCTTATAAAAACAATCCCCTGGGCCACTGTTCTTTCCCGTGAAGCTTTGTTATTTTACAAGAACTACAATTCCCAGCATTTCAGAAGGTTACCTGATCCTTGGGCAGGTGGAGTTAACAAGTTAATTTTAGGTTTTACAGTGTCTAGTATGCTGGGGAATATACCTGTGGTGTTTTATAGTCTATGGTACCTGAAGCTTCAGCCCCTACCCTTGAGTCTCAAGAGCGTCCATCAGTCCTCTGGTGCCCACTTGGTCTTGAGCTGTCCTTAATTTTCCAGTCTTTAGTACACTCTGAGGCAGGTCAGAAAATAACTGGTGACTCTGGCTGAACTCCCAATTAATCAAAATTCTCCTACAGAGTCACCAGTTTGACCCTCCCTGCCTCTGTGTTTTTGAGACCATGCATAGTCATGAGGAAAGGAAGAAGGGAAAGAGGGAATAAAAATTTTAACAGAAGCATCAAGAGTTCCAACACACAGTGTGCAAAGCACCCTTACAGAGGCATTTAAACTTAGAATAGGCACAGGAAGAAAAATATTGACAACTAGTCTACAGACAAGAACAATGGCATATAAACATTTTAAAAGATAGGTTTAACTCTGAGATGTGATCATCTGTAAGGATGCTATATCTCAACTTCAACTTCATTGAGGCTGTCAGCCAGACCCGTAGACAGGAAGAGAGAACACTGAGATGACAGGAGGGATCAGTGCAAGAAGAAAAGTCAGAGCCAGTGTGTGGTGGCACAGGCCTTTGATTCCAGCACTCTGGAGGCAGAGGTGTGTGGAGCTCTGTGAGTTCAAGGCCAGCCAGGCCTACATAGCAAGCTCTAGGCCAGTCAAGACTGCATAATGAGACTCTACCTCAAAGCAAAGCAAAGAAAAAGAAACCAAAGCAGGACTAAAGCCTGTTCCAGAAATGGAATTTAATAGTGCTTCCTTTCAGACATTTAATTTTTAGTGAAATATGTGACATGAGACCTTCAGACCTATTCATAAAAAATATCATAGGAACAGGTGGCTTTTCTGTTTCTCACTTTCTCTTCAGTGATAGGTGGATGTTTAGTGCAATTTCTTAATCTTATAAATACTGACATTTATAAGTCTTGATTCATTGACAAGTAAATACCTTTGAAAGGTGATTTAATAGTCTTGTGAATGATAATCTTAGCTACCATGCATTCACACTTCTTTATAAAGTATATTACAAATTGCAAATACTAATTCCTGCTTGGGTAAAACATGAGTGTTTAACTCTCTGTAAATACACAGTTTGGAAGGAGGATGCTATCTACCTTTTGAGCTAGGCAGAGCTGCCTATTCTTTTCTGACCACTCGGGGTCACTGCTGCGTTGTAAATATATTTCATAAGTCCTGAAGCAAAAGTATTCAAGTTTATAATTAGGAGGAAGATACTACAATCTACACATTTTGTTTAGTTCAAAATAAGAAAGTTATTTTTGAACAAATTTACAGCAGGAGGAGATTGCTCCTCAAAATGGCATATGAAATTTATATTCATATTTAAATACAAATACAAAAAATGGAATTTTCACTACCCTAAGCCTATGTTATTTAAAAGTTACAGGTCAACAACTAATATTTCTTTCAATTGAATATCTTTGCCAAAAAGATGAGTCCTAAAAAGATTCCAGAGAACATTTAGAAGTGAAGTCTGTTATTAAAGCTTGTGCTGTATTGAACATTTTGCTCTTGTTGAGCCAATTAGTGCTTTTAAGGACTCTGAATCCTCCATCAATGATTTTCAGAGTCTAGCCAACAGAAGACAGCCCAGGGAAAATTAGATAACAGCACATGGTTAACATGGCATTACCAAACAGCTGAAATGGGCGTGTATGCGTGTGCACACGTGTAAGCTACAAGCATAGCATTACATGCATGCACATACAACTTGTACCTAACGTTTAGAAATGACTTCCTGCTCACAGTTTTGTGGAATCTCAGATTCACACTATTGAGAAACTAGAAAATAAGCCTTCTGCTGCTTCATACTCAACACCAAGCACTTGGGTCAGAGAGAGGTTTTTTCCCTGCTTGTAGGAGAACAGTGGGCAGGTTGGGAAGTTGTCCCACAATGCTCAGCTGGTCAAGGTTCCTAGCCCAGCAGTAGTTGACTGTTTCTGTAGCTTAGGGCAAGGACCGTATAAATCCTCTAGATCTCAGCTTTCACAGATGTGGGAAGTGTCTCAGGGGTCCAGACTCTCCTTCTGAGGGAGCTACTTCAACTCCAATAAATTGCTACGCAGCACCCATTTTAGACTATTCACACAGCACGCGCCCCTCCCACAGCTGTATATGGCATCCTCCCTTTGTGTATGAAGCCTAGTAAGGGTAAAGGGCTTCCACTGGCCAACTGACTTCTTTTATGTGTTAACCTTGATGTAGTTTTCTCTTGTCTCTAGTTTCTTGTCACATGCCTACAAGCTGTTGCTGACACAAAGCTCTTATCCCACAAACCCATACTGGGAGAGGAGTGAAACCTAAGAAACAATTGTTGAGAAGTCTGTGGCAGACGTGTGGATGATGCTCAAATGTCTGACTTAATCACAAAAGGAAAAAGAAAGGAAACAGTTTAGACATTAGCACCCTGATGAAAGAGTGGAGCCCTTGAATGGAACAAAAGAAAAGACAGTGTGTGTAGAGAATTTTCCAGAAAGCAGGCCTGGAACATTGCTACATGTACCATCCTGTTTCTAACTTTAAAAAAGATTCAGTGTTTTAAATTACATTGATTGTTTTAAGCATATTTCCAGATTCACAGTATTGTGTCTTTTGTGTGACAAGTGGGACATACAGTTGGGCAAAGATGAGTGGGTTCCTTCCCCACACTGTCCGTCTCCTCAAAATTTACTGACAGAATTCTGGAACTTCAACTTTTGTGTGGCTTCAGTGATTCTCTTATAGAAATTTTATTCTCTTATTATTGTAACAACTCCTCAGAGGAATGTTTAAAAAGATACAATTAAAACAAGAAAATGTAAAATGCATTTTGTGAGCCATGTTTTTGCTTTGTGTTCAGGTCATGGCAGCTCTAAGAAGCCACCTACTCTCAACAGGCGCATTAAAAACACAATTGATAGCAAAAAGCAGAAAAATGAGATTTATTCCATGTGGCTACTTTGGAGAAAGGAACAAAGAGGTCCAATGAGGTTTGAGTTGTAAACAGAAGGAAAGAGGTACATAGCTAAGTTACCCTGGTCAAGGTGTGGTCCATCATCACCACTGCCCTCATAGGAGATACCTTCTATGGGGTAGTCTGAGAATTATCAGAATGTATAAAATCTCTTTCTAGGTGTGCCCTTTGGCTGGCACAAAGTCAGTTCTTTCTCTCAGAATGAGAGTCCTAGGTAAATTCCCTCAGAAAGTTTCTACTGCAGGACAATGAAACTGAGCCCTCTATGTCCAAGTCCAGTACAGTGTTGATTGTGGTTGTATTATATATGTATCGGGTCAGATTTTACAGCAAGCAAGTGTGTGCATGTATGCCTGCATGTGTGCGTGTGTGTGTGTATGTGTGTGTGCATGTGTGTGTGTGTGCGTGTGTGTGTGTATGTGTGTGTGTATGTGTGTGTGTATGTGTGTGTGCATGTGTGTGTGTGTGCGTGTGTGTGTGTGTGTATGTGTGTGTGCATGTGTGTGTGTGTGTGTGTGTGTGTGTTAGTTTCAGTGCTGTTGTGGCTCTCTCTACTTGTTTTCTGCTTCAAATGAGTCTCTGAGTAATAAAAAGAAAACAACAGCAAAAACCCTATAAGCTCCATGTCTTCTATCGTGACTCCACTGGATGCTATCTAGCAGTATGTACAGACAGCAGTCTGGCGGGCTCCAGGAAACATTATAGTCCTGCTGGGCCCTAACAAAGTCTGTAGCCCTTGCACTTGAACCTTTGTAGCACTGAGATCCAGTGAGTAACTTCTGGGTTTCATAGTGAGATTGCCTCCCAACAAAAATCGATGCACCGCAGCTGTGAATATCAGATTTTGCACGAGCTTCTAAGGACAAAAGAAACCATTGTTGCCCAGGCTGTTAGAAGGCTGTAGTCAGCCAGTAGATGTGCCCACCATGGTCACAGCTCCTTTAGGTCACAGTGATAAGGTCTATTTGCTGGACTATCAGTGGCTAACATTCCACTCTTAAAAGGATGGGGCTCACAATGGTACAGCTGTCACCTGGGTGGTGAGGGGATGTTAGACATTCGGTTACTATAGAAGGGGAGAGGAGGATGCTGGTGACTTGTAATCATTTGTGCTTAAAAATGCTCCTTGTCACCCCAGCCAGAGGAAGGGGGTTATAAGATGCTTCTTCAGTATTGAAGACTTTTCTTCTTGCATCGAATAACAAAGAAATAATGTAGCTGGAGAATGGTTCTTGGAAATGGGATGTTGACCCGTTCTCTAAAGCCCCTCCTAAGGCTAATCAGGAAAGTATGTCACAGGGTATTGTATACCGGACTACAATTCCCTCAGGTCTCCGTGATCACTCCACGGCTCTAAGTCCTGCTACTGTGACACTGACGTGTGACACTCAAGAGGTGGCCCGTAGCCACTGCTTGCTTGCTCAGCATCTGACCCCCTTCTCTCCCCAGTGTCTCTCCTCATCCCTCCTTTCCTCATCCTGACATAGAATCCAATGGCTTCTTTTAGAAGAAAGTGTGGAGCTCAAAATTTACAGTTTACAGCTGGAATGGAAGTCTGCTGTGAGGCTGCAAAGCAAATACTATATCAAAGAAACAAAAACAAAAGAACAGCACCACCACCATCTCAACAAAACAAACAAACAAACAAACAAACAAACAAAAACCAGTGGCTGAGGACTTTTAGCCTGCTCCTCACAGGCAGCTTGGGGTACCCTGTAACTTTCCACAGAGGATCACTAGTCTCAGAACAAAGTCCACAGAAGTGTTTTAGACAATCAGACCACAGACAGTCCCTCTCCCTTTTAAATCCTACACTCTTTTTTTTTTCTTCTTAGCTTTTGTAGGTTAAAAGGTAGGGTCTTATTTTTAAAAGGTCAATTTAATTCCTTAAGACCAATTAAAACATTTCCATTGTACTGAATTGGAGCAATAGAAGAAGGAAAGCTGGTGCTCTGTGAACCCGAGTCACGGGAGAGATGGAGAAAGAAAAGGATTTCTATTACCCAACCAGAATTCAAACAACACAAAACCACTTTCAATGCGGGATAGAAATCTTCAGGTACTCTGCTAGTTATCCTTCTCACTACTGTAACAGAATACCTGACACCAACAATTTAAAGGAGGAAAGGTTTATTTTTGCCTTGCAGTTTGAGAGTGCAGCTGGTCACCTGGCTTCCACAGCCATGAACTGGAGACAGGTGACTGCTGACACTCAGCCCAGTTTCTCCTTTGTGGTCACATGGCTTCCACAGTCCGGAAGCAAAGAGAGATGTCTGCTGGAACTCATTTCACAGTCTCCTTTTTATTCAGTCCAGGATCTCATGAAACAATACCATCCACCACTGGGATTGGGGGCAGACTTTCCCACCTCAATTAACCCCATCTAGAAATCCTCTCACAGACATCCAGAGAGGTCTGTTTCCATGGTGATTCTTCATCTAGTAAATTGGCACTGTAGATTAGCCATCACGACACTTTTCAGCTCCTTTAGCTTTTTGTGGTCATTTTCATGGTATCTGCAACTATGCTGCCCTGCTGATGACACAAGGGGCACTGAGCTACACACGCGCTAATGCCCCATGGTGAGCGGAGATGAAGTTTGTTGGCTCCTGTTCTTCAGGTTCTTCCATGACCCTTGCCCTTTCAAATTTGCTTGAGAAAAGCAAGGAGTGACTCCTCTGGGGCTGTAGCGTAATTTTCCTTAGCCACCTGCCTGTGTGTTAAAGCTGATCTGAGTAAGTTGTTGGTTGTACAAACTGAGCAGCATGTGAAGTCATCCTAGTTTCAGATTACGTACCTGTGGTTCCTGCATGGACATGTTTCCAACCAGAAACTTGGTACTACTACACACTAAATATTAAAACCCTATGCACATATTGGAAAATATAATAGTTAATTTGGTGAAGTTCAGAATCCCCAATTATAATATTCTTAAATATAAATTTAAGTTTTTATCAGTGAAGTCAGAAAATACTGTGCTATTCTGGTAAATCCCAGGTTAGGATGGTACCACAAAATAGAACCTCCTATTTCAGAGTCAATTACAACACATGACCATGCTATTTGGGTTGTTACTGGAATAAATCTGTTATTTTCCTGAGTGATCTATACACATGTTCCTCTCTCTCTCTCTCTCTCTCTCTCTCTCTCTCTCTCTCTCTCTCTCTCTCTCTCTCTGCCTGGGCCACCTTCTCTTCCTTCCCCAAACATGGAATATCTTCAGAAACATGAAGGAGTGAGTTGATGATATTTGGGATGAAGTCAGGAGGGGGAAGTGAAGGTTGTGGCAAGATCTCATCAAGCAGCTTACACACCCTGTCAAGTTGTGAAGTTAGGCTGAGGAGCCGTGGAGAGCACCCAGGAATTCTCTTGGATGCCGTTAACCACGTGTTGTTAATTCTGTCTCTTGTTTCTCTGCTGTCTTTTGTATTATCTTGCAATAATTGTTCCATACTGAAACATATTTCCCAGACCACTTACAATCTGCCTTCAATTATCATTTTTTTACTGCATTCTGAAATGGACAAAAACTAAAATTTAATTTGTTTTCTGGTGTATTTGTTGTTATCTTGTTTTTTTGAGATGGGCTTGATGTGTAGCCCAAGCTAACTTTGAACTCTTAATCCTCATGTCTTGGCTTCCCTTGCTTTGACATTATAGTTACTATGCCAAACTATCAAAACATTTTTATTTCATGCATTGCTTTGCTTCTTACCTTGTGTGTGTGTGTGTCCGTGTGTGTGTGTGTGTGTGTGTGTGAATCACCTGGAAAGAATCTTAATGAAGGATTGTCTGTAGGAATATCTATGGGAGATACTCTTAACTTCGTTAATTAATGTGGAAAGATGGAGCCCACTGTGAGTAGTACAATTCCCTATGCAGGAGATACTGAACTCTATAAGCAGAGAGAAACCAAGCTAAGCACAACTAAGCTCTTGAAGGTGGATATGATGTGATCAACTGTCTCAAGAACCTGCAATTGCGATGCCCCTGCAGTGACAGATAGACAGCCTGGAATTAAAAAGTAAAGTAAACCATTTTCGCCCTAAGATGCCTTTTGGACAGGAGTTTTATCGTTGCAACAGTATTGAGACTAGAATGGAAACTTTGTAGTTTCTTTTAACACTTATTTTTTAAGATTCCATTGGTCTTTCTGCTTCTCACTTAAGAGCAGATGCCGTGGCCAGTGATGGGTCTTTTCAGAAGAGGACATTTCACAGGTTGATTTTCAAGGGCTGTGCCCAGATCTTCTGCCTCAATACCATAAGTGATGCCCCAGAAAGACAGACAGGATTTCTTCCTAAAGTCTGGTTGGAATTAACCTCAGAATGAGAGGAGCCCGCCAGGAAACAATGTTCTATTGTTCCAATTGGTTATTCAGAACTAACCACAGTCCAGGCCATGCTGCTAAAATAACTCAGACACCCAAACATGTCCAAACACTAAGCTTGATGAAAACAGATAGACAAGTAAATCTATAAATCAAACACACACACACACACACACACACACACACACACACACACACCAGAGTGGAGAGAGAGAGAGAGAGAGAGAGAGAGAGAGAGAGAGAGAGAGAGAATATTCCAGCTGTAAATCCCGGGGCTAGAAGCAGAAAACTGCTTCCCCTTAGCTCAGCAGACCCCATGCTCACAGAGCTCTTCTTTGTTTCAATAAGTGGAGACATGAAGGGGCTGTACTTTCAGAATCCACCCCAGGGTTATCAGGGAAGAAACAGCTCTTCTGTTAAAGCCACGAGGCGTGGAATCAGAAGCCATTAAGAGTGTCCTTGGCTCTGCTTTATTCTTACCCAGTCATCCTAAAAATGCCCCTTCCACAGAGTCTGGCTTGGGTTTCCCTAGCCGGCTATTAGGAAGGCTTTGTGTCCACAGTTATTCTTGCAGAAACCCATCTTAGTCCGGTCTCCATTCCGGTGAAAGCTACTCTTGCAACAAAAATAGACAAGGTAAGGAGATCCTTACCCATCTTTAGATGCTCTTTTATGTGTGTGGTGTGAGATGGGGGTGTGGTTGAGTACATGCATATATATTTGAATGTATTTTCAGGACGGAGAACAACTCCAGTACCATTCCTGAGGCATCAACACTATTCATATTTTTGGTTTGTTTATTTGATGTGTGTGTGACAGTGTGTGTGTGTGTGTGTGTGTGTGTGTGTGTGTGTGTGTGTTTTAGATAGGGTTTCTGGCTTAGTTATTCTCGTATTGCTGTGAAGAGATCATGGCCAAGACAACTTATGAAAGAAAGCATTTAATTGGTGATTTTCTTACGATTTTGGAAAATTAGAATCCATCATCATTATGTCAGAGACCATGGCAACAGACAGGCAGGCATGACACTGGACCAGTTAGCTGAGATCTTACATGTTAAGACACAGCAAGACAGAGAGAAATAATTGGCAATGGACTTTTGAAACCTAAAATCCTACTCCAAGAAACACCTTATTCAACAAGACTACACCTCCTAATCCTTCCCAAACAGTTCCACCAACTGAAGACCAAGAGTTCAGATAATGAGCCCATGGGGACCATACTTATTCAAACCTCTGTAGTCACTTACCAGCTTAGAGCTTATCAAGAAGGCTGGCTAGCCAGTGAGCCCCAGAGACTGCCTGACTCAGCTTCCCCAGTTCTTTACACCACCTATTTAAAAAGGTGTTCTAGGAATCAAACCTTGGTCCTCATGTTTGTAAAGCCTGGATGCTACCAGCAGAACCATTTCCCAGTCTCAGTTTTCAGATTGTCTTGACTCCATCTATCTTCAGAGCCCCTGTATAGTGTGATGTGAGCAGCCAACCAAAGTCAGTGTCTCTTGCCGGTTAGAAGGACAACCCCATTCAACCATGTTCGGCTCCGTTCAACCCTGTTCATCTATTATACGTGGACATGACCATTATGATCTTCACAGCTCCCTCAGAAACTACAGTACTTGGTCAGTCTCACCCAAATTACTCTTTCAAGCCCAGGGGAGGAAAAAGAAGAGCCACCCACTGGCCTGGCTTTTTGTAGCTGGTATGATGAGCCCTTCAAGTCATATGGAGAAGGTTTTAACCAACACTGCCTTCCTTTAGATTCTAGAGTTAGGGAGAAAACTCAACTGCCCAAACACCAAGACCCAAAGCCTGAGTTAAATTCCCAGATGTACATAAAAACAAACTAGAAGCTTACAGCTTTAATGCTGGGGAGATGGAGATGAACATATCCCTGAAGCACATTAGCCAGTCAGCCTAGTTGGATCAGGGATCCCCAGGTCTGAAAAGAAACCAGAAGTGGATGGTTCCTAAGAAAAAATACCCACAGTTGACCTCTGTTCACACAGAGATTCTCTCTCTCTCTCTCTCTCTCTCTCTCTCTCTCTCTCTCTCTCTCTCTCACACACACACACACACACACACACACGAATATACACAGGTACTCATACATATCTGCATACACACTTTGACCTGCATATATATGAATGCTTACAGGCATGTATGCAAAGAACTATTCTCAAAACAGTGCTAAAGTCTCAGAGTCCTTCAAAGAGATAGGGCTCTCTATCCTGGGTGTTGGATACAGCCACAGAATTGGATCCCCTTACTGCATTCTGAGTTGGAGTATACACATGCTACCCAAGACTGATGCTGTACACATCTGGAAACAGTTGTTATCAACTTCAGAAAGTCATTGCTAGAAACCGACCTTCAGGGATGGCTCTAAAGATTGAAGTGAAACCACTCGGTTCTCAGGAAATACCAAAGGGTTCAGCATCACATGGTTTGGTGGTTGATACCAGCTTTGTTTTTGAGGAAGCTAATATCAGCATCCAGTGTCAATCAGTTCTAAAGACCATCAGAAACAAAGGTGATAGCAAGTAGCAGTGTGATTTTCTCCCATTTTCTGTGAGAGTGGTTACCCTACAAAGGGGCTCTTTATGCCTTGGGCAAATTAATCACAGTAGTTTTGGTTCCTTACAAGAAATTTCATTGTCTCCTGAAACAAACAAATGGCAATCCAGACAATAAATATGAAATGACTTATAATAATTCCCAAAAGCAACCAGCATGTCCCAGAGAAGCGCTTCAGTGTCAGACACTGGGCAGAAAAACAACACAATCATCCTAAGGTCACTTGAGAGATGCTTAGTCAGGAGTTGTTCCTGGCAGGGCAACTCCATCACTCACTGAGTTTAAAGTCTCTTTTGAACATTACAGTTTTTAGAGATTCATTTTGATAATTGAGTCTTTGATGGTAATTGTCTTTGTTGTTCTAAAAGTTACACTTGAAAAATCACCCCTTCCAAACTCTCCTCTGCCACAGGAGAACTCAGTGTGGAGACTCTGGAAAGGTGCCAATCTGCAAATCCTGGAAGACAAGATTCTAAAGAAACACTGTGTCCTTCTCATCTGCTATGAAGGTAGTAAGGCAACGGACTTCAGGAAACTAGAATTGTCCTTGGGAACAGTCAAAGTCTGAAGGCTGGAGGCAGTCAGAAGGAGAGCTTGTCTCCCTGGAATAGTGTTCACACAGATCTGACTAACATGTCAGATCATCTTGCAGGAGAGTCTAGGGTAGAGACAGTGATGACAGTCAGAACCACACCTTGATGGTTTAGCTGTGCACACTTTCTGCTTTCTTTAGGCTTAACCCTCAAGTCAGGACCCCAGGGATAAACTGGAAAGTCTATGAACTTTATTCCCTTCCCAGTATGTCCATTTTAAATAAATTGGTTTTGCATATCACTGTTGTCTATTTATTAAGCTGTTCAAGGGATGGCTGCAGGCCTTGCCTGTCATATGAGGCTGTCAGGCCTGGCCCTGATGCAGGTAGCATCCTATCTCCTCTTGCATGAACTTTTCCCTTTACTGCTCTCATGTGTCACTCATAACAGCCACCCTGGCCAACTATTCTGGAGATCTGGTATCATATCTTCAAAGAGGAGACCCAACCGTGAACAACATACAGAAGTTCAGTTGTTATCATAGACTCATTCGGTTTTGTTTTAGTTATTGAAGGAAAGAAAGAAGTAGAGGGAAGAAGGGGGTTGAAGAATGGAAAAAAGAAAAGAGAAGAAAAGAGAGAGTTCTTTCATGCTGGATGAGAGACTAGGCAGAGTGCTCTGTGGTCCCTTGTTAATTTTGAGGAAGATGCTGACATTATTGTATGACAGATGGAAAATAATGTTGACTTTAAGAACAGATCTGAGTCCAAATCTCTATCTAGTCCTTAATAGAACCCTGGTTGTTCGTTTATAAAAGGAGTTGATAAAGGTTCACAAGGAGGGTAATATTAGCTATTAAATAAGATAATAATTTAAGCATATAAGCAATGTGATTAGAATGAAAAGATACAGGGAATTAGACAAAACCTGGCCTCTGTTTCTAAAGAAACCACAGAGTACGTGGGTAGATAAGTTACTTCTAAGTAACAACAGAATATACAGCATCCTCCAGGCGCCTTAATATCAACAGAGAATGTCCCTGTAAGTTTATATTGCTGGTTGGCGCTAACGTTAACAATAACACAGTGTAATTGGTTTTACTCTTTCTCTATATAACTGTTTCTGGAGGCTGAATTTATTTTACATCAAAATCCAAGTAACCATGTATCAGCGGGATAGAAAGATACTACTGAAAATTAAGTGTGTGCTGTTGCATACAGCAGACATCTGTATTGCAAGGAATTTTGTAATAAGTGAGAAGACATGCTTATTATTTTTGTCATCTATATGAAACCAATCTTTTTCCAAAATTCCAAGTCAAAGTAGAATTTTATATAAAACAGAGGTTGAAAAGCATTCAGAGATATTTTTTCCATCCGAGAGTTTCTTGTTTTGATTTTCAGAGATATTATCATTTTGATCCTTGTGGCTGCAGATTTGGAAGCCTTCGTTACTTCTGAATCCCTTTCACTGACCAGTGTTCAAAACTGAAAAAGAAAACAGGCTTTGAATAAACATAAAAAGGAACAAAGGCAGTATTAATACATTCTGAATAACCAGAGAAGGGTGGCCATAGCTGTATTATCTGCCTTCATATCAGCCATACTCGGCGTTTAATGCAGATACAGCTCATAAACTGAATATTGTTAAACATAAATACGACTGTTTTTCACTTTTTAAAAAAAAGTGTGTGTGTTTGCGTGGCATTCATGCACATGCGTGTAGCACCCTCAGACACCGGAAGAGAGCATTTGATACCCAGCAACTGGAGCTACAGGCAGTTGTGGGCTCCCTGATGTGGGTCCTGAAATTGAACTCGGGTCCCCTGGAAGAGCAACAAGTGCTCTTTATCAGTGAACCATCTCTCCAGCTCCATATCTTTTATTTTTAAATTGTGTGAACTCACTTCACGTTCACACACTTATTTCTCAATGTACACTCTGAATTTAGTTCTCTGTCAACTTGACATGGATGCATGTACTTTTGAATATCATCTTTAGCTCATACACGAACTAAGCAATAGCTATCCATGCTGGCCACCTCTGACAAGCCGTCTGTTTTCTCTTGCCAAGTTGCTGCCTGGACCTCGGATTTCCATTACCATCATCATTTCAGAAACGCCTTAGCTACAGCTGCACCTGCTTTAGTTCAAGCCCAGTGTCCTGCTGGCTTCTCCACAACAGAAGGTCGTGTTTCAGCACATGGTGGAGGGTCCTTTTGTGGCCATAGGCATGAACTAAAACGTGTAGAGCATTGGCGGAGTGAGCAAGGCCCCAGACACAGGAAGCTGCTCTGGGCATCCTCAATGTCGAAGCTTCTTCACCCTCCGCTGGTTCTACTTGGGGCGATTCACTGGACAGGCATACTCCACCCACAGATTCCAGCTTCGCATTCACCGTAACCCCATTAAACCTAAGGCCTGGGAGCCTCCAGGAGCTGTAGATAGATTTTGAAGCCATGAGTGGTGTCTCTGTCCGCAGTTCCAGACCTCTGGAAATGAGGATGAGGCAATGTTGCAATTCAAGCCTGGGCTCAAAGTGACGCTGTCTTAAGGAAAGAGAAGATAGCAAAAATCAAAGCCTCAGCCTCCAACAATCACAACGGCTGCTCTAATTCTGCTGTGTGGCCACAAACTCCGTAAGTGTATATTTTCCTAGTGATGATGTCCCCAACATCAAACTGCCAGACAATAGGACCCACGAAGCACTAAATACCCCGGAGAGGCAGCACACATCCAGGGCTCTGTCAGAGCCGACAGCCATCCCGTTACCCTGTAAATCAACGAGAACACTAGGCAGACTATGTACTCCCTTCAGAAAAGGGATTGGTCTAAACACCTGCTTCTTTCTGCTGGGGAATACAAGATAATTTTTCTTTTGCTTTGGAAAGACTAAAGTATGGCCAGCAAGATGCATGAGAATGTAGAACAGGCTAGGAAGCCCGACCACCACCGGCAGCAACGTGATGGAAAAAAAGATGCTGTAATAGCAGTGTGTATGAGCTCACTCTCTCCCTCTCCTCCCTTTCCCCTCCCTGGTCCCCTCCCCTCTCTCCTTCCCCCTCTCATACACATGCCATAAATAAATTAAATTTTTAAAAGTGCAATGTGCTCTAGGACTTCAATGACCCTGTGATCCTAATGTGCTCCAGCATCTACAGACGGCTTCACCCTCCACAGGCTGTGTGAATCACTGACTGCTCCTGTTCTAGCTGCCTCTCACCAGGCCTCCCTCGTGTACCCAATAACATCTGTGATTCTCTTGGGAAGCCTGGATAGAGATCTCTTCTGAGTGCATTTGTCAGGAGGTGGCCTGATGCAGATGGATAATTTATACCTTTGTCTCTTTGGGGAGGCAGGGTGAAATTGTTTCTGACATCATACACTGAATAATATAGAGAAGAAAAAAATCCATAGAAAGTCTATACCACATTCCTGAGGTATAGACATTTCTTTCTGAAGAGGTATCTAGCTTGACGGTTGTCTTTGAGGTCATCACCTACTTTAGCTTTCAACCAAGGACAGATACCATCTGTCATGTCAGGGGTCCTTGCAATGACTTACACAAGGTGCGATGAAATCCACTACTTCTGTGTCTTAGACCTTTAAGGGTGACACCCAGGTTCTCCACCAGCTCTAGGTGTGGCATCAGTTTGGAGTTTCACTGACCTCAATCTCAAGCTTGTACCAGGCACTGAAGATGACAGCTTCAATTACTCACTTGCAGAGGGGAAGGGACCACTGGAGTCTGTGCACAGCATGCTCTCTGTCAGTGGGATTTTGCCTAAGACTTCTGTGTTTTCTAACTGCGCATGCTTCAGTCTAACAGGGAAACCATGTGATGATTGGTTTTAATATCGGTGTCAGTTCAGATCCTGAAATAATAAGGCATCTTTAATCCCAGGAACCAGCGACTGAGCAGTCAGCCACTAGTGCCTGTTGTAGTCAACAGACATAAAAAACATTACTACCGTCTCTTTCATCTCCATTTATACAAATCATTGCAGTTTTTAATTACAGAATTATTTGCCTATGTCCCCTACTTAGGACACTAGAGGTGTCTTGAAATCAGAGCTCAGGCAGGTCAGAAGGACTCACAGAAGCAGATGCACACTCATTGTGACATGAAGTTAAATCTCTCTTATCTGGAACTACCAAGCATTTCAGGAGAGAGCACCAACCCCACATGGGTGATTCCGAGCACTCTTCCCCTGGGAGACTGCTCCATGTGCCCTGGAGCTAACCGGCAGCGGAACTCACATTGTTTGTGCTGGAGGACCACATGCACTGTTAATATCAACCTGGACTTAAAACACCACAAGAGCCATGGTTCTTCAAATCCTTACAAATTCCTTAGCAGAGTCTCCAGAACAGACTTTTCTAAGATAGTTTCAAAAAGACATTTGAAAGACAAATGCTTTTTCCTCATGGATATTTCAATAACTATGCCAGTTCAGAAGTAGCAAATGATTCTCATTTTATTTATTGCTTATTTAATTTTGAGACAAGGTCGCAGCACAGGGATTGCAGATATGAGTCATCACATCTGGCTGGCAAATGGTTTTTTAGTCGTTTTTACACAGACCCTAAAAACAGGATTTGCTTACAATATTAAATGTGATTAATGTGAGTACATTTTCAAAACCATTAAAACATTAACTGACATTCACTTATTAAGATACCAAGAGTTGGGGCTGGAGAGATGTTTCAGGGTGAAGAGTATATGCTGCTTTTACAGAAGTTCTAGTACAAGAACTCAAGTCAGTCAGCTCACAAATGTCTGAGGCTTCGATTTCTGGGACCATGCGCCCTCTTGTGGCCACTGTCAGCACTACACACACACACACACACACACACACACACACACACAGATGGGTACCTAGAAATATAATTTTAAAATAAAAATAAATCTTTCTTTTATTTTCTGTTTTCTATTTTGGGGTTTGGGGTTTATGTGTGTGTGTTGTTTTACTTGTTATTTTTAATATAAAGACTCATATATCTCAGAGTGGCCTCAATCTCCTTTGTGTAACTGGTTGGTCTTAAACTCAAGACTTTTCTGCCTCTACCTCACAAGTGTTTGGATTACAGGTGTGAAACACCTTGCCTGGCTTAAACATAATTCTATGTAAGCACATTAAACTCAATCCTGTACTCATGTAAACTCCTGTTGCTCATCTATGGACTTGATAATGTCATTTAAGTACTTCCAGTCTTAGATAGTGTTTTTGTAAGAGGTTAAATGATAGAAGGCCCAGGGAGATAGCTCAGGAGTTAAAAGCACTTACTATTTTTCCAAGAGGACTAGAGTTCCATTCCCAGCACCTACTCCAGGTGGCTTACAACCTTTTGTAACTCCAACTCCAAAGGATCTGACACTTTCTTCTGGCCTTTGTGGTCAGCTGTGCACAGTGTGGCATACACATAAATACACACACACCAATACACATACACACACACCAACACACACACATACACCAATACACACATACTCACATGCACACAGATATACACAGTGTCAGACACACACACACAAACAAAAACTAAATCTTAAAAAATAAATGATAGCCATGTCATAGGTTAAGAAAATTACACGAAATGAAATGTTTTGCATGAAACTGAAGTACAATACAACTAATTAGTGTTTCATCATTAAAGCATTTTTTTTAGATTTCCAGCTGAATAATTTCTTGAACAAGAATTTAATTATAGCAACAAAGATATGAAAGGGGATGTTCCTTATTTCTTTACCGTGGTCCTTAACCTTATATCATTCAATTGAATTACATGCTCATTTAAATTTTTCAGAATACTCTTTACTGTTGACCCATTTTACAGATAATAGAAGCAAGCTTTAGAGCTATCAGGTGAGTACACAAAATTCCTTTTTGGATCTTTCAGCCTCTGGAGCTCCTGGATTACCCACTGAGCTATCCTCAAAATTTAAAATATAGAAGTCTTTTATTTAATTATCATCTTTTAAATATGTGATCCCTAAATAGTTTGGTGAAACTAACTAAAGCAATAATTCCTGCAAATGCACATGGATATGCCAGGCACCGCCCAGCAGTGAGCAGGCTGTGCAGATGTGTGTGATTCTACATCAGCATTCCAGTAAAAGACACAGCAGAGAAGCAAACAAGTCAGTTGATATTTTAGTTTCAAGCTGTGGTGTATTTCCCAAATACATCAATACCACTGCCCTGACTAGTTTTATGTCAAATTGATACAACCTAGAGTTATCTGAAAAGAGGGAACTTCAGTTGAGAAAACATCTCCGTAAGATAAACTATAGGGCATTTTTTAAATCAGTGAGTAATGGGAGAACCCAGCCCATTGGGAGTGGTGCCATCCCTGGGCTGGTAGTCCTGTATTCTGTAAGATATCAGGCTGAGCACAGGCTTGTGAGGAGCACCCCTGAATCACCTCTGCATCAGCTCCTACCTCTATGTCTCTGCCCTGTTTGAGTTCTTGTCCTGGCTTTCTTTAGTGATAGACTGCAATGGGGAAGTGAACCGGGAACATAACATGTTGAAAGCAGTATGGCCAATGAAGGCCTGGCTTGTGAAATTTCAAAGGGAAGCAAGGGCTCTACTGGCTATTTGTGGGAAGAATTTTGTAGTGTCCAGTCAGCTAGAGCTGAAGTGAACCCTTAGTTTTACTGGGACAATTGATACCAGTTCACTGGAGCTGAAAAATTAACAGTGATTCAGAAAAAAATGGCATCTTTAAAATAAAATGAAAAGAGACCTTTAAATGAAAATACTTCTTTAAATCTGGGAAGTATCTCCTGAGAGTCAGCACAGGGAAGCTGTGTTCTAGAGGTGGTCAAGGTTGCACCTCACACTGGCAGCTGAACTTGGTTGTGTAAGAGTCATCCAAGTGGTACAGATATGGAAGGCATGAAGGGGTTGTGATAATTAGCTGAGGCCTGGCACTGTGAAAGGCCAGGAGCAGCCATTGGTGAAGGTGCAGCCTCAGTGGCAGATGACAACCCAGGATTGAAGAGGGCATGAACAGAAATTGAGGATTGGAACCATGAAGAGAGCCTATGAGAGGCTGCTGATGAAAGCACAGCCTAGCATTTTGGAAATACCAGAACCACAGGATGAGCATGAAAAACAGCAGCAGCCATGGAATGGACTCAACCAGAGCCTAGCATGCTACAGAGGGCAGAGTGACTCAAGCCCCTTGGAGGAGCCTAGAAAACTTTACATAAATCCCAGACATTGAACACTGAGTTATTTAAAGTCTTGGGGCTTGGTTTACTTTGACTTGGTTTTGATTTGTCTTGGTTCTACTGTCTTGAAGTAAGGATGTATCTAACTTACTTTTGATTTTACAGGAGCCACAGTTGAAATATTAAAAATGTAAAGACATTTAGGATTTTTAAGAAAAAGTTTTAAAGTGTTTGAATTAAAAAGTCTGTAGACTTTCAAAGTTTGTAAAATGCTTTATATTGTAATGTTGCTGTTAATGTGTGATGTTGGGGATGAACAAGAAAAGAAAAGAAAAGTAAGACTTAACAGTGGTGTGTTTGTGTGTTTATGTATTTGTGTGTCAAGTTTCGAAGGGGTCAATTGTCCTGGCTAGTTATATGTCAACTTGACAGAAGCTAGAGATACTTGTAAAAAGGAAATCTCAATTGAAAAAAAAATGCCTTCATAAGATTCAGCTGTAAGGAATTTTCTTAATCAGTGATCAATAGGGCCAAGTCCATTGTGCATGGAGCCATTCCTGGGCTGGTGATTCTAGGCTGAGTAAGAGAAGAGGGTGAGCAAGCCTGGAGGAGTAAACTGGTAAGCAGCATCCCTCTTTGACCTCTCTATTAGCTCTTGCCTCCAGGCTCCTCCCTTGTTTGAGTCCCTGCCCTGATTTCCTTTGATGATGAACAGTGATATGGAAGTGTAAGCCAAAGAAATGATCTTCCCCTAGTTGCTTTTGGTCACGGTGTTACTTCACAGCAACAGAAACCCTAACTAAGACAACCACAAAGGACATCTTTGCATTGCAAGAACCATCTTAAATCCCCAAGAAGTAAGCTAGAATGTGCAAAATGTGACTGGGTCTCTCTGAGTAATCCCCTCAGGGGGCCTCTCCCAGAGGCAGAGAATAAACTGCCCAGAGGAACCATGGGGGGGCACTTTCTAGAATTTACAAGTTCTTGGGGCTGGAGAGATGGCTAAGTAGTTAAAAGCTCTTTTAGGGGAGCCAGATTCCATTCCCAGCACCCATGAAGCAGCTTGCAACTGTGTAGTTCCAGGATCGACACCCTCACACAAACATACATACATACATACAGGCAAAACATCAACGCACATAAAATTAAATTAATAAATTATATTTTTATTTATTATTTATAAGTTCTATGCCTTCAAGAAGTATCAGTTATATCTCACCAATTATAAAGTAATCATCAACACCCTACAAAAGAGAGTAGATATATAAATCCTTCTTTATCCTCTCTTTAACAAAGTGTTAATAAATCCTCCATGTGAAGCATTGATACCTGGACTTGTCATAAAACCTTCTGTGGATTGTTGCAGACCAAGTTACTCAGTAATGCACTACCCCTCCGAACTGTGCTTCCAAGTGTCTGAGGCTCTGACTGGAATAAGAGATAAATTTAGATTGTCAAATGAACTGAATTCCCCATTAATTTAAAAATATAACACTCGGCTTCCAGTGTGTGTTTGCCCTGAGGCTTGTGCTCCCAGCTCTCCTGCATGGTCCACCTATTGCTGAAGTTATCACTTTCTGCACGTTTCTTGGAGAAAAAGGCCTCTCATTGACCTAAGAACTAAGCCAGTATCTAGAAGGTTTTAGCAATCCCCCTGCCTCAGACACACACAAAACTGGCTTTATAGGCAACTCTGGCTATGGGTCCTAGGATCCAAACGTGGGTCATGTTGAGTAGCACACACTCTCACTTGCTGAGCCTCTACCATCCCCAAACAGTCTTAAATACCAACATATTTATGTGTTTGCTTCTTTATGGGGAATGACAAAGGACAAATGACAGTGCAGTCACCAAAGAGTCAGGAAATTCTGTCAGCTCAGGAGAGAAGTCAGCTCAGAAGTGTTTTGTTGTTCACTTGCTAAACTATGCACACCACAGTGTGGAATCAACCTTTGAACTTATGAGTAAAAAGCTATTTTCTTCAGAAACTTTGCTAAAAATGATACAAAAATCAAACCCTATGTCCTTTCTATTTGTTGCCTTTTGAGAGAAGAAAGAATAATCCTGTGTAAGCTAGGTATGTGTGACACAGGTTTGGGAGTTTATATAATATTTAACAACTTTCAGTTTATTTAAATCTTACAGAGTTCTTAAACTATTCATCAGATTCAGTAAAATATAAGTTTTTGTGTTTTTTGTTGTCATTGTTTTGCTTGTTTCATGTTTATTTTTTGGGGAGTGTTTGGTTTGGTTTTGTTTTTTTTTGTGTTTTGATTCTTGTCATTAGAAGAACACACATATTCTGTTTAGCAGCCCATGCTACATGGGAAACTTGGTAGTCTGATGGAGAGTTACAATCTAAGTTAGAAGAGTCTTGAGTCTCTATAGCCCAGTGACTTTGTTCAGTGACTTTTAACATTTTAGTGTCTTTTCTTTTCTTTCTTTCGTTTTAATCCATGGGATTCTTGAATTCCATGTCTCCTAAAAGTTTTATAAAGAAAAATGTGAAGTAATAAGAAAAGTACAGTAAATCCTCACAAATTATTAAAAGGTACAAGATTAGACCAGCCACATGCACCATGGAAACTGTAACCCAGGAGAAACTATGATAAATCTTGCCTCCTAATGCTATAACACTGTTTCTCTGTGTGTTGCTTCCATGCTCTATAGGGACCTGAAATCTGGCTGCCCTGATTTTTCCTACTAAATCAGATAGAGCATCAATATCCGACTGAATTCATAACTCCACTAAGAGCCAACTTGGCAAACCAGCGGGTTTGTTGAAGTATTATCCCCAAGAGCATATGTAGGGGTGACTCACGGGAGCATGGACAACTCAAAGATAGCAGCTGTCCCTGAAAATCCCACACCACTGCACATGAACTCACAGAAGCTAAACCCCCAGAGCTCTCTGCACAAATTGCTCTCAGCTCCATGGGACAGAAAGTCAATTCTCTATGGCAGATATTGTTGCTTTTATAAGTCTGAGGAAGAAACTAGTGAATTTTGTTAATTTAGTGAACTTCCTGAGACTTGTTAGTTGCTACCTCCTGAATTTCATGAGACTCCTGCCTTCTTCCTGTGGAAAAGAGTTTTAATCCATAGAAATATGTGGCATAACAATGGGCAGCTGCAGATTTTAATAGAAGCAATAGGATCCAATGGCATTATATTTCTGTCCATTTAGGCATCACCAAATGCTTTCCTAGCATCTTCTATGTGCGTGAGTAACAGTTGATCTTCATTAGATCTAAACCTGAGGTGGGAATGTTTGTTCTTAAAGGTTTTAATATGTATTCATTTTATTCATATGAGTGTGCTGCCTGCCTGTGTGTCTGTGTAACTCACTGTAGGCATACATTTTTTGCAACATACTTTTAATAAGGGTTCAACCTCTCCTCTAGCCCACCACCCAGCAAAAGTAGCGGAAGAGAAAAGTTATTAGGATGTGGGAGAATTGGACCTGTTCTTTGGGGGTGAGCTTGATTTTCTTTAGCAGCAGTTAGGTCCCAGCGCAAACACCAAATACAACTCAGTAGCTGCAGTCCAGTCCTCTAGGCAGGCAGACACCAGGCAGAAACCAGCAGCTACAGTCCAGTCCTTTCAGTAAGCAGACACCAGGCTGAAGTTCAATCCTGAAGGAATCACAAGGTTTACCAAACATCCTGAGGTGAGGCTGCGGAAGCTGCAAGCTGCTGCAGGAACCTCACAAGCAGTTCTTGGGCAGGCTTCTCTCAATGGCATCATTACCACAAGTTGAGATCAACAACACTATGTAAGGTGAACCAATACGTATGTGTCTACAGCAAAAAATAGCGAGGCAGAGCAAACCAAACCAAAGCTCAGTGCTCATCTCCCACTGTCTGTGGGTTCATATTCACGTTCCTTTATCAAGCGTCCTTTCATGTGTCTGCTATATCAAAACACCATTTCACCTGTGTCTATGTCAGGAAAACAGTCTTTCACATATTTGCTTCAGCAAGACATCCTTTTACCTGTGTGTCCCAGCAAAACATTTGACATAACTATCTTTCCAAAGAAACTGGAAGTTTCTACTTCACTTTGTGCCTGTAGTGTGTTCACCATGAAGTCAAATGGAAATGTACACAGGCTGGACACACTAGTAAAACCTACTTCATTTGAGCCTCTAGAGCTCTGTACTAAGCATCAGAGTGACAGTGGACTCCTGTACCTTCCCACACATGCCTCGCGGTGGACAGAATTCAGATGATCCTGTGGGTGGGCAGAGACCACGTTCTGACTATTGTTTAAGTTCCCTTTGACTTCAGGACCTTCTAACACACTTGCTATTCTGAAGTTTCAGCCATACACTGAGTTGCTGATTCTGTAGTATGCTGATGCCCCTGCAGGGAACTGACAACAGTAGCACTTCCATGGCATACTCCTACTTGCCTATAGAAGCCAAGAGCATGGCCCCTGAATCCTTACCCCTCCCGTAGGTGATTTTGACTCATAGCCTATGTTGAGTTTTTGCACAGGGTTGCAAAACAAGGTGAGTTGGGGCGGGGGGAAAGCTTTAGACATCATCAGAAGCCATGTAATATTTACTAGATGTGTCTGGGGCTCAAACAGCCTCCCAAAGTCGACATCCAGAATAAGGATGAGACAATGAGATCATAGCTCCTTATCCCTGCATCTCTGTATGCTTAAAGACCATGTTGAATGGACAAATCAGTTTTCAGTTCCTTTCCCATGCTGTGCCTTTCCCTCTACCAACCCTGAGGGCATCAAATGGCAAAAGGAGTCAAGAGAGAAGAAACTAAACTCGATGTGGGGGAAGTTCTAGATTTCTCTCTGAAGGAGCTGAGTAAAAGCTGTGGAGAGACAGATATAAATGGACACACAGTGGGCATGGAAGGGTGTGCCGAATTCTTAGCACTTTTGTGCCTTAATTAAAAGATGGTCTCCGTGGAAGAATCCAGCTCAGTTTCTTTCCATGACCAGGCAATAGTTTTTGAGGACTCATGGCTAAGAACCAAACCATCGCCATTTATAAGAACATTACTTGATGTGAATCTTCTGAAGACACATAACATTCTTAAGGATAACTATTTAAATGGAAAGGCTCACAATCATTTCAGGCAGTCAGAATTCCTTGTCATCTTTCACAGCTAGCCCACCAGCGTACAGGGAATGCATTTAATTCCATCCCTCTGGTCTCTAACTTCAACAATGGGAACCCGGACCTCCTACGTGGAAAACAAAAATGTTTTGTAACAAAAGCAACAGCACAAAGCCAAATAAATAACAAAGACTTAGTTATAGGAGAACAATCATCATAGTTTGTAAATATTATCTAATGGTAATTTAACAGAGGATTTGTCCACAGAATTAATTGCTGTAAAGAGCAAAGCTGCTTTCAAACGGAATTGTTGGAAACCAGAAGGAGATTCCCAGAAGGGAAAATTGCCTAAGGAGCTTCACAGCGAAGGTTCAGTGCTGCCCGAGAGAGAAGAATTTGTGGACTAGAAGCCTATTGTGTTTTAATCTTACTTGTTTCATGTCTTGCTCTAACTTTAAGAAAGACTGCAAGAAAGCAGCTTGGTATTACTCAACTGTGTTTCCAGGCTCTCCTACTCCTTGGTGCTACAGAGACTGATGGGTTCCTGCGTCCCTCCATCCTCCATAGGTCCTGATGACTGCTTGTGCTCAAGTCTGAGCTCTAACATCCCCAAAAGCTAGACATGGCCACCAGTCCCTAACACCCAATGTAAAGATACAAGAACCAGGGAAAGTAGAAGAAGGGCATTCGATATGGACACATCCATAAGAGGAATCCAGTGATCCCCAAACCTGTCATCGGGGTACCGGCATGAGGCTTAGGTTTAAATAGAGGGCAGGAGATGTGCACAGCTGAGCAGTCCTGGTCAGTGTGGTCCTGTCCAGTATGACTGCCTGGACCTCAATCTGTCTTGTGAGGTGGGTCTAACAAGTTGTATAGACTGTAAAATCTCTTCCTGACAGATAAGCTTTCCTTTTGTCTGGAATGGACCTTCAGTCTTTTCCTTCTCTTAGCCATTGATTCCTGGTAACATTCCAGTACTCTGGGGACTCTTGTTTCAATGGTTTGAGATCCTAGGGGTGAGGGCAGGGCTCAAGTTTTCTCATTGAATTCCTTTCAGCTACAGTAGAATTTACAAAGTCCAACCTGAAGCTATTCTAGTAGTAACTAAGTAACTGTGGGAGTGGTACTTGGAAATCTAAGCAAGGATACAGAAAGGAAGGGAGGGAGGGAGGTAAGGGAAGGGAAAGAATAAAACTAAAACACTTTAAGCATTTATCTTGATAACAAGACAAGAACAGAATATGACAGTCACACAGGCTGCCTTTATCTCATTATTACCTTTACCCCCTTAACTTCCGGTTTATTCAATTTTCTTAAAAAGAATTAGAAGGGACTTGAGTGATGGCTCAGTTGTTAGGAACACTGGCTTCTCTTGATGAGGACCCAGGCTTGGTTCCCAGCACCCATGGTGCTCCACAAACATCTGTAATGCCAGTCCTGGGGAATCCAATGGCTTCCTCTGCCTTTTCTGTCATTACACACCTATGGTACACAAGAGACACGCAGGCAAACACTCATACACATGAACTGAAAATAAATACACACTTTTAGAGAGTACTAAGAAAAGAGGACAGAAGTGAACATATGGAAATCATTTTTAAGACACAAAGGAAAACTGTTTGTTTATTTCACCACACCACTGTCAGCATATAAGTTTACAAGTAGAGAACGAAGGCTTCTGCAAGAGAGATAAAGATGAACACACTTCCACTGAGTCTTCATTTATGCTCAGAATGCATCATCTTCAGAGAAAGAGGCAAAAGATTGTCTCCTGAAACCATTGCTCCAGAACAATGCTCTGAGCAAAGTAACACAGCTGATTTGTAAAACGTGCCATGTCGCTCCTCCTGGGCCCTCCAGAAGACACAGACTTTCTTGAGTTATCACCAAGAGGAAGATCCTGCACAGGCACACCACCAGTCATGGGGGTTTGTCGCCATGCTGAGCCTCAGAGGTGAATGTTCTGGGATCTTTCAATTCATTACATTTTCAGTAAAACAAAAGTGACACAATAAAGTTCTCAGCTCTCACCATTTATACAAGTAATATGAACAGGCAGATGTGTGTGTGTGTGTGTGTGT
>NW_021604564.1:22890296-22892826 GCF_004785775.1 Grammomys surdaster | reverse complement strand
AGTATGTATTCCTGCAGAGGCCAGAAGAGTCATGGGAACCTTCAGAGGTACCATGACTGATGGTGCGGTGACTGGTGGTGTGAAATGCCTGACACAGGTGCTGGGAACCAAACTCAGGTCCTTTGGGACAGCAACAGGGCAAGCCATCTCTTCAGACACTTAAATTTTATATCTATAAACTTTGTACAATTCTCTTCTACATTCTTTCATTGCCTTGGTTAGCAAAGAAAAAAAATATATATCCTAATTAGAAGTTAATTAATAAAATCAATTTAATTATAATTGAATTAAAGGTTAATTATTAACTTAATATGAACTACAAGTGAGCTTTAAACTAATAACTAGCACTAATTGAGCATCATTTGAAGGTAATAATCATCTTTTATTATCTAAACATCTAAACAGGACATACCATGTCCTCTCATAGGAAAAGTCTGAAAATCCACAATGTGTTAAAGTTAACTTTATCCCCAGCTCTTTTAAGAAATTAGTGCATAATACAAAATATTGAATAGTGATACAGTATTAGTGAAAATGCGATAATTAAAGGAATGCTAAAAGGAATGTATTGAAACTCAAGGACTCGTACTTGCAGAGTGTTCTGAGCCACTAGAACTCTCCTCAGAAACTGGGTCCCACCTACCAAAGGCTCCAGGATCTCTGACTAGTGTCTGAGGCTGGGGACCAGGCTTTTAGCACAAGAGCCTTTGCAGTGTTCAAGTTAGAGCCTGGGCCGCTGCCAACCAGACAGTAATCTACCAGCTTTGCTGTTGTTCAGGTCAAACACCGTGCATCACTGCAGGAACCTATCTGCAGATGATTATGTTTCTGCTAAAAATCTCATTTTTCTGATGGGTGAAAGAAAACCTGCTAATGCATTCTGTTTTCCCAGGTCTCTTTGCTCAACGTGGGGAAGAGGGGACACGGTTTTCTGTCTGGACTCAGAAACTGGAATTCTCCAATCTACACATTCTAAATACTTATTTTACACAGAATTTATAGCCATGACTGAGAAAAAATAATATTTGATATGTTGATTAGAAATGTCACAGGTCATTCCTAAGCTTTTATTTGCAAGGCATTTTAAAAAAAACTCTACTGGGGGTGGGAGAGATAAGCGACGTAGATGAGAAAGAAAGAAACCATCTGAGTCCAGTGTGCACTGAAGTTACTGGAACCCTGCACTGGATGTGCCCTTGACTGGAGTGAGGCTGAGATGCTGTAGAAGCATTCCTGTGGCAATTGGCAGGGATGCCAGTGATGCCTGGACTCCTGGGGTGCAGCTGTGCTCACATCTACCTGCACGCACATCTGTGGGCAGCTATGCCTCAGGCAGCTGTGCCTCCAAGCAAGCAGGCAGCGGTTAGGGAAAACTGATATGTACTTCTCTTTCCCTGTGTACCTGAACAGCTTCTTTCTCCCCCACTCTGAGGTTTTTATTCTTTCCTTTCTCCTTATTTCTCTGTAATGGCTTCTTTCTGCAATTGAATCTCTCCATAAAACAGAGCTTCTTTCTCTTTGCACTGAAGTTCTGCATGGCTGTGCTTACTCCTACCATATCCGTATCTCACAATCTCTTTTTCATATTTTCCGTGGTTCCTGTGTGGCCAGCGCACACACACACACACACACACACACAGCATAGACGAGTCACCACATTACTATTCTGAGACCCTCCCTGGAGAATGTTTCATGGAAAAAAGCTCCCAAAGGGGTGTCTGCCAGGAGCAGTGCCCAGGGATGCTGAGCTGCTTTGCAGATGGTCAGGCTGGCACTAGCTGACGTGAAAACAGAGAGTGTGGCCAGCCCCTCCAGCCTCACCATAATGCTGGCTTTCTCGAAATGTTTCCATTGTATGGTTGGGATTCCTAACTACTTGATATGGGGAAAAATCTTTGGGCAAGTGTGACTTACCTCAGTCCTAGGGAACTTCAGGTGACTTCTAGTTTGGCTGCTATGCTTTCATAAGGAAATAAAACTTTGCATTCAGGAAAATTTGCCTAGATGTCTAATTACCATTGCCCATAAACTGGGCTCCTTGGAGAAAGCACGTACCTTCCTTCAGAACCCAAGTTTCCTCGCTATGAGACAGAAACAGAGGCTGTTGGGGATGTCTAGATACTTGATGTGGACTGTCTGTGTCATGTGCTAGAGATTAAAGATGCTTATGACCCCTGGAATTATGCTGGCCCTCCACTGTGACATAGTAAGAGGAGGATGGAACCAGCTGCATTCAGAGGTCAGAGCCTGTGGTGATTGAGAGCATCAGTGCACCACCATAGAGAGGTCCTGGAGGCTAAGTAGGAAGCCAGTCAACAAATGTGGTTCCTTATGGTTCTATTTCCCCAAGCTGAAGACAAAATAAAGGGTTTTTGTTGTTTTTATTTTTTGGTCTGTTTATTTTGTTTTGTTTTAAACGAAGCTTATGAAATCTGTGTAAACTGTCCTGAGCAGCAGAGGCAAGGTGAAGCCTGCAGCTTTCAGGCTTTGTCTCAGTGTGTAAATGGCTTTGTCTCAGTGTGTAAATGGC
>NW_021604564.1:22853703-22890286 GCF_004785775.1 Grammomys surdaster | reverse complement strand
TGGCTTTGTCTCAGTGTGTAAATGGCTTTGTCTCAGTGTGTAAATGGTGCCATTTCGATTCTCTCACAGAACTGGGATGTGAACAAATGATTCCTAGAACTTACCTTAAGGAAACCAGTTTCTAAATTTATACTCTGTGTGTGTGTGTGTGTGTGTGTGTGTGTGTGTGTGTGTGTGTAGTATGCCTGCCACGGTATCATTTGGAGGCCAGAGGAGAGAGGACTGTTCTCTTTTTCCTCTGTGTGAGTCCCAGGGTTCAAGCTCCAGGTACCCAGGTTTCTGGGTGCCCCTGCCCTCTGAGATAACACTTATCTTTGCTTGTGGCACTGTGTAGTAGGAATTTTGGTTTCTTTAAAAACATAGAAATATTATGTGAATATGTTTTTGTTTTAATCCCAGGTAGGGGATACAGGACTGCTTCGGATTGTTCACAGCAGCAGACTATGATTTGCCTTGTGCCAGGGGCATGATTTCACAAGCTGCAGATAGGTTCTGCAAGATATTGGAATTCTGGAGGCTCGTGAGAGGGTGTATAAATGCAAGAGTCCAGAGAGGGCCACTGCTGCTCCTCCTTCTGCTGGTGGTTCATTGCTGGTTGCTGGTTACTGGTTGCTGGTTGGTTGTTGGTTGGAGATATCCTAACATGAAGATCAAAATTGCCCCCAAGGACCTAAATACCCCTAATCAGCAGGAAGTAGTCTAACTTGAGACCAATGCCCCCTTTCCTCTCTACTCTCTTTCCTCTCCTACCTAGGGTTGGGCGTTTAGAAGGAGTAAGGGTGAAGAAGGGTGGTAGAAATAGGAACCCATAAAGGCCAGATACAGCACCATCATGTAGAAAGGGGCTGTGTTGTGCCACCCCTCCCCTATAAGGTTAACTTTCTACTAAATTCACACAGTGGATTCACTTTTAAAACAAAAACTCTAGGTTTCCAGAATCAGGATGCCCCGAGGGGTTGGGGGGGGGGGAAGGCCACTTCCCCAACACTAACCTTTCCCTGCTCCCAGAAGCTGCAGATCCCGGATACTCAACTAGGCATCAGTTCTTACCCAAGGCAGGGTTTTCTCCAGGCCCGACAGTTTTCATGTACTTAAACCAACCAGTTATGTGTGAGCTACTGCTTCTGGGAGTCAAGGGTCAAGGGTCAGCTTCCACGCGCCCCTTTTAGGCAGAGCCTCAGTTTTTACCTTATTTCCCTGGAGTTCACAGCAACAGAACGCCAGAGGGAAGGATCAAGGTGTCACCAGGAAGGAATTCAAATGTTCTGTTTGCTTCTATCTGGAAAGATTGTGAAGCACTCAAAAGAAACTAACAAGTGTACTCACTTCAAGGTGAAATTCTGGTTTATTTTTAAATAAAATAGGCATTGGCCTATTTGAAAATTGGTGATGGGTTAGCAACTTTACCGTGAGAAGGAGGAAGCAGCTGATAAAGGAGGTGTTTGATTCAAGTCAGGAACAGCTCTTTTCTTTTTCCTATGAGTCTGTCATTTTGCTTGAAACACATTTATCAATCAGTCATGACCAGGCTTCCCCTGAGAGTCTGTGCCCGGGCTTCCAGTTCTGACAGCCTATGCAGTGACTTCTCCAGTCACACAAGCTCAAGGAATAGAGAGAGAAAAGAATTAATGCTTCCTGAATCGTGTGGTGCTCAGCTGTCTAGTGTTTAGACAATTTAGAAACTATACCAGTAAGCCACTGGGGAAGCGAGATTGACAGCGTGCATCCTTCTAACCTCACTGATTCCCACAGCTCCAGCCTTTGCAGTGAGGTCCTGTGCGTGAAGACACACCTGCTGGAAATGTCAGTGGGTGTAGATGGCACGGGGAGACCTTCACAGAGGGAAAAATGGGAGGGCAAAAACTCACAGGACAATCTTCTGCTGAATAAATCTTATGACATAAAAGTAAATGTGGGCACATTGGCTTCTTGTTCTTGACATAAAAGAGAACTTTGGCTTCACTTCCCTGAGACAGGTTTGTGTAAGCAAGGTTTGTGTAGAGTACCATGGAAAACAATCACCAGATAAAAAATTTCACTGGAAACAGCAAGAGGCACTTTATACCAAACACATTCACTTAAGAATTTAGAGAACAGACAGCAACATATTTCTAAAATCCATGGAAAAGAAAGAAGAAAAAAGTGAGAAAAATGAATAGAGAGAAAATGTGAGCTGAGATCTACACTGAGATGAGGAAGGGCAAGCAGGCATGAGTTCTCGTGTCAGAATGGAAAATCAAGATGCATACACAGATCTTTTCTGATGAGTTGAAACCTGAATCAACCTGAGAGCCCCTTGCCATATCTTCTGGGAACCATCAGTTGACCTGAGAGTATCATGGAACATGGCAGGGTTTAGGTGAGGGGATACCAATAATACCTCAGCTGGCCTCTGGGTTTTCAAATGTCTTATGTAAATGCTAAGACCTCCTAACAAACAAATGAAAAACAAAATTCCATAAGTCTTGGATGAAGGCTCAGTTCCAGAGAAGTGTACACAGGCGATTGGATACTATACACCTGAGTTGAATGTGAAAGCCATTGCCTGAAGTTAGGAAAGCTATGAGAATATTCCAGGGAAAAAAAACTAGACATCTAAATGAGTAAGAGACATTATAAACACTATTAATTCATTTAGTTATTTCTTATTGAAACATTGAAGCTGAAATTAGATGATTTACTTGATAAATACAGATGACATTTTAAAGCATACATATTCAGGTATGTCCTACTTCAACTTGACATGGTCTAGGAACATCTGAGAGGAGAAGTCTCTATTGAGGAATTGTCTAGATCTGATTGGCCTGGGGGCATGTTTGTAGGGATTGTCTTGATTATTGATGTAGGTGAACCTAGTCCACTCTGGGCAATCCCATTCCTATGCTGACGATCCTGAGCTAAGCATGAGCCTGTAACTGAGTTAACTACCAAGCCAGTAAGAAGCATTTCTCTATGGTTTCTGTCCTTGGCTTCAAATTGCATGCCATAAATACAAGTAATCTTGACTTATCAGTAAATCTTACTGAAGTCAACTGAGGGGAGTAAAATTTAGAATATACTACAATCCAATTATCCCTTAGTCTTTGGTGTACGTAGTAAGATCCTCTAAAATAGCAGGCTTTACTAAGTTTATCAGAAAGACATTGATAGGTACAAGGGGAGGCTGAAAAGAATTAGCTAGGAGCATGAATCAAGAAAAGGCTCATGAGCACAGCACTGGACAGCCATTATGAAGCAGAGAGTAAGAAGCAGAGGAGAACTACAGCAGAAAACAAACCAAGTGTGTCATCCTGCCATGGGAGTGGACAACAGTCCATGATGCCATTAGGAAATGAAGACAGTGTGAGTATATTTATCATGAGCTTGAGGTATGGAAGAAAGATAAGCAATCATGCCACAATACAAAATCAAACCTTCCAACCTGGCAACAAATTTCCAAGCCCAACACAAATATACACAAAACACACACTAAGGCTGACACTTCTTCACAAAAGCTCATGCACAAAATAAGACTTTGAAAATATTTGCCAAAAAGAAAGAGTCACCAGGACACATTTTATTTAATAGCTTTCTTCTGATTTTAGTTACACTAAATTTGAAAGATGACTTTTTTTTTAATATAATGCCTTGCTATGGTTGAGGAAAAGCCTAACTGGGCTTAATACTATATTGAATGATGGAGATTGAGGGTGTAACAAAACTCAAGTAAAGCTGATTTTTCTGAAGAGAGTGTCTTCTTTTGGCACTGGTTGGTTCAGGAGTATGGAAGACCTTTTAGATTCCGTCTCTAGGATCCAGCTTCCTAGGAATTTATACACTAAATCCTGGATTCTTTCTTATAGATGAAGAGACTCCCGGCTGAGAGGCTGCTCAGTGGTTAAGAATGCTTACTGCTCTTGCAGAGGACCCCAGTTCAGTTCCCAACATCCACCCATACTGAGTGACACACAGCCACCTGAAAAGACAGGTGATCTGATATGCTCTTTTGGCCTGTATGGGCATCTGGATGCATACACTGTGCACACACACACACACACACACACACACACACTCATCATCACCACCATCACCACTGCCACCACCATCATCATCATCAATAGTGAATATTTAAACATACACACAAAAAAATTAGCTTTGAGTGAAGCTTCAAGTTTAAAAAGTAAAAAGCAAGCAAAGAAAACAAAACAAAAACCTGTCTATTGGTCTACAGCAAACCCAGAATGATTCTGAGAGCAGTGGGAGGTTTGGTTGATGTGATTGCATGTACTCTTTTCCCACTTTGTTTTTGACAGTTACTGTTGTTAATAGACAAAATATATTTTAAAAAAGATACAATATTCAAGCTAGATGGCAGAATAAGTACAAAAGTGACTACTGCTAAAGCAATCTGTTGTACTTTTGGAAAGTTGTTAAGAACATAGCTCTTAAATGTTTGTTAGTAGTGCTGTAACAACACCCTGATATATACAATAATTAAACATAATAAAATGTACATACTCATGAACATACATTCATATATATAAAGCCAGCATTTTTCTCCTGGCTGTGAACCTTCCTTCCCAAGGCTGGGATGGAAACCATCATACTAATTCTTATCGTTTCCTGGACAGAGGCCGATGGAGTCTATTCACACGACACAGGTTTGTTTAATGACTAATTCACTGCAGAGGTAGCTTAAGCAGGGTTTATATCATCATGTTAAGTCACATATTTAAACACTCACTTTTTGTTATGACATTTCTGTGAAATTGTGATTCATATAATACTTTTAGAATTCATTTTAAAAATTGTATTGTGTATGTGTGTATGCATAAATGTGTGTTTATCTGTGTATTTCTGTTTGTCTCTGTGTTTGTTCCTGTCTGTTTCTCTCTGTCTCTCTGTCTCTCTGTCTCTCTCTCTCTCTCTCTCTCTCTCTCTCTCTCCCTCCCTCTCTCTCTCTCTCTGGTGTGTGTGTGTGTGTGTGTGTGTCTGTGTCTGTGTGTGTGTGTATGGGGTCTTATGCATGAGAAATGATATGGGAGGAGATCAGAGAGCAACTTTTGGGTAGGTTCTTGCATTCTACCCTGTTGAGGCAGAGTGACTCTTGTTGGTGAAGGTGAGTGGCAAGCCCCAGGCTACCTGGCCACCAATTCTCCTATCTTCCCTTCTGCTCTCACTGTAAGAAAGCCAGAATTAACAGCTGTGATCCACTGCATCTCTCATTTTTTATTTTTAAAATGTGGATGTTAGAGGTAAAATTCAGGTCATCTGGCTTGGTTTTAGAATTTTTTGATTTCCATCAGTATGTTTTTGGAAGGCCTGAATACTTTAGCCACAAATGATTCTACACAACTTGCATACTATATATGTGAACACATGTGACACATATGTATATTTAATTATTGTTGCTGTTAGTGTTGAAACAGGGTCTGGCTATAGACTTGGCTGACAGAATTTCCTATATAGAATAAGTTTATCTATCACCCCAAGTAACCCTTCTGCCTTTCCCTCCTGAACAAAATACATTTGAAATCTTAAGTGCACTTTTTCACTGGCAACATGGTGTATGAATTGGCCATCTTGATGGGGGTGTGATTTCTGCTAGTAAGACAATTAGATTACCTTAGTGGCAATAATATAATTTTGCAAACCCTCAGTGAGACTGACATTCACCGTCTAAATAACTACCATTAAGTAATGGCTTTTACACAGAAGGAGTTCTTCATGACCATTTGGCAAACATGCCTCAAGACTCATGTTTCAGCATGATGCTTCTGATCCACATGATTTTGTATTGTTCTCATTAGAACTAAATTTGCAGTGTTTGTTCAGGTGTTCTATCTCAAGAGGAAAAAAACATGGAATTAAAAAAAATAGTGCAAAATTAACAAGTTACAATAAACTTGATGTGAATTTTGTGATCTCAACTTTTGCTTTCTCATAAATTTAGCAAGAAATTGGGGCCAGGGAGAAGCTGAGAGAAGCATTCTTAGAGAGAGGGTTACATTTTGCTGATATTTTGTCATTGCTAAAGTGCTTCATCAGCTTGATTTTGTAACATAGTTTTGTGCTTTGTTATGCTTAGCGGATTTTACTTGTTACTTTTTTTTGAGACAAAGTCTTCCTTATCCCATGTTTGCCTCTAGAATCCCATGTAGCAAAGGCTGGCCTTGAACTTCTGATCTTCCTACCTCCATCTTACAGGTGGTTGAGATGATAGATGATAGCTTTGGTTACCATGACTATCAATTTACCTTTTATGGAAAAACTACGATTATGTACCATCATTTTGTTTAATATCAAATTATCTTGCATGGTGGCACTATGAAAACGGATGGGGAGTAAACTCTAGTGAGAAAACTGCTCAAACAGCTGGAAGCATTGTAGCCTGGAGGCTCCAACATCCCACAGAACCAAAGGAGACTTTGCTGGTGTTTTTAGTCAGCTCAGCATCAGCAGAACTCGGAATTTCTGTGCTGCTGCCTGAATTATTCACAATTAATAGGATTCACCTGAGTGGTCAGACATGCGCAGTGCCCCCTGTCATTGATGATTACTGGTGTTTCCATTTAGAAGCACGAATCAGGCGTGTTCTTGAGGTCACATATGATGTGTGCAATGAATAGCAAATAACGTGCATCTGCTTTATGTTAAATGCATGAGGTTTCTGTGATAAAAATTATAATGGAAATGGCATCTTCACTCGGCTTAAAAGCTCAGCTCGTAAATATCGTATATGTAATTAATGCTAATCACTATCTTAGTTCCTCTAAATGTCATCTCGCTAAAAACAAGAGCTGCCCTTCACATATGAGGCAAGGAAAGATAACAATGCTGCATGTGTCTGCACGTATGCATCTGTATGCATGGCCCAGTGATGAAATCGAGAAGTTAAAAGCATGATTTGCATTTTTTTCCAAAAATATGTGATTTACAAAGTTTCTAAAACTGACAAACACACTTTACTGTTGCCTCATCTATTATGACCTGGTCTAAACTGGCTCAATATCTGCTGGTGTGAATTATTCACTCAGAGAAAAATCAATGTACCTATCGGGTCCATAAAATACACCTGCCCAGATGTCTGGAAAAAACGATGACTTACTGAATAAAGCTACCTTTCAGGTCTACTCCTATAGCTAGGGAAGAAATAGATTTGGTGTTTCTTTATTTGGATAGGATTTAAGCTATCTTTAAAAAAACTAAGTGTTTATGTTGTTCTCTGCCAAAATGGTTTTGGTGCATACAATGTTAATTCTACATATACCGCTGAGTTATTATTAGATTTGTGTCTACTCTGAGCAACATCCATAAGGAGAAACATCAGATGTACATTCTGAAGAAGTACCCTGCCCTTCTCTCAAAGTTATAATTTCAAAAGGATTTGAAGTTAATACCAATTCCTTGCCATACCAAGTTCTGCCTCTCTGTCAGGGATGCCACCAGCACTCAGCCACTCAGGAGGCAGAACGAAGCCTGAATCAGGGTCCACAGTCTGGGTTCTCCTTCATCAGACTGGAAGGGAAACAGTGGACTATTGTGGTTCCCAGGTACCTGGGCGCCGCTGGAGTCAGGAAGGGGGTGTATTTCTGCTGGTCTACCTTTCCATTCCGGAGAAGCAGAATCAGTCTGAAGGAGAGTGAGGGTCAAGTATGCAGGAGGAGCTGGAGGAGAGAAGGCCTTCCTTGGAAGTTTTAGACACAGCTCTTTAAGATGAAGGTCTTTCCCATGGCCATCCTTAATGAAAAGCCAATCCTTTCTTGTTCATACTGGTTTATTTGATGGTGGATGTGAATGCATACACTTTATTCTGTGTGAACCAGGATTAAACACCCTTTGCAGGAAAGAATACTCAGGAAGGGAAGCTCATTGGCTAAAGACTCGGGGTTATCTAGAAACCTCATTAGCATGGACAAGAACCTCAGGTGTATGCTATACCCACTGACCATGGTCCTGAGTGGGGGTGTCATGGTTGCTGTTCCAGAGCAGGTAGAGGGAGGAAGGGAATAGCTCCACTCATGCCTTCCTCAATTTTGAGATTCCCAGGGTTTGAGTCCATTTAACCTTACCATTTCTTATGCCTGTCTGGTAACAAGGTCCCACAGGCCTTACAATTACTACTTGCTTTATAAGACACATATGTTTAAGTCATGAATGCAGAGGCATTTGAAAGAGTTTACCAGAGAGCTTTGTAAAAATCAATAACAAAAGAAACAGTTTGGCTGAAAGAAATTAAGAGAACATTTAAACAAAGTAACATTTGGGATTGTATCACAGTGTGCAAGTGACTCTTCCCCAATACAAACTAACAAAACATCAAAAACAACACAAAAGAGACAAGCCAAGTGCAAAAAGCAGGAGTCAGAGGACAAGTAGTTACTGCTACAATTTAAGCTGATTATCAAAAAGATTCATCACTCACTGAACACGTAGTGTCATTGACGTCATGACATTTCCATATCCTGTATTAGTTTGTGCATTCTTTCAGAGTCATGATGCTGACCAGAGAAGGAAAACTGGTCCCTAAGCCGTGTGCCTCTCTTGAAGATTGGCAGCAATCTCCACACCCCGTTCTTTTTATCTCCTGTGAGAGAAAACAGGAAATTTGATCATAGCCTGAAATGCTACAGTCAGGAAAAGGAAAACAAACATCGTAAGATCTCAGAAAAGTACATTCGATCTCTGCCTTTGGCCCACTAACACACATGAGAAGAATGGCCAAAAATAGTCCCTTTCTTGGAGATTAGCTTTTATTTTCCTATGCTGTTTGCTGACTGGTGGGTTTGGCTATGGCAAGGAGAATAAGCTTTGTTTCTCATCTGCAGCTTGGCACTAAAGGATACTTCACATCCAATCAGTGGTAACTACCGAGTAACTTTCTAAGATGCCCCACTTTTTAAAGGGACCTTCTGGATTGCATAAGAAGTTTGGATAAACTAGGTTTCTCTGCTGCGGTTGTAACCATTGTAACATGTTGTTTTTCAAAGGGCTTGTGAGGCATTTAAGATTAAATGTCTTCTAATTAGATATATTCTGGATGATAAGCAGGCATCATTATCCTAACTGCATAGATTTCATATGCAAGTAATACCACTGGCTATTTAATTAGCCAGAAAGTTCTCAATTTTCCACAGACTACTGAAAGGCTCTCTCCAGAAAACCTAGAAATCACTTTAAATTAGCTTGACATGCCAGGGCTTGCCTGCCCTTTGTAGACACAGACCCTAGTTTATGTCCTCATTCTGGCACGTAAACTGCAAGACGCCAATTTACTCCCTGGCTAAACTTTCTATAAATAAGTGAAGGTCCAATGGCATCCACTGAAGACCGATGACCACAGTCAGTGGCAGTGGGTGCTAGTCACAAGACACCATCTGCCAACGCCTGACACCAGCACTGCCTACAATATCACAGATGTTTTCCAAATAAGAGGACTAGGTAATTTTTAATATAAGTTTAATCAAATTAAAATTATATCACTTTCCCCCTTCCTTGCTTCCCTCCATCCCTTCCCATGCCCCCCCACTCTCAGCCGATAGCCTCGCTTTCTTGAATTATTAGTTCTATATGTATGTATGCGTACATGCATAAGAACATAACTACAACACGTTGAATCTGATTTTGTGTTTGTGTGTATATAGCTTCAGAGATGACAGCCAACCAGGAGGCTTATCCTTGGGAGGAGCTAATTCTCCTTCTCCAAACAGGAGGACCTATATATTTAAAGAACTCTCACCACTCACTCGTTCATTCAACACGAACTTACATGGCTGTCAACATAAGGCACTGGTTAGCTCTCTTGCTGTGACCAAAATACCTGAAAAAAAAAAGGCAACCTAAAGGAGGGAGGACTTGATTTAACCACAGTTGAGGGAAAATTGTTCATAAAAGGGATGAGTGCTGCGATCACACTGTATCTAGAATCAGGAAGTAGAGACCAGATCAGACAGGAAATGTGACTCTGCTATAATGCCTTAAGGCCCACCCAGGATGGCCCATGTCCCTGGCCTCAAGCAAGCCTCTACCACCTAACTTCGCACACAGTGCCGTCAGTTAGGTACAAGAGACGTTTGCACTTAAACTGCAGCACATCGGGTTTCTGTTTCTTATATTCTGCTCTTCTTAATCCCCTCCCCCTGCACTGCCCAGTGGAACCCATTCAGACTTTTTTTTTTCTTTCAGTCTCCACCAAACACAGGGCCACATGTCAGAGTTTGTACAGTCCTGAGCAATGTCTGCTGACGGCTGGAAGTCACAGACCTTGACTGGTCACTGTTCTGCAGAAGGACTTGAGGGACAGGACCCTCAGGGTCTCTTAGTCAAGACTCTGAGAGGGAGACTTCCTCCATGGCTTCTCCTTCTGCACAGGAGAGTAGGGGATGTAAAACAGGGGATAAGTGTTCTGAGATATGAAAACAAGAAGACTAAAGTTTCACGCAACACTCAAGACAGAAAAATTCCAATTTCCAGTGGTGTGGACAATTTATAGTTCTCCAGCCCCAAGAAACATGAAGCTCACAAACACTGACCTCCATAAGAGAAGAGAGTTCTCCTGGAAGAGTGTCTTAGTTTCTCTGCTTTTCTGCTTGGCCAGAAACCCACCTCCTCAAATTTGCCTAGGGTCTGCAGTGAAGCATGCGCTGTCAGAACTGTGAGACCCAATGCTTCTAATTCACTGCTGAAAAATCAGATGAGGACCCCAGTGTCCCCAGTGCAGTGTGAGTCTCCATGGGATCCTTAATCACATCGGGTCTAATCAGAGATCCCTGTTTTAAGATGCTTCGTGAACTCTGAATATTCCTGGAAACTTTGATTACTATACTGGACTTCCACACAGCTTATAGAAGGCTCTCCAATGCTGGAGTTCAAGGCGAAACATTCAAGGCCTAGAGAAAAGTAGAAGAAATTTAAATAGTAATAACAACTGTTAGAAATGCCTCTATTGTGAGCTTTGGTTATAGGTATTTCTGACAAGTTAAGAAGTAAATTTTATTCTGTTTTCTCTATTAAAGGTTATTTCTAAAATATTGAGTCTCATGCAAATAAGTTACCAAAACCAGAACAAAATAAAATCAGATATATAACAGACTTTCTCAGGTAAGAAGTATTGTGGAGTTTTTATTTTTTATATTTTAATTATTTTCTATTCATCGTTTGTTTCTCATGACAGCACCGCAGTTTAAAACATCAAATAAATCCTTTAATACGTCTACCTACTTTAAGTATCGACAATCCATGCCATGTGACCTGACTCGTGTTGTTTAATCAGGAGACTATCTTTCTCTGATATCAATGTATTTATTTTGTTTTGTATCCTCTTTGGTTTCAAATAACTTACATCATATGACTTTAAAATTATCACACACACATGACTAATATCATTTATGTTCTACTCTTATATAACATTTATGCTACACTCTGTATCTATTGCCTTTCCAGCTAATACTCTTCTTTCCTGGGAGGGATTTACTTTCAATCTCACTTTTAGTTATACATTCCATGACAGATTTCAATGACATCAACCTTATACTAAGAAAGAAATATTCTGTTTGCTCTGACACTTTCTCAGCATGTTATACTCTCTCCAGATTGTCATTGTAAATTGGACTAGAAGCAGACAGCAATAACCATGCTACAGCCTGAATGCCAGGCTCCCTTAAAACCTCCTCTGTCAAACTAATCTATCCATCACCATCACGTTCAAATCCAGACTCCTATCAATGCTCAAGATGTGGACAAGATAGAAATGGCTTCTCTGCTAGAATGTGACATGAATGATCTACAATGCAGATCCCCAAACTGCTCTTGCAAGGGTGTCCTAATTAATGATCCAAGACCTGCTGTGCCACCCACTTGTTTTAAAAAGTGAATATTAAATTGTTATAGAACAGAATGATGGATTTCTCAGGGGATAATATAAGGATGCTAACAATACTTCTCATTGGAAACTTTTGTTTTGTTGAAAATTCATTATCACTAGTGAACCATTTAATACTCTTAGCTGTTGCTTATGCAGACCACAGCTATGATAAAACAGTTAAGATGTGGTTTTAAATTCATGCTTTAAGCCTTTGTCTAGTTGACTTGTCACTCTCTGCAGTGGTTGAATGTACTTGTCCACAACCCACTTTAAAACTTTCTGGAACTACTGATCAATACATTGCATTTTAGACTCCACGTAGTTCTCTGCAATCTGAAATTCTGCATTATAATTCTTAGATAATCCAAAGGCCTTATTCTAACAAATAAGCCTGCAAAGAATTTTGTATTACAGGCAATGGTTCATGATTATACTGGTTCTTTCTTCTTTTTTCTTTTCCTTTTCTTCTTTCTTTTTTCCTCCTAAATGTAAAGAACTTAAATGCCCCCACTTCTATCTACAGTTTGACATACTTTACAATCCTCCAGTAAGCAGGATCATGTTTTCTGAAACTTACTTACGTTTTATAGTTTTGAGGTTGGCACACTTTTAAATTTGATTTTCAATTGTTTTCTATGATGGCTGATTTTGATCAGGAAGCATGCAAGAGATCACATACCTCTTTGTGTGCCTGTGATGGCATTAGGAGGAAGAATCAGTACGTGAAGACTCTGGCTTATTCAACGAGTCCAAGCAGTGACAGATTTGTTATCAGATGACATTAACAGGAGTGAGACCTCCTTTGAGGATATAGGTCATGGGTGGCATGCCCTTGGGGCCATATCTCTCCCTGGACTCTTCCTGTAATCCCTAGTTCTCTGTTTCCTGTTCATCATGATGTGTACCACACTTCACTCCACCTTATGTTCCTATGATGGACACAGCTGAATAGTCAGAGTCCTAGAGAGGGGTTGGGTCTACGTAAGGCAGAAAACAATGTGGGTTGTGATGATTCAGGAGAGAGACCTAGAGGCTCTTCTACCTTATGTACTAATGAAGGGTACAGAAGTCAGCAAAGAGCCACACAGCAGCTTGGGATGCTTTCTATCTGCAGCAAGAATTTCAGCTTTGCAAATGCAGGAGATAACTCAGACAATACCAGGTCCTGGAGTGCTTCCTGCCCAGCCTGACTTGAAACGATCCTGGTAAGTTCTCCTTTCAGAAAGGTGTGAGTGTGTTAATGTCTGTATCACACAGTGGCAGGTAGAAAGGCCATTAAACATGCCTATCAGTTTTCTCAGCGTTTTAGGGTAAGACACTCATAGCCAGAGAGCAGGACAGCATCAGTGTGAGACCAGGGTGATTATTTTGCATATATACCTAGGAATCAAGTGATGCTCACTCTCTCCCTTTTATTCAGTCTTGGAACTAGGCTCATATGGAGGCTGAGGCTTCCCACCTCAGTTAACCTACCCTAGAAACTCCATCACAGGCGTGCCCAGAGATTTGTTTGCATGATGATTCTAAATCCCATCAGGCTGACCGTTAAGATTAACACAGCATCTTTAGTGTCAAGGGTTAATGTGAACAAATGTAGTCATCATTGAAAGTGATGTTGTGAACATGAGCCCTTCCTTCTGATAGGGATAACAATTTATGACCACAGATAAAATGTTGACCAAGGTTTGGTTGTTCTATTTCATAGATATCCAAGTCAGATGAGTTATTTTTATAACCTCCTGAGACCCCTCAGGTAGCATGGCTCCTCTGCTTCACTGTTGTACTCAAGTTCAAATGAGTATCCAACAGTATTTCAATTCTATTTATCTAACAAAAACTGCCATAGCATTGAGCTTTGCAAACATAGTACTTATAAAAGAATCCTGTGCTCTGGCTTTGGGGGTCAGTTCACCCTGAGACTTGTAGATTCACTGTTGTTTAATGAGTTTTGTTTTTCCCCTTTGGGAGATGTTGGGCTGTAAGGACCAATGAGCACTGAGATGTGAATTACAGAAGACAAGATTTCATCAGAATCCCCACCACTGCAAACAAAACAAAATCTACAGAGCAAAGGCTAAGCCAGATGTACTAAAAGTAGAAAGAAAGGAGGAAAATTCAGTCCATCATCCTTCAGAACACCACCACAAGGAAAGACAGAGCTTGTACCAAAGTGCCCTTGAATTCTTCGGTTATAGAAAAGCTTAAATGGCCCAGATATAGTGTACAAAACTGATAACTGTCACTCCTTCTGTTGTACTTATAAGTACATGTCTCAAAGCATAGAAGAAGAGATAGAACAGGAAGATTCAATAGTATTCGGATGACTGTAATGTGGGTTTGTGCCAAGAGCTTCAGATATTAAAAATGGAATGCCTCGAAGATGTTTGTTTTTCTAGTACTCATGATGGTGGTGAATGATGGGACGTTTAATCACCAGAGAAACAAACCTCTGGGTATGACTAGGAGAGAGTTTCTTGCTCTGCTGATGGAGAAAGCTCCACCCTGCCTGTCTGTGGACAGCACTATTCCAGGGGTTGAAGTCCTGAACAAAATGCAAAGGGGAAGGAAAGCTGAGCACCAACTGGCGTCCATCTCTCTCTGCTTTCCTGACTACAATGTGACCAGTTGCCTGATATTGGGAAGTCTGTGACTTCTCTAAGATGGACTGTGACCTCCACCCAGGAGCCAAAATAGACCCTCCCGAGTCGTCCGTGATACAGAGTACACACAACTTCCATTTGATTAGTAAGCACCTCCTTGCAGAACCATCCGGGTTGTGACTGGCAAATCTTTCTGCACACTGAACACATGTGGCTGAATGAGCAGATTTAACACGTATTGAAAATTATAATGTTTATGTCATATACACTCAATTCACTTTAATCTTTTTCTTAATTAAATATTCACGCTTGCATCTCTTGGAAAGCTACTTTCATGTTCAATTTTATAACTAGGGTCACACAACAATTTAATTTAAAATGATTAAAAATACAGTAAATGTTTAATTGACAAATATTTCAGAAAATGTTTTTCAGAAAACATAGGTATCTGAAGCTCTACCATCTATGTATATATTCCTGAAAATCTGATGTTTTGCATATTTTAGATATGTGGTTTTTTACACCATGAAGACTCAGTACCAGGAATCTCACAATTTGAAAGTAGATGAAAAAGTGTTCTTTTCTACGTGAGTCAATTCTGGGACCACAACCCACTAAGAGCTTGACCCACTGATGTCTGGACCCTTTGCAGCTGCTCAACGATGAAAATAAATAAAAAATAAAATTAAAAAATCTGTCTCCTGTTGTCTCTCTTCAGTTACCCTGGAGAAAAAGATATTTTTCTCTCATCCTGTCTTTAGAGTTGAGTATTCATGTGCTCCGTGTCCCACTCCGCAATATTAATTGGTTTGTAGACATCTAAAAATAGCAAATACATCACATAGGGGCGTTTTGTACTGGACCTTGCAAGTCATTTGGGGAAGAAAATCAAATCCATTTAATCACCGAGTCACATAGTCCAGAACACACTGGGAATCAACAAGAGTAATTATAGGGAACATGCATTCTGTTAGCATTCCAGAGGCACACACATTTTAGACTGTGCTGTATTCATCTGCCAGCAAATAAAGTATGAGATTCCTTTGGAGCGTCACTTTTCATCCTGTGGTTATTATAGATCACTTTTTACAAGAGTTCATCCCTTCCACCGAGGGCAGATGATGGGAAAAGCTCCAGTGTACAAGAAACGCCACAAAGTTTCTCCTCTCAAAGCAGTTTCAAAGCTTCAAGGAAATTCATTCTTTCATGTTATCTTCCCATTGGCAGTCTCGAATAAATATCCACAGTCAGGTAAGAAGGCAACAAACCATGGAATTGGAAGATTTTCCTTTTCTAGTATGGTTACTTGCATGCAAATGAAACTATTAACTTCTGCTTAGAAGGAATAAGAGGCAGCCGACTGAGCAGTACGTGTTTGTTTGTTGTTTAGTTTATTAAGGGCAGAGTCAGAGTCAAAGGCCCCTTAGATAGATGGGGTTACTAGGGAAACAGGGCTGTGGCCTTTTAGAGAATTTCCCTGGAGGCCATGGGTTCTGCAAGAAATGACTAACACTAGGGAGTCTTGGAGGTTAAATTCAGTATAGGAGTCAACAACCCTGAGTCTCAAGCACTCCCTTCCACTTGGTTCTGTTAGGTGTTAGCACTTGTATTGGCTGCTTTTTTGTGCTGACTTGGCCCAAGCTGGAGTCATGAGAGGGGAAGGAGCCTCAGTTGAGGAAATGCCTTCTGCTGTAAGGCATTTTCTTAATTACTGATCAAGGCTGAAGGGCTCAGCCCATGGTGGGTGGTGCTATCCTTGGGATGGTGGTCCTGTATTCTATAGAAAAGCAGGCTGAGCAAGCCATGAGGACCAAGTCAGTAAGTAGTGCCCCTTCATGGCCTCTGCATTAGCTCCTGACTCCAGGAACCTGCCCTACTTGAGTTCCTGTCCTGACTTCCTTTGGTGATGAACAGCAGTATGGAAATGTAAGCTGAATAAACTCTATCCTTCCCAGCATGCTTCTTGGCCATGGTATATTGTCTCAGCAATAGAAACCTTAATGAAGACACCACTTCCTCCTCTGATTTAATTTTATTATGTCTTAAACACTTTGCATATGATTTCTAGTAATTCAGTCCATATTCTGAAAAATACAGAAATAATTTACAAAATATTAATATATGTAAAACACTTATATGTAAAATATAAGGTTGCGTTCATCTGTTCCCCCAACTAGCATGAAGAATTAGTCTGACTTTCCCCAAAGTAGACTCTGAATCGAAAATTCTTAATCCTTTATTTGGAAGGTGCCAGGAATTCTGGGAAGAAAATGGGAAAGAGATATAGATGACAGGAAGACATTGGTACACCTACTAAGTGTCTGAGTCGGTATGAAATGCTTGGGAAAAAGAAACTCTGGCATTATTTCTCCCAAGGAGGGAAGTGGATAGTTAAAGACCAACCTCGCTGCTGTCTGGAAGCTGCTCGCTCCTCTTGTGCTGACTTCCTGAAAGCTACAGATCCAGGGAGATTTATAGAAAAAGAGAGCCCTCAAACATCTGTTTGCAGACCCTGTACTTGCAAGTCTAACTGATCAAGCACTTCAAGGACCGTGTGATATATACTGAGGTCAGTGGTGTTTGAGTTCTGCTCGGCTCACATCTCGGTTCTGTTGTTAAATTCATCCCTTCTCTTAGCTACTATTTCATGAAGCCAGCCACCTTTTCAGGGCTGGAAGGAGGTCTAAACCAAAGGGACTCAGTAGAATAAACTCTGAATGCAGTCTTAGTACCCAGACTGACATCATCTATTATGTGTTGTTGTATCAGGGCGTCCTCACTCTCAGTAGACTGTTCGGCAGCCCACCAACATCTTTCTCTCTGAGCAGCTTGTCTCTAAGAGGAGGCATGGCTCTGGCAGCTGAGAAGTCCCAGGTTTCCCTTGGGACCCCATTCAGAGAGAACCAGGAGGCTTGGCTCCAGTACAAAAAAGAATTTCAAGAGGAGCCAGTGTAAAACAGAGGTGAAGGTTCTCAAAAAGAGATTAATAAACTTAATACAGAGTTTAAGTGCAAGGGTTAAGAGAAAGAAGCCCCAAGAGGATTGTGTGTGGGGGCTTCTCAAGACTCTTCACAACCCCATAGCTGTCTACATTCTGTTGCCTGTGGAATGTAATTTACATGGCTGTTTGGTAGAGAACACAGGACCTTCTGGTAACCAAGCCCTAAGCAGACGGCTTCTAGCAGAGTGGGAACACACAGAGGCCCCTGCTACCCAGGTGTGGAACGAAGGCTGATTACTGCCACACAGCTTGGAGAACATGTTAACCAAGTCCCACGTCCTAACCCAGAAAGAGAGATCTAGCTGGGTATGCTGGCTCGCTGCCACTTAGCACAGGTGACATGCTAATGAAGCTGACTTCCTCAAGGTACAAGACCTCCCCTCAGAAAACCTGTGATAGTTTGAATGAAACTGGCCCATAGACTCACAGGGATTGGTACTATTGAGAGGTGTGGGCTTGTTCGAGAGATTGTGTCACTTGGGTTGGGTTTTGAGATCTCAGAAGCTCAAGCCAGGCCCAGTGTATTTCATGTTCTCCCTGCTGCCTGTAGATCAAGATATAGAACTTCCAGCTCCTTCACCAGAACTATGTCTGCCTTCAGGCCTGACCACCGTGCTTGCTGCCATGACAATAATGAATAAAACTTCTGAAACTATAAGCCAATCCCAATGAAATGTTTTCTTTTATAAGAGTTACCCTGGTCATGGTGTCTGTTCACAGTAATAAAATCCTACCTAAGATGGCGCCATATAGAACATTTTATATACAAACCATTTCTCTCTCTCTCTCTCTCTCTCTCTCTCTCTCTCTCTCTCTCCTCCCTCTCTCCTCCTCCTCCTCCTCCTACTCTTCCTCCTCCTCCTCTTCCTCCTCCTCCTCCTCCACCTCCTCTTCTTCCTCCTCCTCTCTTGTCTCCTTTCCTCACTTATCTTTCACCTTTTCTTTCTTTCCCTAAAATATCACAATTTAAAGCTCAATGTGAATACCATACAAATGTATGGTGAACTAGTGAGAGGAGTTGTCCCATGTAATAGTAAAGGACAGGCGCTAAAAATCCCAGACCACACACCACTGTGACTCTGAGTAAGCACAGTGCATTTGTTTAGTCCTTGACATCTGTGACTGAGATGTCGAGGAGTCTGCAGGAAAATGCACGGTATCCCTAGAAGTTGCTTTGGCTTATCTGGGGTGTCTGAAATTCCCTGGGTCTATCAACAGGAAAGGCAGCCCATATAGCTGGGGGAGGGGCTTCTTTTCCTTTTATAGCCTCTTAATTCCTTCCTCTGTATCCTGCCTCCTGCTCCCCTCCTATCCCAGTTTGCCACCTTTATCCTTGGTTTCTGTATAACATTCAGAGCCATGTTCTCATGCTACTTTATGGATGCTACAGTGTACTTAGCCTGTACCAATAGATATATCCAGCCAGTCTTATGTTAAACAAATTGTCAGAGTCCCCTTGTGAAATCACAGGTATGAGCTCAGGCTGAGACAGTGCTATCATAAGACGGCCATGGTCACCTGTGCCCTGTGTCTTCCTCAGGTGGCTGGACTGGATTAAAGACACTTCATTTCTGTCCTGTGATGGACTTCACCAATCAGCAACACAGTTTTGTGATACCAGGTCCTGATGGGCCCACCTGATTTGTCTTTTCACTCAGCCCTTCTCCAGACCCTTCATCTCCACTGGCAGTGTTCTAGACATTCTAGAAGGAAACATCAAGTGAGCCCTTGGTTGCAGCTGGTATGCTGGTAAGTCCCTCCTCTATACTCTAAGGCTTCTGCTCTGGCATTTCTACCAGAGTTTGTCAGGAACTCCAACAGGAGCCAGGGGTACCTGGCTCTTTTCAGTGTATCTGATGAATGTGGTAGAATATATTTTATGTATGTGCATGTCACCTTCGAAGTCTGAAAAGGTGGCGCTGGCTCAGTGGCTCAGTGGTTAAGAGCACCCACTGTTCTTGTAGAGACCTGAGTTCAGTTCTCCACATCCACATCAAGTGGAACCACCTGCAAGTCTAGTTCAACCCTCTTCCTGCTTCTGAACTCTCCAGACACCTGCACTCACACATATAAACATAAATCTAGTTTATAAAGTATAAAAAGGACTCTGAGCTTTTTTTTTCATCATCATTGGGGGTGGGGATTTGCAAAGTGCAGTGATTTGCCCTTGTTCTTACCTGGCATGAGCCTAGTCTGGTGCATACAAATGATACTAGTGCAGCAAGTCCTTGAGCTCTTTTCTGATGTACTAAACGTATTGTGGCAGGCACATGTATTCTTACCAGGGCACTCAGGATTCTTGCTAGTCACCTTTCTCTGGGTCAGGCTAACATGGTTATCCCACTATGTGGATCACTGTGATATGCAGATAGTCAGAGTCCTTCCTGACTTTGCCGTGAGCAATGTCAGATAAATCATCACATGACAGAGCTATGGATATGTTTCTCCTGATATAATAATATGGCCTTTTCTTCTGAGCATAATATGATCATCTCATCTCCATTGTAAAGCAGAGATAACCTTGGCCTAGTATCCATGGCAACAAAATAAGTGGAACACAGCAATGACAGCTTCTCCTATAGTAAAGGTAATACTGCTGCTAACAGCCCCTACAAGGAGAAAGGGAAGGCCACAGGACCATTTTGTCTTAGTCTCAGATAGGGGATGATGGTCGTCTGAGACACCTTCCCCCACAGAAAGCCCTACAAGGAGAAAGGGAAGGCCACAGGACCATTTTGTGGGCTTCTTATCCTTAGTCTCAGGGAATGATGTTTATCTGAGACACCTTCCCCCACAGAAAACCTTTACATGTTCTTCTGAGAAGGATACCCTCCCTCCGAGCTGTGGGCCACTTCTGCAGGACACATGTCAAACACTTCCCCATGGACAATCTCACCTCAGAGTGCAAGGTGGCAGGGTATCTACATCTGCTTTCTTTAGCAATGAGTCTTCCTGGGACCAAAAACCAACACCAAGTACAGCAGAATTAGTGAACAGAAACTGCAGTGTAGTACTTGTTGCGACCTGATTCTAGGCTTTATTTCAGCCCCATAGATATCAAGTCTTCGGAAATACAGGTCTATGGCTCCTGCACTGAGAACATCTGGCCTTCTGCAGGTCTATGGCTCCTGCACTGAGAACATCTGGCCTTTCGCAGGTCTATGGTTCCTGCACTGAGAATAGCTGTCCTTCGTTGTTTTGGTCTAAATTGGTCCTTGGCTAATGGGGCCTATGCTTTCTTTTCTTTACTGCATTTATTAGCACTCAGTAAAATTCAATCAGCTCCACTAGTCTTGAAATCCCATAGTCATTATACATTCAAATGTTTGAATAATGATCAATATACCCTCCTACACCTGCATCCTACCCCAAACACATCCCCCACTCACCTGTATCCCATCCCAGATACATCCTTCTTAACCTATCTTCTACTTCAGCTCCATCCAGTCATTCTGATACTGTAGTATTAGAAGTCTTTCACTCACTACCACACCCTCTCCCTCTTCATTTGACTGCTATGATGGTCAAGGACTCTTTCTTATGGTGTTGTCAACATTTGTTATATCTCACATTGTGACCATCAAATACGTTATCTAAGAGGATTTCAACTAGCAAAGAAACATGTCCAATATTTATTCTCATCTACAAATAAAATCTGGAATCAGGAGACACTCAGCTTGATAATTGCCTTGGAGTGACTCTCTCAGCTACTGGTGGCTTGCACGTACATTCACTTGTGCTTCTTGTGTTTGAGGGTCCACGTGTCTCCACATGTCATGCAGAGAATAAGAGAATTTAAGCTACATCTGTTCTGAGTGAGGAATCCCTGCTTTTTTCCTGAGCACACACAAGTTTGTGTCTGTGTATGTTCTTGCATGTATATAAATGATGTGGGCATGCATGTGTCTGAGCTGTGAGCATGTATGCTTGTACATGCTATGTGCATGTCTGTGAGGTATGCATGTGTGTATGACCTGTGTGCATGTTTATGTTTGAGTTGTGTGCATGCATGTGTGTAGTGAATGCGTGTGTGTGTGTGTGTGTGTGTGTGTGTGTGTGTTACTGCTGTTTCACATATATAGGCCTATTGTTTTCTTCAGGAATTGTACTACATGGCTCTTCACAATATTGACTGAGCAAGGTCTCTCATTTGAACACAGAACTCCTTGATTCAGCCAGTCTGTCTGGCCAGCTTGCACTGGGAATTGCTACATCCACATCAGAGGCTGGAATTATAGAGGTACCATGCTCACCTGGCATATAAGTGGGTTCTGTGGCTCTGGACTTGGAGCCTCACAGTTGCATGGCAAACACTTTGTATCGTGAGTCACCTTGTCAGCCCTGGGTCTTTGTTTTTGTAGTGAAAACAAAGCAACAAACCCCCTAGCTTGGTTTTCATTTCCCCAGTGTTAGAATTACATCATCGGCCTGTGCAGAAGCCAGTGCCAGGGCCTTCTGAGGTTACTCCTCCACGGGAGCCGCACATTTCTGCATAGGCTAAAAACCAGGCACTCATTGTCCTCCTTTCCAAGTGGTTTTTCCTAACAAAATTCATGAAACATAGTTTTGCAAAAACCAAACAAATAAATAGTTTCTACCTTGAAACAAAGGATGGGTTTTCTCACACTAGTGAAAAGTGGAGACGATGTTTCATGAGAAGGAAAGGGCCTGTCTATTGTCTAACACGAAAGACAGCTACACCATGGGTGCTAGGATCATCTTCTGGAAGCCTTATTCTATGCCTCACTCTGGGAAGGGAAGGCTTACAGAACAGATGCAGGGTGGCTGTCAGTGTGGCTTCGGGCGGTGTGGGTGTGCCCTGGGCTGGCCTCACACCTGATCCAGTAGTCATTCACCTCTGTAGAAACCCATGAAACTTTGGTTAGTAAACTGTTGGGTGGGAAAAAAAAGGGAAAGCCTTCTAGGACCCCTCAGGTAACAATGGGGATAATGGAGATTCTTATCAGTCCTTTAAAAGAAACTTGACATAATCACAACATGACCAAATATGCCTTTGTACTGTTGCTTTTGAGACCTTGTCCTGAAGGCCTCAATTGTTGATAGTATTGCTTCATTTCCCTCCATTAGAATCTCCATTACTACTCAGCTGCTTAGAGCAAACAATTAGAAATGATGCCAGATACTCAATAACAGAAGACATTAATTAAACAATATGTTTATTAGTAACAGATCGGCCCTGTCCCATCAGATCACTGTCTTTCGGACAAGCCCAGCCAAGACCAGAAAGTTCTGCCAGGAAGCCTCTCCCCTTGGTGCCAGGAACCCGGTGGAATGCATTTATGTTTATTTAAGATAAAAAGATTTGCTTCAGAAAGATGCGGTGTGGGTTGTAGGAAGCACTACTGTGGTGTTAACTACCAGCAACATACACAACTGAGAGGTCCTGGTCCTCAGAGGTTGCAGGGAAGTTTCATATAAAAAGTGTTAATAGAAAAGCTAAAGCAACTCAAAGACAGTCTCACAGTCACTAATGTAACAAGAATGCATGCTTCACTGGGATCCAGAGGCATGCAAATTAAAATGATAAATTATGTGTCTATCAGACTAGCATGACTTAAAGTCTGCCAGTATTGCAGATAGTCAGGAAGGTTCCAAACAATGGATACTCTATTGGTGGCAAACATGAATACTGGTATAACATTAGAAAAGCACTATATTCTATTTTCTAACAGGTCAAAATCCATATGCCTCACAATCTGTTTTATGTCTAAGTCCAAATCTCAAAGAAATGGGTACATAAGTAGTAAGAAATGCATATAATTATCTCCAGAGCATCATTAGGTAAAATTGAAATACTGAAATTCTACCAAGGGCCTACGGATAGTATACTAACATGTAGTATATCTGTCCACTAGAATATTAAAGAGCTGCAAAAATGGCCAGACTATAGACCATGAGACATGACAAATAAATTTTGTAAGGAAAATGTTGAATTCAAACACTTGTCACAGAATAATAAAAACCTATACATTTATTTACATACAACTTTAAACATAAAAATATATTTATAGGTTTATACCAGCTGTCTGGTACATGCTTTATGTACATTTATATGCAGATAAATGACACCATTCCTATTACAACTCTGCTGCTACAGAGAAAGTCTTCTCACAGAAATATCCTTCCTGTTTCCATGCTTCTGCATTCTTAAAAGAAAATACATATATGTTACATATTAACTAAAAAGGCAATTAAGAAAGAGCTAATTGATGAATAACTGCCATTTTCATCCATTTCACAGAGTCCTCTAACCATTCTAATTGTTTGTTGCACACATAAGTGAGGTTTCAAAGTGAGCAAAACAGGCTTCAAATGCTCATCTGGAAAATGCATGAGCCAGGAGGGCAGCCTGGCCTGGGTTGCCTGCATATGTAGGGAGTGGGGCTAGGGCATGAGTTCTCATGAGCCATAGTGGACTTGAGTGGTATGGACTCCTCTCCTTCAGGAAAGGTGGGTACCTCGCTTTCCTTTCCACTTAAGGAGGAATGAGTGACAGAAGGAAGAGGAAGGAATGGGCTTGCATGTTGTCAGAAGTCAAATTTAAAAACGGAGCTGAGACATCATGGCATCAAGTTCTCATGAGATCGCTGATGTATGTGTGACAGCATCCCTTCCACACACATCTCAACTCTACAGAACTAGAAGAACTGACAGTAATATCTTAAGCAGATTTCCATAGAACTATGAAGGATGGAGATTTCTGACAAATGAGTAGGAGAGCAGATGAAAATATGAAAGAACAATAGCTGAAGACCATGCATGAATAAGTGACAAAAGAAGAAAGGAAAATGGCTGACTATCCATGAAAAATAAATATTCTTAATGAAATCAAAGAACTGTGAGTAGGTAGGAGAGAGCGATAATAGATGATGGATGGATAGATAGATAGATAGATAGATAGATGGCTAAATAGGTGATGATAGATAGTTTAGGTAGGTAGATAGATTAGATAAGAGGCTTCACAATACACATACACAAAATCACATACACAGACAAGTGAGCACTGAATAAATAAATAAATGTTCTTCCCTTTAGCTGATAGTCACTATTTTTATACAAAATAAATAACAGAAACGTGGCATGAATATACTAAAACTCCAAAATATAACTTATTCCCCCACCTAGAATCATGAATATTTAATTGAATTGAATTTTATTCAGTCCTTCAGTACTTTGAATTGTCCTGACAAGAGGACATACTGATGGCACAAAGCTGTTTTCAGTGGCATCTGAGATTTGATGTCCAAGCAAGGTCATGTGTGAAGAAGATGACCAATTTCTTGTAGATCACACCTCCCAGATCTTCTCTGTAAAGAGCTGTTTGTAAATCATCACTTGCCTCTGACTTCTGTTCTTGCGAACTAAACCAAAAATGCTCAATTCATCACTTAAAATTCTGTATTTATTTGCTTTAAAAGCTAACCACTGATTCTTCTTGAAAATGGAATACCAATAGCACAAAGGCCATGGGTGGAGTAAAGATGCTCAGCCTGTCTTTTCTTTTTTTTTTTTTTCTTTTTGGACCCTGGAACTGGACATCTGACTTGATTCTGCAAATTTTCCAGCTTCCAGGAATAAAAATAAAATTAATGTGGAAAAAGTGAAGGAACAAATCCAGGACCATGCCTGTGAAAGTCATCAACAGAGTTCTTAACAGTTGATCACTGCCAACTTCCTTGACACCATTTCATTGATTGTTCAAATTGATGAGCTACTAATTTTTCAGAAGTATAAATGAACCCCTGAAAAACAATAAGTATAAAAGTGAATCATTTTCCATATTTATTAGAGATTTTAGATATGGAAATTTTTAGAAATAATCCAAGCAAAACATATTGATGTATGTGCAAGGATTTCTGAGCTAAAAACCAGTTTTTTTCTGATTTCAGAAATTAAATATCCAAATGCTCAAAACTTAAAATCAAATGAAAACAAAATAATGTATTAAAAACATGTATTTTATTTTTATAAAACTTCTATTTACAAAAATATCTTACATTCCTGGTTATTAACTCACTTTGCTTCTCAATTGAATATGTGTTGATTTGGCTGCATCATTGGAACAAATCCTATTCATGCTGAGTCGTGCAATGTAAGAGATTAATAAAATCAATAATGGATATAGCAGAAAAAAGAACAAAACATGCATCTCAGCAGGATAGTTCATGCATGTGGAAATGCAACAAAGCACAGAGAGCATTTGGAGAGCTCAAAAATTGAGATAACACCCTGTCTTTATTTCTTAAACGATAAACTATGAAACATTAAATGCCTCTGAGAGGTTGCCTGGTGTTTGAAGAAATAAAACTTGATTTTTCAAAGTATAATGGCATTGCTTTCCAGAATATGCACACAATTTCGAGTTAGTGAGCTAAATGAATGCTAAAAGCATATAGGGGTGAAATATAAGAGAGAAAGATGATAGAGAGATGATAGATATGTAAGAGATGATAGATATATAGATAAATAAATGAAAGATAAGTAGTAGATTGTTGGGCTGTGGAAGGGCATCTTGGTTCATGGGTTGGCACGGGCCTGGAACCCCAAGACAGCAAGTGTCTGGCCACGCCCTCCAGAGCCCAGGGCCCTGACACACAGTCTCATCTCCATTTAACCTGTACGGGTCAGTCATGTAAGACACAGGTAGAGGGCATGACCAACAGGCCTCTGCCTCGAGATTTACATATTAATGAGTTATCTAAAGGCCAGGGGTATAGCGAATTAAGTTATTCCTCCCTAGTTTTTCCTCTTTCCCACTCCCCATATAAGAGAGCTCCCCCTGTCATGGGGGGGGCACACTCAGATCCAGATCCAACTATCCCATCATGGACAATAAAGCTACTCCTTGGAAACCCAGTCCACGTGTCTTCTGGGCCTGCCTCTGCTAAGCTTCTAGCCTCTGGAACTCTAGACCTTATCACGAATGTGGGACCCGCCTTCAGGAAAGCCCCGGGAAGCCACCGCTTGTTTGCCGGTTGCTACCTCTCGGCCCCCCCCCCACCACCCTGCGCATGTTTTTTCCCACAGTAGATGATAGACAGATGATAGATATTGATAGGTAAGAGATGATAGATAGATAGATAGATAGATAGATAGATAGATAATAGGTAGATAGGTAATTGACATATGATTGATAGATGATTGATAGACATATAGACAGATGATTGATAGACAGATAGATGACAATAAGCAAATAATGATAAAAAAAAGATGGCACCCATTGCCATCTACATTAGCAAAGTCTATCAGGATTGGGCAGAACTGAGTGAGTACAACAGTCAAGCCTCAGAGAATGAAGATGAAAATTAACACATATATTGCTTAATAATTGTTTAAGTAGAAAATGAACACATGCATTATCAAATGATTCTTTTAATTATATATCAATAAATGAGGTCGCATACCTGAAGCTAAGCTACTTGGTTTAGAAAGATTTTTAGTACAGACTATAGCATCGCAGCTGTAGCTCCCCAAATGTTCCCATTCTAGGTCAATGGGTATAAGCTTAATTAAAAAACAAACAAACAAACAAACAAACAAACAAAAAACCACTGTTTTCTCATTTCACAACTATGTCTTTTCCCAAGCCTTCCCCTTTATTAGTTAGAAGGCAAGCTATTTGTCAATTACTACGCAAAGTTAATCATAAATAATAAAAATGATTCCCTGAATAACCCCAGCCATCTCTGGAGAGCTAACACTTCTAAAAATTACAAGGAAATATATGTGGAAATATTTCACCCCTGTTGAGACATTCCTCATAAAGAGTAGGATATACTTTATTTTACTCTAAAAATTGTTGGTGAGTTTAATTCAAAGAAAGCAATATTTGATTGTTTATGGTCCACAGAATTTGCCCTCCAGGTGGGAAGGGAAAACTATAAATCAGTACACAGTCTCTGTGGTATCCCTTACAATAGTTTCTGTGGCACCCTTTGTAATAGGCTTGCTTCTATGGCATCCTCTGAGGACACTGTACTTATTGCTACTTCCTGGTAACTGGGAGACACTCGTGACATCATTCACTCTGCAGGTGAGTGAAGTAAGGGGCACTAGCTATGGACTTTGCTTTCTATGACTCAGCTGTACAGCTGAGATTTAAAGGATGAAATTACTAAAATCCCATGTTGTTTATCCCACGGTTAAAAAGAAAAAGCACCTCTTCTTTGGTCCAAATGGTACGTTTTAAGCCTACTGACCCAACTTTCTATACAATACCACATTTTCATGTCCCAGCTTCAGTAAGTATGTTACAGGTTAGTTTCTCTGAATTGAAGCATTCTGTCCTAGAGGGAGGCTCATTAAGACTCAAGACATAAAAATTCATAAGTCTCAGGAAATCACTGAAACCTACCAGATGTGCAAGGTCCTGTAAAAGAAACTTTTATTTGCTAGTTGTAATTGTAGTCTTGGAGACTTACTGCCTCTGTCTGCTGACTTATGCCTAGGCCTGGAAGCTTCTTTCCTCTGTGTAATCTAGTCTACACCTAGAATATTTTCAGTCTCTGAGACTTACTGCTAAATAGTTCACCCTTTCTTAGTACTTCTGAATTATTGTTGGCTGGTTCAACTCAGCTGTTCTGGTTCCTCTCCAAGCTGACTGATTCAAACTGGCTTCTCTCATTTCTGATTGAAGTGTTCCACTTGGCCTCAAACTAACTCCAGCAATCTGTTCTAATCTTCTGGCTTCTTCTCATTCTCTGGTTTGTTCTGTCTTCAGCTATGTCTACCTTTTTCTCTCTTCAACTTGTCTCTGTAAAACTTCCCAAGTAAAATTTACTCTTCCTTCATCAAATCCTATTGGCATACTCCACCACAATCAGTTCCTGAGCAGTTTGTACTGAAGCTGATCTTTGTGTGTTTATCAGCTTAGTGGCAATACTGGCTAGGTAGAACATAGCAGTCAACCCAAAGATGTCCACTATTTACACAAAACCTGGTAGCAAAAGAGGCATGTGTAGTGGAAGGTATTAGAAAAAGTGCGTGGTCTGGCTATCTCCTGACCTGGCTGCCATGTTCCTACTTTAAGTTCCTTCACTAAAAACAGCACCAGCTGGCCCACGGCACCAGCCTGGGACCCACAAGACATTGGTGTGGCTGCTGCCTCCACTGTTCAGCTGCGTGGAGTCCATGGATGGTCCCTGGTGCAACTCCACCACCCTCATAGTGCTCGGCTCAACCTCAGACAATAACCGCCATCCTCATGATACCCAGTAGAAATAAGACTCTTAATGCTTAAAGATTATCCAATAGATTTACATATTAGCAGATACTCAATACACAAGATGCCCACACAATTAGAATTGTTAACCCAGTTACCTAACCTTAGTAGGAATAACTGCTAGAGACATGAGAGTAACATCTCCAGCCATCTTGCCTCTCCTACTCTCCTTCTCCTCTTTCCTTCCTCCTTCCTTCCTCCTCCCCACTCCTTGCTCCGCCTACCTCTTCTCTATCCAATGACAGAGCTCCTGCCACAGGTATGGAACAGTTTTTCTCAGTGGTTAGTTTTTTACCACAATTCAGGTGAATTCCTCATTGCAGGGCCCAATTATCTTCTTGGAGCCCTCAAAGGTTAGTTTAGGAATGGTAGAGAATTTAAACATTTTAAGAAGCGTATTCAGCATATCTCAAAAAGGTTCAAGGACCACAATCTATTAAGTACATCTGAGGTAAACTAGGAAGTTTGTTCCTAGTTACCTGCTCCAGACTCAAACCTGAAAACATGTACAGAAAGCTAGATGGAGTTTACTTCCAAAATTAGTTAGTATTCTGCTACAAGCAGCATAAGAGTGCCAGAGTTGCAGCTTTGTGACTGTCATCACCCATGCTGGGCTTTCAGGGATGCTGCCTTTGAGTTGTCCACAACCCTGTAAGAACTTCTTATCCATACTCCTTGTAAGTAACCCAACAAACTCATTGGTTCACCGAGTTGGGCTTCAGTGGATCAGGACTCTGGTCTGTCAGCAGTTCCCTTCCAAATGAGCAGGCATTTGCTCACGCTTCACTTCTCAGGACACGGGCAAGAGTTTCTCCACTTTCCCACCTCAGGACCCAGTGCTAACTTGGATTCCACTGTTTAAATTTGGTAAGTCATCTTCCATTCTTTCTTTTTCCTTCCTTCCTTCTTTCCTTCCTTCCTTCTTTCCTTCCTTCCTTCTTTCCTTACTTCTTTTCTTCCCTTTCTTTCTTTCTTTCTTTCTTTCTTTCTTTCTTTCTTTCTTTCTTTCTTTCTCTCTCTCTCTCTTTCTTTCCTTCTTTCTTTCTCTCTTTCTCTCTTTCTCTCTTTCTTTCTTTCTTTCTTTCTTTCTTTCTTTCTTTCTTTCTTTCTTCCTTTCTCTTTCCTTCTGAATAGCCCAAAAGAAGAAGAAGAAGGTGAGACATTCAGATATGATCTGTGAACAGACATTATCTGAATGACTCACCTTCTCTTTGTTTTCCATGTGACAAATCTCATCGTTCATAGATTTCCCAGCCTAGTAGGGAACCATCTCCAGATAACTCAAGCACTCGTTTCCTTATTAAAGTAATTTTTAGCTATTACTAAGTCATTATTTTATCTGAGTGTTGAAACTATTTTATTCCAAATAGACACAAGGCTAGGTTTTAGTTAAGAACTGATCTATGCGTGATTGCACAGCAGTGTGGCTCCAGCTACTCAGGAGGAAGATAGCTTTGGGCTGGGGGAAGGAAGATAGCCTGGGGGAAAAAGTACTGAGATCCTTAAACCTCTAAGAAAGAATAAAATGACCTTTAATTTTAATGATAAAATATTAACTTTTGATAATTGGAAAATCTATGTGTTCAGCTAAGAAGATAGTTGTTGAGAAAAGTGAAGTTCAGTGGCTGGAGAAATGGCTCAGCAGTTAAGAGCACCCACTGTTCTTGCAGAGGAATAGAGCTCATGTTTTTGAATCCATGTTGGAAGGCTCACAACTGCCTGTAACTCCAGCTCCAGGGCATCTGACAATCCCTTCTGGCCTCTGTACATACACACACACACACACACACACCACACACACGCACACACGCACGCACACACATGCACACGCACATTCACATAAATAAAAATAAAATAATCTTTTAAAAGAAATAAACTTTTCAAGGCATAAATAGATATAGAGGCAGCTTGTATGTATATTGCTAATGAGAGAAGCCAGTGTGGAAAGGCCATTCACTGAAATAACTTCAACTCTATGACATTCTAGAGAGGTTACAAATGTGGAGGAAATGAAAGACTGGTTGCCAAGGTTTGTAGAGCAAGGAAAGAAGAGTTAGAACACAAAAGTACTTTTATAACAAAGCGAAACTAATCTGTTTTATATGATCCTGGTGCAGACAGTACATTTTAAATGTGTTCAGATGCCCAGATCACACAACCCTGGGAGTGCTGACATAAAGTATAAATATTTGTCTTCCTGTAGATTTATTGGTTGGACTGAAATGGACCACTCTGATTAGGAATGTAGCAATTGGTAACTGGGGAGAAGGTGGGTTCCAGCCCACAGTGAGGACATGGGAAATCTCTAGGGTTTTCATTCCATTCTGTTGTGAACCTAAAATTGTTCTAAAAAAATAAATAAATTGTATTTAAAAAATGTGAGAAAAATGTTAGAATAAAGATGCAGCAGACTCGGAATTTAATAGGTGGATTAAATCAAACAAAGATTCAGTAAATAAGAATTCTAATAAATTTGAGGTTGGCTTAGAATTACATGGGAAACAGAGAAGAGATATTTAAAAAGAAAAAGCAAAGAAAAAATTATATATATATTGTATACATACACATATATACTATGTTTTATTATATGTGTGTATTCTATATATTTAATATATGTGTACTTGTATACTATATATACATATGTGTATATGTATATATAAACATATAACTGCACATTTAACCCTCCTCATTCAGCTGTCCCTGTTTGATACAGGGCAGAATCCACGCTGAACTTGACCTGAGGATGTGGCACATTCTCACGTTCCAGACCTGTTGACAAAATACCAACATCTGTGAAACTAGGCCAGAGCAGGTCATCAAAGTCCTGACTGAACCCAGTGAGAGCTAGCTGCCAACCAGAAGAAAGGAGTAGCCCTCTGTGTAGGAAGAAGGCCAGATTCACAGTGATCATTTCCAAAAGAAAGAATGGCCACCCTGGTGAGGACTACCACAGCCACGGTAGTCATGAGATATGCCAATGTCTTAACTAGGAGCTGGCACCATGGCACATGGCTGTAATCCTAAAGTGCTGCACATTCACCCTCCCCTAAGCATCTCCATGAGGCTTTAGTAAAAAGAGCTCTTGTCCTCTGTAGGACTCCATCCATACAGTTTGAATAGCTGCTATGTGAAGTTAGTTACTATAGGGGTAGCCATCTGATTTCCACAAGTGTTTCAGTAGAATAATGTTCCCCCGGTAAAACTAAAAAAAAGAAAGAAAGAAAGAAAGAAAGAAAGAAAGAAAGAAAGAAAGAAAGAAAGAAAGAAAGGAAGGAAGAAAGAAAGGAAGAAAGAAAGAAAGAAAGCAGCCAAGGAGGGATTGAAGGATGGAAGGATGAAGGAAGGAAGGAAATCCCTTACCACTTCCCTCTTCTATATGCTTCTATATACAGCAGTATTCCTTAAGAAGTAGCAAACGAAAATAGAGGACAAAATAGGAGAAGAAAATCACTAAAGCACAGACAATGTTGATCTCTAGGAAAGCCCATTGGCTGGTGTGATGTAGAACTGCTGATGCACTCTGAGTGAGGGACCATGCCCCCTCTGCTAGCTGACACGGCTGAGCTGTCCATGGTGAGCAAGGCTGGTCAGAGGTCACGGAAGCTGCCTTTTGTCCTGGGGCTTCCTAAATGGAGGCAGATACAACCCTGACCAGGATCAACACCCAAAGCAGAATGCTGGCTCAACTCAGATGCTCATGAGATGTAAACTCAGATGTAAACATCTGGGGAATGCTAATCTGACAAAAAAAACACTTCTGAAAACTAAATGGCTACTCCTGTAGAAGAAACTAAGCATCCCATCTGCCTGTCTTGTATACACTGGGTTCTGCAAAGCATGTAAGAGAAACAGGAGCTCCTTTGACTCAAGCCAGTGTGGGAGAAATCAGAGTCTTGAGGTCTTTAGTCTCAGTCTTCTCTTGTTATCGAAGCAGTTGTTGAAGCCTGGCAGTTAGAAGACCCCAATCTAAAACAGATGCACCCTCTTCAGCTCTTCGCATGGAAGGCCATGTATTAGAAACAAATCTTCTTTTCTTTTCTTTTCTTTTCTTTTCTTTCCTTTCCTTTCCTTTCCTTTCCTTTCCTTTCCTTTCCTTTCCTTTCCTTTCCTTTCCTTTCCTTTCCTTTTCCCGTCCTGTCTTTTCTTTTCTTTTCTTTTCTTTCTTTTCTTTTCTTTTCTTTTCTTTTCTTTTCTTTTCTTTTCTTTTCTTTTTTTTCCCCTGTGATACGACTCAGGCTTTGCAGTCTGCCACCAAGTTGTCCTCCAAGCCTGTCTTAGAACTTTTCAATAATTACTCTTATTTCATGGAATAGCCAATCACACCTGAGAAAAATCTTCATCCATATTTTATCTAGAAAGGAAGCATTATGTAATGTGCATCCTAAGAGTCAACTATGTGCAGTAGTTTTAATTAATTTGTTTCCAAAACCACATTTTTTATTTAACATCCGTGGTCAGTATGTAAGTCATTTAACCAGAATATCGTCCATTTTCTTTATGCAGATCTTTTGCATTCCTAAGGAGTTCACTATGAGCTATAAATTTAGAATTAAGTTTTTAATAGTTTTTCAAGTTTTATAAATTATAGTTCAATAAGAGTGAAGAGCTACTTTCTAGAATCCCGGAGGCAGAGTGCTCACTAACACAGTTTAAAGTACTGGACTTTGAGGCTTGCTGCTGGGAGAGAGAATATGTCTCTGGGAACATCTGGCACACTTCTCTGACTGAGAAATCTACATGCCTCTCCATGGCAGCTCACTGTACAGTAAATGCTTCCATGTGCGATAAAAGCAAAGTCTCTTGCCAGTCTTTCCCTAGCTGATTAAGAAAATCAAATCTCTGTCAGGAAATTCAGGCAGAGAGAATGAAAGCATCAATAGCCCCAACAGACCAGACTGAAAAGAGAGAGAACACAGAGAGGATTAAATCACTTGAAGATCTTGGATCCATCCAATTAGTGCATAAACTGAAGTGTCGTTTCCCTCCATTCTTCTGCATGCTTGTCACTCAGCGATAGTCAGAAATTATCATTGGCTCTGGCAGCTAAAAAATAATAATAATAAAGGTGTGTGCCTGAGATCCTGATGTCCTGATGTATAGGATCTGGAGAGGTGGCTCAGGGGTTAAGATCACAAGTTACAAGCTATTCTCACAGAGGCTAAGTATAGTTACCAGCATCCACATGGTGGCTTCCAACTGCCTGTAACTCCAGTTCCAAAGGACCTGAAGTCCTCTTCTGACCCCATGGGGAACAGATATACAAGTGGTGCCCAGCCATACATGCATGGAGATGAGCACTGATACACATGGAACAAAAATAATAAATATTTTTAAAGACAGTTCCCTGCATAAAGGTACTTGCACCAAGCCAAATGACTTGAGTTCCCTCCTCAGAACCCACATGGTGGAAGGAAAAAACTGACCCCTAAAAGGTATGTCTACTGACCTCCACGGGGGTCACGGCATGTGAACCCACACACCTAATCACAAATATATAAGTGTAAAATATTGTCAAGATACTGAAAATTTTTAGTGTGCATTAGGTTGAAATTCTAACAAATATCTAAGGATATCTGATAACACTACAGTCATCAATACTGTATTTAAAAACAAACTTGATGATGTTAAAATGACTTAGAATCTTATATACAATAAGATTTCATGTTCTGAAGCAAAGCTCTTGTTTTGTAGGTGCAGGGTTCCATTAGCAGAAAATGAGAATAAAATGAGCCTTTTTTCCTTGGTAACACATTCTCTGACTCAAACCCTGCAAAGAGAAAGGCACTGTCGAAAGACACTCTGCATTGATTTCAGCACTTAGTGGCCAAAGATGGCCACTTCACAGTTTTGCTGATGGTCACCTGGAGCCCAAAGAAGACTGTGATCTCTGGAAACTTCTAGAAAATGCTTCTTTATGTCTTCATACACCTATCTATGAGACCCTAGACATTTTATCTTAGCCATGTGACAGTCCTAAAGTGTGTATAGGACACGCTAGATTGATATGTGATGGTGAGCATTTATATAACCTAAGGATAAAGATGCTTTAAAGTGGAGGCAATTTATATGACCATAAAAATAAAAATGGTATTCTTTTTTCTCTCCACTTGTCTTAGTCAGAGTTTCTATTGCCAGGATGAAATGGATTGAATTATAATAGAGGAAAAAAAGAGTTTATTCAGCTTACACTTCCACATGACAGAAACTCAAAGGCGGCAGAAACCTAGATGTCTCCTGCTGGGACCTCTTACTGATGCAGAGGCCGTGGAGGGGTGCTGCTTGCTGACTTGTTCTTTATAACTTGCTCAGCTTGATTTTTTTTATAGAATTCAGGGATGGACCCACCCATAATGGGCTGGACCCTCCCCATATATCACTAATTAAGAAAATGCCTTACAGGCTTGCCTACAGCCTCATCTCATAGAATCGTCTTCTTAGTCGAGGTTCTCTTCTCTCAGATGTCTTTAGCTTGTGTCAAATAAACATAAAACTAGCCAGCATGGCCCTTACAATACTTTATGGATATTTAAAAAGTTGTCTGTACTTCCATGTACCACTCTTAGGAAGAGTTGCTTCTCAAGAGCACAAATAACAATGACATAAAGTGCAAAACCATGTGGATTTTTTTTTTTTTTTTGGCCAGGTTCAGAACAAGACAACCAGCTCCATCAAGCAGAGATGCCAGCTGCCCAAATTTTGTCAGGATCTAAATCTGGGAGGAGAGAGATCCTGCTCCAACAAGAAAGGAGCCCATAAGGGCTCTGCAAAAGATTTCGCACGTTCCAGCTGTGAGGCCAGGGGTCAAACAGGATAAGAGTCATGACGAACAGCAGGCTGAGTGTGCTAGAAATCTCTAGGGTAGATCTAAGCTTTGGGTTTAGAACATAGACCTTCCACCAGAGCTAGGACCACAGATTTCTGTCTTCTGGTTATTGAACCTTTAAAATCTATAATAAAATTTCTGTGCATGAGCTGAGCTACTGGTGGGCCTGACTGTGAATGAAGAGGGTCGCAGCAGAATCCTAAGGCCAGGGCAGGTATAGGGAGGGAGATGCAGAGAGAGAAAAATGAAGTTGCAATAGAAAAAAGACAATAAGGAGCCAGTGAGTGAGGGCAGGAGCCAGGGAGCTAGGACGGAAGCCTGTGCTGATACAAGAGGTTACTGAAGATGAAAACACAAACAATTTCAAATCTTCTGCTTAACCATCAAACTAAATAATAAACAAAGTAAAATATAATTTAGAATACATGTGTTTAAGATTATCAAGATACATAAAATAAGAAAGAATAAAAAAGCAGCGTTCAAAAACAAAAATGCAAATGGTATTTCTAAGACTGTTTAAAGAGTTTGAGGGGTGTGGCTTACTGACAGGGTGCTTGCTTCAACTACTCAAGGCCTTGGATTCCATACATGGTCCACGTGCATATGCATGCAAAAGTCACACAAAAAGTATCATCTAAAATACTTGTCACTGAATGTAAAAATAGTCTCTAATGGAATGAACTCTGACGCTTTAGCAGTAGCTGGGCAGGTTACACTGAGAAAGAATCAAAGGGATGAAAACACAGAAGTCAGTAAGTGCATTTTTTTAAAAAAATGGAAAAATACTAAATGCAATGGAGCAGTGATTTTTTTTTTAAAAAAAGCAGTTGTCAGGAGATGATGGGGCTAAAGTTAAGAACCTTCATCTTCTTCAAGTCAAGGTATTCATGAAGCTTACAGTATAGAATTCTGTCAGTGTATCTGCTCAAGTGGCTTCTGCTGGTAGGGAAGCTAGGGAGACATCATTTGCCTCTAGTACAGTTCAGTGCACAGAATATCAGCTACAGACAGCACTGTTCACACAAAGAAAGAAAGAAAGAAAGAAAGAAAGAAAGAAAGAAAGAAAGAAAGACAG
>NW_021604564.1:22827431-22853603 GCF_004785775.1 Grammomys surdaster | reverse complement strand
GATCAGAGCACAAACATTTCATGTTAGATGTCAGGGTCACAGCTCTTGAAATCCCCAGGGATCCTTGCTCTACGCTCCAGTAACTATGTTTTCTCAGTGAAAGCAACATCTTTGGTTTTTTTAAGCTTCCTTCCTGCTTTACAATCCAATAGTCCACCATCATTCTGGTAGTTTCTATGCCTCTTCATGCAATTTGATAGTGTTTCTGCTAATGTGTTTTCTGCAGGTCCCTGCACATACCAAAATGTATATGCTTCAACCTCTCATACATAAAGATTCATGTTTGTAGTCCAGCCATTAATGCAGACTATCTGTGGGGGATTAACTTGATTACTAATTGAGATGGAAATATATGCCCATGGTGGGTAGCACCATTCCCTAGACAGGAAGTCCTGAACACTGGCATGCATGCATTAATTTATTAATCTCTACTCTGTATTTGTATGCAGTGTGACTAGCTGGATCAAGTTCCTGCTGCCTTGACTTCCCCATAATGATGAACTTCAAATTGTGAGCCAAATAAACCCTTTCTGCTTTAAGTGGCTTTGTGATATATATATATATATATATGTATATATATATATTCGAAATTATAATTAGTACACAAATACAGGAATGGAGGTAAGTTTGTATCCTACCAAAGACCAAAGAGACAAAGAAAACGTATTATTCAGGGTTCTCTAAAGGAACAGAATTGAAAGAAGGGATATATGCATGTGTGGGTATGTGTATATACATATATGAAGGCTAGATCTACACTGTATTTTCTTCCAACAATAGCCATCTCACAATGAGAGGCCAAGATTCTGTTAGTTTTCAGTCCATACAGCTAAATGTCTCTATAATCACAATCTGGGGTCAAAAGCCTAGAGGATTCCCAGATGGCTGCTAGTTTTCAGTCTACATTGGAGATGAATTTGCTAACAAGTTAGGACAAACAGGCAAAGAGTAAAGCTTCCTCCTTCTATGTCCTTCTATCTGGGTTGCCACCAGATGGTATTGCCAGTGTTAAGGGTGGGTTCTCCAACTTCAAATAATCTGATAAGAAAGTCCCTCATAGGGGAGCCCAAAAGCTTGGGTATTAATTGATTCCAGTTGCAGTCATGTTGACAACTCAAATAAGTGGTCAGACAAGAAACTGGAAAATAAGAAATAATGGGTTTAAAGAGGATACTAGTGAAGTCATTATACAGCCTCCAAATAACAGTACTGCAAATAGGAGCAGGCTTATGGAAACTCAGTGTCATAAAGACACAAATATCTGATATTTATTGATTTCTTTTTCTTACCAAAGCCCTCCCTGAGGGGCTACATAGCATAAAAACTTCTGAGAGCCTTATTTTGCACACAAGAATGTAAAATACAAGATCACCCAGGAGGTAAGTGGGAAGCTGTGATCCAAGTCAGAAATCAGCTTCAGCAGAAATTTATCTTCTCATGAAACTGTAGGCTGAAAAGTCAGGGCTGTTACCTAGCAGTAGAATATATTCTCATATCTGAAAAACACAAATCTTCTGTTTATGATTTCTAGCAACACTTGATCATTTTTCATTGGCTCACATGAAGCTGTCCATTAAAATAAAAGCAAAGCAAGACAAAACAAAATAAAAAAAAAACACTGAAGTTTCTAGAGGCCAGCAAAGGGTTGCCTATTGCATAAATAAAATCCTATGCACTCCTGGGCATCAAACCAATGCAACCTTTTTAAAACTAAGTCTTGTGATCTGAAAGAATTTCAACACTCCAACACTCTCCCAGTGCATCACAACTTCTATTTATGTCTTTCTTATGCATATGTTTCTTGGTAACATAGGTTTTTATTTCTACAAATGTTCTGAAAAAAATGTATATCATGCTGAGTGAGCCTGTGACCATATGATATGATCTTTAAGATTTTAATAATTTATTCATTTAGGGGCAGATATGCAATGCTGTTTTGGATCACTCTTTGTAGTGACACAGCAATGCTACACACACAGTAATCACATTGTGGTGGTGGGATGACAAGCACACAGTTACCAGCAGAGATATGCATGCACTCGATGAATAAATTCATGAAGCCTGGCACCTCTGTGACCCTGAATCCACAGTCTGTCTTATCTGGTCCCACCCCAGCTCATTACTGCCACGAAAAAAGCAGCCACTCTGCTCCATTTTCATCCTGTCTGCCCTTTGAAGGCAAGGACACACAAAAGAAAAAGGTGGATAGTAATCACATTTCCTTCTGTAAGTGGCCAGAAAACACTTTTTTAGTCCTAATGTATTGAGCACGGATGGGGGTGGAGTTTGTGCACTTTGTCACTAGATGTTTGGTGTATTGTGAAACTACAGGGAAAATATAGATGTAATTGTTGCTGTCTTCAGGTTTTTTTTGTCTTTTCAGTAAAGCATTTGCAGTTGGCGACACCTCATTAACATGCAGGAAGTCTTCTGGGGAAGGCTACTTGACCTAGAAGTGTGCCCTGCTTCCAGGTGAGAGTGTGACATTGTCAGGGCCAAATTGTGTCAAGGCTTCTGAAGAGGCTCTCATTGCAAGAATAGAGGACAGACTCAGTTACACACAGAGAGGGATCACCCCTGAGAGTTTTGGGTCCTGGGTACCTGCTGAGTTGCTTTTCCACATAGGTTGAAGGATGCTGTTCTGCCCCAGGATCTGCTGCACACAGAAAAACAAGTGACCTGAATGTTCTGTGGAGATCAGATGGACATGCCAGATTCACAGCAGAGTATGGCTGCTCATGAGAGGAAGGAGATGAAATAAAATAGCTGAGTCCATGGGATGGAAAGAGAAACGAGAGAACAGATAATTCTGGTGGACATTTTGGGTGGGGAAAGTAAGAATATGTAAATCACTAGAACTTATGCTGGATTCGGTGGCACAGGGCAATGTGGGAGGCATCAGAGGGTTAAACCTAGTGTAGCTAACACAGTTTACCCATTCCTGGCCTTGTCATCTTGGTAAACATGCTCCCTCACCTGAACCTGCCTTGCACTTTCTCCAGCTGTTTCTTTTTAATTTTTTCCTCCAGACACTATAGTGTCACAAAAGGAAACAGCAGAAGATGAAAGTGAACTGTGAGACTAGAAGCTTTTTTTATTGTTTTGAGACAGGGTCTCATATAACCCAGGCTTACCTTAAACTTACTATATAGCAAGAACGACCTTGAATCTGGTCTTCTTGCCTCCACCTCCCCAGTGCTGAGATCTCAGGTATATGTCACTGTGTCCTGTTTGATGTGCTGCTTGGGACTGAACTCAGGAGTTGTTCCCTTCTGGGGAAGCATACTGCCAACTTAGTCACAATTCTGCTTAGGAGCATGCCTTTTAAATTCTTTAACCTTGTATCTTTTAAAGATTTATCTTATTTATTGATTATGTATACTATGTATTTATGTAAGTATATATGTATATACATGTGTGTGTACATATGTGTGTATGTGCCTTTGCGTGTGTGTGTGTGTGTGTGTGTGTGTAGGTGCGTGGGAGGGCAGAGGTATTGGATCCATGAAGCTGAACTTAGAGCCACCTGATGTGCATTCTGGGAATTGAATTGGTGTCCTCTGCAAGAGCAGTGATGCTCTTAACAACTGAGCCATCTCCTAGCCCATCAGCCTTGTGTCATATAGGTCATTGTCTTTTGGTTATAGTTCTTTGAACTGGTGTAATGGTGCCATCAATGGAATGTGAATACCTTGACTTCCATAATTACAAATAAAGTTTGAAAATTAAGACTAAACCCATCATTATATTCTGCCTAATAACAACAAAGTGACAGTCAAGTGTTCTTCCGAAATATCATGTTATTCTCTTTCTTAACTTGCCTGAAGAGAAGGCATTTATTGAGCTGTTTAATCAAATAGCCAATATACAGTTTAGCAACTAAAGACAGGATCATTTATTGATTGCATAAAATTTAATAATGATGAATTCACATCTAACTGACTCAGTGAGATTTATACAGCAACTAAATAAGGCAATGTATCAAGGAAGATGAACAGTGGTGCCTGTGCACCCTGCTATAAATTGCTAAACCATGTTTTAGTCCTGTCTTTAAGCTCTGACCTAGACTCAGATGAGCAGGGAACAATGCTGTTATCAAGAGTCAATGGAGTGGGTGTGGGTTAGGATGCTGGCATCCATTACTAGTGCTTGGGCCAGATGACATCACAGTAGAAGTGAGGTAAGTTTTTGGTATTTTTGCTGTTCTTTGAAGGTCTAAAGTCATGCTCTCTGTCTAGTGATGCTTCTTCATGATATGGTTTTCCCAAGGTTACATTTTTCTCTGATGAAAAATGAAATCAAAGGAATATAAATGCATCTATCTCTCTCCAGGGATAACTGTCCAATAACACAATCTAGTATTTTTTACATAAAAATCATAAACAGTTAATGGATATAAACACAAAGAACTGAGAAAATCATTGAGTGTTTTGTCTTAGACTTCAGCTTTGTATGAGTAAGGGTTCTTGTTTCTGTGACAAAATTCCTGACAGAATTATCTTAAAAAGGGACAGAGTTGTGTAGACTCACCGTTTGAAGGGACAGGGTCCATCACAGGGAGGAAGGCAAGGTGGTGAGGAGTGCAAGGTGACCCATCATACTGAGTCCACAGTCAGAAATCAAATAAGGAGCAATGAACTCAACATGTCCTCTCCTTTTCACTGAGTCTGGGTTCTCAAGACTTTGGGATGGTCTTGCCCACATTCAATGTGATACTTTCTCACTCCAATTTCTCTGTAAACACCTTGAAGGACACACATTCAATGGTGTGTCCTGGATGATTACAAAGTCAGTCACTTTAACAATAACGATGAGATAGCACATGCTCTTTGCACACATGAGCTGCTTTAGGGATATGGAATGTCCATTGGTCTTCGGGGTCTTTTTCTTAAGATCTTAAGAGGTAATGTTGTCTAATCTGCAGTTTTTCAAACATTGCACTTATTCACTTTAACATAAAAAAGAAAAACCTAAACACTTACTTATCCTTCAAGTTGGCATGGACCGTGGTCACTGGTCATAGACTTCAGATTCTAGAATGTCTTTAAATATTAATAGTGCATCTGACTCCAGCAATCATAGTCTTTGTACTTTTCTGTGTCTTGAATGTTTTGGGGGGAGGGGCACAGTAAATATGTTACCATTTGCAATTTAAAATGTAAAAAAATAGAACCACTGGGTGTTTTTAAAAATATAACTTATCGTTGTGACTTATAAAGATGCCTATAGCCAGCATCCTGACATGTACGTATATGACATGCATAAGTAACCTCTGCATCTCACTTGTTTATGTGATTGGAAGACATATCACAGAGTCTGTGTATGATGTAATTCAAAGACCATAACGGAATTAGAAATATGCAGGACATATCATAGATGTATGTTGCTACTAAATGCTTATTTGGTATTGTAGGTACACAGAGGTTTTTCATGATTAAGGGTTCTCTTCTCAAGTTTCACATTTAAAAATATGTCTTTAAAATGTACTGGTATCAAGGCTTAAAAAGGAGTGATGGGACAGAAAGGGTCAAACTGGGGTGGTAGAGTGGTAGGTTAAGAACTGAAAATAGAAATAGAAACAATAAAGAAAGCACAAAGGGAGGCAAGTCTAAAGATGGACAACTTAGGAAAAACAACTTAGCTCCCAGGAGTTACAGATGCAAGCATCGTCAACAGAATACAAGAGACAGAAGAGAGAATCTCAAACATAGAAAACATCATAGAAAATATTGACACATCAGTCAAAGAAAATAACAAAGTATAAAAAGACCCTAACCTATACTCTCCAGAAAATTCAGGACACAATGAAAAGATCATACCTAAGAATAATAGGAATAGAAGAGGGTGAAGAATCCCAGTTCAATGGGCCAAAAAAGATCTTTAGCATTATCATATAAGAAAACTTCTCTAACCCAAAAAAGAGATGTCCATAAACATACAAGAAGCCTACAGAACACCACATAGATCAGACAAGAAAAGAAAATCTTCTTGTCACATAATAATCAAAACACTGAATTCACAGAACAAACAAAGAAATATTAAAAGCTGTAAAGGGAAAGGACCAAGTAACATATAAAGGCAGACCTTTCAGAATTCCACCAGACTTCTCAACAGAGACTCTAAAAGCCAGAAGATCCCAGCATCACAGGGCAGGCTGTGCCCCAGGTTACTGTGGATTGTACCCAGTAAAACTCTCAATCACTATAGATAGAGAAACCAAGATATTCCATGGCAAAACTAAATCTAAATAGTATCTTTTTACTAATCCAACCCTTCAGAGGATACTGGAACAAAATCTCTAATACAAGGAGGGTAACTACATCCAAGAAAATACAAGAAATTAAACATTTCACAACAAACTCAAAAGAAGAGAATCATACAAACATAATACCACTTCCAGCAACAAAAATAACAGGAACTAACAATCATCTGTCTTTGATATCTCTCAATAACAATAGACTCAATTCCCCAATTAAAAAAACATAGGCTAATAGATATGTAAACAGAATCCAGCATTTTGCTGCATACAAGAAACACATTTTAATGATAAAGACAGGTACTTCCTCAGAGTAAAAGGGTAGAAAAAAGTTTTCCTAGCAAATGGTCCCAAGAAACAAGCTGGAGTTGCCATTCTAATAGCCAATAAAATAGACTTTCAACCAAAAGTTATCAAACAAGATTGAGAAGGACACTTCACAAACATCAAAGGAAAAATCTACCAAGAGGAAGTATCAATTCTGAACATCTATGCCCCAAATGCAAGGTTACTCACATCTGTAAAAGAAACTTTACTAAAGCTCAAAGCACACATTGAATCTCACACAATAATAGTGCAAGACTTCAACACCCCACTCTTACCATTGGACATGTCACTGAAACAGAAACAAAACAGAGACACAGTGAAACTAACAGAAGTTATGAACCAAATGAATTTAACAGATATCTGCAGAGCATTTCACCCCAAACCAAGAAAACATACCTTCTTTTCAGCACCTCTTGCTGACCTTCTCCAAAACTGACCATATAATCAGACATAAAACAAGCCAAACAGATACAAGAAGATTGAAATAATCCCACCCATTCTATCAGATCATCACGTACTAAAGCTAGACTTCGATAACAATAAAAACACAGAAAGCTCACATACTCATGAAAACTAAACAAATCTCTGCTCGATGGTAACTTTGTCAGGGAATAAATAAAGAAATCAAAGACTTGATAGAATTTAATGAAAAATGAAGACACATCATACCCAAGCTTACAAGACACAATGAAAGAAGAAAATTCATAGCACCAAGTGCCTTCATACAGAAAATGGAGAGATCCCATACAACCATCTTAACAGCATACCTGAAAGCTCTAGAACAGAAAGAAGCAAACACACCCATGAGGAGTAGATGACAGAAAATAGTCAAACTAATGCCTGAAATCAACCAGTTAGAAACAAAGAGAATGATAAAAAGAATCAACAAAACCAAAAGCTGTTTTTTTTAGAAAATCAATAAGATAGGTAAACCCTTAGCCAAACTAACTAAAGGGCACAGAGACGGCATCCAAATTAAAAAGATCAGAAATTAAAAGAGAGACATAAGAACAGAAACTGAGGAAATTTAAAAAATCATCAGATCCTACTACAAAAGCCTATATTATACAAAACTAGAAAATCTGGATGAATTGGATGATTTTCTAGACAGATACCATGAACCAAAGTTAAATCAAGATCAGGTAAACTATCTAAACAGTATCATAACCCCTAAGGAAATAGAAATAGTCTTTTAAAACCTCCCAATCAAAAGAAGCTGAGACAGATAGTTTTAGTGCAGAATTCTACAAGACCTTCAAAGAGCTAATACCAGTACTCCTCAAACTAATCCACAAAATTGAAACAGAAAGAACACTACCTAATTCATTCTATGAAGCCACAGTAACTCTGATACCTAAACTACACAAAGACCCATCAAAGAGAACTTCAGACTAATTTCATTTATGAATATCAATTTAAAAATACTCAATAAAATTTTTGCAAACCAAATCCAAGAACACATCAAAACGATCATTCACCACCATCAATGTAAAACACTATATAAACAAACTCAAAGAAAAAAGTCACATGATCATCTCATTAGATGCTAAAAAAGCCTTCAACAAAATACAACACCCCTTCATGTTAAAAGTCTTGGAGAGATCAGGAATTCATGGCACATATCTAAACATAATAAACACAATATATCGCAAACCAACAGCTAACATCAAAATAAATGGAGAGAAACTAGAAGCAATCCCACTAAAATCCAGGACAAGAAAAGGTTGCCCACTGTCTCCCCACCTATTCAGTACAATACTCAAAGTTCTAGCTAAAGCAACTAGACAACAAAAAGAGATCAAGAGGATACAAATTGGAAAGGAAGAAGTCAAAGTATCACTATTTGCAGATGATATGATAGTATTCATAAGTGACCCTCAGAACTCCACCAGAGAACTTCTCCAACTGATAAACAACTTCATCAAAGTGGCAGGATATAAAATTAACTCAAATAAATCAGTAACCTTCCTTTAATCAAATGATAAACAGGCTGAGAAAGAAACTAGTGAAACATAATCCTTCACAATAGCCACAAATAGTATAAATACCTAGGTATAACTCTTATCAAGCATGTGAAAGATACAACAAAAACTTCAAATCCCTGAAAAAAGAAATTGAAGACCTCTGAAGATGGAAAGATCTCCCATTCTCATGGATAGGTAAGGTTAACATAGTGAAAATGGCCATCTTACCAAAAGCAATCTAAAGATTTAATGCAATACCCATCAAAATTCTTCACAGACAGGGAAAGAGTAATTCTCAACTTCATATGGAAAAACAGAAAAGCTAGTATTGCCAAAACAATTCTCAACAGTAAAAGAACTTCTGGAGTAATCATCATCCCTGGCCTCAAGATGTACTACTAAAGCAATAGCAATAAAAACAGTATTGATACAAAGACAGGCAGGTCAATCAATGAATTAGAACTGAGGACCCAGAATTAAATCCATACACCCAATGACACTTGATCTTTGACAAAGAAGCCAAAAACATACAGAAAGCATCTTCAATAAATGGTACTGGTCCAACTGTAGGTCTGTGTGTAGAAGAATAAAAATAGATCCATATTTATCACCTTGCACTAAGCGCAAGTACAAGTTGATCAAGGACCTCAATGTAAAACAAATTTCCTAAACAGAATACCAATGGCTCAGCCTCTAAGATCAATAATTGACAAATGGTATCTCATGAAACTGAAAGGCTTCTGTACAGAAAAGACACCATCAATAGGACAAGTTGGCAACCTACAGATTGGGAAAAAAAATCTTCACTAACCCTACATCCAACAGAGCACTAATATCCAAAATATATAAAGAATTCAAGAAGTCAAACTCCAAAAAATCAAATAACCCAATTTTAAAAATGGGATACAAAGCTAAAAAGAGAATTCACAAGAGAAGAATCTTGAATGACCAAGAAGCACTTAAAGAAATGGTCAGAGTCTTTTCATCAGAGAAATGCAAATCAAAACGACCCAAAGATTCCACCTCACATCAATCAGAATGCCTAAGATCAAAAACTCAAGTGACAGCACTTGAGGATGTAGAGAAAGAGGAACACTTCTATTGCTGGTGGGTTTGCAAACTGGTACAAACACTCTGGAAACCAGTCTGGGGTTTCCACAGAAAAATGGAAATAGTTCTACTTGAAGATCCCGGTATACCACTCTTGAGCATATACTCAAAAGATGCTTCACCATACTACAAGTACCTGTGCTCCACCATGTTCATAGGAGCCTTATTTGTTAATAGTCAAAAGCTGGAAACAACCCAGATGGCCTCAACCGAAGAGTGGACACAGAAAATGTGGTTCATTTACAGAATGAAATACTATTCAGCTATTAAAAATGAGGACATCATGAATTTTGCAGGCAAAATGGATGGAACTAGAAAATATCATCCTGAGTGAGGTAATTCAGACCCAAAAGGACTTGCAACCTGCATGATACGTACTCACTGATACGTGGATATGAGCCAAAAAGTACGGAATATCTAGGATAACACCTACAGACCATAAGAAGTATAACAAGCAGAAAGCCCCAAGTGTGGATGCTTCAATTCCACTTATAAAGGGGAAAAATATAATCACAGGAGGCGGGGGGGAAGGATCTGGGTGGGAGGGGGAGGGGATCAGGATCAGGTATTGGGGGAGGGAAACAAGAGAGAAACCCAAAAGGCCAGGAGAATGAATTGAAATATACACCCTTGGGAGAGGGAGTGGGAGTTGGGAAGACACTCTAGACAGTACCAGAAACCTGAGAGGTGAGACTATCAGGACTCAATGGGAGTGACCTCAGCCAACATGCCCAACACTGGGAAGAGGGAGCGCGAAGAGTCCACAGCTAGTAGAAGTACAGACCATCAAGTGAAGGGACTGGGTTACTAACCCACAGTCAACATTTCTGACCCAGAATTGTTCCTGTGTAAAAGAACTGCAGGGACAAAAATGGGAAAGGGACGAAGGAAAAGTGGTATAATTACTGGCCCAAGGCCTGACACTTTTACTGATGCTATCATATGCTTACAGACAGGACTGACTGAGACAGACACAGATACTTACACCCAACGATTGGACTAAAATTGGGGCCCCTTATGGCTGAATTAGGGGAAGTATTGAAGAAGCTGATGGGGAAAGTAACTTCATAGGAAGACCAGCAGTCTCAACTAACCCAGACCCCAGGGAGCTCCCAGAGACTGAGCCACCAAACAGGAATACACTGGCCAGTCCAAAGCCCCTGGCACATACTTAGCACAGGTCTGCCTGGTCTGGCCTCAGTGGGCCACATGTGCTTAGTCCTCAAGAGACTTGAGGCCCCAGGGAAGGGGGAGGCCTGGGGGAGCACCCTCTTGGAGACAAAGGGGAGGAGGAATCAGAGGAGAAACTGGGATGTGGTACTGGGGTGGGCAATGACTGGAATGTTAATAAAGAATATAAATAATTTTTTTTTAAAAATCAGTGACAAGAATGAGTTCCTTGTGTGTGTGTGTGTGTGTGTGTGTGTGTGTGTGTGTGTGTTTATTTTGGCCAGTAAAGTAACAAAGACCCCAAACATTACAGGCTATTGCCATGGCTCTTAGTTTTCCTGCAGAACTTGATACTAAAAGCCTATAGCTGAAGACACCACATACTTGATTCCTAGAACATGGAGAACTCAAACTGCTACTGACCTGGAAGCGTCATCTTTACTAGTTAGTTATCAACAGTGCTGGAAAGTGCTGTGTATGGTATGCATGCTATCAGAGGAGAAAAGTAGCCATCGGTCACACGCAGCTCTGAATGCTATGTATTGCAACCATCTACTCTGTAACTGGATATAAGTCACACTCCAAAAGATGGAACCCATGACTTACTGTTATATCTATAGATCAACGTCATGACTTTCACCTGAAAATTTTCTATAGAGATGGCAGGAATCATGTGCATTGTATCCACTCCTTCCAAGACTCAGGGTTCATTGCAGATGAAGGAGCAGAAAGAGCTTAAGAGGCTGAAGTGGTAGATGTCTTAAATCCAATAAATCCATGTATGGGTTTCATCTTTTGGAATGTAGCCTATATCCAAAACTTGGACACAGCACAGGAAGCTGCTTGTATATGATCTCCACAGCAGTTACAACAGCATGCTCAAAACCTGCGCAAGTCCAAGCCAGGCCAATCTCATCATGGAGAGGGGAGTCAGACCCCCAATTCCATCCCATGCTATGGAACTATTGGGAATTGTTAGCTACTGGGAGTGGGAGAGACACTAAGTCTAACTCTCTTTGGTGGAAGACCAGCCATCCAAGAGTACTGGAACTACACAAATTGGTCTTGAGGTTTTAAAAAAATATAGGATGCAAAGTTGGGTGGGTAGGGAAGTGGGGCATGCATCTGGGAAGAGTTGGGGAAGGGGATGAATGTGATCAAAACACATTGTATGAGACTCTCAAAGAACTAATAAAAATATTTAAAGGAAAAAGGATTTTTTAAAATTATTTTTTTTTATCGTACCAAATGCAGCCATTTCTTCTTTGACAGCTTCCAGGAATGACATCATGTTCATTCTAGTTCAGTACTGTTCAACCTGTGAGTTGTGGGCCCTTTGTGGTTGATCAACTCTTTCACAGGGGTCACCTAACACCATTGGAAAGTACAGATATTTATATTATAATTCCTAATAGTAGAAAAATTACAGTTATGAAGAAGTCATGAAAATTATTTATGGTTGGAGGTCACCACAACAAGAGGAACTGTATTAAAGGGTCATGGCATTACGAAGGCTGAGAGCCACTGCTCTAGTCTCTTTCCAGGTTTTACACTTGGATCTTTTTTTTTTGTCTTGTGTTATTTATGTATTTATTTATTCATTCATTCATTCATTCATTCATTCATTCATAAATGTCAGAGCATGAGCTGCTGAATTAGGGTGTGGTCCAGCGTTATCACACTGCTTTCCAGAACTATCATTCCTGAGCCTCCAGCCCTGCAGAGGCCGTGACTCAGTCTTCACACAGTCTTGCCTATACTCCATGAAGGTAGAGCGACTGTAAATGTGCCATTACCTCCTAATCAACTGGGAAGCTACATGGTTTTTGTTATCATTTTTGGTTACATACTTTCTTTTTTTAGTAACATGCCAATTGAATCAAATATTCTGACATCACCAGTCTGGTTTCATGGTAGTATCTTTTGTATCTTCGTATTCAAGATGAGGAGTTAGTAGGCATGTGTATTGTGTCTAAACTTGTTCATCACATACATCTGCTACTTTGCCTTAATTGTTAAGTATAGTCATGATTCCCTAATGCTAATTACAAAATTTAACCAGAAAATTACTCGTAAGTAAAAATAAAATTAAATGTTTCATTCATTTGGTCACTGTACTACATATACTTCATGTGGCCATGAGAACAGCACAGATTCCCTTCATGTCAGTCAGGTTTTGTTTGTCACTGTGACAAATGCCTAAAGAAAAAACTATTTAAAGGAAGATCAGCTCTGGCTCATGTTTTCCGAGGTTTTAGTCCACAGTCATGATCTGCTGACTTCATTGCTGTTGGTCCTGCCAAGGGACAGAAACACAGAGTAAGGCTTGCCCTGTGCCAGCCAGGAAGCACTGAGGAGCAAGCAGCAGGAGAGCACATGGAGAAGACACGGTCCCCAAGAACAACCCTTCACTGGCCTCCATCCTTTCCCTGGGCCTCATTAGCTGATATCGCCAGCACATCTTAAAATGTTGCTAGCTGGAAACAAATGAGTTTATAGGAGTAAACTTCAATTTCGAAACATAATATCCATTAATATGTACAGTTGATACATATTCATAGTTGTCTTAATTCTTTAAAAAATCTTCTTTTCTAGGGGGCTTGTCTGTCTATCATAAGTAGAATTCAGTGCTATATACGGTCATGAACTTTCTTCTTAATAAAATGTATGTTTTCATTAAGAACTCTTACAGATTCATGTAGGCATGGACAGTCTAGTCGCGTAGATAGTCTTTGGAGTTAATTCTCATAGCTTTTAATGTGTCCTGCATATTCAAGACATAAGAAAACAGCCTTCATAAATATTCTTGTCCCTTTTCAGCAAAGAGACATTTTTCTCTTGTTACAAACCTGGTCACTGAGCATGGTGGTTTGATTGATCATGACCTCCATAGATTTACCTGTTTGAACACTCTAGTTCCCAGTTGGTAGACTTTTTAGGAAGAATTGGAGGCATGGCTTTGTTGGAGGAAGTGTGTCACTGGGGAGTGGACTTTATGATTTCAAAGCCCACACCAAACCCAGCCTATCCCTTTTTGCTTCCAACTTGCAGATGTGATATAAACATTCAACCACTGCTCCAGCACCATGCCTGCCTGCCTGCTGCTGTGCTCCTACCACGATGCTCATGAACTCAGCTGCTGAAACTGTAAGTAAGCCTCTTATTAAATGTTTTGTTTTATAAGTTGCCTTGCAATAGAAAAGTAACTAAGACGTCGAGTGAAAAGGTCAGTACCAGAATGCCAACACAGACCTTGCTGTTCCAGTGCTTTCTGGTTTTCATGTGAGTCAGGTCTTTCTCTGTAGGTATTTACCAAGAGGTTGTAGTCTATAGTTACTGGTTCCCAGTGCGTGTCTCAAGAGCCCTGATACCCATGCAGTTTCTCGTAGTCTTTCTATTCACACAGCTTTAAGCTCACAACCTATCATTACCTGGTACCATGTGTGTGTGTGTGTGTGTGTGTGTGTGTGTGTGTGTGTGTGTGTATGTATGTATGTATGTATGTATATGTGTGTGTTTCATCTCTTTCTTCCTGTTTTACCACCACTCACCAGGCCCTGTAAGTTTTCAACTGATACAGACAGTTCTACTCTCTAGCTGCATTGCTATCAATATTGTTCAAGGCAGTATCTACCCTCAGCATCATTGATTAAGATCTTTGATTCCTTATAATCCAGTTTGCTCATTTTTATCCATTTCCTTACTATAAAACTACCAGACGCCATCATCAGGGACTACCCAAGAAAAACAGGAAACAACACTGTTTGCATCCATAGGAATGCCTTTTCATCATGAGAAGCTATAATCTGATCATTTCTTATACAAAATAAGCTTCAAATCACATTTAAGTGACAAATATATAAATATCAAGAATATTTAATAGTCTTTTGAAAAACACATACACACAAAACAAACACAGCCAAAAAAACCCCCAAATTTTCTCAAACAGCATTTGAAATGTCCTTCTGCTGGGAGATATAACACCTGTGTGTAGTCATCCTTGAAGACGTTACAATCTGACTGTGTAGAAGAGGAAGTCAGTGTATTGACAATCTCATGCATACACTGAGGTAAATGTGGGTACTGTGCTTCAATTTTAGCAAACAAAGATTAAAATCTACAGATATATTGAAGATTTTGTAAATATAAAAATATTTATAAAATAAAGACATTAAAGACAATATTATTTACATAGCTATACAGACTGTGTTTTAAGAACTGATATTACAAGTTCAAACATCTACGAAGTTAAAAACTGTATAATAAAGTCAATTTAGTAGCTTGAAGGTGCCATAGTTATAAGTTTACAATAATGGACAGCTACCCAGAAGCAGTAGGGCTGAGTGTTTTATAGGCAGCAATTAGGCCCATGATGACAATGGATTTAAGAGAGTACTTAAGGAAGCACTTCCAGGAACATGTTCTCAGCAATTTATAGCTATGCATACATGTAAGAATACATATGCATAAACATACATGGGTACACATTATATCAATCATTAATGTAAATAAAGAATCCACAATGACCATTTGTCTTTTTCATTACTTTTCAAAACTGGTATATCCTTTATTTTTAATTTTTTTTAAGAGGAATAAAGAGAATGTGGTAAGGAGATTAAGCAAATGAATATTCAGCCCAATATAATACTTAAAAGTTATGAAGGTAGAGCTAGGCTAGAATGCTACCCACCATACGTCAACGGTTTGGCCACGAACGTCCTGTGCCATGCTATCGAGCAATGCTCCTGTTTCAGTTTTGAATTATATGTATGCTGTCAACCATGCCAGAAGAGTGGAGAAGGCCACATTTGCTATGGGAAGGAATATCTCCTTCCTTCGCTTCACATGTACTCTGCAAGTGACGGCACAAAAATCTCTTAGGCCTGTCTTTCACAAGCAAGGAGATGGGTACAGGAAAGCAGGATCAAAGTTTGTCTACCATTGTTCTGAATCTTAGCCATTCTTTCTTAGATTTTGAAGGTAACTATTTTGGTCTTCTCTGGCTTAGTGTTCTAGTCATCCATCACAGGGACACTGCCTGTGTTTTCACTCCATCACCCACAACAGTGGGGCAGCTTCTCCAAAGTGAAATGATGAAGAAGGCCATGTCTAAAGTGCATACAGATCCTGTCCCAGACAAATGAGAGCCATCAGGGGATTTGTAAGTCCTTACTGGCCTTTCCCAGGACAGAAACCATGACAACAGGATCTCTGTCTCTCTGTCTCTCTGTCTCTGTCTCTGTCTCTCTCTGTCTCTCTCTCTGTCTCTCTCTGTCTCTCTCTCTCTCTCTCTCTCTCTCTCTCTCTGTCTCTCTCTCTCTCCCTCCCTCCCTCCTTCTCCTTCCCCCTCTCTTTCCCCTTCCCCTCCCCTTCTCCCTTCCCTCTCCCCCTGTCCCTCCCTTACCTAACACAGCTTCCACAACTATATGGAAATAGTGGGGGTTTCTTTTATGTAGGGCTTACTGGATTACTATAGATGAGATCTGAATAAATTGTAAAGAAGTAGAATAGCAGTAAACACAAAGAGAAAAGATAGCACAAACCTGTGTAACACAGCTGTGTTTTTCTGGGTGATATGTTGGTTAAATATTTTTATATTTATGAAGCCAAGTGACTCATTAGAAAGACTGATATAATTCTGGACACAAGAGACTTGGAACATGGAATTAGTGTTTGTTGGTGATTCAGTGGCCATGTACACTGAGCTTCAAGAAAGCTGAAAGACCCTTCTTCATTTGAGTGTATGTATTTCTCTGTGCCCCACTGAAAATAGCTAAAATGGAAGGAACAGTGTTGAAACAGATAGCTATAGCAAATGCTGACCTTTGCCCTTCAAAGAGTCACAGAGAAGTAGCAAGTGTTTAGAGTGTGTGCCTATAAAGATGCTATAACCCAATTTACCTCTCATAAATGTCACCTCTGTGTGTGCTGCCCACTCTCATCTAAGACACATCTTTGTTTCAAGAGTCAGTGCTTTTACAGAATTAGCATCCTATCAAGTAGTTCTTTTATTCTTACACAAGAATGCATGGCTTTGGGAACCATGCATCTAACATTAGGGCGACTTTCTTCAAATTCAACTCCTTAAAAGGGAAAAAAAGCAACTGCTTGCAAATAGTAAGTTAGTTTTAGGCTTTTCTCAAGTGTTGACAGAATAAAAAATACATTGATTGATCATTGTCAACATCAACAATGTAATTTATATTAACTCCTACAAGCCAAGCTGTACAACTGTTTTGGATAATTCCAGCTTTACAGACTGATGAAAATGTCCTTTCTAGTTTTAAGTGACTGGTGAAAATGTCCTTTCTAGTTTTAAGACTGTACACAGGTATATGTGTAGCTGTCTGGGAAGGGGGTGAAGCCATCATAATTTAGGCTGTCACCAGCTGCATGAGCTTTGTGAAGCCTCCTCTGTTTAACTAAATTTTCCTAAGGGTGCCTTGGGTAGCTTCAGTAGTCCAGTCTGATTTCCACATTTCAAACCTTCCTTTTCTCCCCAGTAGATTTTTGGTGGTTGTTGTTATTTTTCCAATAGTTAGAGGATGGCTTAAAGGACAACTGTTTTTTTTTGTTGTTGTTGTTGTTATTGTTAGGATGTTTTTGTTGTTATTGTTGTTGTTGTTTTTGATTGGGGGGAGATTTTTTCCTTCAGAAGTTCTTTCCCAGATAATACTAAAGTATAATATTTAAGTATATAATATTAATTATAATTTAAATATATAATATGAAAGTATAATATTAAAGTATAATATCTTTCCCAGATAATATTAAATACTCATTTCTCAAAATAAAATTGATCTGGCATTAAATTCTCTCTCTCCTTTCCAATCTATAACCATATCTCTATGTCATCTATCTATGTATTTATCCATTGGTCATCTATCATTCATCAATCATCTACTTATTCATAATAGATGATTATGTTATCTATCCATAATAGATGATGGCTATCCATACTAGCTATCTGATAACTGTCTATCTATTATCTAATATCTAAAAATAGTATAGATATCTATAAGTAGATATGTGCTTATCTATCTACTTATTTTGATCTATCACGCATCAGTCATCCTTTATCTCTATTGTGTATCTGTATCTATCATCTTCGCTGTGTATCATTTATAGAGCTAGGTCCAACCTCTACCATCCATGTCTAACATCTATATCATCATCTATCGACCTATCAGACCTGAAGATAGACCGTGTCCCACTGTCCCACTTATTCAGTTGATAACCAGATACCAGTTAGCAGTAGTATCTGTTATACAAGAACAGTTTGGGTTTGGAGAATCAATAATTGGTTTTGATTGTTACATGCTGTGTGTGGTGGGGCCACTTGCTTGGCAGGCTCCACATCCTCTTTTCTTACTGCTCAAGCATTCAAACCATCACACGCAGTCCTGGCCAAGTCTACTCTGTCTATAGGAAGATGACACACTGAACTTCAGTGAGCAATGAATGTAAAGCAGGGTTCTTTCCTTCCGCTCTTCCAAGACTCAAGCTCAAGTCGATATTTTCTGACAGTTAACTACACAGTCACATAGGCCTTTATTGGTTGTCTTGTTTTCCTCCAAAATATAACAGAATGCAGCAACATGTGGCTATAGAAGTAAAAGATGCAAAGACATGTGCACTGCTCATTTCAATAAATCCAGTATCTGATAAATGAATAAGAACAAGTACATATTTATCTCCATCCTTAAAACCTCATGTCAGAAATAAACACTCTTATTTCCATCTCTATTACTACTAAACAAAGGCTATTCTGATACACAACTTTCAACATTTCACAGGACAGGAGAGGAGGGACCAAGACCAGCCTGCAGCCACTCCCTGCTCCACTGTCCTTTTCTCTTGAGCTCCTTAACAACCAGCAGGTGAGCAACACCTGCTGATGCTGACTGAGATCATGCTGTGTGCCTGGAAGAGTGGAGTTACCATCTGACCATGGACTGGATTTATCATTCCATGATGTAAACCAATAATTAAATTTAATATTGTCTGAAACCCAGGGAATGCTAACAGTCCAAAGTCTGGAACAGACTGAAGCACTCCTAGGTCTAGTCTAGCAGAGTGTCAAGCCATTTTTAGAAAAAGCTAGATATGTAATATATTGGATGACAGCTTTCCTTATGAACTTACACATGCAGGGTCATGTGACTCACAGCTGCCTGCCAGTCATTGTTACTACTTACTGGTTAATTCAGTAACTTTCTTACACCATGTGTCAGACACAACATGAGGTAAGCAAACACCAGAGCAAAGGTTCTGTGTATGACAGCACATCTGGTTGCCCTCACCATAGTCAGTATGTGCACTTGTGTTCTGCAAACGAGAAGTAGCTACCTCTTCATGGTCACATGAACCACTCTCTTTTTCATACTAAAGAAAGTCTAGCAACATTTTCTTAGAGATAGTTCTGAATGCAGTTTTATATGTCTGTTAATACAGTGAACTGAATCTGCTGATTCCAAACTCGTGAGAGTGAACCATTCTTTAAATGTCCAAACTTAACCTATTCATAGGTTTACAGACATGGTGTAATCATCAATGGGGAGCCAACCTACAACACTTTCTTGAGGAGGTAGCAGAAAATGTAGACTTCAGGATAAATGGAATTCATCACTTTTCTGCTGCTATGTGCAAATATCTGTTACTAACCTGGGAAAATTCTGAAGAACTAGATATTAATACAAATATTAAATATGATGCATTTATATAGGAAAATGTGAATGGTTAGCCTAGAGACAAGGGTAGAGTGGTTCTCATATCTACCAAAGCTGTTTCAACTATATTGATTATTCTAAATTAATTTAGACCATTGATATTAATATAATATAAATTAGAGTCTGGGGCCTGTGGTGCTTTGAAGAGGGATGGTTCCCCTAGACCCTTCCTTGTCTTTGAGTGATTGGCCTATAGGGAGTGGCACTACTAGGAGGCATGGTCTTATTGGAGTGGGCGTGGCCTTGATGGAGGAATTGTGTCATTGTGGAGGTGGGCTTTGAGGTCTCCTATGTTCAAGCTCTCCCCAGTGTGGGACATAGTCCTCCTCTACTGGCTGTGGATGAAGATGTAGAGCTCTCAGCCCCTTCTCCAGTACCATGTCTGCCTGAATACAGCCATGTTTCTTACCAAAACAAAACAAAACAAAAACAAAAACACTCTAGGCATTATGGTGGCCTGTGCTGGGACTTCCACTATGGGAGGTAAAGAGATGACAGTCTCTGGGGTTCTTTTGTGGCTTCCCTTGCATTGTGAGCCCTGGGGCAGTGGGAGACACTGGTCTTGAAAGACATGAGGTAAACAGCTCTTGAGGATGAGCCCCAAGCCTGTCTCCACTGTTCCTCACACATGCACAGATTCCATCTCTCCTCTCCACAGCATCATGAACTCACAAGAACACAAAAATAAACGACTAAAGGCATTAATTAATAAGTCAATCAATAAAAATAAGATTTAAGTATCTTGGAAATTTTAAATTCCTTTAACTTCAATTGCAAATATTGTCATGGGGTCTTTCAAATATTGTAAACAGATTTTAAATGACAATATATTTATTAAAACACAGTTGACATATCTGAGCAATGGTGGCCAGTGTAAATTTGTTAATGTCCATAGGCAGGGAGTGTTAGGGAATATTACAATGTTCCAAACTCATACCTTAAGGTGATCATAGTGTTTTTATTTTCTAGTCTTTAATTTCAGTAGTATTATGTTCATACAATTTGTGCTTCTTGCACAATTTGGGTACAATTTTGGGATATTTTCTTTGTACTTCTTTGATGTACCACACAATTAATTTAGCATCTTCTATCTAGTATAAACAATATTTGAAATGTCTATTTTTAAATAATTATGTGTATTTGAGGGAAGTGGAAAGTACCTGCTCATGTGGGTAGGTGCAGGGTAGAGTCCAGAAGAGTGTGTTGGAACCATGGAGATGGAGTTGCAGTTAGCAGCCCAATGAGGGTGGCAGGAACTGTACTTGGATTTAAGGATGGCAGGAACTGAACAAACGAATTCTTTGCAAGAACAGCACGTGCTTCTAACCACTGAGCAATCTCTACAGACTCCTGAAACATCTAATTTGATATAAAGTATAGAGCCATTGACTTTTTCTGTTAAACATGGTACTTGAATACCTGTATTTGTATAGGGAATTCGTCTTTACAGTTACAAAGGAAAAAAGGGATTTTGGTGTTCTATAAGAGACTCCTTCCTATGTGACGTGGGTATGAGAAATATTTTATGCAGAAAAAATGAATTCACTAAACATTACTATGTAGTTGGAACCTGCCATGCCTTGATAAATTGGATTTTTGTAAATATGTCAAAACCACTGCCTTGAAAGCAGAAAGTAAATGTAATTAAATCTTGTATCATTTTTTTCATGTAATAATTATGCAAATTAATGTGGTTCCCTGTGGGTTTTCTTCCTGTATGCCTGTACTACGTGTTGATTACCCACCTCCCCCTCCTTTCTTCTACTGGCACTCTTCACCACTGTTCACTCACCTGAGAACTCTTTTGAGTCAAGTAGAAAACTGATTCACACATGAGTGCCCAGCACCATCCCAGAGGAAAGAGGCAAATCTATTCATCCTGGGTGTCTCTTCATTAGGCTTTGGTTTCTGTCTGGACCTCATCCGTTAACTGCTGTTATGTTCCAGCCTTTACTCCTCTCTCAACTGTGGAAAGCCTCATAAGTGGGTGGACCTTGCTTTTTCTATTAAACACATAGGACAAATCCTCCATGGATTTACATTAAATATGCAAAACAATGAAATATATTTACTTGATGTAAATATTTGAGTGTATATGTTGTAAATATAAATTTGGTTCTTGCTGCTTATTTAACGTTATGTGAACCATACTTGTTTTGTTGTTTGGGGCTGGAGTACAAACAACCTAAGGGATTTGAGAAGCTGATAGGAAGGCACCTGCCTGCCAGCAAACCTTCCCAAGTCTGAGTCCATCTAGTGTAATTTTACAAACATGATCATCCACAACACTTGCAGTGTTCACAATTCCATCCTTAATTCACCTTTATTTTAATTTAACTGCATCTTTGCAGGCCTAGTGTTTCAATGCTTCCCTGTGGATTTTTCTCCCATTTGCATAATATATGTGCAAAAAGAAAGCCTCATTGCTCCAAGCATATTATTGTCTGTGGTCACTTTTATGAATCCCCACAAGGCTCTAGTAACCTAAGAGCTGAAAGCATAGTGTGTTCTGAGTCAAGGACATTTGTTATGTGTTCGTTATGACTGGGAGAAATCTGGTCGTTTGGTTTTTAGCTCATTAGATATCAAATGACAGTCACTGTGGAGTAGAGTGCAAAGTATATTTCTATAAAGAAAGCACAGAATTCCTAACCAGCAGGCATATTTCTGTGTTCTGTGCATTTAGTCCATGTCACTTGCAGCCAAAAAGCTTGGGTATCTTCTGTGGCTCCTTGTTTGAGTCTTGCAAAGGGCATGCAGTGGGGATGATCTTTGTGTGGAGGGGTCCTTTGTAATCGCCTTTTCTGAGAGCTGCAATTTCCCCAGCTGCATGCAGCCATAGAAAGTAATTAAATTTAATAGTCACTGCCCCTAATTTATGGCCACAGTGGGAAATAATCACATCTAAAGCAAAAGCCGCAGCTTTTAAATGGAGACGTATGTTATTTCAGCACGTTCCCAGCAAACGCAGCCTTTCTCCAGGATCACATTAAAGGTAGGTTTATTTGTACTCTTGGCCATTTCTGTCTTTACTGAGAACCTCCTGAATCCTTCACTAGTTAGTGAAGCATAGGGCAGCTTCCTGCTCACTCACAGCTTTAACACTATGGCTTTTAAAGCTTTTAATTGAATATAAATAATTTTCTTTATGTGGAACATGAATGACAACAGTTTATCTCTTAGAAACTCTAATCTGATCTTGATTCTTATGTCTGAAACTAAAATAAAACAGTATATTTTCAAGGAAGTAATTATTTCTTTAGACCGGAGACCATGAAGTGGAGAGAGAGGTACTGAGGAGAAGGAGAGAGAATAGGATATAGGAGAGATGAAAGCAGAAAAGAGGGCATAGGATGTGGAATGGAGTCGAGGATTGGAAGAGTAATCAGGGAGAAAAATCCATAAAAGCAAATTTCCTAGACTTGAGAGATGACTCAGCAGTTAAGAGCCCAGGCTGCTTCTCCAGGGTATCTGGTTCAAAGGGCAACACCCACAACCCTCTGTAGCTCCAATTCCAGGCGATTTTATGCCTCTTCTGGCACCAACTGGTGCCAGACATGCAGTTGGTATGCAATCCTATTGTTATGTTTTATAAAAAGATAAAGGGAGAGACAATATGTTTGTTGGATGTGCAATCAGATATGGGGGAAGGAGGTGCCTCCGTGGGCCCATGCCGAAGCATCCCTTCCCACTGAGGGACCAGCCACACGGATGGTATAATAAAGAATAGAGTTTATTCAGGGCATGGGGAGGGGAGTTGAGTGAGTAAAGACAGAGAAAGGCAGAAAGAGGAGAGAGAGAGAGAGAGAGAGAGAGCGGGGGGCTGGGGGGGGGGGGGGGGGGGGGGGCGGGGAGGGGGGGAGGGAGAGAGAGAGGGAGAGAAAGAAAGAGAGAGAAGAGGAGTAGAGGCAGGCCATGAGCACATGGAGAGAGAGAGAACAGGAGCACTGGGACAGAACAAGAGCAATAAAGCAAGAGAGAGAGGAGGGGGCAAGCAGCCCCTTTTATAGTGAGCCAGGAACATCTGACTGTTGCCAGGTAACTGTGGGCTGAGCCTAGACAAAATGCCAACACCTATAAACAGGCAAAATACCCTTACATATATTTTTTAATTAAACAAATTCTATTTGAAACTAGTGTGTGTGTGTGTGTGTGTGTGTGTGTGTGTGTATGCAAGTGTGCAAAATGGTACAGGAACCTTCTGATAGCTCTGGATTTGGCCAGATGGCCTAAGGTGACTTAACACAGCAGGAGAGGAAACTCAGAATGGAATCTTGCTCAGTCCAGTCAGGGCAGATCCAAGAAAAAGTACTTGATCAAGTTTAAGTAGTGAGTACTGGAAACAAATTTACTTCCAATTGCTTGAGCTCAGTTAACTGTGTTTCTCAAGGTAAATAGTTAAAACCATTTTACTTTTAAGATGTGTATTATATGGTTCTGTCTTTTCAAAATATAACTTTCAATGTAAGTTATCCAAATGAGAATAAAACTAAATGGGGCATTAGAATATCATCAGTAGATGATAATGAACACAAATTATTTATCGACACATTCTTTTCAGTGGCTTCTTATGTATTTGTCGAAAATAAGTAAAATAATTTTATAAAAAGTTATTATGTATTTGATCATTAAGTAATAGAAATTGATGAAGTACTAGTTGAATATTTGATTTTCAAAATTTGTCAAAATTTGCTTTGTGAAGCTCACTTTTGCTCTATGGAGAATGGTAGGCAAGGCCTTGTCTGCACAAACCCCCTTCTAGGGTGTGGACTAACTTACAATACAGAATTTGTTCCTTCCATTAGATGTTTTATTCTGTGTGTATAGCCTTCTACATGTGTAGAATGAAACCAGTGGGACATGATGTCTGAAAGTTCAAAACCTGATTGATCTTAACCCACAGACTCATATTGATAGTTTTTAATGTCAGAATCCCTTTAGAAGGTGAACCTTTGCTCGAGTAAGCTTGAATATCCATAGGCAGCTACAGGAACTTTGTATTTCCATTTACTGCCTGGTATTTCCACAGATGACGGAGAATTATGGTTGGACCAGTAAAAATGATAATACTAATCGTTATATTCTAATATTTTAATATATGAGTTAAAAGTTTATTCAATGCCATAGAAGTAGTTCCTTTATTCTCATGGATAATTAAAATGATGCTTAAGAAGACATAACATTTTCATTAATTCATTATCAGCATTGTTAGAGTTGGTTTTGTCTTCCACTATTATAGCTTAAATAACGATCCAGTGAAGAACAATGTAAGAAGTTTAATACCCATTATATAAGCACAAAGGATGAGTGAAAAGCCTAGATGCTTGCTGTGCTTGCAGAGATGAATTCAGAAACCTCGATAAGATGACTTTGCATTAAGTTGATAGTAGGCTCTCAAACACGGATAGATACTCCTGTCGCCACACACAGCACCTTTCAAAGCAGAGGCACTTTGTATGTGGTATCTCAAGTCTGTCATGAATATTAAAATCTTCATTTCTGACAACATTTTGAAGTTATTGTATGAAGATGAATTTTAACATGCCCTGTGGAACATCTTCTATAAATGCATGCAAGTGATTTATTACTCGTGGAAAGTGATCACCTTCAGGGTAAAATTATAATACTTCCCAGAATGCATTATAAACCCTAATGGAGACCATTATTTCTCAAAGCTCATAAACCCAGGGTATTTGTAGCTATGTAAAATTGATGTGTTTTACAACAAGGAAATTACAGAGAGTTGGCCAAATAGCTCATCAGGAAAAGGTGCATGATGCCAAGCCCAACAGCCTGAGTTTAGTCCCAGGACCCCCTCCTACAAATAACCTTTGACAGTGGTGTATGCATGACCCCATGTGTGTGTGCACACACTCATGAACATACACAAAAAATTTACAAATGTAATGAGAACATCAACACATTTTAAAAACAAAATACAGAGATATATTCATTTCTCATTACTATTAATTTTTTCCTTAGCTTAAACCACCTATGCTTTAGAAGATCTGGCCATTAAAATGAACTGAGCTGGAAATTTTTAAGCTCAGACAATATTTCATACAGATTATCTAAAGCTATTTTACTTCAACCAAGTTCTTATGTTGAATTATAACATTATGGTAAGTAGAAAAATTATAACATTTTAGTCTTTGTTTTTAGGAAAGGGGAAAAAAGTTTTCAGTTATGTATGCAGGATTATTTCCTTAGCATGATAGTATTGAAGCACTGAGATTCATCTAGAACATTGGTTCTCAACCTTCCTAATGCATCAACCCTTTAATATAGTTCCTCATGTTATGGTGAACCCAATCAAACTTACTTCACTACTACTTAATAACTATAATTTTGTGACTGATAAGAATTGTAATATAAGCTGAATTCTTGCTTATATAAGCAAGAATATAAAAGTTAAAAATATCTCTCTGGGTTCCCTGAGGGACAAGCCTGACTGCATAGGGGTTGATGTCAAAAGTTTCCCCTCTCCAGGAAAAAGACATCGGGATGGGTATGGCCCTCATGCCTCACTGGACAACAACAGGGGGACCAGAGCCATTTCAAGGTCCCCTTCAATTACTGGAGGTCAGGCCTCTATCCCCGCCTTCGAAAGATTAGA
>NW_021604564.1:22811170-22822431 GCF_004785775.1 Grammomys surdaster | reverse complement strand
TGTGTGTGTGTGTGTGTGTGTGTGTGTGTGTGTGTGTGTGTGTGTGTATGCAAGCTTATGTGCAAATACATGTGACAACAGGTGCCAGTGGACATCAGAAGGTATCAGATCAACTGCTCTTAACCACTGAGCCATCTCTCCAGTCTCCCTCCGGCATCAGACTTATTGTTTTCTTTTCTTTTTCTTTTTCTTTCTTTTACTTTTTTCTTTTCTTTTCTTTCCTTTTCTTTTTTTTTTTTAAATTTTTCGAGACAGGGTTTCTCTTTGTAGCCCTGGCTTTCCTGGAACTCACTCTGTAGACCAGGCTGGCCTCGAAGTCAGAAATCTGCCTGCCTCTGCCTCCCAAATGCTGGGATTAAAGGTGTGCCATTCTTATGGCAAAGATATTCTGTTTTCTCAGCACAGGCTTGACTTTATAGAGACTGTCCCTGCTGTCTCTTTTCTGAAAATTCACATTTCACCTGTAACTTCTCAGCTCTTCACTGACTATCCTGGTTGTGTTTCTGAGAACACTGTAGGTGTGTACATTTAAGAACAGAGCAGTAGCATTATGTGAGTGTTCGATGTGCCTGTTGATAAATCTTTTTCAGGGTTTTGACACCTAGCATTGGATCTCTCTGGCTGGGCTTACAGTTTTCTCTTGGGCCCAACAGGCCCTGTGCTATTCTCCCACTGCATTTGCCTGCACAGTCCTTAGCGTATTCCCTGAGGAAGAAACCTCAGAGTCTGCTCAGCCTGGACTCTCAGGAGCCTCATGAATCAGACTTGTGGGAAGTTGTACTTGAATTGGAGTAAAATCTAAACATATATGCTTGCTTACCACAGCCAATAGCACTGAAGAGCTTTAGTGCAAGGTGATTCTTTGAACTTTTTCCACAAAAGACATCTGAGCATCACTGAACTTCCACCTTGTTTTCTAGTTAGAAAGGATTCGCATCAAGAAATAATAGTGTCTTTGCTAAACTGTTAACTTCTTTTAATAGATAACTGACACTTGCTAGTTGTAAAGGTACCCCTTCAAATCGTCTCTAAGAAAGAGCTTGACTATGACCATCCAGGCTTTGGACTTTTATAGTATTTTTCTTTTTTCTTCATAGGACTCAACACTCCTAGCCCCATGCTGTACCATGGTGACATTAGGCATAGATGTGTTTGCCCCAAAATCTGTTGTAATAATCTAAACTGTCTCTACCAAAAAGCAGCATTTTCTGGGATCTGAGTAAAGACACAGTGGTTAAGAGTTCAGATCTTCTCAGAATGAAGCTAAATTCCCTTCAGACAGTTCCCAGCCTCCTGTAAATCCACCTCCAAAAACTCTGATGACTTTGTCTGGTCACCACAGCCACCTGCACTTGTGTGCCATACCCACACATGAATACACAGAATTAAAAAATAAAATTAAGTTTACAGCTTTAAAAAAAATCAGACAATATTTTCTGCCACTAAAGAAAAGTATCTATAAACTAAAGAAAACTCCCTTCTTGTCCTGACACCATGATAAACTTGAAGGAACAACTTTGTGAACCTGATCACAATACTGCAACTCAACTGAGGTGTGTGTGTGTGTGTGTGTTTCTGATGTGGCAATATAGTGAACTACTTTTGTTTGTTTGTTGTGTGCTTGCCTGACTGTCCAAGACTGGGTCTTGCTGGCCTTGCAATCCCCCTGCCTGAGCTTCCCACCCACACCTGTACACCCAAGCCTGTACCACCACACCCAGTTTCATGGAGTTATTTTGTAGATTTCTAATGGTGACTTTCTCATTTGTGTGACATCTCTACTCAGTTATCAATAAACAGTGAATCTTTTTCATGCATGTCCCATATGTGTTATAGCCTATTTGGTCAAGCAAAATGTGATGGTTTTCCATTTGTCTTTTCACAAAAGGCTTTGGAGAATTTAAGCCTCTACTTGTGGAAGAATGATCATGGACTCAATTGATCAACTCCTTACCTCCCTGTTTCATGAGTACAGCAGCATGCCCCTGCTTCAGAATTAAGAGGTGGAGTCCTGTCAGTACTAACTTTATGTCTTTAATACATTAAGAAAGGGAAAGTCAGACGATGGAAGGAAAAATATGGAAAAAGAGCAAGAATGAAAATAAACATGCTTTCAAAAACTAAATTTGAGAGAGCTTTAAAGCTGGATTTTAAGACTCATTGGCAGTGAGAGTCAAAAGATAAACAAGATTTATGTTGCTCTTTTAACATAAGAGAAGAAAATGTCCTGTGCTTGATGAGAGTCAGGATTTTTCCTGGCACTGAATCCTGGCTGGCATTCTTTCTGGTCGGGAAGTTCATATAGACTCGAATGAAGGTGCCATTGAATTGTTAATTATGGTGACAATATCTGATGTTTACCTTGCAATGTTTTATGTGGCAGCATGGAAAGTGCTAGAGGCTCTAAATACAGAGGACATACCATTTACACATACAATATCAGGCCAATCCTCTTCCTGACTCCACACCCTACATTCCAGAACATTCTTGTCTGCCCCGCCTCTGTATCGTCTTCAATGTGCACCAGACAAACACGGAGCCAGGCAGCTGCAGTAGCTCTGTATTGTGGGCAGTTATGAACTTACAGTGCAGAAATGTCCTGTCTGAGCTGTCCAGCTCTTGCCACTTTGTCTACTCTGGCCACACTAAGACTTAGATAATGTCTCATAAAAATCCCAGGGCATAGCCAACTTTTAAACATAAGTACATGCATTCTGTAATAATGTCCAAATGATGTGTTAAAAAACAATTTTCTTCATATAGTAATATTTTCAAAAAGTGCTGTTTTAACTTCTGCTAGGGTGTAAATCTAATGTCCTTAGCTAGAATGTGAGGTCTGCCCTCGCTGAAGGTTACTCTACCTTAGTTCTTTACATCCATTGCCAGGCTGAGGCTGCACGTCAGCAGCTGACACTAATGTCATGTGCTTGTCTTTGTAAGATAACCCCAGACTGTGGTACTTAAAAGTATCTGTATCTATGATTTTCCTCTTAGCTGAGATAAAATATCTGACCAAAACAATTTACATGAGATAGCTTTACTCTAGCTTGCAGTTAAGAGAATCATCACAGAGGAAAGGCTTGAAGGTGGGAGGCAGGTCTCTCTTCACTTGCAGTCAGGAAGCAGTGAACAGTGGCTCCTGGTGTTCAGCTCATTCTTTCCTTTTGTGTCAAGGACACAAGACTAGGGAATGGAGTCTCCCAAACTTACAGTGGGTCATCCTATCTTGTTAACCTAATTTATAAAATCCCTCATATATCCAGATATTTGTTTCCATGGCTACTCTACCATTAAGTTCACAGTGCAGTTCAAATTAACCATCACACCACGCAAAGAAAGTAGACCCAGAGGCTTCCCACTGCAAATGACCAGGGGTAAAAGAGACTTAATGTGAACTTCGAAAAGCCTCATGTCAGTGCAAATAGAAAATCAGCTTGATTCTGAGCCAACAGGTATCAAATCTTTGCTGAGAATATCATTAAGTCAACAACATCCTTTGATAGAAGTACAAGAAGATCCAAATAGTGGGTTACATCCAAGGTGGATTCCCCCCCCCGCAAACATTAACCACAGTAAATATCTATTAATAGCAGAATTTTTCCCTTTCTGCCTTCTTTCCCAGTTTGGTTTAGGATCTTGTTCGGCTCAGTTGGTCTATTTTTCCCTTCTGTTCATCTGCACTTTCTACTAGGGGTATAGAAAAATCAAGGTCTGTCATCTTCTCCTCAAATAAATAGAAACTCCAGTCTTAGGCCTACAACACCTACCAGAAAGCTTTTTCTGCTATTGCAAAAGAAAACAGACTATGGTAAAATTGCCCTGATGTTTACACCTATTTTATCAATGACCAACTAGAATTAAGAGCATCTCAAAATGAAAAAAACATGAGACCATTTATTTTCTTTGTATTTAGTAATAAACTATTCAATTTCTGAACAGATTTGGAAAATCTAGTAAATAATGAGAAATGAAGACTTTGTTGTGTTTAAGTGTCTGATATTTAAAATCTAGTCACTATGTTGCTGTTTTGGAAATGATCTATGCATATTTTCCTTGATTAACCTAGGAAACTCTCATTATCCTGTATGTACTGAAGTCCCAGTGCCCTGAACATGTTTTCTGGTCTTCAACCCTGGATCAGTTGGAAGTCATCTATGGGGCCTTGCAAGACACTTGTGTGTAGAGAGAATATCCTGTGCATTGCATGGATCCGTCACCTGTCAATTACAAAACCAACCAACCAACCAAACAAACAAACAAACAGAACTGTGGCCTATAGGAAGGGTGGAATAGAAGGCGGGACATACAGGAGGCAGAAAGGATTCTAGGATAGAACCAGGCATGGGAAGATTCGGCTCAGGACATGAAGGAAGACTGGTCCATAAAAGCTGAGCCGAGGGAACCAGCCATGTGGAAGAACTTAGACTAGCATAAATGGGATATTAAGTTATTAGCTAGTAAGGGATTGAGCCTAGCCCCATGACTCAGGTATTTGTAAATATAATTGAGTCTCAGAGTCATAACCTCCAGTGGGAAAGCTCGCAGTTATACCTGTGGTGCAGGGACCTGACCCATCTACATAAACAGGTAGCAAGACAGAAGAGATGTTTCATATTATTTTGGAAAAAAAAATATCTGTAAAGGTGGGAAGTGCCATGTCACTCATGTGGATGTCAAAGAAAGACTTGTGGGAGGTGGTTCTGTCCTTCTGCTGTTTGAGTCCTGGGGATTGAACTTAGGTCCACAGACTTAGCAGCAAGCCACGGAACTCACCTACTAGCACAAGGATGGGTTGTAACTTAAAACCTTGACTTGGACCAAATACCTACTCTCTGGTCTTGAATGAAAAGACAGATAAAAACAGAGAAGCTGTTTCTCAGATGAGAGACTCAGCGGTGTTAGAACATAGACTCTCATCGCTGTCTCTCGTCTTCATAGTGCAATCCCATCTATTCTTTCTCTGGGGTTTTCCATATGCATGGAAATGAATTTAAGTCTGAAATTCAAATGGCATACAGCAGAGTGGTAGAGTACAGCCTCGTATGACAAAGGACCTTGGTTTGATTCCTGCCCTAAGAACTACAAAACTAATAATAGACAGAAAGATTATAGAAAAATAGGCAGATCTATATTTTTGGTTTTTTAGATTATTTTTTTAAAGAATTTTCTAACATGGGTACGTATTTTCATCATTTCAACTTCTCTTTCTCCTTACTCCAACTCCTCTTGTGCTCCTCCTATGTCCTCTCAAATTAATGACCTCCTTTTAAATTATCATTCTTATATAGATAGATATGCATATGTGTGGTAGTTTGAAATGAAAGTGGCCCCCATTAGATCATAGGGAGTATCACTATTAGGAGGTATGTTCTTGTTGGAGTAGCTGTTGCCTTGTTAGAGGAAGTGTGTCACTGGGGGTGGGCTTTGAAAGCTTCAAATACTCAAACTAGGCCCAGTATCATGCTGTCTTCCAGCTGCCTTTGGATCCAGATGTGGACTATTAGCTATTTCTTCAGCTCCACATCTGCCTGCATGCTGCCATACTTCCTGCCATGATGATAGTGAACTAAACCTCTGTACTGCAAGCCAATTAAATGTTTTCCGTTATAAGACTTGCTGTTGTCATAGTGTCTCTTCACAGTAATAGAAACTCTAACAAGACACAAGACAATATGTCAGCCCATTTAGTGTTGCTCATTTGTGTGTGTGTGTGTGTGTGTTGCTCATTTTCACATCTGTTTATGGCTGACTGCTTGAGATTGAATAATCTTGTCAAGCGCCTTGTCCCTGAAAAAAATTGATTCTTCCTCTCCCAACTGCCATAAACAGCCATTGATTGCCCATAGCTGTTCATCTGTGGGTGAGGCCTTGTGAGATTTCCCACATCCACACTGACATGTCAGCTGACATTGCCATTGTGCAGGTCTTGTTTATTATTCACCATACTTTTGCGATTCCAAGGGTGCAGCTTCTCTATTTATCTAAAAGACACTGTTTGGAAGCAGACATCCTGGTGTCCTGACTCTTATAATCTCCTCATCATTTTCTGAGATGTTCCCTGAACTGTAGATGTAGGCCTTGCATTATGGCTGCATCAGTCATGGATAGACAACCCCTGTCACTTAGCTTTGCATTTTGACCAATTGTAGATCTCTGATTGGTCTGCATGTGTTGCAAAAAGATGCTTCTTTGATAAGGGGTGATTGTTGTACTTAAGCGGGTTGACAACATTTAAACAGAAGTGCAGAGAACCTAGACAACAAATCACCAGATAAATATTTACGAAAGATCTGAAATACTGGTTTCAAGTCTTATCCCAAAATGAGAGTAAGAAAGAGCATTCAACCAGCTCTAAGCTAGGCTGATGGAGAAAAATGGAACAGAGTGGAGGGTCCAAAATAGAAGGCTGTGTACATCCCTTTTGTTGCTACAAGATGAGAGAAAATCACAGAAAATTTTTAATACATAGCCCATGATATATACAATATTTAATTCAAAACAGATCACAAATATAAACAGAAAATGTGTAAATGTGGAGTAAAATACTGTTGACCTTGAGATAAGCAAACATTTTCTTGTTGTGACATTGTGACTTGATAAACTATATTTAGGAGATGGCAGGTGCTACTGAACCATTACTTGAGGCTGCTGCATTAGAATCAAGCCTATGGTGTTGTTAGTCTATAAAATAGTGTGACATATGAAGTCCCCTGTAAACTGAAACATCTCCTCATCTGAGATCCTGAATGTAGACCAACAGAAAACAAAGCAGAAATCCATACAAAAACCTACGTTAAAACATTCTCAATGGATTTACTCATATTAAGCAGAGACAAGACACAATTCAAATATCCACTGGTAACAAATGTGTAAAATCAATGTGACATATGAATACAGTAGAGTTAAAAATGAAGAGATATGGCTTCCTGACTATAGTAATCTGGGTGAATTTCAAAAACTACTGAGTAGAGGAATCCAGGTGGAAACAGTCCAGCAAGAGACTTTATTTCCATAAAGTTCTAGAGCATATAAAACTACTCTCCAGTAGTAAATGCAATCAACCATTCTGTGCCAGAGTTAAACATATAGGCACAAAGAAAAACTACACTGGATTCCTATGTAATACCATGCATAAAACTTGGTATGGGAGCTTTAAGCACAAATGGGACGAGCTGCAAAGTAAGCCAACAAGGGAACAACAAGGGAACAGACCCATAAATATTTCTTCAGCAAGATTTAAAACACTAAGAATAAAAGGAAACATTGACAAAATGACTTTCTATTGAAATCCAGAACCTTCCACACAAATCACACTTTCCATAAATGCTTTTCGAAGAGCCAGAGGGAAGCCACACATATGTGCCTAATTGGCAGTAGGCATACCGACAATGATTGGCATCTAAACCAGAACACACTTTCTAAAACTCAGAGACAGATCAATAATAAGAGGGAAAAGAAACTGAAGACTTGAAAAATCATGTAGCTAGGATTCCTTGTGTAATGAAGTGGCTCGCCCTTGTTTAGTCACTTGGGATATGCAAATGAAGACCACACACATCTGTCCACACCCGCCTAATAAATGCAGCTGAGAGTCATCTCCCTGTTCTGTTTCCCTTCCCTGGGGGACAATGAAGAGCAGTTAAAATTTCAAGGAGGACTCTATTCAGAGCCTCAGACTGACTTCTGCTGGTATCAAGCAGGTAAAACCATCTTCTCCAGGCCGATATGAATCCTACAGAATCATTCCACACGTAACTTAATAAATCTGACCCTTACAGTGCATACTGTGGCTGCAAAAGTTAAAAATCAAAACAAATTCTGCAAAAGAGCTAATTTTCATGGAAGGCAGAAATTGCCTCTAGAAAAAGTAACCAAGGGGCTGAAGGGATGGCTCAGAACTTAAGTTGCTCCTCTTGCAAAAAAACTGGATTCAAGTCCCAGCACCTATTTGTGATAGTTCATAACTGCCTCTAACCTCAGCTCCAGAGGATTTGACATTCCCATGGGTGCCTACACACTCCCTCAGGCAGACACCATGACATGCACATAACTTAAAAATAAGTTTTTATGGTAAAATAACAAGACTGGTAATGCTCGATATAAGAGAGAATGTTGAGAGACTGTTCTCTTGGACAAGGTTTATTTTAAATTAATAGAGTTACCTAAGGAATTGTCTAATAATGTTTATCAAAGCTTATTCAATGTGTACCTGTCTTCTGTCCCAGCCATCTTACACTGAGACTTAAGCACAGGAAACACAGTTGTCTAAGTTAGGGTTTTACTGCTGTGAACAGACACCATGATTAAGGCAATTCTTATAAGGACAACATCTAATTGGGCCTGGCTTAGAGATTCAGAGGTTCAGTCCATTATCATCAAGGTGGGAGCATGGCAGCATCTAGCTAGGCATGGTGCAGCAGGAACTGAGACTTCTACAACTTCATTCAGGCTGCTGGCAGAATACTGGCTTCCAGGCAGCTAGGATGAGGCTCTTAAAGACTACACTCACAGTGACACACCTACTCCAACAGGGCCTCACCCACTCCAACAGGGCCACACCTGCTAATAGTACCAGTCCCTGGGCTGAGCATATACAAACCATCACAAAAGTTGTGGCCTTCTTTGTGGAAAAATATAAAAATGATAAAAATCTGAGAAAGAACTAAATACTCCTCAAGTAACTTCTTGTAATTATATACCAAAATATTACACAGCAATGAAAATGAGCTTTTAGTATGCACAATGTCTGCATTTGATGAATGAAGCATTGAGACATTAATCCAGACATAGCTGGAGAAACTGCTAGCTTCCATTAATATTGAGGGGAAAAGAAATCAATGGTGATAAGAATGCAAATAGAGGTGACCTGAGGGGTAATGGCTTGAGGGACACAAATGAAGTTTCTTTAGGGCCTGTGATTTTACTGGAATGAGGTTATGAGTGCTTCGTATGATGCAGTTATAGGTAAAATGCTTTGGGCATGTAATAATTGTGTACTTTTCTTCCTATATGCCACTGTTTTGATGAAATTTTTCCTTAAAAACATAGTAGACATTTGTGCAGTTTTACAGTTGTTACAGGATTAAAAAATTACTCCACTCTTTAAAAGGTGGAGAGAAGATTCAGAGGCTGCTCTTACAGAAGACTCAGGTCCAGTTCCCAACACCCATTCAGTAGCTATAACTCCTGTTCCAGGGCATGTGGCACCTTCTTCTGGCCTCTACAATACTGTATGAATGAGGTTCATATACATGCATGTAGGCAAAATACTCATACTTGTTGTGGGACATTTCATTAAACTGTGAACCCTGAAATTGTGTGTTAACCAGAAAGCCCTGTCTAGTTGTGGTCTGGATCACTCTTAGCACACACCTTTAATCCAAGAGCTCTCTGCTTATTGTAAATGGGATTAAATAAAGTCAATCATAGGTCAAGAGGCAGAACAAGCAACCAGATGACAGAAAGCGAACACAGAAAAAAAATAGAGAGAGTGAGATGAAGTCAGAATGGTGGACAGAGAGACACACAGGAAGGAGAAAGAAGGGACATTTAGTTTGAGGGGTTTTTGAGACAGTGTGGAGGAGAGCTTGCTTTGGGGACATTGGCCATGGAAGGAGGTCAGCTAGGTGTGTTCTCTGCCTCTCTGAGCTAGCAAACTTTCACTCTAGCATCTGTCTCCCAAGTCTTCTTTGGTAAAATTGAACAATTAAGATTTTGTTAAACAACCCCCCCACACACACACACACAAACACACACACACAAACACACACACACACATTTATCTGGATTATCTACAAGAGCAGAAGCAAATATTGATAACAGAAATGTTTAATACATACTAACAGAATTTCTTTGATCGCTTGACACTTCCAGCTTGGTTGTCAGAGACCCTTGTGGGTCTGAAATTCTCTGGCAGGAAAGACCTAAGAAAATTTGAGAACTTATGTTTCCCATTAAAGAGAATGAAGTAACATTTCCAACTGGCAGAATGGGTGACCCCTCATCTGCCAGAAGCCAGGATCCTCGCCCTTACCCTCACCCCCTACCTTTCCCCACCTGCACAATGTCCCCTGCAGCTTGGCAACCGCAAGATCCTGCTTGGCAGCTGCAGATAGATTCAAGGCAGTGTAACGTATCTTCTGAGGAAAGCAGGGAGACCATAACTCAAAACAGTGTACCATATCTTCTGAAGAATAGCAGGTAGACCATAATTCAAGGCAGTGTACAGTGTAGACCATGAAATGTTTCAGGGCACAGGCCATGAAGATTCTGTACTTTTCTACCACCTGGCCCCTCTTACCCACTCCCCTTGTAAAGCATACTATAAAAAAGCAGCTTGCGTTCAAATAGATGACTCTTGACAAGCAATTGCTTCCTTGAGTCCTTTCTCTCTCTCACCCATTCTTTTTTCAGGTTGTGGTCCTCCTCGCCCCCACGAATAACTAGAACCTGCAGGTCGAGTCACTCATCAAGACTCCACTGAGTTCTTATGTTAAAACTAACTCTATGTGGAGTGGGTACACAGCTCAGTGGGTAAAATACTTGCCATGTAATCAGGAGGACCTGAGTTCAATGCCTGCAACCCGGGCACAAAGCCAGACATGGTGATGTATTCTTATAATCCCAGCATTGGGGATGCAGAGTCATGTGAGTCCTTGAATCTTACTGGCCAGCCAACATAGCTACTTAGCAAAGCCCAGTTCCCAGTGAGAGAATGTGACTCAAAAAACAAGATACACTGTGCCTGAGAAATGGTGCCCAAGATTTTCTTCTGTCCATGACATGCATGTGCCCACATATGCAAGCATCTGTGCAAAGTTATAAGTACTCATGCATGCACATATGTGTGTGAGAACATTCACACACACACACACTCGAACACACACACACTGAACTTTCCCAAGGTAACTAATGGCCAGCATTTTGTGTTACTATTCATTTCACTTGGTTCTTTTCTTAAATTATGAAACTACCCCAAAACATACGGAAGATTGTTTTGTGTACTTTCCCATTTAAAGCAATGCTTTTCTACTTTATACATGGAGAGCATAGAGAATTATCCTGGGAGACTTCAGTATAGGATATCAGCATTTGTATGCCATTTTTCTAGAGGGAAATGTGAGCAAAGAGTCCTGATTTTCTCGGATTAATCTTAATAAAATTTTATAATAAATCATAGTCTGCAACAAGCCATATCCCTGTCTGCTGGGGGAGGCTTGTCCCTGGGGAAGGCTTGTCCCTGGGGAAGGCTTGTCCCTGGG
>NW_021604564.1:22775305-22811160 GCF_004785775.1 Grammomys surdaster | reverse complement strand
AAGGCTTGTCCCTGGGGAAGGCTTGTCCTCTGAGAAAGAAGGTCCATGAATCTTTGTATTTTATTTTGTCTTCAGCTCCGTCTACTTCACATCTGAATTTCTGTGGCAACATCTCTCTTGTTAGTTTTTATTAAATGATTATTTGCTTTTTCCACTTAGTATATGATAACAGAACATAAATTCATCAGCTACCCTACCTGATGTTATCTGACACATGATATCAGGTGCTGTGAGAGCCAACTTTATGTTTTAAGTTTTAATTACTGTGTCTAAAAATCCAAGAAACAAAAAACGCCTCTAACCTATATTGCCTGGGGACAGGTACTTCCTGAAATGCTGGAGGATGTTGTTTATGGGAGATAATAAGCTATGTTTTCACTCCCCTAAACAAGTTTGCTTGACACAACTACACCAGATGTGCTTAATCACATGTAGGCAGGAGGTATGTAAGCAGGAAATGTTCCCAGGATATATATTTGCCCCAGGTTAGACCTAGTGTGAAATATGGTGGCCTTGTGGGGTTGCCTTGTTAAGCCTCTGAAAAATATGACTCATGGCCAAACCTTGGAATACTCCTGGCCAAACCTCATCCTCCTGGTGAGTATTTAACTAAATCTTACTTCAAATAAGGCTCAACGATTGTAATAGTGGTCTTTTTCTCTATCTGAGGAACTAACAGTATGTTGTCCACAAGTTTCTATGTATATAGGCATGATTAATATTGATGTGGGAGAGCCCATCCCACTGTGGGCTGTGTTACTCCTTTGCAGGTGGTCCAGGGTTGTATAAGAAAGCTAGCAGAACAAGCCATAAGGTACAAGCCAGTAAGCAGTATTCCTTAGTAGCCTCTGAATCAATTTCTGTCTCCAGGTTTCTGTTTGAGTTCCTAACTTCTTTCATGGTGGACTGGGACTGGGACACGTAGGCTGAAATAAGCCTTTTTCTCACCAATTTATTTTTGGTCATGGTGTTTTAAAAGCAATCAAAAGCAAACTAAGACAATGAGCCTGAAAGCAGAGGGTCAAAATCACACTGCTTCCTCACAGTGGAGGAAATGGAGGATTCTTAACAACATGGCGTAGTGTACAGAGCTCCTGTGATTAGAGTCAATAGACAGCACAAAAACCTACTTCAGGCAGGATCACCAATGGTGTAGAGCAGATGTTTGTCACCTGCAGCTACCCCAGGACAACTATGACTCAACTCAACTTGTATGTGAATAAAAATGCCATGTTGCAGCGTCATAATATTTGACAACTTGGCAAGATCTTTTAGGACTTAATGTTTAGATTGCTCCACAAGGTAAGTGGAGATATGTTGAGGGTCTTGTTGAAAACAAAGGAAACTCAGAAGTACAAATAGAAGAAGGTTGTTATAAAAACTGCTATGCCCCGTGACCAGCTACAAAAGAAAACATTGACTGTCATGAGTACTACCTATTGATTTTTCTGTGAATGTTTATATGACGTGCCTCTCTCTCTCTCTCTCTCTCTCTCTCTCTCTCTCTCTCTCTCTCTCTGAGTGTGTTTGGAGTTTTCCATTTTTTATTTATCATATGAAATAAGACATACTGAATTTTTCCCATAATATTTTCCTATAAAATTAATTAGCATTAATTTTAGGTGATAGCAATTAAGTTATGAGAAATTAGGGAGACTGGATCACCTGGTAGCTGCCTTTTCCTTTCTTTGAGCTTAGTGAATCTTCAGGTGTCCCTGTGAACCATATACCACAGTAGAAGTTATGGTATTGCTATCACCTCATGGAGACTTTAGCTAAGTTTAAGATGTATGGGTGTGACTGGTAATGGTTACATTTATCTAGATCCAACCGTATTACTAGGTATATCTGTGTGTCAGCATTGTGTGTTGCAAGGGATGATTGGTGGAAGAGACACTGCAAGATGAATTTGGGCTTCTCAGCAGCAGGGAGATCAGCCTCTCAAGGATTGGACGATGACCTTTATTGCAGAGTGTGGTGGTTTGAATAGGTGTAGCCCCAAAGATTCAAGTGTTTGAATTCTTGACCCATAGAAAGTGGCACTATTGGGATAGGTGTGACCTTGCTGGAGGAAGTATGTCATTATGGAAGCAGCATTTGAGGTCTTATATACACTCAAGCTATGCCAGTGTGACACACAATCTCCTTCTGCTGCATTTGTATTAAGATGTAGAGTCTCCAGTCCTTCTCCAGCACCATGTCTGCCTGGACGCTGTCATTCTTCCCACTATGACAATAATGGATGGACTAAATCTCTGAAACTCTAAACCAGCCCCAAATAAATGTTTTCTTTTATAAGAGTTCCCTTGATCATGGTGTGTCTTCTCAACAATAGAACCCTAACTGAGACACAGAGCCTCTTTATTTTACACAAAAGGTACCTTTAGCTAGTCAATTTCTACATACCAAAACCTCTTATCTAATCTAACAGTTGTCTGAAGGAACTGTTGTCTAAGCAATTCTCAGCTATATGAGACTTCCTGATTTACCAGATATGTCTTGGGACTAAGTTATGCTACAGCTCTGTTAATCCTTTGGAAGAACAACCGCATAAAACCTCAGGTAACAATCACTGACTGTTTGAAAAAAGCTACTTCAAAACCTAAGTGCCATCACTTGAGAGATCATGCCAGATACAATTCTGCTAAAATTCTGCTACATCTGTGCTTCTACACAATTCTGGGCCCCTTCCTTGAGGTTAATGGTCATATATTTTTTCATATATGACCTATGGGCACTTTCTATCTGACTAACACTGGTAACATGATCATAAGTGATAATCTTAAACTTCTAGGGCTGACAAGTCTAAGCCAGACACTGGGATGAACTCTACAAATAAAAAAGGTGGCGTCCTAATTGTGTGAAACATCTGCTTTGACATTGGAGGACAGAACAAATGGCATCCTCTATTGAACAGAATGAGCTGTTGCATTACTGGATTGGATGATAAAGTCAACAGCTTACATGGCTGCCTATGGTTTAGGTTCTACTTTCCACCCTTACTAACTTCCAGATGGAGCCCGCTTACTGAGAACTCAGCCATTTACACTACATTTCAAGCTTTAAAATAAATAAACTTATTCATTATACCTCCCTATATTGCCATTATATTGCCTGGTTACATTATTTCTGGCCATTTGCCAAGTGTATGTGAAGAACAACCCTTCCACTACTTCCTCCAACTCACTCCCTGAAGCTGAGTGGATTCTGCTTCCACCTTCTTCTCCTATCAAAATAGCCTTCCTCACGACAGAACCTGAGGCAGTACTCTTATCTGGCTTGCCCCTTGACCTTTGACATGATTTCTGCTTCATGAATCATTACTGTTAAAGTTAACTGTGGTACATATTTTTTAAGAGTGTCAAGACCTTTCTTGCGTGGGCTTGATGGGGTAATGGTCCTTTGACCTCTCCTTCTGTCTCCTCCCACTCTATCTTGATGATCGGCTGGGAAACTATTTTCATGCACACATACATTCCCTGATCAAACCCAATGCCTGTGGAGTTTTCCAGATGGGAAACACAAACCCTCATTGTTACTATAGATAGAAACAACTCTTTTTTTGTAATAATACCACGAATTAAAGGCCTAATTAACAAATTATTACAAATGACCTCTTGACTTCCAAGTAGAATTGGATAATTGTTTAAGCAGAAAAGTATGGATATTTTGTTGATCTTTCTCTCTCCATAACATGTCAAAGAATAATGCTAAATTATGAAGTGGGGAATTTTCACTTTTGGCTAGAGGCCAAAGCGTTGTTTAAAGCGCAAGATAAAAATGCTTATTATTTCTGAAGCTTAGCTTTTTGCATCCGAAAGATTTTTTTTAAAAGTCATTTGTATTACATTGAACTTTCTTCTCTACTGCTTAATATATTTAACCTTCATTTCACTTTTTAAAACTCTCTCAATTGAGAGCAGAAGAAAGCTTTGTGGATAAGGAGTGACAGCCTTGAAGCAATCCTAAACACCAAGTTACCGAATATACCAACTACTGCTGTTGTAAGACCCTATTGCTGAAGATACCAGGTGTGCATGCTTTGACTGTAGGAAATGGAGAAATTAAGCTAGGACTGAACTGAAATTTTTCATCCTGTTGACTGGCTTTTTTAGTACCAGAAGGGGCAATGTGGACTTCTGGATAACTGTCACCAACAATCCTGCTTTGCCACGGACCCTGCATACTAAAATACTGGCATACCAGGCAGAATGTGCCAACTTGTGCAACAGTGGCTTAGCTGCCAGTGGTAAGACCAACAGCCTTATAACTGGATTTAAAGCCAGCTCACAAAAGGGAGTTCACATCTGGTACTGTAAGCCAGAACAAAACATGTGGCTGGGAAGATCATAGGTCACAAAGAGGAAGCAGCTTCTGTGTCTTACTAGATGGATGGTATGCCTACGCGCATTTATCTTCGTAGATCACCATTGTTGTCAACCTCAACTCACAGTCACTGGTGATACTCTCAGAAAACGTGACTGCTGCTATGACAAAGTTGCCTAATTCTTAGCCATTGGTAGACATCTACAGTTGTCCCTTCTAAACCTCAGGAATCATTGCCAAATAGGGGCAGAAAAGAATTCAAGAGTCAGAAGAAACAGTGGAATCTTGTGTAACAGTTTTCTCTGAAATTGAAACATTCTACTGAGGGAAGGTCCATAATAGGAAGGTAAACAACACAAAGTAGCTTCAGGAAGTTCCTGAAGCTGATCACATTCAATAGGTATCTCCTTCCTAGAGTAAATCCAAGCTGCTCAAAGTCACACCTAAGCCAACTGCAAAGAAGGTAATTTCCCTCAGGTAATGAAGCTGCAAAAAAAAAAAAAAAAATCTATGAGATCAGCTTTCTAGAACAGCTGAGCTGACTGGAAGATTCTGTTTAGTGACAACTGAGTCACCTGGGAAAGATACTCTCTAACTTGTTGAGCTGCCTGCAGGCTGTGCAGTGTGCTTCAGGTTCTCAGATTTTGTGAGCTGTTACCCATTCTGAGGTGATCTTTAGTGACACAGGTGTCTTTCAGTCCTTTTTGCTCCAGTTAGTAAGGAGCAAATATTACCTGTATTCCTGTAATTAAATGGAATAAAAACAACCTGGTTTTTGGTTGTATTTGGATTTTGGTGATATCTACTTTGGCTTACTGTGGGCTCTGTATCTGGGTAAGTAGACGTGTCTTAGGGTTTCTCAGGAAAAGTTTTCTCACACAACAACTTGTCCCCTATAAATCCGAGTACCACTGGTCCAACACAGGTTAGTGTTTGGTTGGATCCTCTGCTCATCACCTTCACAAGCTATAAAATCCCTGTTTGCTCTTTCTCCCCCAACCCTGCCCACAAGGAGAAAACTCTGAACTAACGTATTTTCTCTCCTCATCTTCACACTACCAGCAGCTGATCCATGATTGCCTGCCCACCCAGGGGCTCAGCTTTTTTACTATTTATAGGTACAATCTCAGCTTCTAACTTACACATCATCATACCACACCCAAGATCTATAAAACCCCCTTACTCTAACCTGGGTGTACAGCTCCATTGACCTCCACCCATGAGATCAGAGAACTCACCTGAGAGCTGCCTCTCAATAAACCCTGCCTTTATCTTTTCATTTGGGCTGAATTGGTTTATTATGTATGCAGAGAATCCTATTAGTTAGAAGTTCTTCTGCTCCATCTGCCCTGTGGATTCTTGCTAATATTATGAGTCTGGGGTTCTCAGATTCACCAGTCTGACCATTAATATATTTTAACAAAAAGAGGTTTTTACTCATATAATTGGCTCCAGTTTACCTTGAACTCTGATTCTGAATGCAGACCCTGGCAACCTCAGTCAGGAGTTTATAAAGGCAAAGAACACAAAGTTAGAATTTCTTCTCTGACCTCTTGTGCAAAACAAGGTTGTTTGCAGAACCCACATAAGAAATTTAACCCTTAACAGTTCTTAACATTTGGAGGTCCAGTTTAGCTTTAATTATTTGTTGTTTGTTTATTTATGTTCCTTTTTAGTATAGAGATTTTAAACATTTAAACATGACCTTGAGTTATACTCTGAGCCAAATCCTTGACTCTGTAGTGGGTAACTTCATATGGAGACTTACTTTCCATCATTTTAACAGCTCCTGTGTGGGAATTTATATATCTGGTTTATGAGATATTAATGAGTCAGAAGCCTACCATAATCAGCAGGCGCAAGAGAGCTAAAGGCCCTACAACAGCTGACAGCAGAGATACTAGCCAGGAAGAACCCAAGAAAGAAACCTCCTCAGGGATCTTTTCTCTGTGAGGTGTTTTTTGAAGTTCAGCCAGATTATCCCTGATAATCTCCGAGTGATTTACATAGAAGAAGCAAGTTTTCCCCAAAGCCATGCAGTAACCTCCTTGTTCTACACAAAGCACATCAAGAGTTCTACCATGTTGGAAGACTACTCTGCTAATAAGTCAGCTTACTCTTCTAATTTTGCAGCAAACTTTTCTAATAAGAATAAATCCTAGATTCTTTGGTATCCTAAGTTTCTGTAGTTGGCATTAGCCATTGCTGTATCTGTTGTGCTGAGAGTGGGTCCAGCTGTTCCCAATTCTAAGCTTACTCTGAGGGGAATAACTGCATATTTTCCTCTGCTTCAGGGGGCTGAAAAGATTTGCCAATACAGGTGTAACCCCTTACTGGGCCATCATATACAAATGTCTGGGAAAATGGGGATACTATGACACAAAATTTAGGGGCTTGGTGCATATGCCAAAGAGCTAAGCAGGGATCTAATCTGACATCACATGAGAACAAACAATTTCAACTGGGAGATGAAGGAAGGAATGTCCACCTGGCAAAGTAGTGGCCAGGAACTGTGAGACATTTATGGTGAGTTTGCATTTGCTCTTAAGTGGGGATCTAGACATACATCCCATGAAAGAACAAGAAGGATTGTAGTCAGAGAGAACATTATTAGTCAACAACCCATGTCAGTTTTATCTTTACTGGGTCTTCTCAAGCCTGGGTGACAGTCCACTTTTCTGTGGCTAGGTTATCATCCCCTACGATGTGCTTGGCCTGGGAATGTAACAAGGGGTGGATGCCATCAACCTTGACAGGAGTAGGGGTGGTCAAGAAGAGAGGGTGTGGTTCCTTTCAGAGAAGTGGTCCCAGTTCCTTTAGACCTAACATTCCAGCCTTTAGTTGAGGATAAGGGGTGATGTACTCTCTTCTGTAAGTGCTTCTCACTGAGATTAGGATGTTGTCAGAACCTATAAAAGCTGAACTGCTAGTCAAAGGCCAAGAGATGGGTTCAGGAAGTAGGGGGCATTCATAGGAAGCAGATGGATTGCTGACCCAGCTGAAGAGATGAGGAGCAGTCACACTGGCTAAACTGGTTTATATCAGCTTTAGCAGGTCCAGGGCTCACAGCAGTTTGGAGCAGTTTGTTGTCCATAGCTGACTCAGGGATGGTGTCTGTCAACCAAGTGGAAACTTGCTGGGACAGATATAGATGAGGAGCAGGAATTAAAGTTTAGGAACTGAAGGGAAAATCTTACATTTAGAACTTGCCTCTCACTAATTAGCATTAGGCAGGGAAGCTTAGGCTGTTGATTGACAGGAGTACTTATCTGGAGTGCATTTGGACTGTCACAGGTGAATCCAAGCCTCAATTCCCTGAAGCTTACATGAATTTAGTGTTTATAAAACAAGATAAACATTTTAGATATATTAGCATTTCTACTATTTATTTATTTATTTATTTATTTATTTATTTATTTATTTATTTTTTCGAGACAGGGTTTCTCTGTGTAGCCCTGGCTGTCCTGGAACTCACTCTGTAGACCAGGCTGGCCTCGAACTCAGAAATCCGCCTGCCTCTGCCTCTCAAGTGCTGGGATTAAAGGCGTGCGCCACCACTGCCCGGCTTTATTTATTTTTAATATGTAAAGAAATCCACATTGAAAAAAAAAGCAGTAGACCTATTCCTTTGGACCAGAGTAATAGTATATTAGAACTCCATTGATTAATATGTTAAAAGTTTGAACCTTGGAAGTCTTAACGTCATATATTGTCTTTAAGGTTTTATTTTTTAATTATTTTCTCAAACCCTTATAACTTTAATAAGTCTCAAACCTATTTTCCATTCAATCATTTACCATGAGATTCAAGGGGTTGATTACTGAGAGTGGTCATTGCAAAGCAAGTTCTTTTAAATAGAGGAATAGTATAAGTTACATGGAAATCTGTTTTGTGAGGTTCTTTTCTTACCAGGAAACCTAATTTATTTATCTTGTAATGTGGTAGCATGATGTACAGGGGGGTGCCTCAGTGGTCCCATGCCAAGGTATCGTTCCCTTCCCCTGGTATGAGCCATGTAGCAGGTCTAGTATAAACTGAATTTTATTTGGGGCATTAGAAGAGGGGGTGGGGAAGAAAGGGAACAGAGAGAGACAGAAAGAGAGAGGAGAGAGACCAGCCAGGAACATGTGGGGAGGCAGAGAGAGAAGGGGAGAAGGGAGAGGGAGATGGAAGAGATCAGGGAGAAAGAGGCCAGAGAGAGAGGATGGGGCAAACAGTCCTTTTATAGCAAGTCAAGCTCCTACCTGGCTGTTGCTAGGTAACTGTTGGGCAGAGCCTAAAAAATGCTAAACTAATAGCTCTAAAAATTTCAAGACCTGATTTTCATATATGAAATGCATTGACCAGTCAGCTGCGGCTAAACTGATAAAGCTATAGTTAGCAATCAACATCATCAGAAATCTGAGAAGGATCGATTTGAACAGGAAATATAAACAAAATGACCAGTGTAACAATAAAATGACAGAGACTTACCAGCAACCCAGGAGGTTACCCTAGGCTCCTCCTCAGCAGTTTCCAGGGAGGTAGCATGGCTTAAGAAGACTCCAGTGGTCACACAGGAGAGCATCAGCCTTAGGCTGCCAGAACCAAAAATCTGAAGAGAAACGTTCCTGCAGGTGAGGAACTTGAGAGGCCAGCCTCCTTTACTGGAGGCAAAGAGAGAGAGAGTCAATTCTCAAGAGTCCTGATTATCCACACTCTCAGAGGGGTCCAGAGGTGGATGAGGCATACAGCCTAATGGTTAGCATTACCATAATCCAGGTAGGGTCATCCTTGAAGAGACCTGAGATTTGCCTCTAGAAGCTGGCATTTCTGTCTAACATGAGAAGCTGTGGGACCGTGAAAGGTAGCTTGGTCCCAGGTTGAGCTAAGGTTTAAAGCTCCAGAGACTCTGAAGAGACAATAGGCACTTTGACTGTTCCCAGGCACCAGGCCCCTGTCACTAGTCACAGCCCCCATAGATTTGTGGCCATCAGTCACATAAGGGTAATGCCCCAAGCCCCTCCACTTGTAGAGGACGTGACCTGTGGTCAAGACGGATCTCCATTTTGATGAGGTACCTAGAGACCTGCAGAGCTTAGCCAATAAGACTTCCTTCCTAGACATTCCTCCCTGCAAAAGGTATTTAACCTCAAGCCCACCCTGAGAAGAGGGGTATGGTTTTACACATCCACTTTCTGCCATGACAATAAATGTTTTAAAACCATGGTTTGCCTCTTTTCATCAGAATTTGCCATGGGGAGCCATGGAGAAGGCCTTTGCCTACAGAGCAGCAGTCTAATCTCCCGTAGAAGGCCTCTCTGTGCTCCCAGCCACAGCCACCACCAAGCCCAAGATTGCCTCCCATTAAACAAAGGATTCTCCCCCACGGACCAACCTGAGACCCCCTTACTCACTCCTCCGGCCCCAGGCTAGATCCAGCCTGTGGTCCCCCACTTTTGTTCTCAGCTCTTATGTGGCTTCCAACAGCACCTGGATGTCCAAGAACCTGAGAACCAGACAGCCCTGGCCTGGGGACCCCTGAGCCAGGTCCAGCTGTTCCTGGCTTCAGACTGTGCTTCCCCACCCCCACCCACTGCCTGTCCTGCCTCCCTGAGTGGCCGAGCCCTGTGACAGAGCAAAAGCGGGACCCACAACCCTACAGGAAATCTTTTTCACTAAACACTTTAAATACTGTGTTTAGTAAATCTATGAAGAGTATCTGAAGGCTATCAACTAAGTACATCTGACTTTAAATAAAGTTTACTTGTCTTTAGATGCTTGTTTTAGGCTTAAAACATACACAGAAGGTTAAATAAAGTTTTTCCCTGTTGATAGTATTACATTTGTCCTTAGCATGACTACAAGCTAAGTTCTGAGTATGTCAAATAATTTGGTTATTTATAGGGTGACTGACTATTAATCTGCATGCCCTAACTATAGTCCTAAAAAATTTACAATTCTTGAAGATCTTTTAGTACCAAAATAAAACTTCAAATCTTAAATGCAAACTCTAGAGAGACTGTGAATCTTAATTTTTAATTCATTTTTGCTGTATCATTATTGAAAATCACAGTTTCTTGCATGACTCAGTTTATCTAAACTAAAACTTAACAAAGTTAGCAAAGACAAAAAGACCAGATATACACTTACAAGACAGTTTCTGTCAGCCTGACTAGACTTGGGAAAAGAGAAATGTTCCAAAGGCCAAACTGTTTAGGCCACTGTCCTGTTACATCATAAGAAAGGAATATCTCAGTTTTGGGTGCTTATAGCTCATAGCTCATACCTAACTCCTTAGTTTCTTGTTTCCTTCTCCATATTTTAAATTTTTCTATTTTTCTTTTATTCCTTTTGGTTTTTTTAATTTTTTTATTGTTTCCTTGACTTTCACATCATGCACCCCAATCTTATTCATCTCCTCATCCCTCCACATATGCCCTTTGCCCTTGTAACCTCCTCCACAAAAGAAAAATCACAAAAACAAAACAATGAGAACAACAAAAAGATCCCAAAACCAAAGTACATCTCCCCATGAAAGCTGTCGTGTGTCACACAGTACCTGTTTGTCCAAGTACCTTAACTTGCAAATATTCGTTGCAATGAGTCATTGGTCAGGTTTGAGGCCTCTGGCTTCTGCTATACTATCTACACTGGATCCTCACAGGAATTCTCAGATGTCCTCTTTGATGCCCTGTGTCATGGAGATCCTGCAGCTTTAGTTCTGTAGGACCAGCCCCTTTAAGCTCCAGCAGTTCATAGACCAGATAATGTCAGGATGGGGCAACTCAAATCTCTGGATCGGAGCCTGTTTGTTAGCTGAGTTGATCAGTCCACCAGCTCTCCCATGCTCACACCTTCCAGGCCAGCTCTCCAGCACTGCCCTAGCCAAGAGCAGAGCTGGCTCGTTCATAATCCCCAGCCCCTAAAAAAACACAAGAGTCACTCAACTATAATGCCCTTCCCATGAAGTGTTCGAGCTGTTGAAAGGTAGGGCCAACTTTGTATAGCCCTAGAACATTGACATGGCCCCAGGCAGCACCCCAGTCCAGGGACATCAGTTTGGTCACATGAATCACAAACATCAACACAAGTCCCTGCTGCTGCAGGGCCATGGGCCCAGATATGGCCCTAGGTGGCTCTGGATGTGAGAGTTGCAGATAAACCAGGCCTGAGGGCATGAACACAGGAGAGCTGGCCCTGCCTCTTTTCTGCTGGACTGGCCCTGGTCAAGAAAAGACACCGTCCTCTACTCCCTTGCTCTTCATCATCTATAGCAGGGGCAGAGTGGGCCCTTAAGGTCATGAGAGTGGGAGGCTGTCCCTCACCAGAAGCAATATTTGGGAGAATGGGTCCTGCCCCTTTTCTGAGCAGTAGGGTAAGGCTATCACTGGTTGCAGGGATTGCTGGTGAGCCAGCCTTGAGGATGTGTGTGTGAGAGAGAGAGAGCCAGCAGGCTGACAGCTCAGATATATCTCAGGCCCTCAGGCCTATGGCAGGCAGGAGAGCTGATCTCCATGGTATGATGAGAGCAGGAGAGCTGGCTTTGCCCATTACCTGCTGCAGCACTCAGGAGAGTGGGCCCTGTACCTCACCTGGGCAACACAGTAGAGCTGACCCTGATGGCGGTGTGGAGGGTGAACTGCACCAAGGGTGTGAGTTTGAGATATCTGCCTCCACAACTTGTCTGCTATGTGGCAGCGTGGGTGAGGGAGAAATGTCTTCTCCCACCCTTGCCCCTTACCACCTACAGCAGGACAGGAAACTTCGCCCCAAGATATTGAGAGCAGGAGAGCTGGCCCTGTCCCTCACCTGCTGCAGCACTTACTTGAGAGTGGGCCCTGTACTTCGCCTGAGCAGCACAGTAGAGCTGGCCCTGGACTTGTGTATTGCAGATGATCTGGCCCTGCCCCTTGTCTGCTGTGTAGTGGCACAAATGAGAGACAGATGCCTTCCCCCTCCCTCATCCCTCACCACCTATGGAAGGCAGGAGACCTGGCCCAGGGGTCAGGAGAATGAGGGAAATGGCCATGTCTCTCACTGGCTACAACACTCAGAAGAGAAGAGCCTGTACGTCACTTGGGCAGCAGGATAGAACTGGCCCTGTTTCCAGGGATTGCTGGTTAGTTGACCCAAAGAGTGTGACAGCTACTGGGCTGAGAAGCTCAGATAACTCTCAGGCCTAGATCCAGGGTTTTGAATTGGCCTACCCCAACATCTATCCAATCGATGAACTGCTGGAGTGAATAAAGGGGCTCATCCTACAGATCCAAAACTACAGGATCTCCATGACACAGGGTAACAACAGTATACTTGAGAGGAGTCCCAGTAAGTTTCCAGTATTGACAGAGTAACAGAAGCCAGAGGCTTACAAATCTTCAAGTACAGAAAGTTTACATACTAGTTTTACAAATTTTGAGATAAGGTTAATACTTTACCAGTTTTAGAGTAAATCAAAGCCAAAAAGAGTATGAGATGAGGATCAAAAATCCCCAATCCTGGTAATACCCATTGTGAATAGTCTATCATTTTATCTTGATTTGCTCTCCTTTCTCTGTCACTTAGGTAGTCTGCCTGACTCAGGATAGAGATTTTGGGGGAAACCTGTAAACAAATATGCTTGGGTCTAGAGAAGAGGGAGCCATAACCCAGTTCCAGAGTCAGCTTCTCATGGAAGTATAACAACATAAAACAACAATTTAATATTACCCGTACCTAAAAGACAGCAGAAGCCTGTAAAACTGAATCCAGTGATCAGGGTCAGGAAGCTGAGTAAGATAAGAACAAAGAAGACTTAAGGATAAGAAATTTTTGAGCCCTGGCCATGGACAGAGGACACTGCAGGAGGAAGCTGAGAGTTGCACCAGTCAGAGAGGACGAGTGCAGAGTGTGTGCTCACCACAGCTGGCTTACTCACTCGCTGCATCCCTCATCTACTCAGTCCTGCTCCCAGTTCCCACATCCACAACAAAGTTATTGACATGTCAGAAAGGCACAGATCTATCAAACAGTAACTTAAAAAGGCAGAGCATACCAGCCCAGGTCACAGTACGGGTCGTGGGGCTGGTGCCCCTGGCTGTGTTACACATTGCTCTTTTATTTTGTCATTATTTCATGGTATTGCAAGGCCTCTAGGCAAAAGTTTCCATTTTCCCTGAAACAAAATCAATCAAAGTAATTATTTTTCTAAGGGAGCCATTTTATGTTTCTGACAAATGGAATTTAAAACAGGACCTAGTGACTCACCACAAGCATCCATCATGTTCATTCACAATGAGCACGTCACACGGACATGTTCTCCATAGGCCCCATATTCCTCCTGAACACTCATCCTGACTCCACAGTCCTCATGGGCCCTCTACCTACTGCAAACAGGGCCATCAACATGGGCTTCTTTCTTCTCTTCAATGTCGGTGTTTTTTTCTCTCCACGAGAGAGTGGTGAATTCTGTGCTCAACCTTATGAAACAACAGCAGAACATACCATCTTTGCTGTGGAAGGGAGAGAACACACTATATGTTGAAATTTTTTAAAAGAAGCCTTTTCTTCATTTATGTTTAATTATGACATGGGGTGTAAAACTGTGTGTGTGTGTGTGTGTGTGTATGTGTGTGTGTGTATGTGTGTGTGTGTGTGTGTGTGTGTGAGAGAGAGAGAGAGAGAGAGAGAGAGAGAGAGAGAGAGAGAGAGAGAGAGAGATAAAGATGTCAGAGGGGTATCAGATCAACTGGGGCTAGAGTTATAGGCAGTTGTAAAGTTGCCTGAATTGGGTCCTGGAAATTGAACTAGGTTCTTTGCAAAACCAGTATGTGGTCTTAACCACTGAAACATCTCCCCAGTCCCTAAATGTTGACATTTTAACCCAGTTCCTAAGCAACAGTAACCAAACCAGGAGAGTAGGCCTATACAAACCTATGTAGCTCTCTAGTCTCCACACATGCATGCATAGCCAAGTCTACCTCAAGGACATGCACATATGTGAGCATACATCACACATACATATACATACACAGCACACATACACACATCCATACATCACACGCATACATACACTGTATATACACACACAGCAATTCACACGCATGCACCACATACACACGTGCAAACACCACACATAACTTGCCTATACTACACAAATGCACACACAGGTAAAGAAAGAAAATGCAAATTGCAAAATGTGGTTGTATGACAAACTGTACAAAATTTAAAACCAATGCTGCTGCTGTCATTGTCACCAAACATGTAACAACTTTCTTAGGAGGATATCCGCAATCATCCTCCTTAGGGATCTAGACATGGGTGTCTGTGATGTCAATTTAAGTGCAACAGGCAGGATCCATGACGATTAGAGAGAGAGGGATTAGTGCTGTCTTGTTTAAAAGGAGATGGTACAAAGACGGCAAAATGGCCACTTATCAAGCCAGGAGAGCAAGCGCCAACAACACTCATGACTTTATTGTCAATAGATTTGAAATCTTTCATTTTACAATATGAGGAAAGAAACAATCAAAAGAAAGGACAGAGGCTAAGGCAATCAGAGCAGCTCTGTCACCTGGAGATGGGAGGAACAGGAAGGGGAGGCAGCAAAACCCTAACACATGATTATCTGGGCTTTCCTTCTGTGTCCTCATTAGCAATCATCCTGCAGACCAATTATATAAATAAAATCTGCACACAAAATCCTGCTGCTATGTCATTAAATCACAGGCTGCAGGCCAGGATGGGGGCTGGGGTGGGAGCTTTCCTTATACCCCACACCCCCCTCTCTGTGTGCTCTCTAAAGGGAGGGGCTGCCTCACAAGCTTCCAGATGTTTTCCTCAGTTGGCTCACTCTCCCTAGAATGCAGTTTCCCAGGCTTGCAATGGGGGTTGGGGGGGGGATTTCCTCTTCCCGTGACAAGGCTCCAGTATGGTGTGTGTGTGTGTGTGTGTGTGTGTGTGTGTGTGTGTGTGTGTGTGTGTGTGTTTTGGGGGACAATGTTAAGGCTGCTCACAGCTCCTGGGACTCCACATACCCTTTCCCCAGCTGTCACCCTCAGGCCTGAGGTGAAGGATTTGAAATGTCACAGGTGTCAGAAAAGGACCTTCACCAATGTGGTGTCCCTTCACAGGGACAGCAGTGTTGCTGTGTGCCTCTCACAGCAGAAGACCATATGTTCTCACATGCAGAAAGACCAGAATAGACCTTGAACCAGATTCCCACGTCAGCAGTTTCAGAGAGGCCATCCATGCTGTTACAGCTGCTTCTATTCTAATTCAAGACAGTCTTGGGATGGTTTTATCTACAGGGGCGCAGTATCTTTAAATACACCACAGAGTCTCAGGAAATTTAGAACAACAACAAAAAGAGGCTCAAACTTTTTTCTATAGGAATACAGGCATGGGAACAGAGCTATGATTTTGTATTTAGAAATGTTTCCATGGTTAAGTTGTTTATTCACTCAGTCATGGAACATCAGACATAAAACCCTCCCATGAGAGGCAGAACACTGTTCCTTCTACTCTCAGAGATCGTGGCCTGCCCCCATGACCTATGCGGTTCTGATGTGTTAATGTCAAAAAAAAAAAGAGTCGGCTTTTGGAGTAGAAATTGGTGTCTGGTGCTGACCTCTCATTTCATTGAACAATTATCTTCAAAGTAAGTGTTGTATGCATCCATTTGGCTGATGGTTTACGCCGGAAGACTCTAATCTGCACTGTCAGATTGCTTGCTTTTGAAAGGCACGCAGAGAGCCACTGACGGTGTAGCCTGATAATGAGGAAAGTAATTATGGTCCTAACCCTAATTCGGCTTCATCATTTTAATTAGCCAAGGTAATTTGATCCAATCTGACAAAAACTAGGCAAGGTAAGAGTTCATTAAAAAGGAAACATTAATTTGCACACACGTAAGGCAGCCCTCAATGGAGTTGTTCCTGAATACCCCAGGAGTTTGTGTCGGGACTCTGGAGGGCGGCAATTGTGTGCGGTGTTTAGTTTCTTTAGTGGCCTGTTGCCATGTAAGATACACAGGAAACAGTCCTTGTAGCTCACCCTTTAGCCCTTCCCTTCATCTTGTCTGTGGGCTCCCATCAGAGCCTCCCAGAGGCCCTACCTCTGGACTCTCCTCCCAGATTTGGAGCCTGCTCCTCACTCCAGCCCAAGAGAGAGAAGTGTGTTGCAGTCAACAAAGTTGAATGAAGTTGGAGATCTGAAGAGCGTTTTTACATTAGACATAGAGATGCTGAGTTTGATTGATCCAGTATCCCCTCCTCCATATTCCCACCCCACACTCCCACCCCTGCTATCCTGTCTTTCCTCCATTTTGGAATGATAATCCATATGGTATGGTGCCACTGTATGTTGGAAGTATGTGATCTGTCTTTTTAGTTTTATTTTGCAGTTAAAAGATTGCATGAATCTCAGAAGAGATGTTGAACTTTGAACTTGTAAACAAGTTTGAGACTATTATAGATTATAGGGACGTTTGACATTGGACTAAATACATTTTGCATTATGTTATGGCAACAAGCCTATGGGGGCCAGGGAGTGGAATTTGGTGGCTTGAATAGGTATGGTCTCATAGACTCATGTGTTTGAATGCTTGGCCCATAAGGAGTGGCAGTATTAGGAAGTATGGCCTTGTTGGAGAAAATGTATCACTGAGGGGTGGGCTTTGTGGTCTCCTATGCTCAAGCTCTGCCCAGTGTGGGACACAATTCCCTTCCACTGCCTGCAGTCAAGATGTAGAACTCTCACTCTCAGCTCTTCCACCACCATGTCTGCCTGCATGCTGCCATACTTTCTGCCATGATGATAATAGACTAAGCCTCTGAAACTGTAAGCCAGCCCCAATTAAATATTTTCCTTTATAGGAGTTGCCTTGGTCATGGTGGCTCTTCACAGCATAGAACCCCAACTAGGGCAGTGATTCTCTAACCAGCATGTTGACCTGGAGGTTGGGAAAGCTGTGGGAACATCATTGAGAAACCTGCATGGCACATGAGGAGGATGGACTGTCAAGTGGGTGCAGCACTGGTTCTTTGGGTTCTTTGGGGGTAGGTCTTGGACATCGGTCCCCTTTCTCACACAGAGATGCTTCATTGATGTGGCTTCAGTAAGAGGGCCAGAAGATGCAAGCCCAGCATCCTCCCTGCATCCCAGCATCTTCCCAGCATCCTTGGCTTAGATGTCCAGGGTTTAGGTTATATAGATTTAGGGTGTCTCGATACAGCTCCCAATAGTGTGTGTACTTACTGTCTGAGTCACTCTGGTCACTCCTGTTAACTTAGCCATGCTTGTTCCAGGACCTTTGCAAGTATTCTTTTCTTTCTTTAAATTATGTTTTCAAGGCTGTTCACAGAGAAGCTCCATTTGCATCTCTCCTCACAGCACATATTCTGGAAGCTCCTTTGTTCTTTGATGGCATCTGGAGCTAAATGAGGAGCAGGTCCTCACTGTCGTTCCTCTCCTCCTGATTTGCTTTTTATATGTTGGAAGCATACCAGTCTCAGTAATTACATCATATATAGATTTAAATTTAGGTTAATGTCTATGGCCCAGGAGGGCAGGAGCTAGTATTACTTAAAGTTGCTTCCTGACTGGCCTTGTATGTTCTTCATAAATAAAACAGTTCTCCTAAGGAAATGGCCTTGCTTTGTTTTTGTTTTTATTTTCTTTCTTTTCTCACAATAAATGAAAGTATGTTGTTCAATCCTCTTTTACTAACCCCAGTCCTATCTTTATTTGTGTATGTAGATATGTATTTGTGGGTGTGACACATGTGTGCATGTAAACAACAGACAAGAACATGGTGTGTTCCTTGGACACCATCCACCTTGAGTATTTTTGCTGGTGGTGGGTTGGATTTGTTTTGGGGGTTTTTTTTTGGTTGTTTTTGTTTTTATTTTTGTTTTTGTTTTTTTAGATAAGGTCTCTCTAGTTGGCCTGGCACTCAATGAGTGCTAGGCTGTGTGGCCAGCACACAATAGGGATCCACCTGTCTGCCATCTTGTGCTAGAATTACACATACGTATTTATAATCAGACTTTTGCAGGAGTGTTTGGGGATCAAACGCAAGTCCTTTGGCTTGTACGACATGTCCTTCACAGGCTGAGCCATCTGCCCACACAGACCTCCAGTTTTTTCCAGTTGGTTTTTGGCTCTGGGTGGAAACTACTTAAACCATACTCTTGCCAAGAAAGCAGGATGTTTGCTATGCAGAGTCTACTCCTGCCTGGTTTAGTAGTGAGATGAGTCCCATCCCTTGTGAGGTAAGCCAAGAATTTCCAAACACTTAAGCCATCCTAAATCAGTTACAGACCTGACTAAAATTTAAGGACCCCGGTATAGAGATGAGGAAGGGGCTGCAGGCAGGGCTCACTGAGGAGCATCCAGTGACAGGAAAGAATACATATTCCACATCCTATGTGCCAAAGCATGTAACTATAGCACTGCTGGGTTCAGGTGGAGACTTCACTGTGCTCTGGGCCTTGGCTGCAAACATCTCTGTGTTTTTTTGACTTCACTTCAGAGGCAGCTGTCTACATACCAATGCCCAGCTGCCTTGCTGAAGATCATGCTAGTTTAAAAAGGGTTTCACAGTAGTACAACCTCAGTATAAGCTGCTGTAAACCGCTCAGGGGGAAAATGGCCAAGATAGACTCAGCGTAAGCACAAGAGAGAGGACTCCTGTCCTGACACCCACCCTACCTCTATGTCTGCTCTTGGATCTCTGTCCAGGATATCTTACATGCAGCCAGATACTGATGTTTCATGGGCACATGTAAGCAGTACTCTATTCTTCTCCTTCAGGACCAACCAGAACCTAGACATCTATGTGAGAGAAACGGAAGCATGTTGTCAACTTTGTCGTGCATTTAAATGCAGCCTGAACTATGTTCTGCTTCCAGTGTTTCTCAGAATTGAGCCCAATTCCCTGGTATTCAACTCTCAAGAATGAGCCATGGGTGGAGAAGGCAATAAAGCAGTTAAAGCACTTGCTGCCCTTCCAGAAGACTGAGTTCTAATCCCAATATCCATATAGCTACTCACAATTGCCAGGAATTCCACTGCCAGGGAACCTAATGCCCTCTTCTGGCTTTTGTGAGCACACATGGGCACAAATGCATAATTTTTTTTTAATTAAAAAAAATAAGAAAACCAAATATCTGAGAAATATTGTAGTAGGAATTCTAGTAGAATCATTATATCTATAGTAAACATTAAAATGAACAGTTGTTTTCTAGATGCACTTGTCTTAGGGTTTTACTGCTGTCAACAGACACCATGACCAAGGCAAGTCTTATAAAAAACAACATTTAATTGGGGCTGGCTTACAGGTTCAGAGGTTCAGTCCATTATCATCAAGGTGGGAGCATGGCAGCATCTAGGCAGACATGTTGCAGGAGGAACTGAGAGTTCTACATCTTCATCTGAAGGCTGCTAGTGGAAGACTGACTTCCATGCAGCTAGAACTCAGTATTTAGTCCATGCCCACAGTGACACACCTACTCCAACAAGGCCACACCTTCTAATAGTGCCATTCCCTGGCCCAGAGATATAGAAACCATCACAGACCTTGAAGAAATCATTGTTGAAAACAGTGATTTTTTTTTTATTTTTTTGTTATCTATGCAGTTGTTTTTCCGAAGAAGCTTCACACGCCTTTGCATGACTTTGGTCACGAGACTGTCCTGGCACATCTGGAATATCTTTCATTATTGAGTACTGCAAACAGGGCACAGTAAGAATTAAGGTTGCCGGAGTTGAGGTTTTCCTTCAGGAAACATATAGATTAGATTAGGGGCTTTGGTGTGAGGAACTTGTTAATCAATAAATATGTTTTTGCACATCAGTTTGAAAATCAGTCCATAAAGATTTGGTCTTCCTACTACTAGTAAGGCCTTAATTCATCCTTGAGTGACCCTGTTTTTTGGTTGCTCTGGATGTAGACAGGCCCCTGTAAGCACCTGACCATACTTCACCTACATACACATGGACACATATGCATAAATATGTTTTTAGGTTTAAAAACCACGAAACCAAGTATCTGAGAAATATTATGGAGAACACAATACTTTCTGGTAATTTTTCGTTATACAAGTATCTAGTACCTAGATACCTGTCCCTAAACAGAGGGCTGGTTTTGCACAGTAACAAAGGAAGTAGGCATGCAAAGAGAGCCCCCTTGGGCAGGGACATCATGATAGAGTCTCCTCCCATGAGCAGAGAACAGGCAGAAGGAATAGAACTGCCACAGAACAAGAGCTATGTTCAACCCAGACAGTCCAACAGCAGACTGTGTAAAGTAATCTGGTTCTTTAATTTGCTGTTGTCTGATCACTGAATTTCTTCATTGCATGAAAAAGTGAAGGGCAGATCTTTGCCACTTATAAACATTCCACTGACAGCAACTTTCTTAGTCTCTTCTATGGCTGAGTTATAACTTCTGGTGACCTGGATTTTGCTGTCATTTTGTGTATTTATGTATTCATGTACTTGGAGGCCAAAGGTTGACCTTGGGTTTCTTCCTCAAGAATTCTCCACCTTGTTTTTTGATATAGTGCCTTTCACCAGACCTCAGATTTGGCTAGACTATTTGGCTAATGAGGACCAAGGATCTTCCTGACAATCCACTAGCAATGGGACTACAGGCCCTCACATACATGTGAGTTTCATGGATGCTGAGAATCAGAACTCAGGTCCTCATAGTCCCACAAGTACTGTGTGGACTGAGCCATCTCCTCAGGTCCACAGATCTGTCTTAACGAAATGTCCAGTTTTAGTTATCCTCATTAACCTCCTGTTGCCCAAAGCCAGCAGTACATAAATTGAAGGTTGTGGAGCATGTCTGAAACCTAGCACTTTGAGGGAATCAAGAGGATCAGAAATTCAACGTCATCTTTGGCTACATAGCAAGTATGAGGCCAACCTGGGCTACATGAGATTCATTTTCCCTCTCCCTCTCCCTCTCCCTCTCCCTCTCCCTCTCCCTCTCCCTCTCCCTCTCCCTCTCCCTCTCCCTCTCCCTCTCTCTCTGTATATGTATGAGTATGTTTGTGTGTGTGTGCATGTGAGTGTTTGTGTGTACATGTGTGTGCTCATATGAGGATGTGTAGACATATGTATCCCTTCAGAAGAACTGTTTTAGAACAAGAATCCTGGGAAAGTCTGATTTGGTTTATTAAAATAGTAATAATAGCTCTAAAATCTTTGCAGTCCTACTAAGTGCTACATCCTCAGAGAACTGCCCCAGTTTACAGACTGTTCAGCAATATATCTCATAGGAATGACTCTTAAGTAATAAATTTAGAATATGAAGCCTGGTGATGTATCTGGATTTGTAGCTAACAAGTTGATATGATGGTTGTCAGTTAGGAAAGCAGGCAGCATTATTTAGTCACCTGCTTCTTGAATGGTGCAAAATACTAGCTCAGAGTCTCTTACCTCTAAACGATAAAATATTAAAGTTCTGAACACTCAAATGTCAGATGTGCTAACTTTATGTAGTGTTCTTATGAAGTAGAAGTCATCCTTGAGGCCAGGAAATTGTTTGAATTTCAAGGTTTACTTTCCTAAATGTATGAAAAACAAGAACAAAAACAAAACAAAACTCTTGGCAATCAATTCAATTATTCAATGAACATTGATGGAAAAGATTGTATATGCTCTTTCAAAACCAGTAGGATATTTCAAAATTTAAACATAAGTGGTATGAAGACTCAGTATTCTATACATGTCCATATAGAATGTTATTGTATATTATATACATACATGGACATCATAGGTGGTAACATAGAAATACAGAGGAAAATCTTGAGGACAGGAAAAAGGAGGGGAGTTCCTTACTCTACAGCACGGTGAAGCCTCTGCCAGCATCAAAGCAAGACTTCCAGCAGCACTTTAGGCTTTTCCCCCTCTCAGCTCTGAACCTGCATATTTTCAAGAATCTCACTAGAAACCCACTCAGGGAAATAGCATGTCATAAACACCTGGTTCAGTCCTAATGGCCTCTGGATTTACCTTATGGGAGTGTAATTCCACCCAAGACGCTTCAGAGCTTCAAGACAATCTTACAATCAAATAAGGGAAGAGAAAGAGTTTCTTAGCAACTTTTTTGAGACGTAACTTGAGAGTCACCAAAAGAGTCTATGTGGCCAAACCTGAGATGCCCACCCCAACCCCCAACATGGCCTTCTCTGTAGTGTGTATCTTTTTAGAATGTCTCTCACCCCAAGAAGGTGACAATCCATTTTTATAAACCAGCTGGTTTTATTCACTGTCTCCAGGCTTGACAATGTTTGAAAATCAAAAGGGGCTAGTAAGTCACCCTCAGGTCTTCTCTGTTTCTTTTGTCCGTGATCTTGATTAAAACAAATCTCACTAGGTTCATGTTGGCTGTGAAGTGAAGCCAATGATAATGATGTAGACCGTCAGGCTCTGAGCTGAGCGGTGAGCGGGACCAAACTCGGGTTTTAAAGGACTTTATTTTACAGAATTGTGCTCATGTCCCAAGAATCAGCCATAAAACAGAGATGGATGCTTATTCCCGTAAAAATTACCTAAATTTTTGTGTTGTTGCCATTTAGCTAGCTCTATTTATGAGGGAAATTTCCTCTAACTATAAATACCATGACTTATATAGTTATCTACCAATCTAATAAAAGAAATGTGCTTTGGCTTCACCTCCGCAGATGACTCTCCAGGGACATATTATCACAGGAAAGCTACCCTGTCCTCTTCTTGGCTTGGGCACTGGTAGCTGGACTATAATGATTATGAGAGAGAAGCTTTACAACTGACATCCATCTTAAAAATAAGTAATGGATAGGAGAAAAATCCATATTTAATTTTTGACATAATGATGACTACTTCTAGTTCTAAACATTCATGAGTTCCTTCATTTTCCTCAGATTGAAAATATTGAGGGTGCACCAAAGGTACTTTCTCTAGGAGCCTCATCATAGAAATACACGTAGAAAAGCATATTGCTTTTGGAAGAAGTCTTCTTCAGTTAGCCTGGAGGACATGGTAACTCTGGTCCATCCCCCACATGTACCATCACTTACAGGTAGCACAGGTATCCCCCACCCACATTTTTCCACTCTGCAGTTTCTGTGACCTGCAGTGAAACTTGATCTAAAAATAGGACATGGGAATTTCCAGAAATAAATAATTCACAGGTTAACCTGGATTCCTTTGAGTACTGTATGTTGCTGCAATGATTCTCTTTATTTTATTTGTTATGATTCACTTCTTGCTATCAAAGACTTCCAGAGTTTTATGTGTTTATAAAAAGCTAGTGTGTGAGCTGGTACTGTCCTCAAGTTTAGAAGCCTACTGTGTGGGTGGGAAGGTGGTCTTAGGACAGCCCGGTGGGTAATTATCCTGAAATACTGTCGTCGGATTTAGTGACTCAAGCAGCTCTTTGCTATTTTTTCATGTTTCTCTTCTTTTAAACACAAGCCTGGCCTTTCTCTGTTTTCAAAGACCTCACTTTACATATTAGCTATTGCCCAGATCTGCACTGGTGCCTTTGTGAAGAGTGTGTGTCCAATATTCTAGAGGAGATGCAAAGATGTTTTACTGACTGGTACAGACAGCACCTGAAAGGTCAGAGATCAGCCTCTCTCTCCAGGGTAATTTCTGAAGCCCTGAATGAAAGTGACTTTATCTATGAAAGGCTTTGAAGCTATCTTAGAATATATCACTATGAAGAAGCACCATGTCCAAGAAAACTTATAAACAAAACATTTCATTAGGATCTTGCATATATATTCAGAGTTAGAGTCAGTGACCTCTGTTTAAGGTTACTATTACTGTGATAAAGCACCATGACCAAAGAAACTTAAAGAAGAAAGGGGTTATTTGGCTTATGTGTCATCATCACTGATCATCATGGAAGGATTGAGGACAGAAATGCAAACAGAGTGGGAATCAGGGGACAGGAGCTGAGGCAGAGGTCATGGAAAGGTGCTGCTTACTGGCTTGCTCAGCCTGTGATTTTTACAATAGGTGACTGTCTTTGTGTCTTTACTCTTTCCATGGTGCCAAATGGTGAGTAGATGCTCAATAAAACCTAGATGTTGGTAGTCAGTGTACAGACAGACACTGTGGTGCCCTGAATGAGAATGGCCCCCATAAGCTCATAGGGACTTCACTATTGGCATGTGTGGTCTGTTGGAGAAAGTGTAGCATTGGGGTGGGCTTTGAGCTCTCAGGTATTCAAGCCAGGCCCAGTGGAGCATTCTTTTCCTGCTGCATGTGGATCAGGATACAGAACTCTTAGCTGCCTCTCCAGCACCATGTCTGCCTGTATGCCACCATGCTTCTTGCCATGACAATAATAGACTATACCTCTGAACTTTAAGCCAGTCCCAATTAAATGTCCTCCTTCATAAGAGTTGTCATGGTCATGATGTCTCTTCTTAGCAATAAAAACCCTAACTAAGACAGACATATAACCCACTGGCTGGATTCTGCCAGTGTTGAGGTTTAGTCTGTTGTTATGTATTGTAATGCTAAATACTGGTCCCCAAGATCTGGTTGCCCCAGACTGTCATATGCACCCAGTGATTCTATATAACCTTGACCCCCAAGTTATCCCTGATTGGTCAATAAAGATGCCTATAGCTTGTAGCTGAGCAGAAGAGAAGTAGGAGATATTTCAGTTCCCAGGTTTCGGATCTGAGGAGAGACCACAGGGAAGAGAGGAGAGATGAGAAGAGAGAAGATGCCATGAGGTGGGTGGATCATGAGAGCATGGTGTGAGGGAGAGCCAGTTGGAGTAGGACCAGCCCAGGCAGAACATGACAAGTTACAAAGCAGGGTTATTGACAAGGAAGTAGACAAAATGGCATAGAAGGTTGATATCTGCCCAGGTCTACTGCTTTTAAGGCTTATTATAAATATAAGATTTTGTGTTTTCTGCTTGGGAACTGAATGGTCTAATTTGGGGAAGAAACTCCCAAATAATATTTACCACACTATGCCAGAGCCCTTACTCTTCAGTTCTGTAAAAAGGAATAGGCTTGGCCTTAGTCAGTTAGCTTGGATTCCTGCTGCTGAAGGTTAATATTCTCAGAATATTGTACCTCAGAAGGTTGTATCTGTTCTCCAAATTACTTTTCCATTTCTTTGCCTTTTATAGCTGGAGGTACAAGATATGAAATAACACCCATAAAGTTTAAGCATGAGTAATGTTCTGTTGATATAAGTGTTACATTTATATTAGTAATAAAAATGAGCACACAATTTGTATGTATGCAGTTACATATAAATATGTCTTAAGATTACCAACATATGTGTTAAGCTTTCTAATGACAATATGCAAGCAACAGAGTCAAATGTGGGTGTGTTCTAACAACAGGGAATGTGTGGGTCCTTACAGGGTGTGGGGAAGTCCTTACAAGGTACGTGTGGGGTCCTAACAGGGCATGTGGGAGACCTTACAGGGTATGTGGGGGTCCTTGCAGGGTACATGTGGGATCCTAACACAGTGTATGTGCATGTCCTAATGGGGTGTGTGGGAAAGGGCCTAACAGAGTAAGTTTGGGGAGGATCTTAAGAGAATGTGGGGTTTGGGGCTTTCTAACAGGGTACTGCAGGGTATGGAGGGTGCCCTAACAGGGTGTGTAGTGGGGGAATCCTAACAGAGTGTGTGTAAGAGGGGTCCTAATATGCTGTTTTTGAGGCTGTGTGTGTGTGTGTGTGTGTGTGTGTGTGTGTGTGTGTATTGGTGGAGATTGTAACAGATTGTGTAGGTCTTTCTAATATTTGTGTATGGTGGTTAGGTTCCTAACAGACTGTGTATGAGGGGGTCCTAACAGGATTTGGGAGATTCTTAACAGGATTGTGTATGTGTGTTCCAGAACAGGATGTGGAGGAATGTGGATGTCCTAATAATGTGTGTATGAAGGTATATGTAGGAAGAATCCTATCAGGCTGATGTGTAAGGGCCCTAACAGGGTATGTATGTAGGGACCCTTACAGGATATGGGGGCTATATTTTCCAATAGTCCACAAAAGTCTCTACTTTCCTGATTTTGGAAACAACTGCAATGCCATAAAAACGTCCTTACAAAATATCAATATGATAATGGGAAGACATGTTTTAAACAATTACACACTAGTGATGAAAGGCATACTGCAGAATACTCCTTATTCTCCCAGAGTTTCAGTCTTTTCAAAAACTTCGCTTCATCCTCTAAAAGCTTCATAACAGAGTTCAGAGCTACCCAGGCCTGTAGGCAAGGCCAGTCATAGCTCTCCCACGACTGAAGCTCTGCACCAACTTAAATGAGCAATGACCTGGTCCCCAGGCTCCTGAGAGAAGAAAGGTGCTCACAGCCCCCATCTCAAAGCCACTGCAGAGCAAAGAAAATAATTTCTTTGTTTGAATGTTGTATTTAACCATGATCCCGAGGGCTTTTTAGTATCTCTGAGAATTATGAAAAGTGTTATCCATCTCTCGTCATTGCTAACATGATGTTAGACACTAAGAATCACTGGCCAGAAATAAAAGACTATGTGTGTCCATTGTTTAGAAAGATCTAAAATTTAGATGTTCCCTTTCTCATATGTTCACTGTCATCCTGATTGGGGTGGCTCCTCTCTTCTCTTCACTCAGGGCTGTGAGTATATATGACTCTGTGTATCTGGTGGAAGAGGGCCCGGGTCCCTTACCCATGGCCTTTGAGGACAGCCATTGAGGATCAGAAACACTTTAAGATTGACAAGAAGTAGCTGTGGAAGGCAGACAGCCTGTTATCTCACCCCTGCCTCCCTCCTTTGCTTGCCTGTGAAAGAAAAGAGCTACAGAAAACACTGAAGAAAAACTTAGAAAGTTAAATCTCATGCAGTTTGCTACTAAAAATAAAAATCTTTAAAGCCTGACCATGCTCACCAAGTCTCTGGGGTCGACTGAAAAACCCAAGTGTCTAGCTCTTGTTGCTTTTGACAGAGCCTGAGGGCAAGCCTAAACAACAAGCTCCCTCCCACCCAGGACACTTCCACTTCTCAAGGCCACCGCTGTCGCCCTTCATCAGCGTCTTTTGAAACACAGCAGAGCTTTGTGAGTCTGGATGAGAATGGAGACTGGCTGCTGAAAAGAAGAAAGCCGTTCTTCACACTGCAGGACACAAAACAGATGTCAAGAAAGCTGTCTGCTAAAACACAGTGCAGGCTAACACAATGCCAGCGTGAACATTCTATTCCCAAGATATTTGCATATACCCATAGGGAGCAAGTCAGAGCAGGACTCATAGATTCACGATTTCACCATGTGTTTTCAAAGCCTCTACAATGTCAAATGCCAGCTAAGGAGACACTGCAGCCAAGGTGTTTTAAAATTCCACTCCCTGTAAGGATCACACTCTTAGACAGAGGAACGGCAGAAATGAAGAAAATAAATAAAATAGAGGAAATAGATGTTACACTGAAAAGTGAAAAGGGGGGCTGGAGAAATGGCTTCGTGTGTAAAGCATTTGCTGAGCAAGCAGAAGGACCTGTGTTCAGGTCCCCAGCAACCACTTAAAAGCTGAGTGTGGTCGCAGCATTAGGTCCGGTGGGGATAGAGCAGTGGGCAGTGGGGGAGGCTAGGAGTGGGAGAGGGTAGAGACAGGTGGTTCTCTGACATTTGCTGACCACCGAGTCTACCAGAAATGGTAAGCTTTAAGTTCCGTAAGAGACTGTCTCCAAAGAGACTGCATTGGATAAAGGAAGCAGAAACTGTTCTTGGAAAAACATAAACAAAGGGAAGGACACTGGGCAGATGGGGTGAAGGAACATGAGGAGATGTCATCTTCAGACAAGGCAAGTGAATGCAGGATCCTGGAGAGACAGTGGCTTCTTGTTTTTAGGAGACACTGTGAGCAGAAGCAAAGGTAAGCCATGTGACAGGAATCCAGGGAGGCACAGTGGGACCCAGGGACCCTGGAATGTACCTGAGCCAACATCCCTTTAACCTCCAGCCTAGTCCACTCCAGCAGCTGTTACTTTCTCTGCCCTGCGATTCTGACTTTCCTGGGTTTTCAGTTCTTCGTATCCGATGAGCCAATAACCTATATGGGATTAGATGGCATCTGTATTTTTAATTTCTTTTTTATTTACTTTATTGACTCTGAGGAAAGTAGCCTGTGGATCTATACTTGTTAACCGTAAGCTGTCTGCAGGAAGAGTGTTAGTTACCTGGTCTAATATAAAGCAAATACCCTCATCACATTCTTTTAGGAAGAACAAAATAAGGGCAATGAACTGGGGGAAATGCCTCCAAGAGACCCAGAAACTACACATTCCATATTCAGATGATTAAGAGGGAAAAATTACAAATAGGGATAAGAGTGTTCCCGCTCTGGATGGTCTATTCCTATAATATTCTGATCTGTTCGATTTGCACTAAAATGCTGCTTCATGTGATTTTGTAAAAGAGCATCTCAATTAAAATACTTATTTAAAACTCAGTCTATCACAAAATTATTTTACGATTGCATTTTTATTCTAGATGATGTTTTTTATTTCATTTCTGTATTATTATTCTAAAGCAGTCTTATTTAAGGTTAACACATGGAGTCACCAAAATAACCACCACTTACCTACTGGCCACAGACTGCAGAAAATCTGTCCTCAAGATGTGCCTTAGAGGAAGGCTCCTTCTAAACCAGCTCCTGTATTTTACCAGAACAAAGACAAAAAATCACTTCCCTACTCGGTCGTATATTTTCCGGGGGGGGGGGGAATATTACAGGTTTGAATTCTCTGAGCACTCAGCAACTTCTGCAGCCTGGGAGCGGGGCTGGCTGAAGGTGAGCACGGAGTCTGCGGTGTGGAGGTGGGGGTTCTGTGGAGTTCTCTGTCGCACCGTCTTATTGTTCCTTATTGTTGGGCTTTGGAGGTCCCGGTTGGGGTTTGATAATAAAGACATGGAGACATCTGTGTACTAAAAGGCTGTTGGCCTGTTTACTGGACAGTCCCTCCACTAGGCCATCTAATGCACCCCGACTTCTCCACCATTGTATCTCTCTACCTAGCTCTCTCTACCTCCTGACTCTGCTCCCGCACTCTTCCATCTTCCACTCTGCCTCTTTCTGCCCCACCTTCAGCTACCCACAGTTTATTGTTCAATTGTCTTTCTCAAACAAACAAACAAACAAACAAACCTACTTGAATAATGGGTGAGATTCCTCCCCCTAGGCAGCTTGCCTTTCTTTTGGGGCAGGCGAGGAACTGACAAACATTTACATATCTTGCCAGTCTGGCCCGATGGGCACAGTAATTAACAATTGAGAATTATGGGACATACCTTGTAACCAGTTATCCCAACAGTTCTGAAAGCAAAGGATTCATCCTCCCCAGGCAATTGCGCCCTAATCCCCTATGACCCCCCCCCCACCCAGCTCATTTCTGTTACCATCTGCTGAGGTGGCCCCAGCTTGGGAGCAGACTTCAACTGTAGAGTGGCTTCCATGGACACTTCAGCAACGGAAAGTGCTCCTCCAGATTCCATTGAGTAAACACTGACTGACTGGAAAGGACAATGCCAGCTCAGCCCTGTTAGAAAGTGGCTGCGAGGGCAGGAGGTCTGCAAGCAGCTCGCTGTAGAAAGAGCCTAGAAGAAAGGTGAACACACGGAAGAGACTTAGCGTCCACCTACTCGACTGATACCGAATTACTACTGTACCTCACTTCCTGGCAATAGCTTGGCTTGATAAGAATTGTTTATGAGGATCTAAACTTGGGAGGCGGGGATGGGGTGGGGTGGGGGGTGGGGATATGCACATCTGTCATTCCAGCACTCCAGAGCTGGAGACCGGTGTGTTAGACCTTCAGGGTCATAGTTACCTTGGGAGATTAAGCCAGCCTCCTTGATGTGAAACCCTGCTACATAAACAAACAACTGTATATAAATAGATCAATCTCTTCCAAAACTTGTAAGTTTTGATGACTGAATTATAGAATCACTAAAAATTCTTAGAACATGAGTCATGAGTCAGCCTCAGATTAGAAACTGAAGCAATGAACAGAATACCCAGGAGGAACACAGGAAAGCAATGGGCAGTGGTCAGAGCTGTGGAACAGTGGCTTGACGGCCATGTTGGTGGCCACTCTGCAGTGTCTAAGGCTGGTGACTGACTGTATGGAATTGTGACAAGCCACTGACTAGTCTTGTATTTGAGAAACACTTTAAGCCCTTCCCAAGTCTTTCTCTATAGTTCCCTCAACTGCAGGAACTGAGAGTTTAAATAATTTGCCCAAGGCCACAGAGTTAATGAATACGGAGACTGGCCTAGAAGGCCCGAGTCCTAATTGCTCTCTTGGGGTACCTGGAACAAGACTTCAGTTGGGAGGCAGGCTCTTTAACATCTGGGTCTCTAATTCCTAAAATGATTGCATTTTATATTCTGAGAAGATATTCCATGTGTTTTATCCAGTGTGTCCTACACAAGAGTTCTTTTTAAAAATGTCGAAATTTTTTTCCAACCCCGACATGACTGCAGTTGGATTTGTGAGCTCCAGTGCTTGTAGGGGTATATAACGCATATGAATTCAAGGCCTCTTCACAATGATTCCAAGTTCATAATTTGGAAACTCCTGATTTAGTCCAATGGTCTCGTTTTACAGAGGGGAATCCAAACCTAGGCAAATGAAATGAATCACCCAAAGATATAATGCATGTTATTCAAAGGATGGGGTGGCCACCACAGTATGCTGCCTTCCCTCGCTCTTACTTGGGAACAATTTCGTTTTTGTTTCCCTCTTGGCATATTGTGGTCGCCGTTATCACGAGATTTTAATTCTATTTTGAGTGCTCTGTTGACTTGGCAACATGATTTTTCCACACTGCCTGAGTTCATGCCAGCGGAGAATCCCAGGCTTGCTCTGTTCTCTGCTACTGATTGATAGCAGGCCAGCAAACTTGGAAGAGATTGAAGTCATCAAAAACAAAGACGACTGCAGAAAAATACTTGGAAAATGCATTTCAGGTGCTTGTCTGTGCCAGATTGTAAATGATGATTTAAACTGAATGATTCAAGGGGCTCCACTGCTGACTTACTGGAAGAAGTCTTTCTCAGATCTTACAGAGACAGAAAGAGAAACAAAATATCAAAAATATAAGGGATGGGGTCTGCAAGATGGTTCAGAAGGTAAAGGTACTTGGTGCCAAGCCTGAGGAGCAGGTTTGATTCCTGAGGCCCATGTGCTGGAAGGAAAACCATATTCCTGAAAGTTCTGTGACCTACACACACACACCGCAATCTTATAATTTATTATATGATTATCTAATTTTGAAGAGTAAAGAGGGGAAAGTGGTCTCTAAGTCAGTGTGGAATTTTCTTATTTAATATTGTAACTTTTATGGATGAAAAATATGATTAAATGAGCATTTTTGTTCTGATGGTGACTTTAAGATGAACAATTACTTAAATCTAATTTTCTAATATAATTTAAATCTAATTTGTTTGGTTTAAGATGAACAATTATTTAAATCTAATTTTCATTTAGTGCAAGTTGTTTTGAGACACTTTTTTTTTTTATCTCCACTCGATTTCTAAGCTTACATGTCTCAGTAGGATAAAATAGTTCTGCTAAAGGAAATGGGCTTTCTGTTTGTTGATGGGTCCTAGAGAAACTAAATGAGCCTGAAAAGACTTCCATCTAAGCAAGTCTAAACCAGCCCTGATTATGTTAAGAGCCTGACCCAAAGTATATCATATTCATAGAATTGCATTGGGTATAAAATCCTATCAATACCATGCTGGCTATAGCCAACAGACCAGTTTTCTTATAAAATTTATGTTCTGTAAGCCCCAGTTTCCATAATTAATACTTGAGAGCCCTGGTTGCCTTGTGGGCTTGGTGGGCTAATCCAAAATGGCATCCATAAACTCATATTGTAGAACTGTTTGGGAAGGATTAGGAGGTGGGGCCTTGTTGGAGGAGGAGTATTACAGGGTTCCTGCTCTGACTTTTCAAAAGACTTTGACCATTCCCATCCTGTTCTGTCTTGCTCCCGACTGCTCTCGCCTTCCCTGCTTGTGGATCATGATATAAACTCCCAGCTGCTCCAGCTATTGTGCTTGCTGCTTGCTGCCACTGTAGCTTTCCAGGGTAGACTCTTAAGTCTCTGAAACAGTAAGCCCAATTAGACGGTTTCTTTTCTAAATTGCCTTAGTCAACAGAGAAGGAACTAATGACCTAAGACATCTCACTTCCGGAATGCCTCATCTGCAAAGGACTTTCCTGTCTTATGCTTTAGGCTGTAGCATCTCCTGAAATCATCACTCACTGATACATTTTCCTCGTTCACAGGAAATAAGGAGAAGATGAGGAGTTAGGTGCACTTGTTTTAGACCTTCTACACCCCTGGGACTGCAGAATGACCTTAATGCTGACGTGGGAGACTGATGGGTAGAAAGCACACATTCCTGGAAACCTTTTCTTCCCCATTATCTACATCTCTACTGAGTGTGTTGCTCTGAAAAATCAATGTGTTTAGTTGCTAAAAATGAACCCTTGTCTCTGCTGTGGTCTCTCTGCTATGACATTTCAGTGAGGAAGTCAGTGGCCTGGGCCAACTCATCATCTTCCCAGACATGCTTATGTGCTACTTAGTGTGTGCACACATAGTTCTTCTGCAGACACACTTGGTTTACTGGTACATCTTCCTGTTTTTTCCATTTCATTGTACCAACTAAGAGGGTGAATGTTATAGGCTGAGGATTTATTATTAATCTACTTGCCTACTCATTCAACCAACTAGTAGTGTTAAGTTCATGGATTCTACGCATGCTAGTACAGTACTTGGTAATGATTTCAATTGCAAGCTGTTTAAGTATGGAGAAGAACAATGTATCTCAAAGTATTTTTACTCAAAACCACAAGTAAATAGCAATTTGTTTAAAATTCAAATGAGGATTAATTCCAAAACAATGGACAAATGTATTCTCAGGGAGGAATCAGAAGGCAGCCTTACATTCATTTGTGGTACAGTTGCCTCTCTAGTTGGATGACATGGAGACTCCAGAGAACAAGATTGAACAGAAGATGTAGACACTGCATTTTAGTGATTAAACAAACACTGTGGGAAGGTAGACAAAGCAGGCTCAGACAACATGCTGGTTATTGAAGAGATTAAAGCAATTAAAGAGATGTCATGTACAACTGTGTCAGGAAAGTATACGTGGTTCCTGGAGAGGAAGGCCCAGCCATCAAAACTTTAAGGGTAAAAGAATACAGATGTAACTTTCCCACTTAGTCCATTAAGGGCACTGGCTAGAGTGACACCAACAATAGAAGGAAGGAGCATCCCAGGCTAGCTTATTCTTGAGACAGGCCACACTGTGTCCAAAGATAAGATATAAGGCGGCATCTGGGCTATTCTGATAAATTTTGGTGACTATGTTAATGGCATCACAGAGATCTGTTACTGTGTGATACTTACCCTCATAGCCATGTTTAATTCCAGGTCCTGGGTCTGATATCTTCTTCAAACATATACAAATTAAAAAAAATAGACAACAAAGAATCGTTGCCTGCTATATATTCTATATACCGTCCTTCCTGAAAATAGAAATCGGTGCAAATGAAAGAAGCCCCAAACACCACAATCAGGCATAATTGGGATCTTTGCTTTGATATTATCATGTTATGAAAATGTTTTATAAAACAAATTTACTTCACTCTATTCTACACCATTTAACACTCTTTCCTTTTCTTTAATATAATAAAACACAGTTATTGACATTAGAAGGACAATTCGATGTAAAACAAACAAACTATTTATTTAACTTGCAAATAATTTAACCCAACTAGCTATTCTCTTTAGGTAAAATCTTGCTGGGTGTTTTACATGAAACAAGAGTTAAAACTTGTAACTCTCTTCCATTTTAATTTGTCTTAACAACTAATCAATAAGGCTTTTGGTACATTCATCTCCAAGGCAATGAACAATTCCCTGCCCTTAAAGCTCACAGGAACTCATTGCACATCCAGTCGAGGACAGTCAATCAATACTGTCCTTCAGGTGGTGACTAGGGAAACGGAGCGCTCCTCCTAGCCATGGGGCTTTCGATGTGAAGGAGGAATACTTAGCTTATCCTTTCTCACTTATGCTGACACTGACATTTCTGAAGCCCTGGTCTAGGGTTAGCACACAGCTTTTATATGACTTCAGAAACAAACAAACAAAAAATTGAAATTATTTTTATTGAACAAAAAAGCTAAAAATAGACTCACTGGGGCACAAGAGATGGCTTAGTGATTGAGATCACTGGCTGTTCTTCCAGAGGACTTGAGTTTGGCTTCTAGGACCCACATAAATCATCTCACAACTGCCTCTCACTCTAGCTAACAGAGGATCCAATGCCCTTTACTGACCTCCACAGCCATCTGTATAAGCATAGCATATACACACAGACACATAAATAAAAATTAAAAATAAAATTATCTTCAAGGTTCACTGGATGCATAATCTTTTTTCTTTACCATTTTTTTTCTTCTTTCATTGAAACAGAAATCAAGAACAAGTCATTTTAAAAGCTAACCCCCAAATTTACATCACATTTCTATTTTTAGCCCAACAAAATTTTGTAAATAATCTAGTCTAATTATCCAACTTCCTCTAGTCAACCCTTTTATAGACTTAGGAGCCCATGAAAATCATATAAGCAACCTCAGATCTTATTCAGGAGACTTGCAAACACTGGTTTTTTAGTTTTTGCTATTTTTGTAGTGCTGGTGCTACATTAACCAAAAAAGGAGAAAGAGAAGGAAAGTGGGGATGGAGAGAGGGAAACAAGAAAACAAAAGGAAGAGCAGGAGTGGAGGGGAAGGAAGGAAAGGGAAGGTTCTGTGCCCCTTCCTTTATTTAGCAAAACATGTTAAAAGCTGTGAGCATCGTTAGGAAACAGAGACAGATGTGAATTCTCCAAAAATAAAGCTACCAGCTTCCACCCACCAGCAAAAATAATATGGTGGCCATAGTGGGGAGGAACATGACAGAAAGGGAATTCAAGTGAAGAGCACTACACAGTTTCCAAATATCCTGCGAGTTTGCTGTCATGAACATAAAGCACTTTAAGGAGTATCAGTCCGTCAGTGTTTGCCTTCTTTACTCTAAAGTGAGTTTCCATTTCTGAAAGTAGAGTGGGCTGGTGTGATGATGAAGAGCCTGAAGCTGGAGTGTGAGTACCTCAAAGACAGCCTGGAAGTCGACTCAAGAATGTCATTAGTGATTATTATTTTTTTTTTATTTTGAAGTGTTTTCAGCCGACCAAAACTATGAGGGTTTATACAACACTAATAAGGCAAACTTTGTCACATCTCACAAACCTACAGAGGAGGTGGGGCAGTTTAAAACTATGGTTCAGTGTTCCAAAATTAATTAGATAATAAACAAAGTAGATGTTTTGTGGGGTCTGCAGAGGTTGCTGTTAGAAGAAAGTGGTAAAATCAAAGATTCAAAAACCATAGGTTGTTAGAGGAAAATGTCAGGACTCAAAGATCCTAAAACAATCAAATCAACAATCTCTCTCTCTCTCTCTCTCTCTCTCTCTCTCTCTCTCTCTCTCTCT
>NW_021604564.1:22740867-22775295 GCF_004785775.1 Grammomys surdaster | reverse complement strand
TCTCTCTCTCTCTCTCTCTCTCTCTCTCTCTCTCTCTCTCTCTCTCTCTGTGCGTGTGTGTGTGTGTGTGTGTGTGTGTGTGTGTATTAAAGAAGTTTTGGTTTACTATCCCATTAAATTTTTCATGATGCACTCTGTTTCCATGGTGAACACTGTATCAGACGCTCACTGTTCTATGCGAACAGTTAATGTGAAAGGTCATTGTGGATTTATAGATGTTACTACTCAATCCCACAGAGTGTTTTCATTCTGTTCCTGTATGTCGCCATACAACAGCCCACAGAGTTCACCCCCACAGTTTGAGGTTATCTCAGTAAGTATTTCAGCTCCTGTGGCTTACATTCTAATTGAACTGTAAAGTTCCCCACCATCAGCTTGTGGAGTTAGGGCAGTTACAGCCTGGCTGAGTAACTCGTGACTGCCCATCATCCATTCAACAGGACCCAGTGTGCTTCTCCTCAGCCCAGTGCTGAATCACTAACTTGTTAACAAACACAGGATTATCCACTAGTACAGCTGAACTAACATCAAAGTCAAAAAGCAATACTTATGTAAAAAAAAAATCTGAGGAGCCTAGAGAAGAAAGGGTAAACAAGGAGATGCAGAGGAAAGATCTCAGAGGATGGAGGCACTGTGTAAAGACTGTCCTTGTGTAATTCTAAGGCTGATTTCTGTGCCGCCATCCTGGCTGCAATCCTGATTCTGAGAGTCTCCTGTCTCAATGCTGTGTAAGCATTGCTCCACAATTATTTTCTGATAGGTCAATAAGAGCTGATCAGCCAATGACTGATCAGGGAAGAGGAGAGGGCTGGACTTCCTCCTAGCCAGAGGAGGTGGAGGAAGAGAGAGGAAGGGGGATTCAGCCATGAGTAGAAGGTCCAGAAGACATCATAAGAATACAGCTGAAGCAGAATCTTGGGGGGTTTTTGGCTGGGAGGTGGTTAGATAAGGATTAAAGTAGATCAATACTGTTCAATTATTGTGCCTTAAAGCTGTTAAATGAATAAAACAGACCTGTCTCAATTATTTGGGAGCTAGCTGGGTTAAGAGAAAAATGCAACATTTATAAATTTGCACTAACAAGATAGCTTTCCACTGTTTAGGCAATGAATGAAGGAAATTAACTCCTTCTGACTAAGAGAAAAACTAAAGTCATGTAATTCACTAACTTCAGACGGATGATGTCAGACACACTGCAGCAAAACTCCAGCCAAATATTACGACATTGCAACAAAGCTCCATGGAGATATAATGACACTGCCACAAAGCATCAGACAAATACTATGGCATTGCTGCAAAGTATCAGACAGATGTCATATGGCCACCAAACTCCACTCGGGTATCATACCATTGCTGCAAAATTCCAGCCAGTTTTCATGGCAATGATATAAAACATCAGAAAGATCTCACCACATTGCTACACATCATTCATAGCTGAGTCCCTGGGTTGACACATGGTCTTCAGCATTGTTGGATAGCTTGCCAACACTTCTAGAGAAGTACTGATATGCATAGCTTGATGTTATTTCTGTAAAAGGCACCAATAGATTGGCAGCACATGGCAACTGAGTGTTTGGCCTCTGCTTAAAATGTAGCCAAACCTAAGGAATGAAGCCATCACTAAAAGTTTTATCATGATCCACAAGAAGTAGTACGCTAGGGAAAATATTTTCACTGTAGCTATAAAATATCATCTTGCAAGATAACCTTTTTTGCTTAACTTATATTGGAAAGAAGTCAGTCTTCTATACCATAAGAACTAAAGCATAACTCTACATTCAAATACCAGAGAATAAAGTCTCACCCACTGTAAATTTGCCTCATTTGAAATGCCAGGGGTTTAAAATTTTATGTATTAATTTATCTCAGGACACAGTTCTGTGGAAGCAACACTATATTATAATTATGGCTAATAAACAGTGGTGGGCTTATTTCAGTCACATGGTCAGGATTTCACTTTTGTTGTTATTCTTGGCTTTTTGGTGCAGGATCTCGATCATTAGCCCAGCTTTCTCTAGAAATCAATAATCTGTGTCCCAAGTCAGATGCAGCCATTTGTCCTCAGCAGGCCAATTAAAAGAGCCAATTTAAGGCAGAATAGAGGAAAAGGAGAATTATTCAGTGTGGGAAGAGGGACAAAGAGGTCCAGCAAGGCCCTCCAGTCTATCTTTGGGTCCTAAAGTGAGATCAAAGCTTAACTAGAAGGCCATGGATGTGTACATCTAAGCAGTTCTGGTCAGTATGTGGTCAGCCCATCTCAACCCATCCTCAGCTGGGCCAGGCTCTTCTAAGTGGTTAGACCTACCTGAAATCTCTTTCTGGGGACAAGCTCCTCCTCTAGCTGGGGCCTTTTTCTTCTCCTACCATGAGATTTCTGAGGAAATTCCCATTTCTTTGGGGTTCTTTGTCTTAAAACTCTGATACTAGAGAGCCTCCTTAGAGCATCTTCATTTCCTTGGGGCACGTTATACAAGGGCAGGAAATATTTCAGGGTCCTCTGAGACCTGTCTGCCTTGCTACATTTTCCTTGTCTGTTCTCACGTTGATTTTAAACTAGTGTTATGCTTTCTTATAAAGGTAATATATTTTTTTTTTATTTCCACAAAGCAGAATACTCATATCACCTGTGTAAGTAATGTGCTTCTGCTTTCCTTTAAATAAAAAAAAAATGTATTTTTCATGCAAATGTGAATGCTGATAAAGTCAGCTGGATTTTTAATCAGCTGTATCTAATTGTATACAAAGATCAATTAAGCCTTACTTATTTGTCATAATTTGTAACTTCATAAGAATTCCCTTTATATAGTACATCTACGAATCAGCCAGCTATTAAATTAGTGACAATTGGTTGTCAGTAGGCAAATAATCAATGTGTAACATGAGCAAGCTAAGGAGCCTCTGACCTGGAAATAGCCATGAGAATCTAGAGTTATAACTTCTTTGCTTATTATAGGCATGAAGATGAAAAATTTACATCAATTTTATAAGTTAAAAATTATGCTGTTTGTTTCTGTTCTAGTCCCTCTTCCCCACTGATAAACTTTCCCAACATTCTACCTTCTCCCATGACCCAGAAGTATATTCAGAAACTCAAAGTTCACTAGGTAGTGGAAGAAGGACCAGAGAGGAGGGAACCAGGGCAAATGGTAGAGACATTTAGAGGGATAGGATAGGAAACGGAGAGGAGGGAAAAAAATATCAAAACTGCATCAGCTCAATGAGCTGTATTAATATAGATTTACTGAGGACCAGACTCTAAGAACAATACAATTCAAGAAGACGTATTGTTGGGCTGGAGAGATGGCTCAGCAGGTTAAGAGCACTGAATGCTCTTCTAGAGGACTGGGGTTGAAGTCCTAGCACCCACATAGCAGCTCAAATCTGTAACTCCAAGGTCAGATACTCTCACATAAGCATACAAGCAGGCACAATGCACACACAAAAAAAAAAAAGCAGAAAAAAAATATTTATCCTTTAACCTTCACTTAGAAACTGGCAATTTTTAAAAGGCTAGACAAACATGGATTGAATCATCAAACAAGAGCCAAGTTATTTTAATCTGTTTATCAAAGAGCTAAACATGGACATAAGAGAAACAAAGGCAGTGGGGGCTTCAGGGTTCATCTGCAGCTCATTTGGAAGTAAACAGGAATGCTGCAGCCCATCAAAGGTCATGGAGGGGGGATAAACCAGAACTATATTTTTTGTGTTGTGCATGCAAAGTGGTACAGAAGAGTGCCTAGCATACTGAGAGTCAGCGAGAAGATGAAGTATTAACCAGCCCCAACATCAAGCTCTGGAACAAACCCATAAGCCTCTTCATGGTGTGAATTGTTCACCTGCCACCACCTCTCCCAGAGACAGCTCAGTGGGGTCATGTTTTCCTTTGCTTTTCCACTGGAACAACAGGTGTGTCTGGGGACTGGCTAAGGGCACTTACATGAAGAAGTCATAGATGACCAAACCTCATCCTGGAACACTATCTACAATTGCCTGTCCCTCCCAGGGTTTATAGAAGCCCAACAATTCCTGTGGGGCCAGAGTTTTATGGGTACAATTAGTTCCGTTTGGGTTATAACTGTAGAATGTGCCACTGTAGTGGCAAAGTGCTGCTCCACACCTCTCAGAGAATAACCAATTGAGGGACCGACAGCTACACTACTGGTGGCCTTTCAGCTTGACAGAGCCCACTGGCTGTTATACAGATGGTACAGCCCTGCCTTCCCCTGTTACACAGCAGTTAGAGGGACTGCTTGGCACATTAAACACTCTGTTCTCCTTGTCTGTCTGCTGTGTATAGGGGTTTAGTGGCTATAACCAATTTTAAGAGGTAACAACTAAACTAGTTATATTGAAGTTAGAGTTCTACAAGACCCACTTTCCCTTTTATCTTCATCTATATAAAGAAGTAGAGCCAGAAAACACCATTGCTGAAAAGTCACAGTAGCTCCATTCAGTATCACAAACACCATCCAGTAAAAGATGAAAATCTGAGACTGAACAACCAAGCCTATTCCACTCATTCACTAAGTTATTTCTAGTGAATGGAGGAGATAATTGTTCTAGAGTATGAGATTAACTGGACCCTCTAATAAGACAAGTCATGTTAAATTAACCACTCGGGTGGAGGCATTATGGAGAAAAATATAATATTGTCCTGTTAAAGACAGTCACTCAAGAGTGAACAGTTATCCTCTGACTCACCAGCTCACCTCTGTCTCAGCAGAAACATAAGACATTGTCAAACTCAGGAGTGCATGACATTCTCCAGCGTCCACTGATATACATGCTGTGCCTCTCAATATCATGGCTTTTCTCAAAATACCCAGCTATGGCACCTGTTTCTTCTGTCACAATCACTCAAACACCAGCCTTTCAGACATGTGGGCACTCATTGAATTTTTGTACAACTAAAATGACAAAATGTGGTAAATCTGATTCCCTAGAAGTGAAGAGACCCAGTAAAATACCAAGAGGTGTGGCATTGTTTTCTAATCATGGCTTCTGGGCTCCGTAAACACTGATCCCAAATGGAGGGTTGTATCTTTACATAATACAGCATTCCGAAGTTGTTAGTTACTTTTTAAATTCCTCTTCATCTTGATGCAGATTATTAGAGGGACAATGAATGAAACTCCAAAAGGCTCCATATGTCAGGATATCCCTGTCTCAGAGAACTATGTGGCTAACCCACAATAGTGAGCTGTATGATAGCCATTTCTCCTAATCATGAAATGACATTCACTTTATAATCTCCCTTTATTTTCTCATCATTGTTTGCTTTATATTGGCTCTTTTAGCACATCACTCTGAGGAAAGAGCTGGAGCCAAAGTTGTCCGAGTTCACTGAGTGTGGAGACATGGTAGTTTAACTTCAACAGTCAGAAAAATTTACTCAGTATGTCTTGGAACTTTTGTTTAGACAGCGTTAAATTTCAAATCAAGTATGCATGCGATCGGCAGTGGTTTCTTTGGACACTTTATCCAGCTGGCAGTAAATATGGCCTTATTTTCTTTAACAAAATGGGGGTATAAATAAATGTACTATGTACACTTACAGACCAAAATTAAGCAGGAAATGTCTGAAACAATGTTGAATTTGTATTTATTCAGCCAACCAGCATTTATTAAACATCTGTTATGAGAATCAACGTTTCCTAAGATCCATGGACAAACAGAAAAGAAAAGTTACAGTATACGGTTTTAAAGAAACTGTCATCTGTGGGGGTATAAAATACACATTAAAACTTTGAAACCATTCAAAATGAACACATAAAACACTGGCCAAAATAGTGCGGGCTAGTGGAGTGCCAGTGAAGGCCACTTGGGCAGTTTGCCTCAACGATTTCACCCACCATCAGGTTCACGTAAACTGATCACAGCTTAATGCTTTATCCTGCCTACAGATTGTCATGAACAAGGATTCGTAGAAATAAATGGAAGCTACATAAATGTCAAAGGAAACTCCATTTTCCCGAATTTTGGTAGTTAGACAAAAGCCAGCAATCTTCAAGAACTTTTGAAGCTAGCTCCCCTCTACCAAAAGGAACCATTCCTTATCACTGGGAGAAAGGACAAATGCTATTAGCTTAGCAAAGCCCAAGCTGGCCTCAAGGCTCCCTTAGTATCACAAGTAGCTGTAACACATTTCAGAGTCCATGCCAGCTCTTCTTTCCTAATCTTGAACTTCCTCCTGCTCTGGTGCTTCCTTCTTCCAGCTTCTCCTTATAACTCAGCTACTTCAGCTGTGCTCACTGTTTATGCCTTCCTCTCTTTTGCCCACACTTTCTCTCATCCTCTCTTGCCCTTCTCTTATGACCATGTTCAGTCTACTTCTTTGTATCTGGACTCTTCCAGATGCCACTGGCTGCTCTCTCCCTCATATCTACAATTAATAATAATAATAATAATAAACAAAAATACCTTCCCCTCAACCATACCATGGAGTGGTCATGTAGCCAATTTATGCAATGAATAGTCTTTCAACTGCACCCCTACCTTGACCATAAGACCAGAAATGGGAGAGGTGATGTGAGTCAAAGGCGTAGTGAGTGAAGCAGGACTTTGATACTAATACTGATGTGATCTCCCAACAACAATAATTTATTCTGTAAGCACATTAGATAAAGTAGGTAAAGATAAACACTTACATGCTAAATCATTTATTCTTTTTATAACTGATGAGTTCAATCTGTAGCCATAGATGAAGATAAGCAAATGATCTCAAACCGTACCCTTGGTACCCTGACCAGAATCCCATGCTGGGCTCTACAATCAGGCTGAGTGAACAGCATTCAACAAGACATGCCGGGAAGCAAACATGTACTTCTAGGCTGTGAAGACACTTTCTAAAGGGTAGAAAAGCAAACAGAAGTTGTTATTGGTCTTTTTGTTGTTGTTGTTTATGTTTTTGTGGACCTCTGCTTGTATTTGTGTAATTGCAATGCCCATGGAGGCCATAAGAGGGCACTAGATACCTTGGAGCTGGAATTACAGTTGTGAGCTAACCAGTGTGGATGCTGGAAACCAAACTCTGGTCCTCTGCAAGAGCAGCCATGCTCTTAACTGCTGGGCCCCCAGGGAGTTTTAAAGAAGTAAGTCTTCTGTTCTTCAGCTCCTTGCACACTCTGACCTCACCAGGCTGGACCTGTGAAGGGCCTGTGGCCTTTCCAATTGTTCTTCTCTATTTTCTGCCAACAATAATCTTGCATCTCACCAGAAGCCACCACCCAGTGCAAATAACTGTCAGAATAACAAACAGAAGGGCAGTGATGTACACTGATGACAGTGTGAGAGCATTCACTCCTGAAATACTGACACAGTGTGTGACAGCACAGGCAGAGCCCTGAGCAATTTGGGCAGCATGAATAGCTTAACAGCTTGAGAGGTATAGGCAGCCAGGGCAATGTGGGCCATGTGGGCAGCACAGGAGACATGGGGAACATGGGCAGAATGGGCAATCCATTTGGGAGTGTGCAAGGACAACAAACTCTGGGTCTTGCTATATGGAATTTCAAGGTCTGTGGGTGCCAGACATAGTAGTGTGACCCTATAGTAACAACTCTTCCACTGATTGACACAGAAAGATTACCAGTTTAAGGCCAGCCTGACAAACTGATGAGGCCATGTAACAAGATAGCAATTTAATAAAGTATGGGAGATGGCTCTCAGTGATGAGCACTTTTCCAGTTTACATGAGGCTCTGAGTCCACTTATGCTACTATAAAATGAAAAAAAGTAAAACATAATTAAGTAATTAGAGGACTCTCCCTCCCCAAATCTATGTAGAGACATTCAAGGACACAAAGATTGACAATTTTATGACTGTCAACAATGAAAAGAGATTAATATACTGTCATCACACTTAAAACTGTTTTGATATTAGATCAGTAAATGAATTTGGTCACAAAGTACCAATTGTGTAAGTTCTATATTTTTTGGCCAGCCCTGGTAGTCACATTTGTAATTCCATTATTCATGAAGCCAAGGTAGGCTTGATGATCTTCACAGCTGCAGAGGAAGTTCTAAGGAATCCAGAGTTGCATAGGAGCTCCTGTCACAAAACACACACACACACACACACACACACACACACACACACACACATAGAGAGAGAATACTCACATTTATAATGAAAAAAGTCTTTAAATGTCACATTTTCCCCAAAGCACTTGGAAAATCACTTGAGTATTGAAGACTACAGTTCAGCCCTCATTATTGCCTCCAGAAAGGAACTCTGGGACAGGGATCTTGTGAGGATCAGACATAATAAACCCATCCACCACTAGAGGAAAGTAACTGTATGTGTCATACCAGGTGCAATAATTTGGCTCAGTGAGTCTCATTCCAGGGCATCCTATCAAAGACTCAAAGGGACTTTTCAGGAATGTATAAGCCTGGAACTCATAGTTAACATTCTGGAAACAGTTGTGGGGGTGGTGTAGCTTCAGCATTTCCTGTAGTTCAAGTGGTCAAGATAGAGGAGCTCATGGTCCTGATGGGCAACCGAGAAGATAATGTGCACTTGGTGGGTAATAAAGTGAGTCACATGGTCCTCATGGGCAGTGGAGAGAGTCACCATCTTGAATCTCTTCCTGTAATCATCAGAGATGCTTGAGAAATCCTCAGTCACTCTATAACTAGGTTCTTTTATAGTAAAACCTACTAAGAATAAATATCTGTATTTGAACAAACTCTGGTCTTCCCAGAAGCTCTGAGATACTTCTAGGAAATATTCCAAGGAATGTTTCAAGAATGTTTAGCCTGATCAATGAGGGTATACTCTATAAGCATACATTATTTTGCAGCCCATTTTAATAATGGCTCAACCTTTCTTCTTGCCTACAACCCGTCAGAGACAGTGGAAAGAAATGTCACTACAATATAGGAGAAGTGGACCTGTTTAGCAGTAGTTCTTTGGGAGTTAGATCAACCTTCTTTGTCAGCAGTTGAGTCCCATAGCAAAAACCAAATATGACTCAGCAGCTACATTTCAAGTCTTTTGACAGGCAGATACCACACACAAACCAGCAGCTGTAGTTCAATCCTGAAGAAACTGCAAGGCTGGACAACTATACTGAGGGCGCAAGAACCTCACTAGCAGGTTTTTATCAACTTTCTCTCAATGGCGCCATTACCACAAGTAGAGCTCAAGAATACTATGTAAGGTGAACCAACACATGTGTGTTGTTATCGAAAAATAATGAGGCTGAGCAAACCAACCCAATGCTTCTGCCACCACTGTCTGTGGGGTCATATTTATACTCCTTTATTATGTTGTTTCCCATGTCTGTCCCAGCTGAACATATTTTTGCCTGTGTTCGCTTCAGGAAAACATTCTTTCATGTGTCTGCGTTAGCAAGACATTCTTTCACCTTTTTGCCCCAGCAAAACATCATTTGACATAACTAACTTTGCAAAGAAACTAGAAATTTCCACCTTAATAGACTTTCCTATTTCATGGGAAGAAATGAAGACAGTGATAAGAATAGATATACATTTTTTTCACATAGTGAGCTATTTACTGAACAAAACATCATTTGACATAACAAACTTTCCAAAGAAACTAGAAATTTCCACCTTAATAAACTTTCTTATTCCATGGGAAGAAATGAAGACAGTGATAAGAATAGATATACATTTTGTTTTCAAGTACTGAGCTCTTTACTGAACATTTTGGAATGTTGACCTGTGTGAGTTCCTTTGGATTTTAGGACATTTGGATTTTAGGTATTTATCAGGTTATGTGATTCAGAGACAAAGAGAGGGAGACTTAGAAAGAAGGGAGGGAGTATGAATTAGTTTAATAGCTAGATGTGTTTGCCAAAGAGCTAAGTATAGAAAGATAAATTATCTAAGTATCAAGTTTTGGAATGCTCTGGTAACATATTGCTAAATTCGTGTAATTGTTTTAACCCAGCACTCCAGTCGCTTCCCCATCTGTGGTGGGTTAAGTGGGAATAACTACCACAGGCGCATATGTTTGAATATCTGTTCCCCATTTGGTGGAGATGTTTGGAAAGGATTAGGAGGTAGGCCCTTGTTGGAGGAGGTGTGTCACTGGAGGCAAGCTTTGAGGTTTTAAAACACTTGTACCTCTCTGAGTCTGCTGATGTGCTTCTATCATGGTGTCCATGGATTCTAACACTCTAAAACAGTAAGTGCCAAATAAATTCTTGCTTCTATAAGTTGCCTTGGTGAAGTTGCCTTCACACCAATAGAAAAATAACTAAGACCCCATGTTATAAATCCTGTTAATTTGTTCTGAAAACAAAACTGTATGATTTTCCTTCCTCAGAGTAATTTCCTTCTTGGCACCAAATCTCAATGAATGATAGTTGTTCAGTCATTTCACATCTTTGCTATCTATCTATCTATCTATCTATCTATCTATCTATCTTTATACATATAAGGAACACAATAAGAGAGAGGCTAAGTACACGTATTTACAGAGATACACAATACAGAGAGAGATACAACACACACAAACATACCACATACTTACAGAGACACACATACAAAGACACACATACCACCTACTCAAATGCACACATTGGGGATGGGGTGAGAGATGATAGATAGATAGATAGATAGATAGATAGATAGATAGATAGATAGATAGGATAAAATGCACATACCACAGACACACAGAGAGAAATACACACCACACATACAAATACACACACACACACACACACACGCACAACACATTCATGCACACAAACAGAAATGTCCAGTCTCGCCAATTAATTTTCAGTGAACACTTATTGAGTATCTGATGTATATGAGCAGCTCTTCTAAAAGCTGAATACAGTAATTAAGAAAGGAAATGAAACCCCCTGTGAGGATGTTTGCTATGGAAGAGAAGACAGTCAACCAACAATAGTATGTTAGATATGACAGGAAAATAAATTAAAACCAAACAAGAAGAAAGCCAGGTTTACAAAATCCCAAGGCTTACTATAAATGTGTGAAGTTATATCAGATATATTTGTCACTATATCTTTTTATTTTGCCATATATATTATACATTATACATTTTATATTATATAAATGTATACATAACTCAATCAGTTTCAGAGTTATTCTAGGCCAATAACTTGAGACACTGATCAATAAAAGGGAAACATCATTTATCTTGTCATTTCTCAAAAAAATTCATCTCAGAGAAACCAAACAGATGGTGAGAAGAAGTAATACATTTTAGAATTCTAACATGTCAGAAAATAATCTAACTAGAAAAATTTATATTGTTCAGCAGATAAATAAAGAACTTACCTTAGAAATTACCAGAGTGCTCAAGAAAGTAGAAAGTAACGGACTGTTTGAGTTCTGGATACAGGAAGGAGTGAGACATCACCACAGGCTACCCAGGTGGACCTGTTCTCAGAGGAACAGAAATGAACATAACTGTTTTTAAAAAATGGTCCCACAAAAAGTATCCTAGCTTGAGTCCAGTCAAGCCTCTAGCCATAAAAGGCAATTTGCAGACATTGCAGAGATAGAAAAACAAAGACCACACACTCAGCCACTTGTGGCAGTGGATCTCGATTTATTTGGATCCTGAAGTTGACCATAGAGTATGGTATTTCTGGGGCAAACGGAAAAGACATATTTCTGAGATGTTACACTTTTTTCCAGAGCACTGTTCACTAGATATATCCTTGTGTTTGAGATTTGTTTAAAGAAAATGCTCACCTTCTAGTTTGACAATTCTTCACTCATCTGCATTCCTGCCTCTTCTAGATTCTAATCTTGAAAGGTGAGGAATTTTAAAATCAAATTTCACAACCTAAATGCTAAAGTAGAATTCTAAGTGTGTCTCTGAGAAGGCATTTGTTGTTGATAATGCTGTCTTTTGGGTTGTGTGGTGAAGAACAGAACTTCTCCAAAAGCTCTTTCTGCATTCTATTATTGCTTTTATGAAGATGTTTAGTTCTCCAGTCCAGTGCAGTGGAGTGAGGGGGATGGCTTTGATAACAGCTCTGGTTTCAAGCCTGAGGGTGCTTCCACACCTTCCCGGCTTCTTGCGGAATTCCGGATACCTAGTCCCTCCTCTTGAGTGACTTGAAACCTAATGACTATTTCTTATGGAGTGGCATGTGGCTGAAGCAATGGATTGTTTCTGTTTGGACATTTTGATTTTGGTTGTGTGCACTGCTGTGCTCCTATTCTTTCAAACCACCTACTTGCTGGAGAAACTCAGGTGCCATCATGGAGAAGCTCCCTGGAAAGACTCATCTGGATAGGTGTGAAAGGAGTGTCACCAGGTATACTAAAGACAACAGGAATAAGTTTAATAGATCCTTACACAGTTGAACTGTTACAGGGCATAGCCCCAAAGACCAGTCTTCACTAAGTTGCCTTGGGTGTTTATTACAGCATTCACAGAAACAAACTAGAATAAGCAAGGCGTGCTGCCAAGTTGTGCAGCCAAGGATGCTTACTAACTACTCCGTGTGGATAACAAGTACAGTTAAGACACAGGTGGGTTGTTAGAAAAATCCTGGGAGGGAACTGCCATAGGCAGGGAGTGGGTGGCATGTTTTCCTCAGACTATGTCTGCCACTGACCTGCCACTGCCCACTGCCCTCGTGGGATTCAGCTAAACTTTTATTTCAGGCTTTGCCTGTATCCCTGCCACCTGCCCCTCTGCTCTGTCTTTGCTTGCTCCCTCCACCAACCCCTTGCTTTTTTTCATCATTTTAAGCTTGCTACATCACTTGAAATATTGATAAAACAGACAGTTTAGCTCTTAAGAAAGCAGCACACGCATTAATGCAATAACATGAAAATTTCCTGTCCCTGGGGGTGAACAATCTAAGTGCTTGGTAGCAGGAAATAACTGAAGGCAAATATTTCACACTCTGCCTGTGTCAGGCAAGACATTTTCTTTTTGGAAACGAAGGAGGTGTTCTATTCCATGGAGTGTTCAGGGAGATAAGACATAGGTTAATAGATTTTTGCTGTGAGTGTTATACTGTTTGAGTCTGATTATAGCAAATGAGGATTGTTCAGGTTTTAAGGTAAACTAAAATGTTCATTCAGGGAGAAATTGCAAAGTTATGTGATGCATAGATTGGTATTATTGAATCTAAATCCTTGGAATTGTAAGCATGTTTGACTTAAAGTATTTGCCAGAATATAAGTTAAAATTAAGTGCTAGGGCCATAGAATTAGGTGAGATAATTGTTTCTTCTCTTCCACCTGTCTTCCAGGAAAGGATATCTATCTGGGTCAAAAAAATTTAAATCTAAAAAATTTTCTGGCATAAAACATCCAGAAAATCTTGGACATTATGAAAAGACCAAAGCTAATAACAATAGGAATAGAAGGAGAAAAAACCCAGGTCAAAGGCACAGAAAATATTTTTAATGTAATCATAGAATAATATTTACCTAATTCAGAGAAGGAAATGTCTATTAAAACACAAGAAGTACACAGAACACTAAGTAGATTGGCCCAGAAAAGAAAAATGCCCTTAGCATATAATAATCAAAACACTGAATGTACAAGACAAAGAAAGAATATTAAAAGCTGCAGGCAAGAAGACCAAGTAAGATATAAAGATTAACCAGACCTATTAGTATAACACCTGGTTTCTCAAAGCAGTCTCTAAAACCCAGAAAGGCCTGAGCAGATGTGCACCTGGCTTCTCAAAGCAGTCTTTACAATGCAGAAAGTCCTAGATAGATTGCTGCAGATTCTAAGAGATACAAATGACACCCAGAATACTATACCCAACAAAACTTTCAGTCACAATAGATGGGGAAAATAAGATATTTCAGGATAAAATCAAGTTTAAGTAAATTTGTAATAGATATATCTACAAATCCAGGCCTACAGAAGGTGATAACTCCAATATAAAGAGATTAACCACACCCAAGTAAACACAATAAATCAATAATTACACACAAGCAAATCAAAAGAAGGGAAACACAAACACACACCACCACCACCACCAACAACAACAACAACAACAACTACTACTACAACAACAAAATAACAGGAATAAATGATCACTGCTCATTGATATCTCTCAACACAAATGGTCTTAATTTGCCAATACAAAGGCACAGATGAATATTATGGATACAAAAACAACATCCACCCTTCTGGTACATGCAAGAAACATAACTTAACATCAAGGATCGACATTGCCTCAGGATAAAAAGATGGGGAAATATATTAAAAGCAAATCAACCTAAAAAGCAAGCTGGTGAAATCATTTTAATATCTGACAAAATAGACTAAAACCCAAAGAGATAGGGAAGGACACTACATACTCACGAAAGGAAGTCTCTACCAAGAGGACACTGCAATTCTTAACATCTGTCCACCAACACTGCAGAAACACTACTAAAGTTTAAATCACATATTGACCTGCACACACTGATAGTGGGAACCTTCAATACCCCACTCTTACCAATAGGTAGATCATAAGACAAGCACTGAACAGAAATGCTGGAGAAAACTGATGCTATAAATCAAATGGACATAACAGATATTTGCCAAACATTTCACCGAACACAAAACAATATACCTTCTTCTCAGCATCTCATGGAACTATCCCAAAATGGACCACATACTTGGACACAAAGCAAGTCTCAACAAATGCAAGAACATTAAAATAACACCCTATCCTGTCTGGCCATTCATATTAATAACAACAGAATCAACAGAAAACTTACAAACTCATGGAAATTGAATGAATCACCACTGAATTAAGAATGAGTCTAGACAGTAATTATGAAAGAAATTAAAGACTTTCTGGAACTCAATGAAAATGAATACACAACATAGACAAACTTATGGGACACAATGAAAGCTATCCTAAGAGGCAAGCACATAGCATTACATGAGACAGAGACAGACAGACAGACACAGAGAGAGAGAGAGAGAGAGAGAGAGAGAGAGAGAGAGAGAGAGAGAGAGACAGAGACAGAGACAGAGACAGAGAGAGAGAGACTGAGAGAGAAAGACAGACAGAGAGAGAGAGAGAGAGAGAGAGAGAGAGATCTCACATTAGTAACTTAGAAATAAAAAAAACTCCTGAAAACTCTAGAATAAAAAGAAGAAATCACACTCGAAGGGAAGATATGATGAGAAATGATCCAGATCAGGACTGAAATCAATAAAATAGAAACAAAAAAATACAAAGAATCAATCAATGAAACAAAGAGTTCTTTGAGAAAATCAGTAAGATTGACAAACTCTCATCCAAATTAACCAAAAGAAAGTATCCAAATTAATGAAATTAGAGTTGAAAAGGGGGACATAACAACAAACACCAGGAAATCTAGAGAATCACGAGGATGCGCTTTAAAAATGTATACTCTACCAAATTAGAAAGAAATGGTTAATTTTCTCAAAAAATCACTTACCAAAATTAAATCAAGATCAAATAAACAATTTAAACAGATCTATAAATTCCATCAAAATAGAAGCAGTAATTAAAATCTACCAACCAAACCTAATGAACAAACGAACAAACAAAATAAAACCCATCACCACCAACAACAACAGAAGAGGGACATAGCCTTAAAGCCTTGAACTCATTGGCACGGGAAAAGACTTCCTGGACAGAACACCGACAGTACAGACTCTAAGGTCAACAATAAATGGGGGTGGGCAACCTCATGAAACTGGAAAGCTTTTGTATGACAGGATGGGAAAAAAGTTTTTTTTTAAAAAAAACCTAACTATTAATTTATAGACTGTTAATAGCCAAAATATATGAAAAGCTTTAAAAAATTAGGTATCAAGAAAACTAATAACCCAATTTAAAAGCAGGATACAGATAGAAACCAATAATTCTCAAAAGAAGAAACTCTAATGGTCAAGAAACACTCAAAGAAATGTTCACCATCCTTAGGCATCACAGAAATGCAAATCAAAACTACTTTTAGATTTCATTTTACACTCATCCAAATGACTTAGATCAGTGAACCAAAAGGCAGTAGTGAGGGTATGGAGTAAGGAGAGTACGCATCCATTGTTCACAGTAATGTGAATTTGTACAACCACTGTGGGGAAAATTTAGAGACCGCCTCAGCAGTGGGGGTCCAGAAGGGCTTCCACACTGCTGCGGGTCCCACATTAGGGAGGAATCCTATGGTTCCAGCAGCCTGGAGGCCTTGGTGGCAGCAGGCCCCAATGACACGAGGAAGTCCTTGGTTCCAGAAAGGTTTATTGTCATGGTGGATGGTGGATGGATCTAGGCATACCCCCCCCCCCCCGAACTCAGGGCAGTCCTGAGTTATGTAGGGAGGGAGAAAGGGGGAGGATTGGGGGAGGATCTGGAGGAAGCATGCTTAATTTGGTCTGCCTCTGGCCTTCATTAGTATGTAAATCCCTAAGGCCTGAGGCCTATAGTCTGGCCTATGTGACTGAACAATATAATTCTATGAAGACATGACTGTTTTTCAGGACCCTGGATTCTGGAGGGTGCCGAACTCCTGCCGGTTCTCATGCAGAGTCTCATGCAGAGTCTCGGGGTTCTAGGCACCACCTCAACCATGACCCAGGATACCCTTACGCAGTCCCACATCTCCTCCTCTTTACTTTTTTTTAAAAAAGGGGGGTCACTGTGAAAATTTTGGATGAGGAAGCCGAAAGAAAGCACTATGTAGGCTAGAGGGGTTAGCACAATCAAGTCATAGAGTAAGGGGGGTTGGGGGGAGGGGGGAGGGAAGGCAAGGGATCATTGAATCAATTAAATACATATTGTACAATTTGAGAGTAATGACATCTGATTAATCTAAATAGACATTATGATTTCTTCAGCTATGTGACTTTGGCAAGAGTTCATCATAGTTGGTAGCAAGTATCTCTGGGTCTTCAGTCAGACGAGATGACTGGGAGAAGGCACCTTAGCAGGATCCAGAAGGTGGCACTGTCTGGGCATCAGCTCATCTCTGGAGTCTGTGGTCTGACGAGATGTAGGCAGCTTGTCTCTGTTGGATCTGTGGATATAATCACAGGGAAACAGCACCTCCGACGGGGAGGTATCTGGATATTGAGCATTAAGTCACTCTTAGAAAGTCAAAGGAGCCCTTCCGCCCCTGCCTGGTCCTCTGGGCTGGAGCAGACACAGAGTTGGTCTGCTCCTGTCCTGTGGAGAAACTGAATCCTGAATCATCCAGGAGCCACTGCACTCAGAGCAGCTGGTAAGAACTCCATCTCACTCCCTAAACCCCAGAGATACATCGGGGAGCCAGGGACATCCAGGGCACAGCAGCTACCCAAACCCTGCCCCTCCGGAATTCCACTTCCCTTCCGCCCCTGCCTGGTCCTCTGGGCTGGAGCAGAAACAGAGTCGGTCTGCTCCTGTCCTGTGGAGAAACTGAATCCTGAGTCATCCAGGAGCCACTGCACTCAGAGCAGCTGGTAAGAACTCCATCTCACTCCCTAAACCCCAGAGATACATCGGGGGGCCAGGGACATCCAGGGCACAGCAGCTACCCAAACCCCGCCCCTCCGGAATTCCACTTCCCTTCTGCCCCTGCCTGGTCCTCTGGGCTGGAGCAGACACAGAGTCGGTCTGCTCCCGTCCTGTTGAGAAACTGAATCCTGAGTCATCCAGGAGCCACTGCACTCAGAGCAGCTGGCCCAGAGATACATCGGGGAGCCAGGGACATCCAGGGCACAGCAGCTACCCAAACCCCACCCCTCTGGAATTCCACTTCCCTTCTGCCCTTGCCTGGTCCTTTGGGCTGGAGCAGACACAGAGTTGGTCTGCTTCTGTCCTGTGGAGAAACTGAATCCTGAGTCATCGAGGACCCACTGCACTCAGAGCAGAAGGATTTCCAGATCCAAGAGGTGGCCTGAGTCCCAGGAGTTATTCCACCCAGGAGACTAGGAGCATAAGACCACAGAGACCTCTGGACTCTGAGGAGCTCTGCAATAAGCAAGATAACTGGAAATACAGACTCCAGTTTTACACAGTGAGGGCAGGTACCACTAGAGTTAACCAGATGGCGAAAGGCAAGCGCAAGAACATAAGCAACGGAAACCAAAGTTTCTTGGCATCATCAGTGCCCAATTCTCCCAATATAGCAAGCCCTGAACACCCCATCACACCTGAAAAGCAGGATTCAGAACTAAAATCACTTCTCATGATGATGATAGAGGATTATAAGAAGGAATTAAGTAACTCCCTTAAAGAAATACAGGAGAGTACAAGTAAACAGATAGAAGCCCTTAAAGAGGAATCACAGAAATCCCTTAAAGAAATGGAAGAAAAGACAAAGAAGGAATTAAACAAAAACATTCAGGATCTGAAACTAGAAATAGAAACAATAAAGAAAGTTCAAAGGGAGACAACCATGGAGATAGAAAACCTAAGAAAGAGATCAGGAGTCACAGACGCAAGCATCACCAACCGAATACAAGAGATAGAAGAGAGAATCTCAAATGCAGAAGATACGGTGGAAAATATTGACACAGTTGTCAAAGAAAATGCAAAATGCAAAAAACTCCTAACTCAAAACATCCAGGAAATCCAGGACACAATGAGAAGACCAAACCTAAGGATAATAGGTATAGATGAGAATGAAGATTCCCAACTTAAAGGGCCAGTAAATATCTTCAACAAAATTATTGAGGAGAACTTCCCTAACCTAAAGAACAAGATGCCCATAAACATACAAGAAGCCTACAGAACACCAAATAGACTAGACCAGAAAAGAAATACCTCCCGTCACATAATAATCAAAACATCAGATGCACAAAACAAAGAAAAAATACTAAAAGCAGTAAGGGAAAAAGGTCAAGTAACATATAAAGGCAGACCTATAAGAATTACACCAGACTTCTCACCAGAGACTATAAAAGCCAGAAGAGCCTGGACTGACATCATACAGACACTAAGAGAACACAATTGCCAGCCCAGATTACTATACCCAGCAAAACTCTCAATCACTATAGATGGTGAAACCAAGATATTCCATAACAAAACCAAATTTGCACAATATCTTCCCACAAATCCAGCACTTCAAAGGATAATTGATGGAAAATGCCAACACAAGGAGGGAAACTATAACCTAGGAAAAGCAAGTAAGTAATCTTCCAACAACCCCAAAAGAAGATACAAACATAACTTTACCTCTAATAACAAAAATAACAGGAAGCAACAATCATTTTTCCTTAATATCTCTTAACATCAATGGTCTCAATTCCCCAATAAAAAGACGCAGACTATCAGACTAGATACACAAACAAGACCCAGAATTTTGCTGCATACAAGAAACGCACCTCAGTGACAAAGACAGATACTACCTCAGAATAAAAGGGTGGAAAACAATTTTTCAAGCCAATGGTCCCAAGAAACAAGCTGGAGTAGCCATTCTAATATCAAATAAAATCGATTTTCATCCAAAATTAATCAAAAAAGATAAGGAAGGACACTTCATACTCATCAAAGGAAAAATCTACCAAGGTGAACTCTCAATTCTGAACATCTATGCTCCAAATGCAAGGGCACCTACATACATAAAAGAAACTTTACTAAAGCTCAAAACACACATTACACCTCACACAATAATAGTGGGGGATTTCAACACCCCACTGTCAGCAATGGACAGATCATGGAAACAGAAACTAAACAGAGACACTTTGAAATTAACAGAAGTTATGAACCAAATGGACTTAACAGACATCTATAGAACATTTCATCCTAAAACAAAAGAATATACCTTTTTCTCAGCACCTCATGGTACCTTCTCCAAAATAGACCATATAATTGGTCACAAAACAAGCCTCTACAGATACAAACAGATTGAAATAATCCCTTGCATCTTATCAGATCACCACGGACTAAGACTGGTCTTTAATAATGACAAAACCAATGGAAAACCCATGTACACATGGAAACTGAACAACTCTCTACTCAATGATGACTTGGTCAAGGAAGAAATAAAGAAAGAAATAAAAGACTTTTTAGAATTCAATGAAAATGAGAACACATCATACCAAAACTTGTGGGACTCCATGAAGGCAGTGCTAAGAGGAAAGCTCATAGCTCTAAGTGCCTACAAAAAGAAACTGGAAAGAGCACACACTAACAAGTTGACTGCACAACTAAAAGCTCTAGAACAAAAAGAAGCAAGTACACCCAGGAGGAGTAGAAGGCAGGAAATAATCAAACTCAGGGCTGAAATCAACCAAATAGAAACAGAAAGAACAATACAAAATATCAATAAAACCAGGAGTTGGTTCTTTGAGAAAATCAACAAGATAGATAAACCCTTAGCCAGATTAACCAGAGGGCACAGAGACAGTATCCAAATTAATAAAATCAGAACTGAAAAGGGAAACATAACAACAGAAACTGAAGAAATTCAAAAAATCATCAGATCCTACTACAAAGGCCTATACTCAACAAAACTGGAAAACCTGGATGAAATGGACAATTTCCTAGACAGATACCAGGTACCGAAGTTAAACCAGGAGCAGATAAACCATCTAAATAGTTCCATAACCCCTCAGGAAATAGCAGCAGTCATCAAAAGCCTCCCCACTAAAAAAAGCCCAGGACCAGATGGTTTTAGTGCTGAATTCTATCAGACCTTCAAGGAAGACCTAATACCAATTCTCTTCAAACTATTCCACAAAATAGAGACAGAAGGAACACTACCCAATTCGTTCTATGAAGCTACAATTACACTCATACCCAAACCCCACAAGGACCCGACAAAGAAAGAGAACTTCAGACCAATCTCCCTTATGAACATCGATGCAAAAATACTCAATAAAATTCTAGCAAACCGAATCCAAGACCACATCAAAACAATCATCCATCATGATCAAGTAGGTTTTATCCCAGGAATGCAGGGATGGTTCAATATTCCGAAATCCATCAATGTAATCCACTATATAAACAAACTTAAAGAAAAAAAACACATGATCATCTCACTAGATGCTGAGAAAGCATTTGACAAAATTCAACATCCCTTCATGATAAAAGTCTTGGAAAGATCAGGAATTCAAGGCCCCTACCTAAACATAGTAAAAGCAATTTACAGCAAACCAGTAGCCAACATCAAGCTAAATGGAGAGAAACTTGAAGCAATCCCGCTAAGATCAGGGACTAGACAAGGTTGCCCACTCTCCCCCTACCTATTCAATATAGTACTGGAAGTCTTAGCCAGAGCAATTAGACAGCAAAAAGAAGTCAAAGGGATACAAATAGGAAAGGAAGAAGTCAAAATATCGCTATTTGCAGATGATATGATAGTATACTTAAGTGACCCCCAAACTTCCACCAGAGAACTCCTAAACCTGATAAACAACTTCAGCAAAGTGGCTGGTTATAAAATCAACTCAAACAAATCAGTAGCCTTCCTCTACATGAAAGATAAACAGACTGAAAAAGAAATTAGGGAAATGACACCCTTCACAATAGTTGCAAATAATATTAAATACCTTGGTGTGAATCTAACCAAGCAAGTGAAAGACCTGTATGACAAGAACTTCAAGTCTCTGAAGAAAGAAATTGAAGAAGATCTCAGAAGATGGAAAGATCTCCCATGCTCATGGATTGGCAGGATTAATATAATAAAAATGGCCATCTTGCCAAAAGCAATCTACAGATTCAATGCAATCCCCATTAAAATCCCAACTCAATTCTTCACAGAGTTAGAAAAGGAAATTCTCAAATTCATATGGAATAACAAAAAACCCAGGATAGCGAAAACTATTCTCAACAATAAAAGAACTTCTGGAGGAATCACCATCCCTGACCTCAAGCTGTACTACAGAGCAATAGTGATAAAAACTACCTGGTATTGGTACAGAGACAGGCAGGAAGATCAATGGAATAGAATTGAAGACCCAGAAATGAACCCACACTCCTATGGTCACTTGATCTTTGACAAAGGAGCTAAAACTCTCCAGTGGAAAAAGGACAGCATTTTCAACAAATGGTGCTGGTTCAACTGGAAGACAACATGTAGAAGAATGAAAATTGATCCATTCTTATCCCCTTGTACAAAGCTCAAGTCTAAGTGGATAAAGGACCTCCACATAAAACCAGATACACTGAAACTAATAGAAGAGAAGGTGGGGAAAAGCCTCGAATACTTGGGCACAGGGGAAAAGTTCCTGAACAGAACTCCAATGGCATATGCTCTAAGATCAAGAATTGACAAATGGGACTTCATAAAATTGCAAAGTTTCTGTAAGGCAAAGGACACTGTCAATAGGACAAAACGACAACCAACAAATTGGGAAAAGATCTTTACCAATCCTTCATCTGATAGAGGGCTAATATCCAATATATACAAAGAACTCAAGAAATTAGACTCCAGACAACCAAATTACCCTATTAAAAAGTGGGGTATAGAGCTTAACAAAGAATTTTCAACGGAAGAAACTCGAATGGCCGAGAAGCATCTAAAGAAATGTTCAGCATCCTTAGTCGTCAGGGAAATGCAAATCAAAACAACCCTGAGATTCCATCTCACACCAGTCAGAATGGCTAAGATTAAAAACTCAGGTGATAGTAGATGCTGGCGAGGGTGTGGAGAAAGAGGAACACTCCTCCATTGTTGGTGGGACTGCAAGATGGTGCAACCACTTTGGAAATCAGTCTGGCGGTTCCTCAGAAAATTGGAAATAGCATTACCCGAGGATCCAGCTATACCACTCCTAGGCATATACCCAGAAGATGCTCGAACATATAACAAGGACATATGCTCAACTATGTTCATAGCAGCCTTATTTATAATAGCCAGGAGCTGGAAAGAACCCAGATGTCCTTCAACTGAGGAATGGATTCAAAAAATGTGGTATATTTACACAATGGAGTATTACTCAGCTATTAAAAACAATGAATTCGAGAGGTTCCTAGGTAAATGGATGGAACTAGAAATTATCATCCTGAGTGAGGTAAGCCAATCACAAAAGAACACACATGGTATTCACTCACTGATTATTGGATATTAGCCTAGAACCTTGAAATGCCCAAGATGCAATTCACAGGCCACATGAAGCCCATAAAGAAGGAAGACCAAGTGAGGGTGATTCGGTCCTTCTTAGAAGGAGCAACAAAATACTCAAGGGAGCAAATATGGAGACAAAGTAAGGGACAGAAACTGAAGGAGGGGCCGTCTCAAGACCACTCCACCTGAGTATCTATCCCATGTGCAATCACCAAAGGTAGATGCTGATGTGGAAGACAGGAAGTGCATGCTGATAAGAGCCTGATATGGATATCTCCTCAGAGGCCTTCAAGAGTCAGACATATTCAGAGGCAGATGCTCACAACTAGCCATTGAACTGATCATGGGGTTCTCAATAGAGGAGTTAGAGTGAAGACTGAAGGAGCTGAAAGGATTGCGGCACCATGAGGAGAGCAACAATACCAACCAACCACAGCTCCCAGGGTCTAAACCACCAGCCTGGGAGCACTTAGGGGGGAATCCAGGGCTTCAGCTGAATATGTAAAAGTGGAGGGCCCTGCTGGGCATAGGTGGAAGAAGAGAACCTTGACCTCATGAAGGCTGGATGCCCCAGGGGGTGGGAATTTTGAGGGTGGGGAGGTGGAAGTGGGGGGGGGTAGATAGAGGTTACATCCACAGAGAAGAAGGAGGAGGGGCGAGGGGATTGGGGGTTCCGAGGGGGTGGTGGGGGATGGGGTAAGGGGACAACATAGGAAATGTAAATAAATCATCCAAAAGAAAAAAAGAAAAAAAGAAAAAAAAAGAAATTATATCAACATTTTTCATGCAGGTTTGTGCTTTTCTATTTAAAAATGAATCTTCTATCCCACAATAAATTGAATAAATTTGTTAATTTTGTTTCAAAAAAAAAAAAGAAAGTCAAAGGAAATTGGATGGCTGAAGGAGAAAACATTGTGTTAATAATATCTGGGGTAGACATCCACAGTTTATCTGTGAAGAGAAATTAGTTGTTAATTAAAAGTTGAAACATGGTGGTTGGCATGTTGATTTAACCTGTGGAAGTAAATTTAGATGACTTTCAAACCTTGAAGAAAAAAATTTTTTAAAGAGTTGAAGAAAGTGTTGGACATATATCACAAGTATTAGAGAGAAAAGGAAATATTAAAACAAAAGGCAAAAAATTTTTGGTTGAAAAGCGCAAACGTTACTGTAGGTATTCCTGTTTGGGAGAAAATTATTAATGAATGGCCTAAAATCAGTGGGGAAGGGGGCCTGTTAGAAGCCAGGGCATTCCTCCCTTTGTTTTTCTTAGAGAAAAGAAAGGCTAACTTTGAAGAAAAGTTTAAAGCAAGAAACATAGAAGTTTGATAACAGAGTCAGAAGGAGTGAAAAGGCTGTGTAAGACTGAGCCATGGCCGGGAGACACCTGGAGGCCAGCAAAGAGTAGTTCTTGGGAGAAGCTGAAGGCTATTCCCAGTCAGAGGAGGAGGGGAAAACTTCTGTCGGCAGGCAGCCTGTAGCAGCTCTCAGGGAAGAAGTGTCATTGTTCTTGAGAAGCCAGCAGGCAGAGCAAAAGGCTGACCTCTGGGGGAGGGGTAAACCTTGGGAGGCAGAGTGCGAGAGATTTTTGGGGGGAGGGGTAAAGAATGGAGATTCGCCATCTTGTAGGGAACACATGGAGAAGAGGGAGAGAGAGGTAGACCTAGTCTTTTGAGCCAGGCAGGAGCTAGTGGTAGCTAAGATTCAGAGAGAAAACATTGGCCCAAAACACATGGAGAAAGAAAGAGAGAGAAAGGATAGAGAGAGACCCACCTAGTCTTGGGGACTAGGGTGGGGTTACTCATGGTTCCTTGGAGAGGGTCTTGGCAGGAGCCAGCGGGAGGGAGGGGGAAGGTACTCTTGGAGCTGGCTGTGTCCGAATCCTCTACTACCTGTAGGGAACGATGTAGGCCCATGCGTGGGCACGCTCGGGCGTGAATATCTGTTGCGTTGTGGGTCCGTGTGTCTGCCATGATGCAGTAGGCTAGGATTGTAGCTCAGCATGGCAGAAGCACACGGGATCTTGGCTGAGTTTATTCCCTGAAACACTGGGGTGAGCGTGGCGGGGCCCCACCCGGCATGGGGAATTTTCACTCTGGTTCCGCTGGGGTGTAGAGCTCTTGGACTGGGGATCTCCGGGCCAGAAGTTGGCCGGAGACTGACTGGTTTCAAGTCCTTGGTTCTCAGGACCAAGACAGAGGTATGTGGGCTCACGCCAGACAACCCACTGCTGAGAAAAATGAGAGGGATTGGGGATCCCTGTGCTCTGAGGCAGCCAGGGACCGACTGGTCACAAGCCCTTGGCTCTCAGGACTGAGATGGGGGCATGTGGGTTAAGTGGGATAACCCACAGCCGAGAAAAGGAGAGGGATAGGGGAAGAAGAAAGAGACCCTAGCAGCACCCGTGGGAGAGACTGTACTTGTTTAGCAGACTTGGTGGCCTGGCCAGGTTGCTTGAAGATGTGGGTCCTCGTGGCTGGAACGCAGAGATCCTCCAAGTGAGAGATTAAGCAGCTGCAGCTTTAGTCAGCATGGGGCAGGGCGGGAAGCTCAGCTGCGTTCTGCAGCAGACTGGGGTGGCCCGGTTCTTGAAGTCCGTGGGTGTCTGTGCTCCACATTGGATGCGCCAAAATGTGGGGAAAATTTAGAGACCGCCTCAGCAGTGGGGGCCCGGAGGGGCTTCCACACTGCTGCGGGTCCCACATTAGGGAGGAATCCTATGGTTCCAGCAGCCTGGAGGCCTTGGCGGTAGCAGACCCCAATGACACGAGGAAGTCCTTGGTTCCAGAAAGGTTTATTGTCATGGTGGATGGTGGATGGATCTAGGCATACCCCCCAGAACTCAGGGCAGTCCCGAGTTATGTAGGGAGGGACAAAGGGGGAGGATTGGGGGAAGATCTGGAGGAAGCATGCTTAATTTGGTCTGCCTCTGGCCTTCATTAGTATGTAAATCCTTAAGGCTGAGGCCTATAGTCTGGCCTATGTGACTGAACAATGTAATTCTATAAAGACATGACTGTTTTTCAGGACCCTGGATTCTGGAGGGTGCCGAACTCCTGCTCACACAGAGTCTCATGCAGAGTCTCAGGGTTCTAGGCACCTGCTCAACCATGACCCAGGATACCCTTACACAGTCCCACAAACCACCATGGAAACCACTGTGGTGGTGTTTACTGTCTAAATAGTGGTGGGACCTGGGAGTACCGGAGTCAATAAAGTGGACTAAAGTCTAATTCAATAACCAACTTTATTCAGAGCATCAGACAACTTATACTCTGAGGATTAAGAAGAGTCACCTGAGTAAAATGTACAATCACAAGAACAAGCTTCACCATGCAAAAATATGTTTTTTCCATAGAGACATATAAACAAGTAATAGCCCGTTGTAATAAATAAGTAAACTCACTCCTATCTGCTATACATAGAAGGGGTACGAAGCAAAATCCAAGAGCAATTCAATGTTTTGAAGAAACTGAAGTCACAAGGATCTTGTCTTGGTTTCTTGAAATTTTTCTCACAAGCACTCAGAAATCTCCTCACAAGACTCCACTCTTGGACCATGCTCAAACATGGTAGTTCCTCAGAGAGATGGGAACAGATCTACCTCACATTCCAGCTAGATCATTCTAGGGCATATACTTCACAGTGTGTACATACACAGAAGTATATATGGCTTCATCCTAACACAGAGGCACTTACTCAACCATGTTCACTGCTGCTCTATTCATAATATCCAGAAACTGGAAACAAGTTAGTTGTCCCTAAACAAAAGAATGGATAAAGAAAATATTGTAGATTTACACAATAGATTTTTACTCTGCCATTTAAAAGAAGAGAATCATGAAATTTACAAGTAAGTAGATGAAACTAGAAGAAAAAAATCATCCAGAGTGAGGTAACCAAAATCCAGAAAGACAAATATAGTAGGTAGTCACTACTCACAATATACGTGGATGCTAGCTGTTAAGTCAGTAATAACTGAGCTACAGTCAGTAGAACCACAGAGGTTAGGAATAGAGTAAGGAACCACAGGTAGAAAAGGGCAAGTAGATCTCCCTAGGAAAGAGATATAGAACAGAAAGTTATGGATGCCTTGGAGTGAGACTGAATCAGGAGAATCAAGTAGGGAGAGGGCAAGTGGCCATGGATCACATGGCTTGTCTGACTCTGAGTCTCCTCAAGCATGACCACTTTGACATAGGTTCATCTGTGTTCACCATGGGAATGTGTACATCTGGTTCTGAAAGGTTGGCTGCCAAGGGAAATGATACTTGGTCATAAATCTCATCATATGATCAGAAGGGTCAGAAATTATAAACACCAAAAAATAAGGAGCAGATTGTCTCTTTTTTCCCTTCACATCTTCATTGTCTTTCAGCATGAGGGGAACCTCCCAGCTCCCTGACCAGTGACCATCACCTACAGCTCATCTCTGTTAGTCAGGTGACAGGCTGCTGATCTGAACATTTGTGTAAGGTTTGGAACTCATCTCAAAGCCTCCTCCTACAGATTTGTTGGGTCTGCAACAACTTACTCCAGCTCAGCTGTAGTGTACAGTGAAATCTGGGTCCTTATTAATAAAGAAAAATACAAATAGCCTCGCCTTTCCTACCTGTCATCTACCAAATCCATCTGTAAACTCCAGTTTGTGTGTGTGTTCATTTGAATATTTTATCATACTTATAGAAAAGGTAACACTGTGAGAAAAGAAACCAGTAGCTTTCCTGCTTGAGAGATCGGGAATGTAATTTACATCGAGGAAAAACTGAACGTGATGCATTAGGCCAGTCTTGCTTCTGGTTCCTCTGTGGCCGTAGTCTAAACTGCAAGTGAATAGGGAGAGAGTGGAGCTGCCGATGGTGCTCTCCTGCAAGGGTGCTTGGCATGCTTGCTCAAAGACCTGGATTTGGTTCCCTCACTTCAGAATCAATCAATAATGATGTGGTAGAACTTTCCATCAGGATGCCGGAAGCCTCCCCTTGTTCCTCACTGAAGACGGGGTAAAAAGATGTAAACACAATCATGTGAGAGGGTAGAACACTTGATAGAATGAACAAAGATTCCCCACAACACTCCCTGCCCCTACCCACTCCACCCTGCACCTCCCACACATCCCACGCCCCGCCCCCCAGCGCAACTTGTGACTGTCAAGATGAGGAAAAATGCTTTTCAAATGGTCAATGAATCCTACAGTATTTCTTCTGAAACATTTTGAGATATTTCTATCTGGCTTCGATTGTAGAAACCTGGCTACCTCAGTCTATGTCATGGAACCCTGTGTCATGGAGCCTCAGAGACACAAACAACAGGAAACGCAGAGGCACAAACAAAAGCAAAGAGGTTTTTTGTTTTAATGAGTCACTTTAAAATTCTCTTACATGATTATTTGAGCCTCACGACCTTCATAGTTGCTTGTGCTCAAGCTCACCCATGAGCATCACAACATGTATACAGAGAGATTTACCCAGCAGCCACCAGGCCCAGGTCACCTGTGCAGTAGAGTCGATGTCTCCCTCACCCTCATGGTCAGCTTCCTGGGTGTGACCATCCATTCCCATCCACTTTCTGTTCCTGTCAGTTTGACTTCTTCCATTGCATAAACACTGAGCACGCACTGTACCACGAACGGAGCACGCACTGTCCCATGTGCGGCACCCTGAAAAGGACTGTCAAAGCTTCTAGCCCACAAGCAAACTTCGGAATTTGCTTCCAAGTCAGCTTACTATAGAATTTTCTTCTCAATGATTTTACATGACTAAGATGATGATTTTATTTCTGTTTACCTATTTTTTGTTTGTTAGTTGGTTGTGGGTGTATGTGTGCATCTGTGCTTGTGTGCATGTGTATGCATCGCTGACAAAGACTTTAGTGTTTTGCTCTTAACTCTAACTATATTGTTTTCCCATAAGCCCCCTGGGTTGTTTTATTGTTTAGATTATTTTGAATTGTTTGTATGAATCTGCATGGGTGGTTGTACAAAGTATCTACATTTAAATATTCTATTTAAAATCTATAAGAAAAAACGGGTCCTTAATTTCATGGTAGCATATTTTATTGTCTTTGGGTTGGAGGTGTAAAACTTGATTTTAAATCATATAATTGTAAAAGTTAATGCTCTAGGAAAGAAAGCACAGGGCTGAGCTGGAGCAGCTCCTGCCATCCAGAGGACTGCAGAGGTTAGATTAAACGGTGTTGGTTGCCTCTAATATTTCACAGTTCACTTCTGGCTTCATGAAGTATATCAATTATTATGTGGGGTCCTTATGCTTTTCTGAACTCTTGAACTTGCTGGTTAAAAAACATTGGAATTCCCCTAAAGTCAAGCCCTGCTCGGGTCTACACAGGAGCACACAGCTATTCTCACCCTGCCCCCATCGCTCCGGGGTGCTGCTGCTGATGCATGGTGCTACCTGCCCTGAAATTAAAATGTAGCATTTTCTTAGGCTGCGTTATAGTCTTGTAGTACCGACAGACCTGAGGGAGGAAAATAAACCTGACGCTTTGCTGTGTTCTGTATTGCTAAATCTATACTTACGGGAGTGTAATGTTTGGTTTTGAAATCCTCACATTAGTCGAGTTTACGGTTTAAAATCCTCTCCACATTAAAGTAGGTATTACACATATGAATCACTACCTTAGACATGTGTATAGACAGCTGCCAAAAATAAATTGCACATTCTGACAATGGACTTCTCAATCTATGGTACACTGTTTGTTTGTTTGTTTTTCTCCTTAGAGACATCGGGGTTTGTGAAGAGGCCACTGAATGCCAACAGGCTAATCTGTTTCTCATGTATGGAACAGGTTAGATGGGCACATTTGTTAGCAGATTGGCAACTGTGTTACATTCTGATGTGACACATCCTCTTCTCTCTAGGTTACAGCAATGGCTGGGCCAGTTGAGCACGTTGGCCGAGCAGCCCTAAAAATATCAACTCCCATTTATTCTCAGCCCTTGTCCCTTCCTGATGATGCTTCTGCTCTGGCCAGTTCCATCATCATCATGAGCCCAACTTTTCTTTATTTCCCTTTTCCATTAAGACTTTGAAGCAGTCATTCATCTTCTTCCAGCCTGTAGATTTCGTGGATATAGACATGGCAGTTTAAGAAGGGCAAACGAATGTAAGCAAAATGCAGAGGAATGACAGAGGAACAAGACACTCTTTGCCAAAGAGTGCAGGCTATCTTGGATCATGGAGTAGTAAGGAAGTCTCACAGAGAGGACCATGTGCTGAGTGCAAGGATGGAGCCTCAAAAGTCTTTCCCATTCCTGACAGTCAAGGGTAGAATGACACTGGACAGGAAGGACCCACAAAAGACAGTATTCCTTTGGGGTTGAAAAAAAAAGAATCAACCCCAGACCTCATACGTGTGATTCTTACAGAGGACAGAGATACAGAAAAGAGCAAATAGCAAACCCTGGGGTCATTTGCAGCTGACTACAGGACAGAGGAAAGCTGATGGTAGCTACTGTGGACAGAAGATACAGAAGCAAGATCAGGAGAAGAAGAGGCAGCTGGTCAGACCCTGTCTGGAAAAGTTTTGATAAAAAAGAAACCCTAAGTAGCAGAGCATGCATTGTCTATAGGAACAGCTGCCAAAGGCCTTTGATCTCTAAGTCTCCACGGGTCTTCATTTCCCCAAGGAAATTCCTGTCAATCAAAGGAATATATTCTTGCTTTCAAAACACAAGATGTTTCATTTCTTTCCTATGAGTGTTTTCAATTTCCCTACAATGCACCATTCAAATTAGATACCAAATGTGTGCTGGTTCGTCTGGTTTCTTAGGCCATAACTGTCCAGTGGAAGTCAAGGCTGGACACACCTGTCTGATAATTCTAACAAACTGCAAGCATTCCAGGAGCAGATTGCACAATCTATAAGTTTATTTGTCAAAAAACACCCCTAATTACTATATTACATAAAGTAGCATCAGTCTAGTACAGAACCAGATTGTATTCAGTTCAATGTGTAGTAAGTTGCAAAGGTATTCATAACCAATTGAATATCATTATGGAGTATAAGAGTAAACAAAAGAAGAGTAAAGACTATCAGATTTGAAACTAGAGAACTGTAGCCTTACATCATCCTTCCGTCTCGTGTGTCCTTCCCCCATGTCCCTTCTTCCTCATCATCTCGGTCTCCTTTTTAAACGCTATTCCACATCCACTCAAACCTGTTTGCATATTTACAATATAGGCTAGGATCCCCATAAGAGGGATGACAAGTGTTTTGGGTTTTTGCTGATGTTTCTGAGCTCGGGTCACCTCACTTAATATGCTTTCTGAGTCCATCCATTTTTCTTTAAATTCTTTTTAAAAGAAAAATACTCCCTTTTGTATATGCAGCACATTTCCACTGTCCACTCATCTGTGAATGGACATTTTTAGGTCTGTTTATATGGTGGTCAAACACATAGGAATGTAATTGGTGGTGAAACGTAAAACCTTAACCAATGCTCCATAGCGGCAGGATACCCATTCTAATTACTGAAGCTCACTGACACGTAGAGAATTTGGGACAGGACAGGTGTTTGTATGGCCACCTTAATGTATCTGTGTGATTTAGAAGTTCATTACAATAACATGATTTTATTTAATAAAAAAAAATGATTAGAAAATTAAAAACAAAGAAGACAGGCCGGTGAGATGGCTCAGTGGGTAAAGGAACCTGCCAGAAAGCTTGATGACCTAAGTCAACTCCCAGAACCCACATAGAGGAAAGAGAGAAGTGACTCTCAACAGCTACTGTCTGAACTCTGCAACAGCACATGCAGAACCTCTCATACACCTGCACACACAATAAATAAATATGAACGCAATATGTTTATTTTTAATTGTTTTATTAATTCTTTGCATAAATTATACAATGTATTGTGAAAATATTTCCTCCCCTCCCCAACTTCTTCAAGATCTACCGCCATCACTTACCCACTCAATTCCATGCCCCCTTATTTTTTTCCCCAAATCCATAGAGTCTAACGTGTACAGCCCTAATAGTCTTGGGTGTAGTACTATCCCCTGGAGTGTGGTTGACTTACCAAGGACCTCTCTCCTAAAGAAGAGTGACTCTCCCTTTCAGAGCAGCTATGGATGGGACTCTGCCCACCATCCCGCCACCTCCATGTGGGATTTTAGCTGGCTAGAACTTGTAAAGGTCCTGTGTCTGTGGTCATAATGTCTGTAAGCTCACACGTGACTGCCCTGCATGTCTGGAAAGCACTGTGTGTTGTAGTCATCTACCAAGTCTCACTTTTACAGTCTTCCTGCCTCTTCATCTACAACAATCCTTGAGCCTTGTGATGAGGGAATATAATATAGATGTCCCACTTTGGGATGAGCATGCCACAACCTCTTATTTAGAGTAGATTGGCCAGTTATGAATCTCTCTGTTAATCATGATCTACTGCAAAATGAGGGTCAAGAAACAAACTAGTCTATGAGTAGGTGTATCAGGAAGTCATTAAAAGTCAGTTTAATATTATGATCCCCTTAGAATAATAGTGAGGATTCTTCTCTAAGCATCTATGAGCTACCTACCTGTTCTGAAGTCACAACATGCTTGAGTCACAGAACATGGAGAAACCAACCAGATACTGACCTAGGAGCTTCCTTCCTGCTTACTTTTCATAGTGCTGAAAGATTCGATGCAGACAGCCAGAGGGAAAGGTAATTAATCTTAACCAGCTGTGTACCCAGAAAGCTACAAGAAAGGCTAAGGTGACATGTCCACTGGTGTGACAGTGACTTGAATGTCACAGGAGTAACCAAGCATTTTATGACAGGATCTAAAGCCCACCGCATGAGACAGAATACCTGGCAACATTATTGAAACCACAGAAAAAATTTTTTTTATTTGTTTAAAGCTGTTACTAAAATCATCTCAAAAGATTCCAAGTTATTATCAACACCCTGATGATTTCACAGGACACTTGAGCTATTGCTGCATTAAATGGAATAAATTAGGGATTTGCTGTTTGTCAGCTAACTACTAAATTTCCTTAGCACTTTTATCACCTGAATTATAGAAATTAGGCTGTTGGCAGTCATCTTAGAAAAAGCAGCCAGGAATTGGCTGGGTAAAGTAAAGGCAAAGCAGACTCCTGAAAGTTAAATTGGTATTTCGGCTTGGAGCCTTGTGCTGCAAATGCCAAATAATGAGCCTGCTGCAGAACCGAAGTCTGCTTCAACAGTCTTTCTTCAGTGAGTGTTTCTTCTCTAGGCACAGGAGTGCAGATGCATCGGAGTCCTGGGGTGAGGGGGTTGCTTTGATCTGGGCTGTCTACTCTGTAGAGTAATGAACCACTCACATCAACCTGTCCCAGCTCTCTCCAATGCTGGAATCACAGAAGTCTCTCCCTACAGTAGACTGAAAAGTCAGAAACAGAAGTCCTATTATATGAGACAGCAGAAGGAAGCCAGAGTCTGACGTGCCTTCCCACTGCTTCCTGCTGAGATACTACAAAACACTTTCAAATGAGCACGGGAAGGATGTTGTCTTGGGCTAGTCTTCATTCACACTCCTGTGGTCCCACTGAAGTTCTCAATGAACTGGAAGCTGGAAAAGTCCAAATATGTCCTCGGGTACCAGCTCAGCTGAGGTAGAAGACAGGGAGCCCTTGGTTTGAGACAGGGAGCCTCTCTGTAGTCTATCCAGAAGCCCAGGCAGAGCCCAGGCACCTCCCTTCCCCAGATTCTATGGGAATCACATCTACAGAGGTGACCTTGGCATGCTGTGGTATTCACATTAGGACACGTTATCAATACATATTGATGGTGACTTCATTGAGTTAGATCTGAGAATATAACATGAGAGGAACTCTAATATCTCCCCAATAATAATCAGGACTTTGTACCACCTTCCCAGGAAGGATAACATGAAGTTTGTCCATTCATAAACTAATGTTGAAATCTAAAGTTCTACAGTGTCCATCCCTGAAGAGTCCTCTCTATTTATTTCCCCATTTCCATGCATTTTTCCATTTCAAAAGATATAAACTGTAAACATTAATAACTGAGGAACTACATTAGCAAAACGGAACTAAGTAAGCTGGAGATCTGTTCACTTGGATTCCTTTTCCTGTTGCAACAGCTGACGAAGTATGACTCCAGGAGTCTCGATCTGTGTGCGCCTGTGCGTCTCTACACGTCCTGGCTCTGCTCCTCTCTATGCCAGCCAGTAGAAGGAAGTGAAAGCAATTCACATCACCCTCCATTCATAGAGATGCATATATAAAGAGAAAGAGGAGGGTGGAGAGGGTAGAGGGACTGCCCATGTGTTAAAAGCAGTTGCAGAGGACCCGAGTTCAAGTCCCACCACACACACCAGGAAGCTTGCAACTGCCTGTAACTCCAACTCCAAGAGATCGGACACTCTATTCTGTCTTCTGAGGGTACTTTTAGGTACACACACACACACACACACACACACAGAGAGAGAGAGAGAGAGAGAGAGAGAGAGAGAGAGAGAGAGAGAGAGAGAGAGAGAG
>NW_021604564.1:22735422-22740857 GCF_004785775.1 Grammomys surdaster | reverse complement strand
GAGAGAGAGAGAGAGAGAGAGAGAGAGAGAGAGAGAGAGAGAGAGAGGGAGTTTGGCTTCAAGTACTGTAAACTTTGACAGCAACACAAAACTATTTCCCTCTGACAAAAGCGTCTGAGAATCACTAAACTGTGTGTGATAGTTGTATGTCACACAATGCCAAATGTTATTATCCTTTGACCAATTGCCACAGCCTTTAATAATCTCCCACATAGAGAGCTTATGACTGAGAAGAAATTTAGCCGGCATAGGACAAAAAGGCACACAATACTGAAAGGCGACCGAGAGAAAGCAGCTTCCTGGCTGTCATTAATTTTCCATTTAGAATAGATCCACCATCTTTTCAAAGTTAAAATTTTCTGTTTCTTTCTCCAAATCTCTGAACATTTTGTCTTCTGTCTGGCAGTTTCGATCCTTGCTTAGGGGTGAAGTTAATATACTATTCTGGTATTTACAGAGCTTGTAAAATATAATTTTCAAACCTGGATTCCAACCAAACTTGTAATTGAACCATAAAACCTAAGCTTTCAGATCGTCAGATAAACCACGTTTCTATGACACTAAAGGCCTCCAGCCGTGACTGAAGCTGTGGCTTGCCCCTTGATTATAAAGGAGAAATTGAGAAATTATATTTTTGTTATTTTCTGCTTACAATAGAGAAAGTGCCTAGGATATGAGAAGGGCATTTCAAAGACTGTATCAGCAAAACTAGGCTGCATGCAGCCACCAGCAAGCTGGGGCCACGGTAGAGGGGCAGGCCTGCAGCCAGTCACTGGCAGAGAGTGGAAAGACAGCCACAGACATGCACCGATTTTCCCTTAGCAAGCAACACTGGTGTCCACAAAACTCATGCACAGGAATCCCTCAATAGTCATAAAACAATAACAATAAAAAGCAAACCAAGCCTCATAACACTGCAAGCTTGCCATTGTGTGTCGGGCAGTGCTCACGACTATCCTGGAGTGCTACCTGTAAAGCACCACTACTCACTGAGGTTCCTCTTGGGAATAACCTCATGACAGAATGACATCTTGGCAAGCTGGGCAGCCACTGACCAGAGTTCTGGTAGGGCACAGGGTGGTAGTGAAGACTGTTTCATCAGAATTAGCTTCTGTTCCACTTTAAGAGCACATCTGAACCAGAGGGGACTCCTACAGGGACTGGTTACCATAGTAACCATAGCCATCTGCAAAAGAATCGAAAATGTCCACGGAGAGAGATTAGTGTGTCATGAGAGAGGCCACAGAAGGTGGGAAGTGGTAGGACACTGGGCCAAACAGCAGGCACTTGCTGTGGACAAAGGACAGAAGAGGGGATTAGCTGTGAACATCTGTTTGCATACATCAACCGGAACCCTATATATAACACATAATAAAAACAGGGGCTTCCTCTCTGGCCCTTGCTCATCAGAGATCCTTAGGAAAAGAGAAAGTTGATTCAAGAGTAGATGGTTTCTGGCTCCTGGCATAACGCTTCCTTCCCGTGGTAACAACATGACCACACCTCTGAAATGACTGTAAATAGAGGTGAACCACGGGACTCCCACATCAGCCTCCATCCATTCAAGAGAGTGGTGGCCATGTGATCTAACTGAAATGCACTCTCGGCTTCTTATAGGAGCCATCACCTAAAATAGGAGCGGAGGGGATGAAGTTTCTAGAATGTGAACCTTTCTGGAATAAACAATAGCATCACCATCTGTTGCTTATTGGCTAGTTTATCTCTGACCTCATAGGTAACGAAATTATCCATATAAAATAGAATTGGGGATGCTAAGAGATGGCTCAGTGGTGTGCATATTGAGTTTGCAGAAGACCTAAGTTTGGTTCCCAGCACCCACATCAGGTGGTTCACAGATGCTTGTAACTCCCGCTCTGGAGGATCTGCCACCCTCTAATGGCCTCTTTAGGTACTGCACACACAATCTTTAAAATTGAAATGTAATATTTACTGGTCTATAACATTTTCTGGTCCTGTTTAGATCTAATTCTTCCATCTGCGCACTGATTTTCATTATAGGGGTCTGCTCCGTGACGCTCCCTTCCTCGATCAGTTTTAATTGTCTCATTATTTGTCCTTTTCCTGTCTGCTCCCTTCTGTATACAAAATTAAGTCACTATCTTCTTAAATACAGAAACAAAAATCCCCCTGGGTCCCTTCCCAGGTATGCATCACCCCAGAGAGGCACCTATGTCTACACTCATGTGGTAATCAGGCCTCAAGTTCAACACTGCACTGTGCAAGCCACCCTCCCCGGGTTACCAATTATCTCAGGCATGGATCCTGGTGGGACTTGGGTCATTCTGCACTGTGACTTTGCTCATGAGTATCTGTGCTTTTCATGGCCCCCTCTTCCCTTGTTCTAAAATGCACCAGTTTTTAGGGGGTGACCTATGGGTGTCTGTGCCTGCCCTTGGCTTTGCTCTGCTGCTGTTCATGTTCGCTGTCTCTGACTTTTTATCTCTGTTCATTTGTGCTGCGTAAGAGTGCAAGATTTATTGTTATGACTTCAGTGCCCAGTTTTCCCCAGTGACAGCCAATTGCTTATCTCCACCTTGCGTCCTGAGCTCTAAATCACACATTTGGGAGATCACCTGACATCCCACTAAGTGGGCAAGTCACATGAGCACTGAAAACCTGATCTCAGATCTTTCCTCTAAGTGTCCTTCCTATATATGATCCTTTAGATGAAGCTTTTACATGTAACCCATCATCCAAATGCACCTGGTTCCTTCCTTTCTCTTTTCTCCACACCCCATGCTCAATTAACTATAAGCACCTCGCTGACAAAGTTAAAGGCATTGTTTAATCTATCTCTTCTTTCAGTTGTCATGGTTACTCTGCATGTACACTTGTCAATGTGTATGCATGTTTGTGTGCACATGGGTACACACGTATGTGGTCATACTTAGTGCTCGCTCACACCTGTTTTAGGCCAGAGGTCAACCACAGGTGGTGTTCCTCAGGAGCTCTCTGCCTTGTTTTTGAGACAAGTTCTCTGGTGGAGTCTGGTTTTGATGATTAGGTCAGTTGGATGGCCGCCCAGCTCCAGGGATCCTCCTGATTGCCCAGTGGCAGGACTATAAGCATGTACCATCATGCTGGCTTTTCAGGAGAGCACTGGGGAATCAGTTCAAGTTCTCATGCTTACCCAGAAAGCACTTTACTGAGTTGGTGTCCTAGTCTGAATGCTACATTTGTTTGTTTGTTTGTTTGTTTGCACTGGTTCTCATTGTAGATCTTAAGCTGATCTGGAACTTTTTATAGAGACCAGGCTGTCCTCAAACTTACAGATTAGCCTGCCTCCATTTCCCTAGTCCTGGGATGAAAGGCACTTACCACCTTGCCCAGATCATGACTGCTGTTTCTACCTCAGGTCCCACCATCAGGAATCTGAGGTGTTTCAACTATACTCTAAGGGGTCTTTACCTATGTGACAACCAAGGTTGGCACAGTGTTACAGGGTGGAGGGAGTGTGGTCTACAAGCAATAGAGAGGAAAGACATTCCAACTCCTGAAACCTGTAAGAATGCCACAAACCCTAACTTGTCGCTATCTTGATCATTAAACCATTTTACCACCAGCAGACATAGGTGTAAATTCTGAATTGAATGTCTCCTGATTTTCATCCAGAGTGGCTTTGGTCTAACTGAGTAATAACTAAAAGCTGTATGCCATTAGGCACCAGGCCAGTTGAGGCACCCAACAATAGCCTCTGACCTTTCTCCCTAACTGTCGGGGAAACAACATCTTAATACTGTTATTTTTCTTAATCCTGAAAGTTTCCTGAATGTCTCTTTAAGCACATTATTTTCCCTTTCTCAGCCAGAGATGAGTTCTCATAGTCTGAGATTCTGAGATTTATTTGTCCATGAGACTCAACTTGTCACCTCATAATGTCTGCTCCAGATCACTCACTACCTTGTGAAATGTAGTGATTTTTGTCTCAGAAATCTTGTTTTAAATGTGTGCCTCTAGGCCAGGTGTGGTAGCATTTGCCTTTAATCCCAGCACTCAGGAGGTAGAGGCAGGCAGATCTCTGTGATTTTTGAAGCCAGCTTATTCTACATGGTGAAACCCTGTCTCAGAAAAGGCAGAAATGCTCATCAGCATGAACTCACATGTCACTGCGACAGCATGCACAAGATGCAGCTATTTAAAATCACGGCATGGGTGACTCATGGTGTCTCACACCTAGCTGAGGAGTTATTGGTGGCTGTCGGTAAGGCAGGGTCAATTGTTCTTAATGGATGCGGTACCATGTAGACTCAGTGGTCTTAAAAACGAGTAAAGTTGGGAGGGAAAAGGGATGAGAGGGTGGGGTGGAGAGGATGGGAGCAGATTTGAGCATCTATACAGTTCTCAGTTATAAAATCATGTGTCTGGACTGATACGGCTAGACACAACACGTGCCACTCTTTTCTGGATTGAGGTATTCTGACGCACAGAATGTAAGGAAGGGAGGGATTGTTCATCTCACAGTCCATCATGATGGGGGAGTCGAGGCAGCAGGAGCTGAGGCAGCTGCTCAGAGCCTCAGTCAGTAGAGAGCAGTGCAGTCTGGTGCTCAGCTTCCTGTCTTCATTCAGTCTAGGACCAAATTTAGGGTGCATAGTCCTACCTCGGTGGGCTCAGTAAAGAAAATCCCCCAGAAGCACACCCAGGAGCTTCTGAGACCGATGAAGCTGACAATGAGCAGTGACCATCAGAATCCCAGACTTAAAGTGCAGAAAAGCAACTAGGGCCCAGATTGATCTCGTCTCAGAGAAGACTCTGGTCCACAAAAAGACAGGGAGCTGGAAGTGTTCATCTGGAAATTCATGTCTCTGGAGTGAACGTTAGTTCCTAGGATTTTGTTCCCCTCAATATTTTCTAAGACTATGGTTTCATAGTAAACGATAAACCATATGTCCTTATTCCACCTGGAATACATAGTCCTGTGGGGAGATGGCACCCAGGGCTCATCTGTTACACAAATAAAATCCTCCTTTGCCTGGTAGCAACCAGAGAGCAGATATCCTTTTCTCTGCTTTGTCTGTTTGGAAGGCCAGCCTTGACATCCTCTGCAGCTAGCCATTTTGGTACCTCTGTGTTGAATCTCTGCTGACTTAATGATACTGCTCAGATAGAGGAAGCCCAGAAACCCACTAGAGTACCAGACATGCCGGACTGTATCTCAGGTTCTATCCAAGGTCACCCATTGCCTCAGAAAAACCCAAACTGCAGCTAGAAAGTTGGCTGGGGGCAAAGAGTACTTCTGCTCTTCCACAAGAGCTGGGTTTGTTTCCAGCACCCACATGAAGTACTCACAACTGCCTTATATAATTCCAGTCCTGGGGTGATCTGAACCCCTCTTCTGGGTTCTGTGGGGACACAGATACATCAGAGAGAGAGAGAGAGAGAGAGAGAGAGAGAGAGAGAGAGAGAGAGAGAGA
>NW_021604564.1:22724852-22735412 GCF_004785775.1 Grammomys surdaster | reverse complement strand
AGAGAGAGAGAGAGAGAGAGAGAGAGAGAGAGAGAGAGAGAGAGAGAAAGAGAGAGAGAAACTAAACATAAAAACACAAATCAAAACCATAAGCTCCGGCAAAGAGCCATGAGTAAACAGACACTGCTAACTAGACGTGGTATGTGTATGTAGACAGAGGCATCCATGAGCCACCGAAACCTGTCTAAAACCAGCTTGAAGGCTTATTCTCATTAGTTATAACAACAGACCAAAGTGACTGTGGCTCAAAAGAGTCACTTGCAGAATTCTAAGGCCACCTTATAGTGTCTCAAAAACACATTACTAACTTAGACCTAGTTCTACAAAACAACCTCTTCTGAAAGTTTTGTGATGACCTGGTTAGGAAGACTACGTTTAAACACTGCCAGCCTCCAGCTCTAATCCTCCATCAGCTCCTGTCCTCTTAGGTTTGGCTAACCATCCTGGAAGCAGCATTGCCCTAAAGGTCATGTCTTTTGGATAGCTGCTCTGACCAGGTGCCTACAGCCATTGCCCCATTTCATCCTGGTAAGCGCTGAGTGGGAGCTACTCATTTCACATGGACAATGGAATCCATAAAGTGCTGTGAACAGGAAGTAGTGACCCAGAGGCCAGCCTGGGTCTGCACTACGTGTTTCCCTCATGATGGATGCAGAGAGCAAGAGATGAAGATGAGCAAGGACCGAAGGTTGTTCCTCGTGTCTCAGGGACAGACAAAGCTTTGTGACAAGCCATAGTGGATTAAAATAGGGGACAAGATTGAACACCCAGAGCAGAGGAGGCTCAGCTCACATTGCTTACGCAGCCTTGTCACCTATGAGTCATTCAGACTGAACAAAGTGACAGAGGACAGAGACCGGACTCCACTGCATGGCTGGCTCTCTGTGCCATCTTCCCAGCCCTTCCGTAATTCTCCTCTCTCTCTTTCCGGTGCTTGCTGTTTCAAACGGCCGACACAAGAACTTTTTTTCCTACGCCAGAGGAAGAAGAAAATACAAGATGAAAACGCCTTCCATTTTCTCCCTGTCCCACATAGAAATCCATGCACAGTAGTCACCCCCTCCTTTCCTGAAGTCTGTGTGTGGGTTGCCACAGTGGGCCCACACCTCTGCTCCCCAGGCTGCCTCTTCTGGGGTCACACTGTAGCACCTTACTTCCTAGCCTGGCTTCTTGATCACTCACACAAGAGACATTCAACATTGCTCTTTCTCAAAATAAAACAATGGGCACCTCACGCTCCCTTGATCTGTCAACCTGCTGCTCACTTGTGACTAAATTTTATGCAAGAGTCACTTGTCCTTTCCCCCAGCTTTTTGGCTGTTCTTGTGCCTCTGCGCTCCACACCCCATGCTACTCTGTGCCGCTGACTGTCTCCTCTGCCTTGGCTGGTTCTGGACGCTCTAGAACATTCTCCCCTCTGTGGTGGCTCTTCTTTACCATGTTTCCATCACGAGCCTCCTCTGATTCTTCCAAGCAGAGGCAAGGAACCCTGAAAAGCAAAACATTTATAAAGTCTTTCATGACAGGATTGGAAATGTAGAAACACACAGGGGTGAACAATGATAGCTCAACAATGCCCTGGAGGGTTAGGGAGGGCCCAGGGTGCCTGCAATCTCATCTGCTTCTTTACAACAAAGGAGTTCATCTATGTAGGTAAGTCAGGGAGACACAGAACTGAGGCGTTGGCTAAGCAATCTCCCTAAGCAAGAAGCTAAACAGCAAGGTGGCAGTCATAGCCTTCCTTAGGAAAAGGTACTCAGCTTGGAGAGTACCTTTGGTTAAAAACCACCAGGACCTGCAGGCCAGGGCTCCAGAGGCTAGACTCTAGAGGTAAGCAGAGCCCTCTCTTCCCAGCTGTTTTCTACAAGGAGCCCAGACCTTCACTTCCTCACTGCTACCCCCAGTAGTTCACAAGCAACAGGACAGACCGTGCCATTTTACTATTTTGGTATCTATCTAATGTCTGTAAGCTCAGTGCTTTCTTTACAAATCTGCAGGTGTTCAGGGGAAGTTCTCAGGCTCCAGTCTCCTCATTAGTTACATTTCATTCACACTGTTGTAGAAAATAACAGTTCTGGAAACGGACACTTGTGGATGTCCTAGGAACACTTTTTTTCTTTTAAGACTAGGTTTTGCTATATAGTCCAGTCTGGCAGCAAACTCAAAATCCTCCTGCTCCAGTCTCTCGACAGCTCGAATTATAGGTATTTGCTAGCATGCAGCCCACATGTGACTCTTTAGACTTAATGGAAATTAAGCAGGGTGTACCTGGTATTTTGTAACAAACATATGCTTGGATTCTGTGCCAATGGTTTTTAAAGACATTTAGAAAGTGTTATAACCCGCTCCCCGCCCCCCAACACAATATCTCTTCACACAAGGTCAAACTGACATCAGTTTTGTTGTCTGCCATGCCTGAAACAGGAATAGCACTATTTTTTCATTAATTGAGTTCTATGGTGTAGATCTGATAAGCCTCTCTCTCCTCAATTTGGAGATAAATTAGATGAATGGATGTTTATCAAGAATGTAGAAAGGAATTCATCTGGGGCTGAATTCCAAGTTAAAGACATTTCAGGCATTTTAAAAAACTACAACCCTGAAAGTTGAACATATGGTCATAGGCCTCATCCACATCAGCTTCCTTTCATCCATGCTTTTTCTACCACAGTTTTATTAAATAAAACCGGCACCCAGCTTAACCTCTCTGTGTTGCTGTACCCTTAAGATGGTTGCTGATTCTGGTTGCTGCGGAGGCCCTTCCCTTGGCGTTGGCCAGAGTTCAGATCCATCTTTCTTTTCTCTGAACTTTACTCAGTCTCAGGTTGACAGTGTTTGCTGCAAATTCCGATTCCAAACGCTGTTTATCCAGGTGCCTCAGCTGGCTTTGGTAGCTAATTGCTTTTTAAAAAATAAAATGTTGCCAGCTGGGCTGGAGAGGCAGCCCTGCTGCTAAGAGCACTTGCTACTGTTGCAGAGGACCTGAGTTCAATTCCCAGCACCCATGGAGGGCAGCCCACAACCACCTTTAACTCCAGCCCAGGGAATTGAGTGCCCTCTTCTGTCCTCTGAAGAAACCTGTACTTAAAACACACACACATCCACATAAATAAAAATAATAAAAATAAATCTTAGAAAATGCTGCCAATCAATGAATTATATAAATGTGTATTGCAGTCATTTAAATGAAAGATGTCCCCCATGGTCTTCAGGTATGTGAACACTTGATCCCCCATTGTTGACTGTTTGTGAGGCTTAAGCAGTGTGGCCTTGTTGAAGGAAGTATAGCCCTGGGGGCAGGTTATGACGTTTCAAAGCCTCGAGCCATCCCCCCCTCCCGTTTACTCTTTCTGCTTCCTGCTTACAGTTAGTTCATGATATGAGCTCTGGGCTTACTGCCCATGCTTTCCTGTCATGATAGACTCTTACCTTTTAGAACCACAAGCCAAAATAAACTCCTTCTAGAAGTCACTTTAGTCATGGTGTTTTATCACAACAGAAGACTTACTAACAAACTTATTATTCCTCCAGAAAAAGAAGTTATTTCTCTAAGACATTTATCTCATCCTTTATACCCAGAACCACTGAGCTCTGAAAGAAAGAGAACAGCTGCTGTCTTCACTCCCTGCGTGGCAGTAATAACCTCCCAAAGGAAAAAAACAAAACAAATGAGGTTTTTAATTAAGCTATTATGTTAAGAAGTCAACCGCATTGTTGAAAGATTCTGCTGCTGCATATATGAAAAAGTTGCAGAGAAGGAACTCTGTAAGATAACCCTTAGTAACCTGAAATAGGGAACGAAAGTATCCAGGCCCCAGTGCCGTGGCAGACACCTAACAAGTTAAATATTTACAAGTTTTGCACTAGATGTATTCTATTTGGAAATTCCACACATTAGAAAACTTTGTCTTTGTGATGTAATGGTGTGGCTTTAAAAAGGTGTAGAAGTGTCCTCTCTGTGTTTCCTAAGCCAGTTGAGTGCCTCCTTAGACATAACTGTAATTATAAGTTAAAACTGGGATACATCACTAGGAAAAACACAAAGACAGAAGCAGGAAGACTCTACTCAGGCAGAACATTTGAATATTGGCCCAAAAGACTCCAACACAGGCTCTTTTCTCACAGGGAGCTCATAACAAATGAAGCCTGGCTGCAGGCACCCCAGTAAGAACTCATAATCACAGGGGTTCAAATGAGCTCCACTTTCTCACACTCTCCTGCCAGAATCTTTAGCCTTCCTGTGCTCCATTGTAATGCTTTTATTGTACGAGATTCCTTACCCATCTGCTTCCCCTAGAGTTCCTAAAGAACGTTTACAACCTTCCCGAGGTCTTACAGCCTATTCATAAGGACTCCGCCTTCATCCTTACCTGACTTGCAACGCTATTCCGAGTCAGGGTGAATTTTGTCAGCTCAAGCTTAGCTTATTACACACATGGCAGCCTCCAGTCCCACCAACCTGGGCTGTTCCCCCGGTGAACTGAGGACAGCCATGGGCTGGGAGGGCAGATGAGATACTTGGGTCTTCCAGCACAGCAGAATGAAGGCCCCATGTTCACCGAGTCCAGGGCCTCACGGATGATAACCAACACACAGCACTGCAAATTCTGCTGTGAGTGTTCAATGGAAGAATTCAGTTTCATGTAGCATGCCGAGGGAACTGCAGCTTTCCCCTTGATTATTACACTTGATTCTAATCACAAAGAAGAAAAAAGGACAGTGCAGAGCTTCCTGAAACACATGAATGCCCTAGCCTGTGTGTGTGCATTTTGGGGAACAAAAGCTGAGAGGGGATGGGGGATGAGGGTGTGTGTGCAGGGTCCCAGAGGGGTTTGTGTAATACCTATGGTCCTCTGAGCATTCATGCAAAGCAAGCATGCCAAACCAGCAAATGTATTTTCTATTACTTTCATGCATCATGGCCATCTTGTGAAAGCCATTTCCCAAAAAAAAAAACCAGTTTCTGATTGTAATGTCTGCTTATGGGATAACAATATCCTCACAAAATCTTTGTCTTTCTTGAACGTAAAGTAATCGAGGTTTGTTTTCCTCTTGGGATACAGTCTCTCATTTTATAGACGAGTGGAGAAGGTTGGGAGTAATTCAATACTCAGAACTCTGCTGGATAATCAAATTATATCTCCTAGAATTACCATGGTAACTGTAGTTTTTTTTTTTTTAATGAGGATATATTTCCAGAGCAAGGGACACATTAATATAGCATCATGAGCATTTAATAGCAGAATAAAATATTGAAAATGTTTTCTAAAAATCAAATTGAGCAAAATGTTTACCAAACCATGCTTTTCTCACATTAGACAATGTGGTTCTCTTTCTTCTTGTGTCTATACCTGGTCTTGACTTCTTTACAAATCCTAGGTTTATACTAATAGCACACAATCTTCTCAAGACCCCAGTGAGTGCAGCCACAGTGTACTCATTTCCCGGCCCCTGCCCCCCACCCCCACCCCGTCAGCTCAATCTCAATTCTTGCTGACTATACTGGTCCATTGGTACTCTTCTATGATTCTTCTATTTTTCGCTGTACTTCAGCAGAAAACTAGTTCCTCAAAGATTCTAAAATGAAGTCATCAATTTACTGAGCAATCAAATAAATGTGTCTCAAAAAAACCCCATGTCGCTTATTGTCTGGCAGCATAGAGATATGAGCTAGTCACTCAGTTTTCTCATACTTCAAATTCTTCACCTTTGATGTATTAATAAACGACAAATGACTCTGAATTCATGAAGTATTGTGAAAATTGAAATTAATTACACGGCGAAAGCACTTGTGACGTTGCTTCCAGTCCTTTGCAAGTGCCAGCCATGGAGATGAAGCGATGGTTTCCAGATGGGAAAATGGATCAAGAGAGTGATTAGAGATTGGCCCATGGCTAAAGTCACACACTGAATCACACATCAAACACACAGTTTTCACGATGAAGGTCCAAGATCTTAGAATGGTCTCAGTTATTATCTCCAAGGACATGGCAGGGTAGAATGGATTAGATGACTGGGTGGCACCATGACACATCTTACAATAAAGGGTCAGGCCAGAAGCATTTGCTTGATAAAGTTAAAACTGAACAAGTTTGGTTATTGGTTTACTTCTAATGAGTTTATTGAGTATTTAGTTCTAGACCAACAAAACCTTAGAATGACTGTAGTGGGGGCTGTAAAGAAACCTAATGAGTGGTGGGGGTGGGGCAGTGTGTGAACTCAGTGTCCGGGAGAGTATCTCTCTCTATTCTCCTCCAGGTGAAATGTGCTCATCTGTAAATCATAACTTTGCCTCATCACCATCAGGAAGAAAACAGCGTGTGCAGGGCTTCCTGCTCATCACACCCTCCCCACTGTGAATAGCTTACTTCTATTATCACACAGAAAAAAAAACATGCAGGGCTTATGAGCCTCTGTCTACTGTTCTTCTGCTTGCTCTGTTTGCTGCTCTGCTTCTCAGCTCCAAGTCTGTATCAGCCCTCATCACCTATGTCAGGATTCAGGAGCATGCACCTTTCATAGTTAGTGTGCCGAGTGCTCGTTCTCGTGGATGAGACACGGCAGCACTGTGCATGTGTTCCCAGATGGTGACAGCATTCTCTCAGCTGCCCAGGACTGCAGCCATTGTGCACATGGTCACTGAGGGTGACCGGTGCTGCCAGAAGATCATCAGGACACAATCTGTAATGCCACTTAGTTAATTTTAAGTAGCTGCACATATGTAGAAGCTCAAAGATTGGATGTTATCACAGTAAGTCAGGATCTAGGTGGACATTTCTCCAATGGCTGTGCTTCTGGAAGCCTGCATAATGACATTGTCTGCCATGTGAAGCCCACTTAGAGACCATGAGTTCTAAATCAACATGGATAGGGCCAATCCAGGGTTCCAGTTCATACACGACATAGACATTTGAGAACACAAAACAGCATAGCAAAATATAAATATAAAATGAAATATATTATCAATCACATTTCTGGAGAGAGAAAAAGGAGGAAATAAAAATCCTGAATTGGGAGGAAATTAACTCAGAGTCAGAGATAAGTTACTGGATCCAGCTCACAGGGAAAGGCAAACAATAGCAAAGACACAAGGCAAAACTGGAAAGAAAACAAGGCTTAATAGCGAGGCTCCCAGGCTGCAGAAAGCCGCCCAGTAATATAAATGGGCTTGAGCAGTCTTGAGAAAACACCCCTGACTGCATGGCTTCAACATCAGAAACTTATGTCCTCACAGCTTGGAGGCTAAAGTCCAAGAGCAGGACGTTTAGGCATGGGTATCCCTCCATGACTTGTAAATGACTGAGGTGTCACTCACTGTCTTTCTAAGACAAGCTCTGTGCTGGCTAGTTTTATGGGTATATAGATCCCAGTATGAGGGTCTTGCTCCTGTAGCCTCACACATTTGATCTAATTACCTCACAGTGCCCATCACCAAACACTTTCTTATGTTTAGAGGAACAGGGGATGTGTGGGCATTAGGGTTTAAGCAGATGAGAGGCGTAGGAGAGAGCATGACTCAGTCCATGGCAGAGGTTAGTCATGGAAGCTCCAGAGAAACACTCTGAGTTCTTTCAGAGAACAGGCTGTGCCTTAAGCAGACAAGGACCAGCAAAGACCTCTAAGTATCCGGGCTGCCGCAATCTGTTCTCCTCTGACCAGACCCACACTGTCTTTATACAGGGCAAAGACGATCACATTCATCTGTAGCTCTTCCAATGCAGAAGTCAGCAGTGCTACACAGAGAAACCCTGTCTTAACAAGGGAGGGGTGAGAAAAAGAAGGTTCTCAAACAAACAATTGACAAAAGATTTTCTGAAGCAGGAGAAGCAAGAGTAAGCCTTTCAGAGCTTCACACATTTAAACAAGGGCCTGTCCTTAGCCAGGATGGGTCATTCTGACGTTTCACGGGAGGGAGGAGAACACACCGAGAGCCCTTCAGTAATGAGAGATCTGGTGATATAAGATGCAAATAAGCCATAACAAGTCTATCAGAGTAAAAAGAGGTTGGAGTCAATGCAGCTGAGCGAGACTTTGAGCCCTGAAGGAGAACTCCCCTGAATGTGGGTGACGTTCTGTGTCTCCACAATTAGGAAACTTTTGCAGTCTACTCTGCAGAAGGCAAGGGTCATTCCCTAAAACCAAGTGAGAAACCGCCACAGCCTGTATTGTTCAGTGTGAGGGCAGGCCTCCTGAACACCCTCCAAGTAAAGGGTATGCTTCTCACATTTATAAGGGGAAATCGAATAGTGGGAAAGCGTGGATTTCTGTCTATATGTAGGTAAGGGCAGTCACAAGATAAGGTGAGAGCCTGTGATTGGGCAGTGGGAGAGGAAGGCGGGCTGAGAATTTTAGAGACAAGTACAGAGAGTACAGAGAGAGGGAGGTACAGACAGAGAGACAGAAATAAGATGGAACCTACAGGAAGAGGAGCCAGAACCACACAGTCCTGGGAGCCATAAGGATTGGGGATTTCTTAGGTAGACAGTTAAATAATAAGTAGGGTGCATTTGTCCCATCTGGGTGTGCAGCGTGTTTATATCTATTGAGTTTTTAGTCCATCTTGTGAGTGTTTTGTGGGTTGAGAATTTACTAATATAAATCTGAATAATAAATTACAAGTGACTAGAGTTTTTATTTTACCTGATTATGGGGATTTGTGATGGCTAACCACAGGGGATGGATGGCTGGGAATGTGAGCAAACTCTGAAGCAAGAGAACCACAAGATGGCTGGTCACTGCATGGGGCTACCTATGGAGGAAGTGAGACCTCTGGGGCCAGAGAGTAGCCGGCGATAGCATGGGATGGTGCCCTTTTTTATTTCACACAACAGGGAAGAAGGTTTCAGTTGGAGGAGGAGGTGAAGGGAACACAGAGGAGGATGTGGAGAGTTGTGTGGAAATCTACTTTATAAACATCATATATGTATATACACATATACATGTATGCACACATGCATATATATTCATATGAAAGTGTTTGAGGTTACCCTACTCAGGGGACTGCTCCTCCCAGAATCTATTGGTTGTCAAATAAAAAGCCTTGCACCACTTGTGGAATGTCTCTTCTCAAGTTGTCAGTCATGGCTATTCCAGGAACCTCTACCCTCAAAAGAAATATGAGCTATTGCCATTGTTCTTGGTTCCTCCTCCCCCAGAACTTTGCACATTGCTGAAGACAGCACACACTTCCATCACAGGGCAGGGAAAAATCAAATCAGTACTGACCAGGAAGCTTCCTGCCTGCTGCCTAGGTTCTACAGTACAGGAAGTTGCTAGATGGGCTGCTAGGAAGAAAATCACAGTCTTACCAAGCTGTGACCCCTGTGAACTGCAAATAATGACACATGGGTGGAGGATTGGCATGAATGCACTAACACCTCTTAAAGCTGCACCCTGGATTGGGGGTTGGGGGTTCCAACACATGAGACTGTGGGGATATTTCACAGGCATACCTAACAGTAACTACAAGGAAAAACAAGATGCTAACGCTACAAAACAGTCTTCTAAGGAGGAAACCATGAGAATTTGTGAGGAACAGGGACTCATGGGAATATTGTAAGCTCTTCTGCAGAGTGTTAGCTGGACACCAGTTTACACTGTTCTGCTGAGTATTAAGCAGGTGGGAAGAATAATTGGAACTAACTGTGTAGAAGCTGTGAGGTGACTGTAATCAAGGTCACATGCACATGCTATATGCACAAAGCAGCTTCAGAAGTGCAATTAGGACTAGAAGGCTCCACCTCCAAATTAATACACTTGTGAAAATGCTCTGTTCTATTAGTTCTTCCGTCTCTACTGAGATCTTGGTTTCCAGACAGGTGCTCTTCTGACCTGACAGCTGATAAATGTCTCCTGTGGAGGATTTCATGGCTTATGGAATTTAAGGATTCCCTGCTCATAACTCTAAAGAGCTCCATCCTGTAATTGCCCTAACATATCTAATAATTTGTCAGGCATAAGACCAACAGCTGCAGATACTCTGGACACAAACAGAAAAACTTAAGCGATTTTGCAATACTTGACATAATCTACCATATAGAAGAAAGAAAGGAATCTTTGTGTTTACAAATCCTTCAGAAAAAAATCACTAAAATTTCTGCTGCCTCTTCCATTAATCAACTTGACATTAAGTGGTTCTTAATTATCAAATAATAACTTTCCATCATGGTCATCTTTCTGCTTTCCAGTAACTTTCTTTGTGTGCTGTAACTGCAGATGTTCCAATGCCCATCCCCACGGGTATCCAAAACCATCTGTTCTGGTCTTGCAAGGCAGTTGGGTTAGGTTGTATAGGAAAATAGATACACTTTCATAATTATAGATCAACAAATGTGAGACTGAGTACCATCTGTACACTTTCCAACAAGTAGCAACGTCCTGAAATTGTTTCAGGAAATAGTAAAAGCAAAATCAATAAACTAAAAGTTAATAATAAAAAGTTAATAATAAAAGTAAAGGCAATAAATTCCTTAACTCTCAACATCTGGACACTGACCTGGAAGGAAGGAAGGAAGGAAGGAAGGAAGGAAGGAAGGAAGGAAGGAAGGAAGGGAGGGAGGG
>NW_021604564.1:22723085-22724752 GCF_004785775.1 Grammomys surdaster | reverse complement strand
AGGGAGGGAGGGAGGAAGGAAGGAAGGAAGGAAGGAAGAACAAACTGCAAATAATTAAAGAAGGAAGGAGGAAGGGAAGAAGGAAGGAGGAATGGAGAGAGGGAGGAAGGGAGGAAGGAAGGAAGAAAAGAATTAAAAAAGAAAGGAAGGAGTCCATATTAGGAAGTAAATGCTCATACTCAGAGATGATCCTGGAATGCTGAAACAAGAATAAAGTGGCTTCATACCCAGAGATAGGGACCATCTGTTAGGTGCTCATACTAATACCATCTCCAAAGATACTGAGTTAAGTAGTTTTCCCGTCCTACAAAGCTTAACATCCAGTGGGTGCACATGGGTGGGAAGCTCTGGGTCTTCCCCTGGAGTTGTTAGTATTATGACAACATGCTTGTACTCTTTGATATGATATTCAGTGCCCCACCCCCAACTGGTCACAGTTGAACATCTCAGAAAACAGCTCCAGGAAGCAACATACTCTTAGACACCTCCTTCCAAAGATCATGTCACAATCAACTTCATTTCTTTAAATGCTAGCTTTTGTCTTAACACATGTAATTGAACTGTACTGTCAAAGCCTTTTAGGTTGTATATGGTGGCATATGCCTTTAATACCAGGATTCTGGAAGTAGTAGAGGCCAGTGGATTTCTGTGACTTAGAGACCAGCTTGATCAACACAGTGAGTTCAAGGACAGCCAGGGCTATGCAGAAAGACCCTGTCTCAAAAACAAAAAAGAATAAAACCTTTTGAAGTTAACATTATATAAAGGAACGGTGGAATTGGACTTCCATGTTCACTGACCTCTTAGTCTGATAATTCTGTGAAACATCATTCAAGCAACTTTCAAACCATGTAAGATGGTCGTATGGAGCCTAAAGCCAAGGTAATGTTCTGCTCTGCAGATAAAGAATCCCCCCTCCCTCCAGATCAGTTACTCTAGACATTGTAAATCCTGACTCTGGCTCTCTGAGATGCCTTGAGAGGAGTCAGCTATTCTGCGAACCAATCCATTAGATGGATTTAATCTTCTGTCTATCAGGTTACTTAGAGGAGCCAGCACTAAGACCTTACAAATTTGTAAGCAATTTTTGAAGCAGTGATAAGAGGGGCATTTAACTTGGTATTTTCTTAAATGTCATGAAGACATCAGGACTATTTTCCCCCTAGGTCAACATAAGTAAATTAATAACTACAAAGCCTTCACCTGTAACTCCACAAACATCAGGCTGGGTCCCGCCATATTCTTTTAACCCCAATTCTGCTGTAACTGCTTTGGCATATCCTGTATTATTTCTAGGCCACCTTCTGTTTGGGGGTATAACCACTGGATACCTTTCAGTCTCATACCTCTGTTGATTTCTGAGGTCACCTGTCTTCCTAAAAGAATACTGGCTTGGGGTTAATAAACAATCACAGTAACCTAATGTAGAGTAACATAGTAATCAAGGTAAAAATGGCTTTTACTATAGAAGTCAATCAGCAATTTGCTATAAGACAAGCTAACATGACCCATTTGTTACTTCCTCCACACTCTAACATCACTGTCTCCCGCTGGGATGTCACTGGGATGTCACTCAGGTCCACTGTGGGGGAGGCTGTGGGCTCTAAGTCTCCATGTCTCTCTTTCTTTCTTTCTTTCTTTCTTTCTTTCTTTCTTTCTTTCTTTCT
>NW_021604564.1:22716323-22723075 GCF_004785775.1 Grammomys surdaster | reverse complement strand
TTTCTTTCTTTCTTTCTTTCTTTCTTTCTTTCTTTCTTTCTTTCTTTTGGTGCTTCTGTTTTGTGATGTGACCAACCTGCTTTTGGAAGCAAGTGTTAGTTCATAGTTGAGGTTCACAATGAGGAATCCTTCTCCACCCCTAGCTGAACCCATGTCTTCAGCTGTAGAACTCTCTGCAGTGCCATAGTCATTTCGGGGAGTGAGAACTGGAGTTGAGTGATGTCACACACAGTATGGGAAAGCCCCTCAAAGAGGGAAGAGAGAACTGGAAAAGAGGAAGACACTATTTCTGTGTGTCTTGTCCAGTTTTGTTTTGTCTTTTAATTTTATTTTTAAATCATCGTATTCCTAGGGTAGTTCATTGCATTCCAATCACCAGTTAGCACAGGGTACCTTGAAGCCTCTTTTGTCTCTCTTCCATCCGTTCTAGTGCATGCCGTTCAGGCATACACCCTTGAAGCATACCTACATACCTTTGATCGTCTCTCATAACTGCTGCTAGAGGCTCAGCCCTTAACCCTTCATCTCCAACAATATCAATTCACAGTAGTGACTTTTCTGGTGTCAGCTGGGCTCTGCGGGAGGAGACTAATGGTAGAATATAACACATGGGAGTAATACAATCAGAATCTCCCACAGACCCTCTCCTGTTGTCAGTATGCAGGTTGCCCCTGCCTTCTGGATCCTTCCCTCCACTTGGCCTAGCAGAGTTCACGGTTTCCATAGAAGCAAGCCTCAGGCTGTGTGAACCTTACTCAGCTAGCAGCCACGTCTGCCCTGAGAGCCAACAATTGCTCTCACTGTGAATGTTTCTGTGTTATTTTGTAGGTTATAGAGAAGAAAATTAGAAAAAGAGAACCTGTGATGTGTTCCATCTGCTACTACAGAGAGCCCAGTGGTGACATATGTAAAATGTTTCTGTCTCCAGTAGCTCTGGTGGGAGGAGGCTGAGTGACCTCAGTTTCCCTTGGCACTGAGTCCCCCAAACCCCTTCCACACACACACCCCCCTCAGTCTTTCTATGTTTCCTTCCTGCACTTCTAGGCTGGTCTCCTAGTGTTTAGTTTTCCTCCATGTTTGGTGACCTTTACTTCCAGGCATCTTGGCTTCCAGGCATCTTGGCTTCCAGGCATGAATCTACCAGAAAAGTAATCTTGCTGATTTGAAAGTATGGCTGTTCCTTATTTAACTGACAATTGTACCAATGTGCCCCATGATTCTATCAGGTCAGAGCATCCTCCTCGGAGCCAGTGAGAAAACCACTGTGTGCTTAAGATGAAAGAGCCACTGTGGTGGTTTGAATAGGAAAGGCCCCCATAGGCTCATAAATGTGAATGCTTAGTCATCAGGGAGGCACTGTTAGGAGGTGTGTGTTTGTTGGGGTAGGTGTGGCCTTTATAGAGAAAACCTTCCAGAAGGGGTGGACCTTGAGGTTTCAGAAGCCCAAGCCAGGACCAGTGTCATTTTCTCCTCCTGCTCTCTACTGATCCAGATGTAGAACTCTCAGCTACCTCTCCAGCACCATGTCTGTCTGTGTGACACCATGCTTTCCTCCATGTTGACAATAGACAAAACCTCTGAAACTGTAAGTCAGTCCCAACTACACTATTTCTAGTTGTAGTGGCTCTCTTCACAGCAAGAGAGCAATGACTAAGGTTGTCACCCTAACTGCCCGCCTTGAATACTCCCAACAGTCACTAAAGTAGCCCTGTGTTTTCTGATATGTTCATTCTGTCCTCTTCTGATAATGTATTTTAAACTTTCTCTCCTTAACTCAAAGCAAGAAAGTCAAGACCTCTTTATTATATTCCTAAAACTCAGAAAGCCAAGACCCTTGATTATACCTATCCTCTGTCACATGTGTGAATATATCTGTCCTCTGTCACATGTGTTCCATGGCCTATCTCAGTTCAGAGCAGCTAGTAGACAGTAGCCCTGAGAAACCTCTGTCTGTACATCAAAAACTTGTAGTGAAGATTTTTATTTCTTTAAAAATACTGAAATGTTATATGAATATGTTTTGGGTTAATCCTGAACATGGGATCTGGGGCTGTTTCAGACTGTCCACAGCAGCTCTAGCTATGATTTGGCTCGTGGTCTGCCAGAGGTGTGATTTTGCCAGCTGAAGACAGTTTATGTTTGGAATTGTGGGGACTCTTGAGAAGGTATAAAAGTACCAGAGCCTGGAGAGGCTGAGGTATTTGCTGTTCTACTTGCTGCTGCTGCTGTTGTTGCTGGTTGTTGGTTACTGGATTGCAGGTTGCTGGTTGCTAGATTACTGGTTGCTGATTGCTTGTTGCTGATTTCTGTTTGCTGGTTGCTGGTTGGAGATATCTTGACTACGAAGATTAGACTTGTCCCAAGGAACTCGATGCCCCTATTTAGCAATATGAAGTAACCTAGCAATATGGGCGCCCCCTTTTCTCTCTAATCTTTTCTCTCTCCTGCCTAATGTGTGTGTGTGGGGGGGGGGAGGTTGAAAGGGGTAAGGGTGGAGAAAGATGGTAGGAAAAGGAACCTAATAAAATAGCCACAGAATAGCTACAAAAAACATTGTTAGTATTGGTGTCTGTTGGCTAGTGACTCCAAAACACTTTCAGTATTGATCAGAAGGAAGAATTATAATGCAAAGAAATGAGCTCCATGTCCCACAGATCTTCCCCTGAAGAATGATAAGCCTCCTACCTGCTCTCAAAGCCTTCAACTATGGAAGATGCCATTTCTTAGAAGTCACTGATGCAGACTTGGGAGTTCTGTTACCCAAGTTTGTATTACCCTAGTCACAGGTCTGTGTTGAGCCATTGGAGAGACCATCCTCAGAAGCAAACTCACGACAACATCTTGGCTTAATTGTCCCTCCTCCTCCTATCAAGATCCTACCCAATACATAAAGACCAAAACAGAAAGAAGGAATAGCTGTCTGTATGAGCATAATCAAGTCCTCTCCAGCAGATAGGCAGTGTCAGGGTGGTGGTACACTTCTGTGAGAGAAATCGAGAAAGAGAGGGGGGAAGAGGGAGAGGGAGAGGGGGAGGGGGAGGGGGAGGGGGAGAGGGAGTCAGGGTGGTGGAAGAAGAGAAAAAGATATCCTCCTTACAGTAATTTTGCTTGTCTTATAATGCAGTCCTAATTAAAACAGGCCAGTAGGAACCATGTGCCACAGGATCTTACACTCAGCCTTCAGAAATGAGACATTTGCATGTTCCAGGGACAGTGACATTCTCTGTTATCAGAGAAAGCACAGCAGCCCACTTAATCAGCCTGAAGAGATAAGATGCACTTTGTGTCTGAGATATAATGAAGTCATTCTTGAAATACAATTTCAAGTATAAAAGTCTGGATGCTTGCATTTATGCAATTAGCATGCTAAATAGATATCAAAGATCTCAGAAGATATTTTCGTGGGATTAATATTTATCAAATGTTTTCTACATGTTAAACCTGAATTCTTTTGATTTCTAATTATTATTTTTAATTGAGGATGCTGTGATAAAAAAGTTAATTATGCCAAATGACATCATTGATAAACAATGCCTCTCAAAAGACAAGAGGTTTTGTCTTTGTTCTGTGTGTTGTGTCTTTGTAAGGCATGTAACATGATTTTTGGATATGTTTGTTATCTATCTATCTATCTATCTATCTATCTATCTATCTATCTATCTATGTATCACCTGTCATCTGTCATCTATCTATTATCTCTCAGACAGGGTCTCCTGAACCACAGGCTGTCCTGGGACTTGCTGTGCAGCCAAGTATGACCTTGAATTACTGATTCTCCTGTACCACATCCCCAGTACTAGAATTGCAGATGTTTGCTACCAATTGGCCTAATATTCATGGTACTAGAAATAGAACCATGCCCCTGTGACTGCCAGGTAAGCATTCTATCAATTGGACACATCCCCAGCCTAGCATCATTCTTTGATAGGCTTGGTTTAGCCCTATGTCCCACCTCCAGCTTTCTTCCTCCTCTAGGCCACATTGTTATGACATCTGAAGAATGACAGCCTAATATGGCACCCTTGTTCTGAAAGATACAAAGTTGTAGCTCCTGGAACAGCTGCTGACAAACTCTGGGTGCCTGGATAGGAGGCAGGTCTGTGAGTCAAATATGATGGTGAAGGAAAGCCCTGACATTGCATTTTCTCATCCCACAATTAGATACAGATCCTGCCTGTCCTTATATCACAAATGTTTCTGGGAAAAACAAGAAAAATGGAAAAGACAATAAGAGCCTTTAAATTCCTCCTCCAAAGACTTCCTTTGGTCCAAGAAATCCAACAACAGCTGATTCTGAGGCTGCACAGAGCTCCAGGGTTTGATTAGCAATCTTTCCCCATGCAAACCTTGCCCTTAGTGTGACCTGAGTCATGTATGTCACACTAAAAAAAAAAAAAAGCCATCTGAGGACTATATCTCATGGGGATCTTGTGCATTTGTGAATGCCTGTGTGTGAGTCTGTACACACACACACTCACAGTGTGGTTGTGTCTTTGTGTGTGCATATATGAAAGCTTACTGCAGGATATTTGATCATACGGTGAACCTTGAGATTTTATTATTTGCTGGAAAAACCTGTCTCTAGTTGTGGTGTGGCTCAACCCTAGTATATACCTTTAATCCAAGAGTTTTCTGCTTATTTTAAACAGGATTAAATAAAGTCAACCATAGGTCAAGAGGCAGAGCAAGCAACCAGGTGACAGGAAGTGGACATAGGGGAAAAATGAGAGTGTAAGAGGAAGTCAGGAGGATAGATAGATCGATACACAGGAAGTAGAAAGGAAGGACATTCAAGTTTGAAGGGTTTTTGAGATGGTGTGGAAAAAGGAGAGCTTCTTTTTGGGAAATACCAGATGTGGAGGAAAGTCAGCTGGATGCCTTCTCTGCATCTCTGAATGCAGGCTTTCGCTCTAACATCTGGCTCCTGAGTCTTCATTGGTAAAATTGAACAGTTAAAAATTTGTTAAAAACAACATTTAGTACCCAAGGTAGGGCACCAAATATTGCAGGGTTTTCCCGGATTCCCCCTCGAGGTTTAATATTTAAGACAAAAATAGCTTGAAGCTGTTGGCCTTTTGCTGGGATGTCTCTTCACTAACCTCCACTTTAACCAGACTTCTCTGCAGTTGTGTCTCTCTATGTGGCTATCATTGCCAACCTCCCTGCTTGGTTCTCATGTCCCTTTTGTCTTCCTTCTGCTTTGTCTGCCTCTCTCTGCATCTCCTGCTTCTGTCTGTATTTTCATTACCCTCTACTTTCTGCTAGTGCTTCCAGCCACCAGCTCTTTATCACACAAAGCCGTTATCAGCAGTACAGTGCTGGATCCATCTCTTTGGGTTGCCCTTCCGAATTTCGGGCTAAATGATCGTCACTACAACAGCTTGCTTTTTAACCTGATAATCTCAGAGAATCATCTTTTGGGCAGGGGAGAAAAAAATGGGCATTTATGTGTAGAAGGCTTGTAATGGACTATTGAGAGGACAGTACCAAACATTCTACCACCACTTAGCTCTGCTGGCACAGTAAGCAACAATTAAAAATACAGCCTTAATACACCTTAATACAATGTGGGGGTATAGGCCTTCCCAACAGTTAATCACCATCTATCTTTTTTTAATATAGCCTCTCTCCTGCCTGGGGAGCACCATGTAGATGAAGTTCACTGGTCAATGAGTCCAAGGATCGATCTGTCTGTCTGTCTGTCTGTCCGTCTGTCTGTCTCCTCAGCACTGGGACCATAAACATACATTATCATACCCAGCTTCATTTTGATTTGGGTTGGATCAACTCAAACCTATAAGGCAAGTGCTTTACTCACTGAACCATTGCTCCAGATTGGGATCAAGTGCTTCTGTCACCCATGATGCAATTCTGCATCCTCAAGGAAAAGAAGAAAAATCTCAAAAGAAAGAATGTGAATGTCTCCACATGGATAGCTTGAGGATAGTGTTAGTCACAGTAGTTTTTTTTTTATTCTTATGAAATGAAGTCACATTTGTTGTACTAGTCACCAGGATAATAATGCCACTGACTCTGACATTTTGACAGGCCTAATCTGGTCTTTTCTGAATTAAGGCAACCTTATCATCAAAACCAGTATTTATCACCATCTCTTAAGGATTTTCTTAAAAAGTAAAAGTCTCCATTCCTGAAAATGCCTAGTTTTCATTTATTTGGGGTGTAGTGTGTGTGTGTGTGCGTGTGTGTGTGTGTGTGTGTGTGTGTGTTTGGTATATGTGTGTATGTGTATGTTTGGTGTGTGTGTATTTTGTGTGTGTACATGTGTATATGTATGTGTGTGTTTGGAATGTGTGTGTTGTATGTTCATGTTTGGTGTGTGTGTATTTGGTATGCATGTATATTTAGTGTATGTGTTCATGTGCCTATGTTTGTGTGTACACATGTGTGTACTTGGTATGTATGTGTATGAGTATGTGTATACTCGGTATATGTGTATCTGTATGTATTTAGTATGTGTGTCTATGTGTATTTAGTATGTGAATATTTGGTATTTGTACATATGTGTGTATTTAGTATGTGGGTGTATATTTGGTGTGTATTCCTGTATGCATGTTCATATGTATGTGTGTGTATGTGTGTGTGTGTGTACACATGTGTGTATTTGGTATGTGTGTGTATGAGTATGTGTATATTTGGTGTATATGTATCTGTGTATATTTAGTGTGTGTGTGTGTGTATTTGGTATGTGTGTGTGTATTTGGTGTTTGTGCACATGTGTATTTAGTATGTGG
>NW_021604564.1:22693661-22716313 GCF_004785775.1 Grammomys surdaster | reverse complement strand
ATTTGGTGTTTGTGCACATGTGTATTTAGTATGTGGGTGTATATTTGATGTGTATTCCTGTATACATGTTCATATGTATGTGTGTATTTGGTATGTGTGTGTGCACTGTTGAGTGCACACTGTAAATTTTGATGAGAGGACAGCTTGTAGGAGTTGATTCTCTCCTTCCACCTCGTTGGTTCTGGGGACCTAACTCAGGTTGTCAGTCCTGGCAGCAAGTGCCTTTACCCACTGGGCAATCTTGCCTGCTTGGAAATGCCAAAGTAGAGAGTATTATGTAGAAACATAGGGCACATTCCCTAAAGTAGCCACAGACAGGTTCAATTCTGTTGCTAACATGTTCAGAAAAAAATCATTTTTTTTTTTAGCTAGGCACTTTCTCTTGGCTATGTGTAATCAAAATAAAAAACTGAACAATGAAAAGAAACTGTCTCTATCTATACATTAAAGTCACCTCAGTAAATTTCATTGCATTTTTAAAATTCTAATATAGTTTGCCTTTAATTCCTGCTAACAAGTATTTGTTACCATCTACACAGACATCATATTCTCTCAATGGTGGCAAATTAGCTAAAAAATTAAAAATTGAAATGTGTATGTTTTCTTAACACCCATCCTATTGATCCCTTTTTAAAAATATTTTCCATTGATTCTTACTAGAAATACAAGTTAAAAACAATGATACAGGAACAGATTTAGAAGCATGAAGAATGTCAAATGTTCTCACTCATTTCATACATCCTATTAATCTATGCTTAGAGCTGAGCTGACTCAACATACTTTATTTTTAAAAGGAATCATCAGATTTTCTAACTCATGGTTAAAAGGGTCAAATGAGCAAGCACATACAACCACAAGAGACAGGCAGACCCTGGGAGCTAGCTGGCCAGCCCGGCAAGCCAAAATGGTAAGCTCAGGTTCAGAGAGACACTGTGCTTCAAAAAAGCAAGGGGGTAAAGTGATTGAATTATACATGGGTATGTCAGCCTCTGGCAGACACACAAGCACACACACAGAGACATACACACACAATCAATGGATGAATAAATGCTAGTATGCCAGTAGGATGGAATATTATTTAATCATAAAGAAAGAAAGGAAACCCATCATTGGCTACAACACAGACAAACATGTGCTAAGTGAAATGAGAGTGGTGTGACAAGACCGACATTGGGCATTGGTCTTCATTACTTAAAATTAAAAGAATAAAACCAGAAGTTCACATACACAACTGGTACACTGGAACTGCAGAGGGCTGGAGAGTGATGCCAGAAAGGAGCAGACAGCTGCTAACCCGGGTCGCAAGGACTCTGATACACAGCATGGAGATATGAAACCAGACTGTGTTCTTTACCTGCAGTACAAGAGGCCAGCTAGCCAGTCTTCTCAACATGTGCCTCTTACAGAAATCACAATTATGGTACTGAAGAATGTACTCAATTTGATTTGGGTAGTTTCACGGTGTGTGAGAAACAGTCACTTTCTATACCTTGAATATTTACTTTGTTAACTAGATTTCAATAGAATCTTTCAAAAATACTTATATCTTCTTGCTGTGTCAAACTCCAAGTTTTAGGATTCTTATCTGTGTTCCTCTGTGCGCATACGCATGTGTGAGAGAAACAATGTATGCAACATGTCTATGAAATATTACTGCATTTGGAATATTTCCTAGTGGGAGTGCAAGATGCTAATTTTGATGAAATTTATTTTCTGACATTCACACTGCAAGTCCCCACTTGTCCAGAGTCCCATTAAATCCACTTATTCTTGGACTCCTTTCCCTGAGTAAGTTGTTTGCATCTCTGAGGGTTTCTTCTGTGGTCTAGAAATTCTGCATGTGGGTGGGTCTTCCTTCCACTGGCAGTGCTGCAGAAAGCAGGAATGAGGGCTGTCTCCTCTCCTCTGCCCTCCACAGCTCACATGTCAGCCAGTGCACAGAAAGCATAAGTAAGCAGATGCAGGGTGGATGAATGGATCAGCCAGGGAAATGGGGTGAGATGTGTGTGACCTTCAGGGAGTTAGCAAGCCTTTCCCTATAAAGATATCTCTATATCAATACCAATATCCCTGACTTGAGACTGGAAACAGTCATCATACTGGATGGGCAGTTTGAGTAGCTCTTAAATTCCAAAGCTAGAATAAAACACAGTGTAGGATTCGCTTGTGTCAAGAATCTTCAGGATACAAAGGGCTACAGTCTGCATATTTCAGGTGCATGTTAATACCACCATCGATCCCCATGTCCCCTGGAACCCAACTTAATCTCAAGGTCACAGCTCAGTTCCTGAAGACTATCTGTCAACAAGTAACATCCTCCAGGAAATTTAAATAAAATCTAGTAACTTAGCCCCTGAACTGAAAGCAAGATGTCTTGTCCACAGGTTGGAGGAGACTAGCAAGGATACACACTTCCTTCAAAGTGATCCCACTTCCAAGTTCCTCTTGAAACCTCATCCTTGGGATGGCTCCATCTCATTACAAACATGCACTGAAGTGTTATTCTTCAAAAGCTGATGGAGGCATAAACACCACAAAATATAAAACTCCATAAGTAGTTTGGTTTATCTGACTGCATAAGGCAGAGATACCATCTGATAGGTTAGTGGGTGTGAAACTTTGGTTGGAAAAATAACTGAATAACCATAAGAGCGCATGCTGGGAGGTTCCAGCAGCTATTCATCAGAGAAAGAAAGAAAATAAATATTCCCAGTGATTATTTTTGTCAATTTAGATGCTGAATTGAATTCCTAAAAATTTTTAATACACCCCCAAAAAACCTTCATTCAAACAAGGAATATATTCTGTCTTCTCCCCAAACAAGAGTTGCCTCTGGGAAGGCCCCCCTTCTCTCCCCTTCTCTGCCTTCCCTTCCTTTTGTAAACCCAGAAAAAAAAAACAGCTCTATAATCTTTCTAAAACAAAGAATGTGCACAAATCAACAAATTGTCCTCCTCCCCAGGAAAGAAAATGATAGCCCTCTTTAAAGAAGGCTGCTCCTAGAAGTAGCAGCAATGGTGGACTGGCACGAGTCAGCCCTCTTGCCTGCGTACCCTGGATTCTTACAGCAATCTGCCTGCTCACAAATTGAAGGGTACCCCATCTTACAGACCCTGGAGCCTGCTTAATGGGTATCTTTGTCCAGTGTGGGGAACCCCTATGAGAACATCTTACTGAAAACCAATGTTGTCTTGAACTTCATCATCTAATGGGACAACTGGGACATGACCAGAGAAACTCGTACACTGTTAAGCCTCAGTGCCAACAAGGTGGTGGTAGTGTGGGTTCCCTTCATTAGAGAAGTGGGAAGTTGTATCATGTTGTAGGTCTCAGCCAAGCTGTGCTGACATGTCCCGTTCTACCTTGTATGCCTAGAAATTGAAGATCTCATAGAATGAAAGAAGAGCTATGACCACTCGTCCACCCGGGGACACTGCTTCTTTAAACTGCTGCTGTTGAACATGCAATAATCTCGGACAAGAGGAGTCTCCATGAATAAAGGCCCTACTGACCTGAGTTTGATCGCTGGGATCTATATAGAGGGGTAAGAGGAAAAGACTGACCTCAGGAGACGTCTTCTGGCTTCACTCTGCTGTGGCACACTTGCACACACACACACACACACACACACACACACGAGAGAGAGAGAGAGAGAGAGAGAGAGAGAGAGAGAGAGAGGAATTGAGAGAGAAAGAAGAAAGAAAGGAAGGGGAGGAGGGGGAGGGAGAGAGAGGGGGAGAGGGAGAGAAGGAGGGAGAGAGAAAAAGAGAGGAAGGAATAAAGGGAGTGGGAGTAAGACAAAGAGCGGGAGGAAGGAGGAGGGAGAGAGAAAAGAGAGGAACTGAAGGAGGAGGAAGAGAAAGAAAAAGGAAGGGAGAGGAGGAAGAGGGAGAAAAGGAGGGCAGGACAGAGAGAAAGGAGGGAAGGAGGGAGGGAGAGAGGGAGGGAGGGAGGGAGAGAGAGAGAGAGAGAGAGAGAGAGAGAGAGAGAGAGAGCGCACTGTGCCTGGCATACACTGAGGATCCCTTGCTGAAAGTGCTAGGGTCTACGCAGTGTTTAAGATCATGTGGTGTCTGCATGTTCAGCATGAGATATCTTGGAAGTTGGAGTGTAGTGTAAACATCATATTCTGTCATTTGTGTGTCATAGATGGTTTCCTCGCAAATTCTGAAGCAATGTGACACAGACTGCTTGAATACACCAGCATTTGACCTCAGCCTGTCCTGGGTCTACAATTTTTCATTTGTGACCACATGTCCATGGTGCAAAACATTTAAATTTTGGAGTATTTCAGATTTTGGATTTTCAAGGTGGGGACACTTGCCCTGTAGGTGATGCATCTCTGGAGCGCTGGCAAGTGGTTAGCCATCTAGGTCCACCAGCAGCAGGTCCAGGCCTCTTTGGATCATGTACTACAGAGCACACATGTGTAAGCCTCTGGAGAGCAAGAAGAAATTCACACCAGTGCCAGTAATATTTTCTCAAAGTGCCTGTCGCGTGGAGGGGAGTGATGCAGAATGGTGTTACTTGTGGTGTGCGTGGGACAGGAGTCAAGCTAGCATAGTTACCAGGCAAGTTCACTCTCACTGAGAACCAGACCAGCAGCAGGAGGGAAGCAGACAGGCACTCAAACTAACTCCTGCGCTAAGTGGCAGCAGGCTTCCACAAAGCTCTGGAACACAATCCCTCTTCCTCTTTACTTCTCCCTGTAAGCATTTTAACCCAGTGTGAAACTTTTACAATCTTCTAGTAACTCAAAAGCAATTTGGATCAAAAAGGGACCTCGACCCCAGAAACCAGGAAGTAGGTCCTGTGGTCAGAGAGGTTGTACCAGTGCCACTGCCTCTAATTTTGGGTGAGTGACTCCTCTAGGGCTTTTCTAATTGTTCTTTTATCGCCAGCCCGAAGCTCTGGCCAGGCCAGAAGCTTTGGGGTCCCAGGATGCTCGCACGGCACTTAGAATAGCTTTAGAATGTTGTCATCTTAATAAAATGTCTCCCTAACATACTGGCATCTGGTTACACATGGAAAAGAGGTGGCAGGCCAGCACACAGTGGAAAGATTCTCTGAGTGCCTGGGTGTCAGCCAGAGCAGAACGTGACACTCCACTATAACCAAGGCTGCTGTGTTCCACACTCTGGAAGCAAGTATTCCCAAGTCAGAATTCCAATAATAAATCCAAAGCTTTATCTTCTGCGAAAGGAATGTCCTGAGGCTGCCGACAGGTGGGGAAACAGATTCGGAATGAACCAGCAAGGGGGTGGGGGGAGGTGGCTGGAGAGGCACATCTGAGAGCCATGGCACTCAGCAGTTGTGGTTCCAAACAGACATGGAGAACACCCGTGGGACTCACTCGACTCAAGCTAATGTTCAGCACGGGGAAAATCTCCCACAAACTCAGAACGGCGTCACAAGGATGGCATGTGTTTCAGCACTAAGTGGTACCCAGCCCACTCTGAAACAAAGGAGGGTTGTTGCCCAGGCCAAGAAGCAAGCCTGGTTGGCACTGTGGGCCAGGAGTCTGTGTGGAGGCTTCAGAAACCAGGCTATCGTAGTGTCTTAGGTTTAGCTCCTGAGATAGCCCAGGACTGGACTCTTCTCTGTTGTTATTGGGTTGAAAAGTCTGTTCGTGAATTTGATACATAGACCCTAAACAGGGGCAAACCTTCATATATCCTCTTTCTCTTTACTCGGTAGTAAACCGAGAGTAGTTGGGGAGCCTGAAATTCTGCTACATGAACCTCAGTGCTGCCTCAGCTCGGCTGTAGCTTTTAATGATCAATGTTCATTTACTTTGTTTTCATAGATCTTTTCTATGATCATTAATGGATCTACAACCACATAACTTTATGATTATAACAAGCTGATGATTTGGGTGTTGTCCTTAAACGTTTCAAGCCTAACACTTGTGTCTATAAGAAGAAGAAAGGCAAAGACCTTTTATCTCACAAGACTGAGTCAATCATGTGAGTGGAAATAATAGGCTTCGTGTATGAACATGAATCAACACAAGCTGAAGATTACAGAGCTATATTCTTTTAGGGAGTGTGTTTCCATGTAAGATCTAGGTAAGAGCCATCAAATTCCCTTTGAAAATTAAATCATAAATGGCTTCTTCCCAATCAAGCTCCAGTACGTGTCCTCACCAGTGCTTACTGTCACTCTGTCCACCTCATATGCCCCTGGTCCTGGTCCATGGCATTGTTTTCTCTCTGTAGAGCAGACAGAGGCTTTAGCCCATACACTGGTTTTCAGGGCACTTCTCTCTCCTAATCAGAACTTGAGATCATGAAATATTGAGTAGCCAAGGCTCTAGGCAGCAAAGACAGATGTATGAATTACCTCGTTTCATCTCAGGAATCCCCCATCTGCTTTACAAAACAAATAGCATGTGCACCTTCAAACATGTGAGCACAAAATGCGACATCAGATGCTGGCTTCTAGCCCTGCACCATGACAGCAATTCCCCCTGATGCTATATACAGTTTTCAGACCATCTCAGGCAGCTGCCTTAGTAACAAGTGTTCAAGGCAAGTAAACAAGCTCTTGGCCATGGACGGTCCACCTGAATACTCTTAACAACAGCTTGGCAAACATGAACCCTCTTTCCATTCCACCTTCAAATGCTGGGGGGAAGTGTGAGGGCTCCAGTGTGCTCACACACAGTGCTGGCCTTGAAACTGTTTGTTATTCTGCTGTGTAACCAAGCAGCAACTGATTAGCCCCTGACCTTTGGCAGAGGTCTGAACCTGGGACACTAGAGACAGATGCTCTGAGCTCTCGAAACTAATTCCCTCCCAACAGCGCATCTTTCTTAGAAACAGAAAGCAGCCTTTTGACATTGCAGAGGGAAGGTTTATTCAGCTGTGTGAAACTCAGCAAGGCCTCATAGCTTGATGGTGGACAAAGTTGCTAAATCCAGCCAGAGTCTGGCACCTGGACCAACGTGCCTACAATCTTTTGTTTGCATTTCACAGGCTTGGTGAGAAAAGACAGGTAGCTTTTGAAAATATGCTATTTCATTACCTATGAAAAATGACTTCTATTTATAAGCCAATAATTCAGCATATCTTTATATATCTCTTTCATAACTCATGTGCACATAGACTATAGAAAATGAGGCAGGAAGCACTGTTTCCAGATGATTCTGAGACTTCCAGACTTATGTTGAGAAGACAGCTGAGTGAGTGTCCACCTTTCCCGGAAGGTGCCTCTGTGTTTCTAGGGTAGTCTTTTGTTGGCTGACCCATCAATCGTTCAAAAGCAGTTGGCCATCAAAAGATGGCCATACTCTCAGCTCAGTGAAGAGCACTTGCTTGGCATGTATCAAAACTTAAGAGCTTTCTAGAGTTGGTTCTTCACTTAAGATGTGACTGACTTTCTCCCCTCGTCAATATAAGGACCAGAGATCATTGTACCTGCTTTCAAGGGTGAGGGCTGGTTGGGTAATGATGAGTGAGGGACAAGAAGCACAGGGCCAGGCTCTAGACGGCTTGACCTCTAGACTTTTTAAAGGCAGTGCACCAGTGTTCAGTCCATCAGTTGTTGCCTAGAAACAGATGGACAAAACTGGATCTTTACATCTTGACTATGCTTCTTTCAACAACAACGATTTCAATGTGAATGCACCTGGTGCCTTCAATCTCATCACTGAATTAAGCTACTTGGTAAATAAAATCAGGAGTTGGAAAATGAGGCACAGAAAACTATGAATGCCAAGCCCGACATTTTACACAATTATTCCACTTCCTAAACAAGCCCCACAAAGATTAGGTAGATTTAAAAGGAGAAGAAACAAAGGTGGTCTGCTTCCAACTGTTTACAATATTATCTACAATACTGCTGTGTCAATGAGCCATTTTCTCAGCACAGATACCTCACTGGCCTTAATCTCAAATAGTTACTTATGATTTTCAGGGACACCTCCAGAGCTCCATGCAGACCAGGAAGACTCAAAAAGTACTTTTGAAATTTGTTCTCCTTATAGCACAATATGCTTAAGAAGAGAAAGAGGAAACCAGAAACTTCAAAGCGTGGAGTAAGACTCTATAAAGTAAAAAAGCAAAGACAGACTCCCAGGCTCACCTTTAGGGCTGGTGAGAAGGCTTAACAGGTAAAGGTGACTCGTGCCAACATAAACTTAATGTCAGAGACACCACAGATACAAGAAACCTGCTTTCAACTAGCTATCTCTTTAGAGTCAAAGGTATTAACTAGAGAATGCCCTTGAGTTCAGATACACTAGCAGGCATCAAAGCTGTGGCACAAACTTTACTCTCTCTCTCTCTCTCTCTCTCTCTCTCTCTCTCTCTCTCTCTCTCTTCTCTGCCATCTTGGGCATTTTTCTCCTATATCAGCCTAGGTCTGATTGAGCTCATGTTGATAGAAACAACTGTAACAGAAAGAAGGGACAGCTATTGGCTACAGTGTGTTTGTGGTTGTTAGTGCTGCATGCTATCAGATGTAAATAGAATAATTGTCAAATACTTGCAAATGGCTAAAGAGGAGAAATTATAAGCAACAATGTCAGACTCCAAAGTCCCCAGCATCCCCCTGGCCTTCCAGAACCTTAAGAACTTGATTTGCCTTTTAAAGAGCTTATTAGGGTGCCAGGGAGAGGTTCTAGCTAATAGAAGGGTCTTTGAGGGAAATGCAGTGACCTCTGGCATCACCTGTAATAGAGAGGCCTTCAGAGAGTGTGGAAGTTCTATTTTCATTGCTTTAAAAAAAACTTTAATGAGGACCTTAAATGTTGTACAAAGGAATGTAGAACTTGCTCTAGTCATTAACCTACTTTTCCTATAGGACACAGGCTACCAACACTATATACAGCTTCCTAAATGCAAAGGGGAGATGGTGTTGACCTTAGATGTAGTTGTCTAACACTCTGTGACCATCCTGGAAGGAATGAAGACATTCTAAAGAGACACCACGTTCCTCCCCTTTGCCTATCAGATGACTGAAACAGTAGACACCAAGAAATTTTAATTTCCCCAGGAATCCCAGGCTGGAAGCAGGAAAGAACTGACCAGTCAGAGGAGATGTTTGTCATTCTGACAGAGACAAGTTCACAGTTCTGACAATCTGCCAGACCATCCTGAAAGAAAGAAGAGCCAGCCGTGGGCCTATGATATAATGATGTGCAGGATGTCTCCTTGTAGAGCTTAAGGTACTGGGCCAGTCACCCGAGCCACCTCTAGCCAGTGGAGCCTGAGTTCATTGTCATCATTGTTCTGTGCCCTAAAGGAGTAAGGAAAAGGCAGAGTGGGCATAGATTAAGGACAAGTGAGAAAGGATACCCGAGATCCTTGGGCTCCAGATTGAAAAGAATGTCATGAGGAGACAGTGGGAAGCATAGATGACATTCATTAAAAGACATTTTAAACCCAGGGACTGAGAGAAATGGAAACACTCGGGAAGAACATGACTGTGGGTTTCTGGAAGGAAAGTACCACATCACTGTCTTTACAATCATCACGTGCAGGATTTTACTAATTTTCAAGCTACTGTCTTGAAACGATGACTAAAGAACTTAAATGAGATCTGTGGGTGGCTAGCTCCTGGGAGACACCCGACAAGATTTTGATTGATGAGGTTGGGATGCCAGGAGTTAGGATGTCTCTGTTCTAAACAAAGCTAATAGTTTCATGTGTAAGAGTACAGAAAACATCTACGAGAGGTGTGAGACCCTACCCATAGTCAGGTTCATTCAAGCCCTGAGCCTGGTTCACTGTTCTTTTAACAGAAACTGTCTATATATAAGAGTTGTGTCAAATCTATATTGGTAACCTTTAAAGCAAATGTTGTAATTGTGCTAAAAATTCTTCCTTCCCAGCTGAGGAGAAACTCCAATGTGTTTTAAATGACAAGTCCCACATTGAGGCTCATAGTTGGAAGATTTGGTCTCAAGTCTATGGTGCTGTTTGGAAAGGTTACTGAAACTTTAAGAGGTAGGGCCTTGCTGGGGAATGCATTGGGGATGGGCCTTGAGGGTTTATAGGTAGTCCCTCTTCCTGTTTTCTCTGTCTTTGCTTTCCGTGTGTGGATGACATGTGATTTATTTGCTTCCAGGTCAGCCCCATGTCCCTGTAGCTAGTCCTTCCCTCTGTGATGGACTGTGTCCCTTGTGGAACTGTAAGCCAAGCTAAAGCCTTCTCTGGGTTGTTTATGTCAAATTGTTCTATGACATCAGCAGAAGAGTATCTGATAACTGGAGACTGTGGTGTGATGGCCTCTTCTTCCATGTCCCCTAATTATTTCTGTCTTTCTTTCCTTCGTCAACTCAGATGTAGCATCCATTCAGGATTCCAAGGAAATCTATAATTTCTAATAGATAACCTTTTCGTGTAATTGTATATGTTGTACATGTTTAAGTGAGAATCAGTTTGATCTAGAGGCATCAGTGACCCAGCTCTGCATTGGGAAAAAAACAGAGAAAGTTCTTCCCAGCCATCTTTGAACGTTCAGGCCTACACTGGCCAAACCTCCCAGCCACACCAGGTCTGTGTTTTCAACACAGACAAAGATGCTAAGTTCTTATGTTATAGGTGACAACAGATGCCCAGACCTGCTTTAACCAACCTCATCGTACAGAGCTGCATGGGCCTGCTCAGAAGCCAGGGAGATATATAACAGAACATACTTCTCTCGTTTTCCTGATGAGAGACAAGCACTCTCTGTTAAGTGGGTGAGAAAGACCTAGAAGGGACCTTGATGAGAAGCTGGTGACTCAGGCAAGCTCACCAACAGGGATAGGCCTGTTAGTACAGCAGTTTCCCCTCACTCTGTTTCCCAGTGTTCTCATTGCTTGAAGCAACTGATAAAATATTTCCATCAATCACTGGAGTATGAGAGATTGATTTAAAGAACCAGAAACTGTGTGTGTGTGTGTGTGTTTGTGTGTGTTTGTGTGTGTGTGAGTATGTATGTGTGAGTGTGTTTGAGTATATGTGTGTGTGTGTGTTTCTGTAAGAGTGTGTGAGTACCTGTGTGAGTGTGTGGATAAGAGAATGTGTATGAATATATGTGTGTGAATGTGTGTGTAAGTGTGTGTTTTATGTGAGAGTGTGAATGTGTGTGTGAGAATAAGTGTGTGTGTATGTATATATGTGTGTGTGAGAGTGTGTGTGACTATATAAGTGAGTATTGTGAGTGTGTGCATATGCACGTGTGTTTGTGACTGAGTGTGTGTGTGTATTAAAAGTGTTCTCGGTCCTTACAAAGGGTTACAGAATTTGTTTTCAAAGCATTGGTACATGAGTCTGTGTTCTGGAGAAAGGTTTTCTGTAAAAGTGTAAAATGACTCTTCAGTCTCCCTTTTTTATTTTATCTCATATGTAGTTGTCTTTGAATAATCAACATGTTTACTTTATACTGATTGAAAGTGGAAAAACAAACAAAACAACAAGCAAACAAAACCCCCATTAGAACTCACAGTATTCCCCCCTCCCCTGGTATTTTAAAGACAGAGTTTTGATGTTTTCAAAAGAGAAAATGTCCCTTGACTGTACACGTATATCAGGGGGTTAAAAGTAATCCCTGCCCATGAACATGTTGCTGATGGGCAGGTTTGGTACTCTGGGAACAGACTCTCACTTGCACTAGATCCTCACCCACCAGTCTCATTTCATCACTGGGAAATGAAATCACTTCTCTTTCACCGTGCCTAAGGTTCTTTCAGTGAGCAATGGATTCATTTGCTCGAGCTATAACAAAGTACATCAGGCTAACGCACTTAAAAACACAAAAGGTTCATCTCACAGCACTGCAGGCAGCTAGAGTCTGAATTTTAGCTGTGTTGACAGCACTGATTTTGTTTAATTGTGTTTTGTTTCTGAAGCCAACCTTGTGGTTCCTGGTCAGCCATCCTAAAGCAGCTTCTTTCCACACATGCCTGCTTCCCAGCATCCCCTCATAAGGACACAAGTCATATCAGGCTAGAGCTCACCAAAATCACTCCATTTTTACTTCCTTAAGGGCACTATCTCCAAACACAGTCATAGTCTGGGGTGCTGCAGGGTGTACTTCATCACACATATTTCAGGGGGCACAATTCAGTCAGCTCCAGAGAAACACATGAGTGGTCGAGAAGCAGTTATGCTGGGTACCTCTCCCCAAGCTGCCTCTCTGCTTGTCTTTGCTGGGCACACTGATTTCCTCTCTAGAAGCCAGCTGTGTGGCCTCTCTAGATAAGTCTGTTTTAGGGAGCTCTGGAATAGCCGCTGTCTCTTGTCCATCTGGGTACAAGTTCCAGGGGGCTTAACCGTTCACTCTTGGATTTACACGGTTTTTACCACACATTGTAAATCTCTAACATGCCTCCATCTCTACATCTGAACACATCAGGCCCTTGAGCACCACTAAGAAGGATTCCCCTCAATGAAAACAGAGCATGCATTTCATGGCAGAGCTAATAAGAGAAAAATCACACACTGCATTCTTCAGATGCCACACTGTAGAGTTCTGATCCCTGATAGTCTCCCAAATTAAAAGTAAGTTTAAGTCCTCCCCCCCTCTCTGTGTCTGTCTGTCTATTCTCCCATGTACACCATAGGCGAAGGGGTGCGTGTGTGTGTGTGTGTGTGTGTGTGTGTGTGTGTGTGTTCTCCCATGTACATCCTAGGCAAAAGTTCTTTGGGCAAGAGTCTTCTCACTGTAAGCACTCCAGCTTTTCTGTCTTAGATGTATTAATAGCACATTGTATTAACACTTTTCTTAAGGGTGGGTGGGAACAGTTGCTAATGTTTTCGGCAAGATGCCTGTCACAAGATATTTATAACCCCAGGACTCTATTATTTTTCTATTTGTGTGGTCCCCAATTTCACCATCTTTCTCTAATTTTAAAGCACAAGTTTCCTCAGCAACTACATCTGTTATGCACAGATGCTGCATTGAGAGTCTGTGCCCAGCCTAGTGGTGTCTGCATTGGGAAACTAGAAAAGCAAATATCTGACCTAAAGCTACATGGGCATGCCCTGTCTTCCTCAGAGCCCCAGCCCCACTGCCTGCAAGGGGAAACAGTGCAAAATTATGATCTCAGTGTCTACACTCTACATCTAATATCGTTGTTTTGTTTCAATAGAGGGATTGTCATTGGATGAGCTTTGTTGTTACATTTTTATTTGGTGTGTGTGCACATCTGTGTATATACCCGTATCAAGGTGAAAGGAAATTGGTTTTTTTCCTTCTACCATGTGAGTTCTGGGAAGTGAACTGAGAGCATCAGGCTTGGTGGCATGTGCTCTTCCCAGCTAAGCCATCTTGCCAGTCCCATGATTTATTTCTCTTCAGTCTCATGCTCTCCCAGCTAAGCTATTTTGACCACCCACTAATAGTTTATTTTTAATATCCTGAAATAAACATGTTTTGGATCTCCCAGGAAACGCTTCAGAAATTGGTACACATGTCACCCCCCTTCATTCAGTTTCGAGGAAAGTAAGGGAAGATCTTGTCTGAACATGCTTGAGAAGTCCCACTGGGTAAGGAGGACAGGGCCATGGCCACATTGGAGCTATGAGGCATCTGCTGTGTTGAACAATCCTGGAGACATGCCTCGGCATGAGGCTGTGACCTAAGTTGAACACACAGTCACCACCGTACAGAGCATAGCGTGGTCCAGCCTGCCTTGAACATGCTCAGTGTATCACTTGCTTTTCTTCTTACTGCTGTGAAGCAACTAATGTAAGCATCTGAAGGGTTTACCCAGGCCCTCAGTCACTCAGAGTCCGTGGTTGGCTGAGAGAGATAAATGCTGGCATTCAAATTGCTTCTTCCTTTTTGTTCAGACTAGGACCTTGGCCTATGGGATGACGCTGCACACGATCAGGGTGGGTCTTTCCACCTCAGCTAAGCCAATCTAGAGACTCCCTAACAGACATGCTCAGAAGTTGTCCAATAGGTGAGTCTAGACTCTGTCAAGTTAATAAACATCAACTCCCACTCTTGGACCCTTACACTAGCTAGAAGTTGCACAAAATAATCAATACAGAGCCTACTTCATTATGAACTGCTGAAGACTTCATAAAGTTCACTAAATGTTCTACAGATTCTGCACTATGGTAAAGTCCAAAATCGCTTGTCAACATACTGCATTACACGTGTGTTGTGGCTTACAGGAGTTATGGCTGTAGTGTGATACACACGCCACTCATCTGATACACGAGGCAATTACCATGAGACATCTGTCTCTCACTCATCCCCAGAGGTACGGACAATTGCTTAATCTAGAGAGACTTTTGAAACAGTCTGGATGACGGTTTCATATACAACGTGAATGTTCAGAACTCTGAAGAGTCCAGAAGGTTGGAAGTCATTTTACTTTCAGGTTAGAATCCAAAGGCCTCATAGAGTCAGACTATAGTTCCTAAAACCAAATGACTCAATGGATATAGTTGTGGGTTTGTATATGACTGCTGTGTGGTTAATGTACCCAGAAATTTATTTATCATTAATTATGTAAGTTCTTCAAAAAGAAAAAGAAGGAAATGAAGGAAGGAAGAAAGAAAGAGAAAACCACCCCAAACACACCTCTTTATGTATAATTTGTAGGGGTGGGTTCTGATGCTGAGGTACTATTTCCCAATTGGTTCTTGACCCATCAGTAAAGATACCAGTGACTGATTACTGAGGATGGGGAAGGCCACTTAGAGTTGTGCAGGGAGGATGCAGGGAGAATTGAGAGAGCTGAGGAAAAGAAGGAGGTAGTAGCTGCAGGAAATAAAGTCAACCAGCCAAGTGAGTTTTCAGTTTGAGTTGCCAATGGCCACTCTATCCGATTATGCTCAGGGTCGTTCGCAGGGGAGGTTTAGCACTACTCAGTCACTGACATTGACTTAGCAAAGGTATTTTAAAATTAACTGGCACCTGTGTGTGTGTGTGCGTGTGTGTGTGTGTGTGTGTGTGTGTGCGCGCGCGCGCGCATGTGTTTGAGTGTGTGTTGTTGTTGTTTGTCCACGGATCCAAGGGAAACTGGGTGGGGCCTGGTAGTTTGGCCCATTCCAGGAGCTTAAAGTGGGGTAGCAAAAACTACACGCTATGTAATTCTATGATTTCAGAACTGAACTTTTGGTTTAGACTGATTTCTATTTATAGATGTCACAGTATGACTTTTTGGGAAGACTCGCTGTATTCTCAATCATCTTGGTTAATCAATGAAAACAAAGAATGTCATTCCAGTTTTCAAATTAGGCAAAAGTTAAAAAATATTTCACAAACTAAGTGGTATAAGCAGGCACTCTAACAGGGACTTTGCAGTAGGGGACACTAGCAATTGTCACTGCATCTGCTGTGGCTGCTGCAGAGGGACAGAGTATACACTGTCGGTTAAGACTGAAGTCAGGCCTGGAGGTGCATGCTGTAACCCCAGCACTTAGGAGGCTGCGGCAGGAGAATCACAAGACTGAAGCCAATACCGTGAGATGGTGTCTTAGTCACCTTTCCTGTTGATGTGATAAAATATCCTGACAATAGCAACTTAGAGGGAAAAGGTTTTATTTTGACCCATGATTCCAGGTTGCTGTCCTTCAGAGCTTGGAAGTCACAGCGCAGGAGCTTGAGCAGTCTGGTCTCATTGGACATGCAGCCAGGAAGCAGAAGGAGATAACTGCTCAGCTGGACTTCTCTATTTGTGTGCAATCTAAGACCTGAGCCCCAAGAATGGATCTGCTTTCCTGTAGGGTGCATTTTCCCATGTTACGTAATTTAAAACAGATAATCCCTCCTACTGTCATCTGAAGAATTCTAGTCTTCCTCCTAGGTGTGCCTAGAGGGTTTTCTACTAGGTGATTCTAGATCTAGTCAAACTGACAATATTAACCATTACTGCAGCACTGGCTGGGAGTCCTTAGTGTTCCATACACTAAGTATTTAGGGGCGGTTTTAGCTTATGGCATTTCTAACCTGTAACAGATTTATTGAGACACAACCTACTGTGGGGAGCCCCTGTCGTTGCCATTGCTTAAATACCTGAACTAAGCAAGCAATTTGCTCTAACAGCAGACCTCCTTTCTCCAAAGCAGGCATATTAAAAGCTCCTAATGGCTGGGCTTTCTATGCCTTAGTATTTCAAGGTACTTACATAGTGGAACTAGTAAATTATGATTTGGCAGTGACGAACTGGCTTCTGACTTCCAGGATGTGATTCCTGACAACTTGCACCCCAGTCTCCACAGCAAGCAGCAGTAGGCGTACCTCTGTACCTGCCGCTTCCGGCTCAGAAACAACACCAGGTGCTTTTGCCATATTTATCAAACTTCTCTACTGCTGTTAGCATTCAAAAATGGAGGATATCATGAAGCCGACTGTTGGGTTCAGGATGTTCATGGTAATTATAGTAGGATGTTATTCTGACACAGATCTGGTTAAGAGCACTGGCTGCTCTTGTAGAGGACCCACTTTCAGTTCCCACCTCCCACCTAGTGACTCTCAACCATCTGTGATTCCAGATTCAGGTGACCTGGTGCCCTTTTCTGTCCTCTGTGGGTTCCAACCACATGCATGCAGGAAAAACAGTCACACACATAAAACAAAACATTTAGACATTCTACTCTTACCATCTTGGCCAAAGTGAAGCCTGAGATCTGAGTTTACCTTCAGTGCATGGTAACTGATGCTCTCTCTGGAGGTGTGGCCAGTTCTGGAAGAGTTGGAGCTTTTTAAGCTCCTTACTCCGCTCTGCTAAAGAGATATGCTTGCTTTTCTCTTCACGTTTTTAAAAATATTGGTGTTTTTTTTTTTTAAAAAAAAAAAAAAAAGAAAGAAAGAAAATGCTTTCTCTCCATGGGGGTACAAAAACAATTTGCTACTGCTGTGGCGTTCCTATGGAAATCAGTGCTTCATGGGGTTCAGATGTTGCGGCCAGTGATGATGCATTCAGCTTATCTTGTAGATTTCCATTCTGTAATACATAAAAACAATCCCACATATAATGAGAAATTGGCCATTCTGTTTAAACTAGTGTTCTGTCTAAGCATCTGCTTTCAAGAAAACTCTAAATATTTGTTTCTTAATCATTTAAAAGTTTCCAAACACTTCTGGACTGTCATTGCCTCTTCTTAAAGAAAAGATTACTTCTTTTTAAGTTATGTGTATTGGTTTTCACCTGTGTTTATGTATGTGAATCATGTGCTCACAGCATTCTTGGGAGCCAGAAGAGGGCACCAGACCCCTGGAACTGGGGTTACAGATAATTATGAACAGTGATGCTAGGAACAGAACCTGGGTCCTTGGCAAGCGCAACACATGTTCTTAACCACCAAGCCACCTCTCCAACCCCAATCTCATCACCTCTTAACTGTTTTGATGGTTTACTATAAGTCTGTTAAGAAAATGATGAGGGAATATGGCTGTCAGTATGTTTGCTCCATAAAGAGGATATCATCGATAAGGCAAAAATATATTTTGGCATCTTGTATAATTTCAACATTGCAGAAACCCAGAAAAATGTTAAAATTAAGAATTATAAACATCTGGATCACAAACACCTGATTTATTTTTGTTCTATTTTGCACCTCATAAGAAATTCTTCTCTGACAACTACAATAATTCTATCAGAAATGCCTTCTTTTGCAAATACATGGTAAATATACACAAACCCATGAGAGCCTAATGAAAGCCTTAGCTGAAATGCTATTGGCTTTCATGTTGTTTTACGGTCAGCATAGTAATCCTAAGACTCCCACAGTAAAAGACTTGCTTTGTGTTTGGGCCTCAAGTATTAAGAAAACTACTTCCTTGTATAGATGTGAGAAAGCATCGAAAAATCCGCTGCTTGCTTCCTTATTTTCATGCTACCAAGTTCACATGAAACACTTTTAACATCGATGTGGCTCAAGAGATGGTTCAGTGGCTAAAAGCACTTTCTGCTTACACAGAACATGGATTAGTTTCCAGCACCCACGTGATGTGGCTAAAAACCACTGTAACTCTAGCTGCAGGGGATCTGACATCCTGTGCTGTCCTCTCTGAACACTGCACACACACACACACACACACACCACACATGTACTCCTGCACTATTTTGTGTTTGCACCTTCAATGAAGCTGCAGCTGTCTGTAAAGCTTCTACCAGTAGCAAGGAAAATAGGAAGTGCTGTAACCTGAAAGGGATATTCATCTTTTCAACATTTGTGTCTAAATTCAAATATAAATTTGCTTAGCTCAATCTATTTCTGGGTAATCTTAGTAACTATTAGTATATTCTAAAGCTGTAAAGTAATCTAGAGTTTTCTAAATCAGAGCTTCAGTGACTGGATCCATGATAATCACATGTAACCTGGGATGCCTACAGGAGTTAAGCTCACAGAAGCCCTCCCACAGCCTCCCCTGTTTGCACTCAGCTCATTCTCCCTTCAGGTCTGTAGCTGGAAGTCAACTCCTTAAAACTTGGTAAGAATGCTATGCCCGCCCAACTGTAAAATGAATACTTTAGCAATTTTTCTCTAATTCCATACTGGGCATCCATTTTGATTTTTAAGCTTCAAAACTTTAGAGGCAGTTGAGGACAAGTCAGACAATGACAACTTGACCTCTCTCTCATCTTTGTTGGACATCACATTTAAGGGACTCATGGGAGCTTCTGCCTACCTTCTGGGGAGTACACAGGACCAATCAATGAGCCAGTGAACTAAATGAAATAATTTAAAAATAAGCCAACATCTCCAGTCCTAGCCACCCATGCCAGCCACAGTTACATAACTGCATGCTGGATATCACTATTTGTATGGACATTCATACACCTCTAAAATCTGTAATCTAATGAATCCTCTTCTCCTGCAAATCAGTCTCCCCTTCTGTCCATTCTGTGAGTGACCTTGATCCGTTCCTTCTAGTTTGTGTCTCTGGAGTTAGTTCTATGGAAGCATCCTGTTAGTATTTGCTCGGCGGCTCTCTCTCCAGTGTGCAACCATGCTGCCTTATCAATTCCTTATTATGCTCTGTATCTCACACTGACTGTAGTTTCTGGTTTATTTCCACATGCAAAACCATCCTAAACAGAACTCCTAGACTAAATGCTAATCTAAAAAGAAGAAACCAACGTACATCGTGGCATTCAACTATTAGAAAATCTCAGGTAATCTCAAGAGGGGAAGATCACAGCTCATCAAACACAAAACAAATGCTCACTTCTCTTGTTGCCCTTGCCTGTGGGAATGGCACCTTCTCAAATCTTTCATGGAATTTCCTTTCCCACTGATCTCCATCTCCACAGCCAATTAAAAATTCCCCCATTGTGCTAGGTCATCCACACTCTCTGCTAGCTCTGTATCCTGTCCATCAGACGATGCAGAGTCCCCTACCCTGATCATCATCTCCTCTTAAGGACAAGCCATCTGCAGAAAGAGGTTTACACGGCTATTGTATGTCAGAGGGAGGTGGCTTGAAAACAATGCAGTGTTTAAGGAGGGCAGCTGTTTTCTTTCTTTTCCTACATACTTCTTGCTTATATGATTCTATTTAGACAATTGCCCCTGGATTTATCAAAAAGTTCTCAGGTTGTGATCAAATTTAAGCAATCAGCATGCTCCAACTCATCTACCTGACCATCTGCTTTTTATATTTCTTAGGGCTTTAAAGAACTTCCAGCATTCATCAGCACAGGACACAGGGGAACTCCATGAGGCTAGATAGACAGGTATCGTCCTGTGACTTTTGACCTTAACGATATGATTCTAATCAGGTTAGCCTACACCATTGCTGTCACAAGACCGTCTGAGTCTTTTCGCTGATTGTGGCTAACAGCACATATCAAGATAATAGCCTCTCTGTCAGTCTGAGTCTAGATTGACCAGAAATTTTAATACTTCCTTATTTATCAAAGATTTATACGTGGCTGACACAAAAATATGCACCAGTAACCCTTTAAACCAATATTTGGGTTTGGGGCTGTGGATCAGCAGGATAATTCAGACTTCATTAATAGGCATCCATCCCCAGAGCTCAGAAGAGCAGAGCAGCTTCCCTCCATCAGCATGGAAGGATGAACAGTTACTGCTCACCACTGCCTCAGGAGCTGTTTGGCTCTGGCTGCCTGCTGGGCACAGGAAGCTTTCAGTCCCCCCAGAGTGGAGCTCTATACGCCCTTGTTTGCTTTAGAGCTAGATTCCTATGAGCCAAGGCTACAGTCATGTGATCCTATTCTACTTCTGCTCCATAAACTATGATTGTATTTATGGAAATATCTTTTTGATGTTTTACGGTTATCTTATCTGTCATAGCTGCTTAGCATAGACAATGTGTTTTTAAAACATTCTCTCAGATCGCCACCTTCTCCCATGATTTTGATGGTGTTCAGGATGCCATCTCGCCACACATTCCCTAAAACTGAGAAAGACAAGAGCTACTCAAATTCAAAGTCAAAGTTAATTACTTCAAGCACATCACTGAAAAAACTTGAAAGCAGACAGTGTAGGGTTAGTGAAGATCCTTTCCCAATCTGTAGACTGCCAATTTGTCCTATTGACATTGTCCTTTGCCTTATAGAAGCTTTGCAACTTCATTAGGCCCCATTTATCAATTGTTGATCTTAGAGCCTGAGCCATTGATGTTCTGTTCACGAAACCACCTCTTGTACCAATGAGTTCAAGAGAATTTCCTACTTTCTCTTCTATGAGATTAGTGTATCCAGTTTTACATTGAGATCCTTCATCCACTTGGCCTTGAGTTGTGTGCAGGGTGATAAATATGGATCTATTTTCATTCTTCTATATGTAGACATCCGGTTAGACCAGCACCATTTTTTTGAAGATGCTTTCTTTTATCCCTTGTATAGTTTTGGCTTCTTTATCAAAAAATTAAGTGTCCATAGATCTGTGGGTTTATTTCTGGGTCTTTGATTTGATTCCATTGATCAATGCATTTATTTTTGTACCAATACCATGCAGTATTTATCACTATTGTTCTGTAGTACAGTTTGAGGTCAAGGATGTGTACTGGTTTGACCAGTACAAAATTGAGCAGTCAGTCTTCTGAGGGGGCAGTGAGGCTGATTATAGGAAAGATAGAGCAAAGATGCAAGAGAAAGATAATGAGAGAGCTGCAGGTCATTACCACATCAGAAGCCAGTGTATTCCTCATAGCCTTTTTATAGAACAGTGCCACGGAATGCAAAGCCACAAGCAAACAGAAACAATTTGCTGAAACATACAAGACATTTTTTCCTGTCCAAAACCCTCCCTATTCCTTCCACAAAGGTCAATAGAATCTTCATCCCCTCACCTGGAGCCCCAAATACACTTCCTCTTATCTTTCCATGCCTCAAGAGGCTGGGACATCTACCAGCAGGCCCTGACCTGCCTTGACTCTGATAGGCAGACTTTCTCTCTCCTTTGTTCTCTGCTTCAGGGAAGCACCGAATGCCTCCTGACAGGGATGGTAATTTCCCCCAATTTACTTTTTATTGTTCAGTATTGCTTTGGCTTTCCTGTTTTCCTGTTGTTGTTGTTGTTGTTGTTGTTGTTGTTGTTGTTTTCCCATATGAAGTTGAGAATTGCTCTTTCAAGTTTTGTAAAAAATTGGGTTGAAATTTCGATGGGGTTTGCATTGAATCTGTAGATTGTTTTTGGTAAGATGACGATTTTCACTGTTAATCCTACCTAACCATGAACATGGAAGATCTTTTCATCTTCTGATATCTTCAATTTCTTTCTTCGGGGATTTGAAATTCTTGTCACATAGATCTTTCACTTGCTTGGTTAGAGCTACACCAAGATATTTTATATTATTTGTGTCTATTGTAAAGGGTGTAGTTTCCCAAATTTCTTTCTCTGCCCATTTATTATTTGTATAAAAAGGGGCTACTAATTTCTTTGAGTTAATTTTGTATTTAACCACTTTGATGAAGCTGTTTATCAGCTGTAGTTACTCTCTGGTAGAATTTTGGGGATTGCTTATCAGCTGTAGTTATTCTCTGGTAGAATTTTGGGGATTGCTTATAAATACTATCATATGCAAGTAGCAATACTTTGACTTCTTCCTTTTCAATTTGTATCCCTTTGATCGTCTTTAGTTGTGTTAGTCTCTGACTAGAATTTCAAGTACTATGTTAAATAGATAGGGAGAGAGTGGGCAACCTTGTCTTGTTCCTGATTTTAGTGGAATTACTTTAAGATTCTCTCCATTTAGTCTGATATTGACTATTGGCTTTCTGTATATTGTTTTGATTATGTTTAGGTATGTGCCCTGTATCCCTGATTTCTCTCATACCTTTAACATGAAAGGGTGTTGGATTTTATCAAAGGCTTTTTCAGTGTCTAATGAGATAATCATCTGCTTTTGGTTTATATAGTAGATTACATAGATAGATATTTTGTATATTGAACCATCCCTGCATCACTGGTATGAAGCCTACTTGATCTTGATGGAAGATGTTTTGATGTGTTCCTGGCTTCAGTTTGTGAGTATTTTTACATAAATGTTCATAAGAGAAGTAGATGTGAAGTTCTCTATCTTTGTTGAGCCTTCATGTGGTTTAGGTATCAGTGAGACTGTGACCTTATAGAATGAATTTGACAGTGTTCCTTCCGTTTCTATTTTGGGAAGTACTGGTATTAGCTATTCTTTGAAGGTCTGGTACAATTTTGAACTAAAACCTGGCAAACCTGGCAATAGTCTCTCTCTCTCTCTCTCTCTCTCTCTCTCTCTCTCTCTCTCTCTCT
>NW_021604564.1:22687496-22693651 GCF_004785775.1 Grammomys surdaster | reverse complement strand
GTTAGGAGACTTTTAATGACTGCTTCTCGTTACTTAGAGGGACATAGACCTATTTAAGCAGTTTATCTGATCTTTACTCAACCTTGGTAAGTGATATCAGTTGGAAAATGGTCCTTTTTGCTGAGATTTTTCAATTTTGTAGAGCATAGGCTTTTGAAGTTACCTAATGATTCCTTGAATTTCCATGGTGTCTGTTGTTATGTATCCCTTTTCATTTCTGATTTTTTTTAATTTGAATAGTTTGGTTAAGCGTTTGTATATCTTGTTGATTTTTCTCAAAGAACCAGCTCTTGATTCTGTCAATTCTTTGTATTGTTTTCTTTGTTTCTAACGGATTGATTTCAGCCCTGATTTTGACTAATTCCTGCCTCCTACTCCTCTTTGGTGTGCTTCATTCTTTTTTTTTTCCTAGATCATACAGAGGAGTACTTTTGAAATGCTAGTATGAGAATTTTCTAATTTCATTACAGAGGCACTTAGTGCTATGAACTTTCTTCTTACTACTGTTTTCATTGTGTCTCATAAATTTGTGTATATTGTGCCTTCATTTTCATTGAATTCTAGAAAGTCTTTAATTTCCTCATTTTTTCCATGATCTAGAGATCACTTAGTAATTAGTTGTTGCATTTGCATGAGGGTGTAGACTTTCTAGTATTTCTGTTGTTGTTGAAGTCCAGCTTTATTCCATCATGATCTGATAAGATACAGGGATTATTTCAGTTTTCTTGACTCTGTTGATGCTTGCTTTGTGACTGACAATTTGGTCAATTTTGGAGAAGGATGCATGAGGTACTGAGAGGAAGGTATATTCTTTTGTGGGTAAAGTATTCCATAGATGTCTGTTAGGTATATTTCATTCTTAATGTCTGTTAGTTTTATTATTTCTCTGAATAACCTGTCAATTGGTGAGAGGAGGGTGTTGAAGTCTCCCATTATTTTTGTGTGGGGTTTGATGTGCAATTTAAGCTTTAGCAATGTTTCTTTTACAAATATAGGTGCCCTTGTGTTTGAGGCATAGATGTTCAGAATTGATTGCATCTTGGTAGATTTTTCCTTTAAGTATGAATTGTCCTTTCCTGTCACTTTTGATTTATTTTGGTTGAAAGTCTATTTTATTAGATATTAGAATGGTTGCTCCAGCTTGCTTCTTGGGTCCATTTGCTTGGGAAGCTTTTTTCCAGCCCATTACTCTGAGGTAATGTCTATCTTTATTGCTGAGATGTGTTTCTTGAATGCAGCAGAATGTTTTCACACCCATTCTGTTAGCCTGGGCATTTTTATTGAGAAATTGAGTTCATTGATGTTGAGAGATATTAATGACCAGTGATTGTTATTTTCTATTATTTTGATGTTGGTGGTATTTGTGTGTGTATGCACTTTCCTTATTTTTGCTGGTATGGAATTACTTATTTCTTGTGTTTTCTTGGATGCAGTTATTCTCTTTGTGTTGGAGTTTTCCCTCTAGTATTTTTTGTAGGGCTGGATCTGTGGATAGATATTGTTTCAATTTGAATTTGTCTTGAAATATCTTACTTTCTCCATTTATGGTAATTGAGAGGTTTGCTGGATATAATAGTCTAGGATGGCACCTGTGGTTTTTTAGCAGTTGCAATTTCTGTCCAGGCCCTTCTTGCTTCTAGAATTTCTATTGAGAAGTCAGGTGTAATTCTGATATGTCTGCTTTTGTATCTTACCTGATCTTTTTCCCTTGCTGCTTTTAATATTTTTTTTCTTTGTTCTGTTTTGTGCCAGGAGGAATTTCTTCTCTTGTCCAGTCTAATTGATGTTCTATAAGCTTCTTGAATGTTTATAAGCACCTCTTTCTTTTGGTTGGGAAAGTGTTCTTCTATGATTTGTTGAGAATATTTTCTGGACCTTGGAGCTGGGACTCTTCACCACCTTCTTCTATTCCTATTATTCTTAGGTTAGGTCTTTTCATGGTATCCCAGATTTTCTGGATGTTTGGTGTCAGGAATTTTTTAATTTTAACATTTTCTTTGACTGATGCATCAATTTCTTCTATTGTATCTTCTATGCTTGAGATTCTCTCTTCCATCTCCTGCATTCTTTGGTAATGTTTGTGTCTGTTGTTCCTGTTTATTCCCTAAGTTTTTCATCTCCAGGATTTCCTCAGTTTGTTTTTTTTTTTATTGCTTCTATTTGCACTTTCAGGTCTTGCACAGTTTTATTTATTTCTTTACCTGTTTAATTATATTTTCCTATATGCCTTTAAGGGATTTATTTCTTTCCTCTTTAAAGACTTCTATCATCTTTATAAGATTGGATTTAACATCATTTTCTTATGTTTATATTGTGTTAGGAGATCCAGGGCTTGCTGTAGTGGGGTAGTTATGCTTTGGAGGTGTCATATTGCCTTGGCTTTTGTTGATTGTGTTCTTTCAAGAGACTATAGCCATCTGGATGATTTTGGTCCCTAGATGTTCTTGTTGTAGAAGGTATTGAGAGGGAGTATGAACCTTGATGGTCCTGGTGTGCCAGGCCTCTGATGGGTATTCTTGGATTGGACGGTTTTGGACCTATAGGTCTGTATAGTTCAGGAACCTTTGATCTGATGAAGGTGAGTGGAGAGGTAGCAGGAGACTGGAGGTCCCCCTGAGCTAGCAGCTTGGCTTGGCTGAGAGGGCTCTGAGAGCAGAGAAGATGGGTGAGGGAAGGGAAGCTTACCTGTATGGTTCAGGGATCACAAGTTTGATGAAGGTGGTGGAGGAGAGGTGGTGGGAGAATGGAGGACCCCCTAGGATAGCAGGCTGCTCATGGCAGCTCGGCTTGCCCCAGAGAACTCAGAGCCCAGAAGATGGGTGAGGGAAGAGAAGCTTACCTGTATGGTTCAAGATCTGCAGGTTTGATGAAACTGAGGGGAGAGGTGGCAGTAAATTGGAGGTTCCCCTGGGAGAGCAGGCTGCTCAGGGCAGCTTGGCCTTAACAATATTTTTTTTAATTTATTCTTTTGTATATTACATCCCAACCACAACTTTCCCCTCCCCTCCTATCCCTCTGCTTCTCTCCCTAAGTTGGACCCATGCAGGCCCCCTTATTGTCAGTTGAGTCTCAATGAATCCCTGTGAATCGAGATTAGTTAGTTCTGTGAGGTTTCCCACGGTGTCTTTGATCCTTCTGGATCCTACAGTCCTTCCTTCCTTCTTCTGTTGGATTCCTCAGGCTTTCATAATGCTTGACTGTGGGTCTCTGCATCTGTTTCTGTCCGTTGCTGAGTGATGCTTTCCTGATGAGGATTATGCTAGAATCCTGTCTATAAGTATAGCAAAAAATCATTAGGAATAATTTCATTGACATTTTCCCCCATCGTGAGTGGTTCTATTAAGGATAATCATGCTACAATTCACAGATCAGAGAGGCTAAGTAACAAGGAAGGCTCAAGGGAGGCTACATGAACCTCCATGAGATGAGGAATTAGAATAGATACTGTGGGTGGACTCAGGCATGTGGGGACAGGAACAGGAGGGATAGATGTGGAAAGGATATAGAGAAGGAGTACTGAGAGAAACAACTGGAATTGTGGGACAATTTGGAGGCAAGTGCAAGATCTAGTGCAATGGAAACTTTCAGGAATCTACCAGGGTGACCCTAGAATTGAGGGATACAAAACCTTAATGGGCTATCTTCAGTTACCAGGCAAGACTTCCAGTGGAGGGATCTGGATGCCAACCCAGCCATAAAATCTTTGACCTACTATTTGTCCTGCTTCAAGATGTGCTGGGGTAAAGGTGGAGCAGCAGTTGTAATAATTTCCAACCCCAATAAGCCCATATTAAAAAACACACAATACCGTATAATTACAAGCTATATATCTAGACTGGGTATAGCTAACATTTTACTAACTTTTTCCCCAGCTATAAGATCCCTTGTTGCTTGTGGTTTCTCCTGGCCATGCGTTTTTGTTTCACTGTGGCTTCCCCCTCTTCTTCCTCCATCCTCTCTTCTTCCCTTCTCATCCTGTCCTCTCCTCCCTTCTACCTGCCCCCACTCTCAAACCTCCAGTCCCACATTTCCCCTTCACTGCCATGTCACAGACTCTAGCCTTTATTGATGAGTTAAATGGAGGAGAAGGTTCACATAAGATCACCTGAGTACATGATGGACTGCTGGGGGTATGGTGCAACTCCTCTTGCAGAAGCAGAATTAACATCAGAATATGAATAGCATCAGGCCAACCCACAACAAGCAGCAATTGTGAGGGTGGTCAACCAATGACTGATCCAGCTTGAGACTCATGCCAGGAAACTGAGCCCATCTTGGTCACTGGCCAGGACCCAGAGGCTGGATATCTCAGAGACCTAGGGTAAAAACAGTATTTTTTTTAACCAAAAAAGTTGTATTACCTTTTCATCACATATATTTTTCTGAAGTGTGATCAATAACAATTGCAGATGGTGTGTCCTACTTGCCACTGTATGATGGAGAGGTTGCCTCTAATATAAAAGCCTGACACACACAATGGGTAAGCCACAAAGATTCTGTCTTAAACAATGTGGAAGGTGGGACACACACACATGCACACATATAAACACACACACACAGACACACAAACATACACACAGACATGTTGTGGTAATTATTTAAAACTGACCTCTGGTTCATCCGACTATCTAAGCTGCAGTGGCTCTGCCTAGCCCAGCCGCCATGTTTCTCGGCCTGAGGCAACGTGCATGCTACAGCTAGAACCAGCCCGCTAGAAACTCCAGCCCTGCCACCCACTAGATGCCAGCACGAGAGATGGCTCTGCCAATCTTCCAAGCTGTCTCCGCAAGGCAGGGCATTGCCCAGACCATTCCACCATCCATGTGAGCCCAGTAAGAGAATGAGACTCTAATTCTTATAGATTAATCAAAGGCTTTATATGTTTGATAATGATTAATAACAAGATGCCCATACAAAGAGAGTTGTATCCCAATTAGCTAACCTAATTATAAGTTTGTAAATTGTTCCCCACGAGATATGCTCTCCATATCTGTGTGGTTCTCCATCCTTCTACATCTCTGCCCTCTCTAGCACCTCCTCTTCCTTTTTCTCTTCCTCTCCCAACTCCTCCTCTTCCTCTCCTTACTCCTCCTACTTTAGCTCCTCCTACACAGACACATAAACATACACTGACACACAAGGTTACATACAGACAAACACACACACACACACATAGACATACAAGCACATGCATAAACACATTGTTGAATAGTTTACAAATTAGGGTGTCACAGACTGACAACACTTCCATATATTAAGTCAGCAATTATACTCCCTCTGAGGACTTATTCCTAAATGACATTTTAAATTCATGAACTTAAAACATATTTAATTCCTTCATTCTAGAAAGAATACAGCCTCTTCTTCTGTCTTTTCATTTCTTCATCTTAGACTAACAAAAAGTAAATTATATTGGAATGACTATTCTTTTCAAAGAATTAATGATTGTATCATCAGAAAATATATGCTCCTTCTTTTTAGTTGGTTAATAAATGTTATCTCAAGCATCCAAACAAAATATAACAAAACAAAAGTAACAAAAACAACCTTAGATTTTACTGTGTTCTCTCTGGAAATAACTAGTTCTTTTTCTATAAGACAAGACAGAAATAATTTTTGTGTTTCCAGGAGGGTGCTCAGCATGCTGTAATTGATGTACTTCTGAGAATTTAGAGATGATATTTAGTAGTATCTGAGATGTTCAGAGGTCATGTAGAAAGCTGTTGGACATCTACCCAAACCATCTTTGGAAAAGCTATCTTCAGACTGCCATTGTAATTGTCTGTGGGCAGGGATGATTAGAGAGCAAATGTTAATGTGGGAACCTTCTTGTGAGTTAGTAATGGTTTGAATAAGAATGGCTCCCATAGGTTCATCATTTAAATGTTTGGTCCACAGTTAGTGGAACGATTTTTTGAGGAGGAGGAGGAGGAGGAGGAGGAGGAGGAGGAGGAGGAGGAGGTGTGGTCTTGTTGGAGGAGGTGTGTTATTGGGGATTGGCTTTAAAATTTCAAAAGCCCATACCAGGCCAAGTCTCTTCTCTTCTCTTCTCTTCTCTTCTCTTCTCTTCTCTTCTCTTCTCTTCTCTTCTCTTCTCTTCTCTTCTCTTCTCCTCTCCTCTCCTCTCCTCTCCTCTCCTCTCCTCTCCTCTCCTC
>NW_021604564.1:22651717-22687486 GCF_004785775.1 Grammomys surdaster | reverse complement strand
CTCCTCTCCTCTCCTCTCCTCTCCTCTCCTCTCCTCTCCTCTCCTCTTCTCTTCTCTTCCCTTTCCTCTTTTCTGTCTCTCTGTCTCTCTGCCTGCTCCTTGTGGATCAAGATATAATGCTCTCAGGTACTATTCCAATGCCAAGTCTGTCTGTCTGCTTTGAGGCATGATGCTCATGAAGCAACCATCTAAAACTGCAAGCAGACCCCAAATTAAATGCTTTATGTTCTAACTGTTGCCCTGGTCATGGTATCTCTTCACCAACAGAGAGACTACAACAGTCTTACAACATACATACATCAAGAACAAAATGGTTAGCTTTGTCTATTTTTCTATTCCTTATTTATTTCTGTGCACAATTTTGATAGAGGTCTTCAGAAATACCACCCCCATATTGTAGCTGAGTGTTCTGAAGCTGTCGGTATTTCTTATCTTTTTGTAAACATTTTTTTTCTTACAATAAACAAGGCAATAAAGTAAAAGTGTAATGCAGCATGATGGATTTGCAAAGTGACTGAGGCCTTGGGCCTTTATCTTGGTTCTGTAAATCCTTAAATACAAACTCAATAATAAATTTCAACTTAAGCCAAGTTCAGCTGGGAATGAGAACAATGTGGCTCCAATGTCCCTGAGCTACACAGAAATTAACATAATATACAAACATCAATCCACTCTAATGGGTAAAAGAGAGGATAAAAAGAAATTCCATTACTTCTTAATAAAAATCACCACAAGCTTGCAATAAAATCATAGCCAATGTTGATAAATATATGTGGCCAAATTGGTAGAGATAATCAATATATGTAATTTGTTCACTTCCTAAGTGGGTTTAACCAACTTTTGAACCATGAGGCCATAAGAATTGTTGTGAATATTACCAGAGTTTCTTCATAAGCCAACTCATACCCAAGCTGGAATTTTCCCTTAGTCATTTACCCTCTGAGAGTACACAGACCCATTTCGCTGCTATTTCTGAAGTGTCGTTTCTTAAGAGACAAGATTGCCTTGCTGAATCATCTGCCCCCACATTGACAGGATGAAATATAGCCACTTCCATCTGGGCCTGGCTTACTCCAACATCTTCTATAGCTTTTTTTCCCTTGGCCATGCTAGTATCTCCAAGTTGTTTCCCACCATTGATGGGAGATGACTATTAGCAACTGTGGAGGGCAATACACTTGAAGAAAAAAAAGGAGGGAAGTGCAGGAAGAAGAGGAGGGAGAGAAAGAGAGAGAAAGAGGAGCAGTGAAGTTTGAGGAGGAGGCAGCAAGAGAATGAACTACAGCATTCATTCCCATAATCATCAAGATTGCAACCCACACTGACTGGTTGACTTCTGCATCAGTTCCCACAATTCCCACACCCAAGCAACTGTGATGAGTCTACCAGCACTGGGTTGTCTGGTTATAGTGAATTAATAGCTCCAACTTGACAGTCTCAGTTAGAGACTATTCCCAGGGATGAGTACTGAGCTAATCCACCAAAATGAGATGCTGTTAAAATGAGATGCTGGTGAGGCAGTGGTGTGGGTAAGGAAAGCCATAGAGTCCACCATCAGTGAGGAGGAGGCTTGAGAGGGAGGACAGCTTGTGAGAATCTCTCATAAACTTTATGAGAGATTCCCTAGGGATCTGTACCTGGAAAGAGGATGGCAACACTAGAGTGGGCAGAGCAGCAGGGTTAATGACACATCTCATTTACCTCATGAAGACCTTTGAACCTGAGTGGGCCTTCAGTGGGTCAAAATGGGTAGCTCTGATTTTTCCATGTAAAGCTTCCATTGCATATGGCCTCTGGGAGCAGATCTGAGGTTCTGTTCAGCAGGTCTGTGGATTCCCAAAGCTCTGGAACAGAAAGTATCCAGAGGACTTCTAGCTCCAAACATAGCATGCCCTCCAACAATGGGACCTGTGAGAAGAACAATGGACTCTTCTCACTAAAGGTAAACTGTGGCACTCTGTCCATGAAAAAGACACTGAGCTTTGGTAGAGACCCAAGACTCAGGCTGTCCTACAAGCTGTGTAGAACAGAAGTTTCTCTGATTGATTCTTTGCTCTCAAGCTGTATGAGATCCACTGACACAGAATAAGCCCTTTTTCCTTAACCTGTGCCTTGATTCTGTATTGCTCTCCAACTCCAAAGAGCAAAGCATGGCTCATTTAGTTTTTTTGAGAAAATAGAGTTTGAGGCTACTAGCTAAGTGACTGTTATGTGACAGCACCTTTCCCCATACTAATAGAACAAACAACAGTAGTTTCCACTGAGAGAGAAAGAATCCTTTATAAACAGCAACCAAATAAGAAAAAGAGACAGGGGCAGGCATGACAGGCAGTTTGGAGGCATGAAGTAAGCATGACTGCTCCAGAACCAACACTGACAAAAGAAATGACCACAAAGTCTCCTGGCTTCTCACTAATATCTTCCATCCAGAAACTTCTAGACCAATGAGGAGTAGGTAGCCATTTTGATGATCTTATTCTACTATGTAGATAGTTTGGAGTTTTATATTGAATCAACCCATATTAGTGTATTTAAGTAATCACTATTTGTGTAATAATACCAAAATTAGAAATAAAAAATACACTATCTGGGAACTGGTAAGATAGCTCAATGGTTATAAGCACTTGTTGACTTTGCAAAGGTAGATTCCCAGCACCAGCCTGGCAGCTCACAACTTTCTGTAACTCCAGTTCCAGGGAATTTGACACTCCTTTTTTACCTTCTTGGGTACCAGACATGCATGTGGTGCATAGACATATACATTATTGTCATCAAAATAACTTAAAACTACATGGGACTAACTTTAACATATAGCCTATTTAGTTTTATTTTATCCTAAAAATACATAATGAAATAACTTATTTCCCCTGTCATATCTTTTCAATATAGTTTTATGACCTAGGTAGTACTAGTGACAGTGACTTTTTTTTTTAAGCAAAAACTATTTGCTTGTTTAACTTTTGCTTTACTGTCCACTCTCACTGTTTGAGTTGAGGTTCTGACCACCACGCCTAGCACTGTGGGAAAATCCCTAGAATAGCACCTGTTCTCAGCACATAGAAGCAGAAGACAGCCAGCCCCAGAAGCTGCTACAACCATGACAGCAAGTGCTTCATAGAAATGGTGTGAGGGTTGCTCCCTAGGACCTACGGCTCACGGTTGATGCTGTGTGGGTGCCAGAAAACTTTGTGGCAAATGTGCTGTGAATTCCTGCTATACTTTAGGGATCCTCTTGGCCTTTTAATACATAAGTCTCCTTCTCTAGTGACCAGTGAGGACCTAGTGACATCATTTTATAATGATTTTGTGGAGATCTGAATGTACCAGAATGTTTCAGTCCCACCTGGAGCAGCTACTGCAGAAACAAGTGACTTAATCATGGGGGATGGATTCTCTGGCAAACCTTGAGCACAAGTTAGCTGGAAGGGTATATTAATTTCTTGCTATGGGAGATGGGGGTCAAGAGGAACACTGAGAAGCACAGTTGGTCTGGGAAAAGGAACTCCAGTGAGGAACTGTGACATTGGAAGATTCTGGAAGTAGCTATGAGAGGAGCCTCTGAGCATGTGGTTTATTGGAGGTGGGAATACCTGCACTGAAGGAAGATGGCACCATTCACTGGCTGGGGTCCTGGAATGCATGAAAAGGAGAAAGTAAGCTCCAGCCAGATTTCCCTCTTTCTCTGCTTCCTGACCCCAGTGACATGAGCAGCTGCCTCAGGCTTCCACTATCAGGACTGCCCCTACAGAGGCTATGTCCTCAAGCTGTGAGCCCAAATGAAAACTTAAATTGCTTTCTTTCAAGGTGTTTTATGACAGCTGAGGGGCAAGTAGTGAAGACAGGGACAAAATCTATGCAAATGCTGAAGAGGGTGTTGACACAAAAGTGTCTATCTTTAAGTGCTAAAACTATTTTGCAAGTGATAGAATAAGACAAAATGCCAAAGCAGTTTCCATCTGTTCCATGAACCATGCTAGAGCTCACGATTCCCATGGGCACAAAACTCTACTGCCAACTCAATGAGCAGATGAGAATTGCTGTGTCCTGAGACGGCACTAGTGGATCGGGTCACCAGACAACTGGTAATTCAGTTGTGGAATCATGGATGTGACCATCTTCAGACAGGAGATTTCTGTAAGGCTTCAAAAATATGCAGATATACGTCTTAGAACTTAAAAATTCTCCCAGAGCCTAGAAGTCTGATAACACACACACACACACACACACACACACACACACAGTGAAACAACCTTAATATGGATTTAAATATTTGTGCTCTCGAATGAGTGAGGGTTTAAGTTTTTAATTTGAAAGGCATTCATAAATAGGCCCTATGAAACAGCATTTCTGTGTTATACTTTTTCTATCAATGGAAATAGATTCTTTTTTCATATAATATATCCTGATTATAGTTTACCCTCCTTCTACTCCTCTCAGTTCCTTGAAACCTCCCTTTCGCTCTGGATCCACTCCCTTTCTGTCTCTCATTAGAAGCAAACAAACAAAATAGCAGCAACAACACCAAGAACAAAAACAGGCTTCTAAGAGATAACATCCAAACATAACAAAGTAAAGTATAATGAAATGAAGCAAAACCATTCATACTGAAGAGTTCCAAGGGTGGGTACTAGAGTTAACTAGAGTTAAAGACCCACTTGTTCTTATAGGCACGAGTCTGACAAAAATACTAAGGGTGCAATATATATTCAAAGGATCTAGTGCAGACCCATGAAGGCCCTATGCTTGACGCTTTAGTTTCTATAAGCTCATATATGCGTTTCTTAGTTGATTTGGTTGTTGTATTGGTACCCTCCCTCCCCTGTGACTCTTAAAATCTTTCTCTCTACCCCCTCTCCTGAGGGAATCTCTGGGCTCTGAGGGGAGGGATTTGATGAAGGTCTCCTATTTAGACTCTCTTTCCAAATAATACGTGGCTGTGGGTCTCTACATCTATATCCATCTGCTAGCAGAGGAAGCCTTTCTGAAGATGACTAGTTAAGGCACTAGTCTATGAGTATAGGAGAATATCATTAGAAGTCATGTTACTTATTTTTTTTAGAGGTCAATCATGTTTGGTTTTACCCTACATGTCTGGATTATATAGTCTCTGATTCTTGGTTACCCAAGCAATGTTGGGTATGGGTTCCTTCTTGTGGAGTGAGCCTTAAGGCATTGATTGGCTATTCTTGTTATGCCCAGATTGTGAGATCCCCATAGACCATGAGAGACTACCAGGAGTCCAATTCATATGCAAAAGCAAAGAGTCTTTATTCATGTTGAATTTTGGACCTTTCAACCTCTTTAGCACAGTGGAAGGTGTGGAAGGACCTGAGCTGGTACAAGCTTTGCCTATTTACCATAGTTGCTGTAGCAGGGTGAGAGACTTTCCAACTTGGCAATACATGATTGATTGATATTTGCTTGGTGTAATTCTATTGGCTAGTAATGACTTCAGCTTGGTATGAACAATGGTTACTAGTTTAATCAACCTACTTTAGATGGTAGTTACCCTCCTGAACTGATTGGTTGTTACTAGGCATGGAGTGGCTATTTGCTCAGGGGAATTGTGATTGTTATCACATGTGACATGGCTCCCAGAAAAAGTTGGAGTTTTTCCAGTATCTGAGTTCATTCAGAGGACAAGTTAATCATGAAATGAAGTCTGAAAGCAAAATGGAGCTTGTAATGTTAGGCTGGGCCCATCAATTTCCAAATTTCTCTGCCACTATTACCTAGAATATTTTCCAGGCAGGACAGGATTGTAGGTCAAAGGTTTTTCACTGGTTTGGTGTCCATGTTTCTCTTTTGGGAGCCTGCAGAGTACCTTCCTGCACAAAATAGACTAGAATATAGGGGAGAAGGCTTTGCATCAGCCCCAGCTTTCTTCTCCATATTCAATGAGTTGTGAAGATATTGTCATTGGCAACAAGGTCCTGCCATTAGTTTTCAGAGAGCAACACTCTGACTTAGCACCATGCTAGATTGTGTGGGGATTTCCATGGGACCCCTTTGGAAAACAACTCAACTGGATGCAATCCAATCCTACCACTGAAAGCCTGTCCTAGAAATAAGAGATGGCAAGTTGAGACTCATTATTCCCAATTATGAGGAGTCCTCACTAGGATCACCTTCATAGATTGCAAGAAGGATCCACTATAGTAGGTTTCCACATAGTCCCCCAAATGTCCTATTCCAGTAGTCTCTTTCTCTGCACTTTCCCCTCTGTTCTATTTCCCCTCAGTGACTTGATCCCTCTGCTCCAATTTCCACCTTCTTCTAGTGTACCCTCAAAATCTATTCTATTTCCTTTTCCCAGGGAGATGGATGCATCCCACCATGCATCTTCTCTGCCTAAGAGAGCTTGGTCTACAAAATGTATCTTGGTTAGCATTTCTTTGATTGAGGCCTGCCCCCATGCCACCTGCATGTTCCATGCCTGCCAGCTATTTCATATTGTTGCTATAATATGACTGCCTGTCATTAACACACAAAAAAAACTTGACCCAGAGCTAGGCCATGCTAATCATGTATCCTGTTATATACTATATGAGGTTTGGTAATCTTAAGAAATTCCATAAAGCTTTATGTAGGACCCACCAAATTAGGTGAATGTGAACTGTTATGTCTAAAATGGATTGAGTCATAGTCAACTACCAGGCAGCACTTCGTGTACCTGTGTATGAGTTCATTGTGAGAATTGTGGTATAACCTTTATAAGCTGAGAGAGAAAGATGTTCCGTGTCCAAGCCTTGGCCTCTGAATTCTGAGCTATGGCCCTGATCAATCAGCCTTAATGTGTGTATTTAATAAACTATCCCTGTCTGACTGAGATCAGTGTTTGTGTGGTTTGTAGAACCCCAACAATTTAATGGCTAGTGTCCTCTTATAAGTGAATACATATCATATTTATCTTTCTGGGTTTGGGCTACTTCACACAAAATGTTTTTTTTTCTAATTCTGTCCATTTACCTGCAAATTTCATGTCTATTTTTATTTTTATTTTAGCAGCTGAATAATAAATACTCTTTGTACCACATTTTCTTTATGCATTCTTTGATTGAGAGATAGCTAAGTTGTTTCCCATTTTCTGACTCTTATGAATAAGGCTGCAGGGCTGAGAAATTTTCCTTGTGGTAGAATGGAATATGCTTTGAGTATATATCCAAGAGTGGTATAGCTGAGTATTGAGATAGATTGAATCCCAATTTTGTGAAGAACAACCATATTGCTTTCCATAGTGGCCATACAAGTTTGTACTCCCACCAGGAATGGAGGAGTGTTCCCATTGCTCCACATCCTCACCAGCATATGCTGTCACCTGTGTTATTGGTAACAGACAATCTGACAGAAGTACGATGGACTCTCAAAGTAGTTTTGATTTGTATTTCCCTGATGGCTAAGGATGTTGAACATTTCTTTAAATATTTATCAGGCATTTGAGATTCCTCTGTTGAATATTCTCTGTTTAGAGCTGTACCTCATTTTTAGTTGAATTATTTATATTTAAGTTTTTGATATCTAGTTTCTTGAGTTCTTTATATATTTTGGATATTAGTTCTCTATTGGATATGAAGTTTGTAAAAATCTTTTTCTCCTACATATTCTACCATTTTGTCCTATTGATTGTGTCCTTTGCCTTACAGAACCTGTTCAGTTTTATGTATTAATTTATTAATTGCCTATCTTAGTGCCTGTGCTATCAGTGTCTGTTTAGAAAGTCTTTTGTGTGCTAATACTTTTAAAGCTATTCCCCATCATCTCTTCTATCAGGTTGAGAGAATCTAGGTTTATGTTGAGGTCTTTAATCCACTTAGAGTTGAATTTCATGCAGAGTGATAAACATGGATATATTTGTATTCTTCTACATGCTGACATTCAGTTAGACCAGCACTATTTGTTAAAGATGCTTTTTTTTTTCTGTTGGGTATTCTGGCTTCCTTATCAAAAATCAGGTGGCCAAAGGTATGTGGATTTATGGCTGAGTCTTTATTTAATTCCATTGATCAATATGTCTGTTTTTAATGCCAATGTCATGTCAATGCTGTGCAATTTTTATTACTATAGCTCTGTAATACAACTTGAAATCAGGGATGGTGAAACTCCAGCAGTTCTTCAATTATTCAGGTTTGTTTTAGCTGCCCTGGTTTGTTTGTTTTGGTTGCTGTTGTTTTTCCATATGAAGTTGATAATTGTCCTTTCAAGTGCATAAAGATTGTGTTGGGATTTTAATGTGGATTCCATTGAATCTGTAGATTGCTTTTGATAAAAATCATCATTTTAACTAAGTTAATTCTACCAATCCATGAGCGTGGGAGGTCTTTCTATCTTCTGATATCCTCTTCAATTTACTTCTTCAGAGTCAAAGCTTTTATCTTACAGGTCTTTGACCTGCTTGGTTACAGCTACCACAAGATATTTTATATTACTTTTGGAACTGTGAAGGGTGTTGCATCCCTGATTTCTTTCTCAGTCTATTTGTTATTTGTATGTAGGAGGGCTATTGATTTTTTAAAAATTAATTTTGTATCCAGCCACTTTGCTGAAAGTGTTCATCAGCTGTAGGAGTCCCCTAGTGGAATTTTTAGAGTCTTGTAAGTATTTTAACCTATCATGTGCAAATAATGATACCTTGATTTTTTTCCTTTCCATTTTGTATTGCCTTGATCTTCTCTGTTGTCTTATTGCTCTAGCTAAAACTTAAAGCACTATATTGAATTGAGGTGTAGAGGTTGATTTCAGTGGAATTACTTTGAGTTTTTCTCTGTTTAGTTTGATTTTGGCCATAGGCTTGCTGTAAATTGTCTTTATTATGTTTAGGTATGTCTCTTGTATCCATGATCTCTCCAGGACTTTAGTAATGAAAAGGTTTTAGATTTTGTCAAAGGTATTTTTTTTTTTTTTGCAGCTAATGAGATGACTATTTGGGAATTTTTTAATTTCACTTTTTTATATTATGGATTACACTTATTGATTTTTTTATATATATTGAACCATTCCTGCATCCCTGGAATGAGTCTACTTGATTATGGTAGATGGTCTTTTTGATATGTTCTTAGATTCAGTTTACAAGTATTTTGTTGGGTATTTTTCCATTTACGTTCATGACTGTTATTCTCTTTGTTGAATCTCTATGTGGCTTGAATATTGGAGTGACTGTGACCTCATAAAATGAGATGAGTAATGTTCTTTCTGCTTCTATTTTCTGAACTAATTTGAGGTGTATTGGTGTTAACTCTTCTTTGAAAGTCTGGCAGAATTCTGCCCTAAAACTGTCCGCCCCTGGACTGTTTTGGTTGGGAGACTTTTAATGATTGCTTGAATTTTGCAGGAGTTACAACTTGAAATCAAGGATGACTTTAATATTTTTCTTGTAGAGACAGTTTTATTGAACAACAAACCACAGCAAATGTAAAGCAAGTCTCTTACATCCACAGAAGGTCAAAAACAGAGGCATTTGTTAAAAGGAGGGAATGCTTCAGTTCATGAAACAAGCTAGAAACAAAAGAAGAGTGAATAGAAATCAACAAAGTCATCATTACATGGATTCTGTGGTATCTTTAAAATATAAATCAGTGAGCTTCCAAGATACTCCTGGCAGACACAGCATATTATTATTAAGAGAAAGACACAGCTTGTGGTCTTTCAAATTCATGAGTGAATTTTAAACGTTCAGGATATTGATACCTCAATCAGAATTGAGCCAACTGGTTGGTGCTCTTCAGAGTGAGATAGCTCTGAACTAGGCAGCAGTGCACATGATAACAGTCAAGCTCTCTGATGGAAAGCCACACAAAACCCCAGTCAGTTCATCTGAGTGACTTCAGTGCTATCTTCATAGATCCTCCAAGGAAAACTGTGTGTGGAATAATGCATTAGATGTTCACAAGACACTGCAGTTAAAAATATACCAAGGCTTGAAGAATTCACATAAAGCCTTTCTTTTTAGTTTCTTTGTTTTGATCTATGTCAGATTCAAAGACTATGTACTCTCAGGATGTACCAACCACAAAGTCAGACTCGTGAATACATTTAACTTGAGGAAAGTCTGATATGCCATAGTCACTTGTCTATTCTTCTTGTTCTTTCCCTAAGACTCAGGTGAGTTGAGTACTACAGAGACAAAATGTTGTAGCACACAGCCATTTTCCTGCAGATGTGCACACCAGTCATTGAGCTGATGGAAACTTCTTATGACAGGAGTTTGGGGATGGGGAGATGGTTTCTGGCAAATATGAGGACCTCAGTTTAGTCTTTAGAACCATGTTTTGTTTTTAAGTTAGTGTGGCTGTGTGATATTATAATCCCAACTCTGGAGAGACAGAGACAGGCAGATCTCTGGCAATCAAGCCTGATTGGTGAGCTCTTCAGTTTTATACACGCATGAACACACACATAGAATTATACACACATACACACACATGCACACACATGCCCCCTCATATGCACTCACACACATACAAATCATACAAAAGCACACATTATATACACATCCACACTCACACACAGACAGACACATGCCCATGAGCTCTCTCTCAGAAACACAAAGGGAAAAAAAATCAATGAGCAAAATTCTTTGCTCATTTACTCCCTTCTGTATTTTCTATGTTGAAGATACTGTGGAAAAGGCAGAGAAGACATTAGTTTACTTTTGTTATCTCTCCTATCCAGTGAGAAAAAGTTTTTTTTTAATTGATGTATTACCACATCATAGGGTTCACCTTACAAAAAAAGGTATGAGCTATGTTATGAAAATACAACATAAAAAGCAATAAGATTTTTTTAGAGAAGTCGCCATCTGCCCAAAGAATTTTCCAGATACGTCTTAAGTTATGAGGAGGAGTTGGTCTTTCAGAGGGAAAAGAAGTAATGGTGATTGAAAGATGGGAGGGGACATTATGAAAAAGGCCAGTGTGGACACATGCTGGATGATGTCATCCACATGTTGATTTCCAGCTGACAGCAATCAGACTTCTAACCAGGGAGACAAGGTGTGTGTGTCCCACTACAAAAGTTTTTGTAATTAAATATTTTTTAAATTCTAGTTTCTTGTTGAACTTGTTAAACTTTCTTTCCCTCCCCTCCCAGCAGATCCAAGCCTTTTTAACTGTGTTCCCATATTGCATTCCTGAGATTTGCATGCAAATCTCTTACCAAAAGTCACACAGCAAACTGCAAGAGTAAATAAGACACAAGAAGTGATGGGGCCAGATCTTCAGGCTCTGTCAGAGAGAAATGAGTCCCGTCAGCTCAGGTTGGAACATGTTTCCACAAGAGGAGCCTTCAACCATTTAAGATTTCACTCATCATCATGATTACAATTCTGCCTGTTTCTGAAGGCTTTATGTTCCAGCCCTACATTTTGCTCAAGGCTGACACTGGGGTTTCCCTTCAAAACCTCATAAGAACTAGAATCGGGTTAAACCAGTCTAGCAGGCTTCCAGGAGGCTGAGTTACACTCTCCCACACTGCCCTGTTCTTCAGACACTTGCCCCTAAACTGTTGGGTGCTATGACTGCAATATCTCAGAAACACTCTGCAACAAGTCTGGCCTCTGGAAGCTCAAACGAGCAACCCAGTGAGCTGATGCTCTGCAGTAAGACTTCTCTAGAGCTGAGTTTGGAATGATAACCACAAAGCCATGTGTAGTCTTTCTCATCTGGCCTCTCAGAGAGGAGCCTCTCAGAGGTCTCTGCATTGATAACGCAGTGCATTTTTCTTAAATACTATAAGAGTAATTGACCAAATCACCCTTCAGAATGAGCTTGATTAGAAGAGAGCCTTGTGCCATGGCAGAGCCACTGGACGTCCTTGAGATGGGAGAGTAATTTAAGGGGAAAGAGACTGCTTCCAGTACAGGACAGGCTCATCAGCATGATTCATAATGGTCAAGAGAGTCTCTGATTCAAATACACTATCACACCCAGAAGCTTCTTGACAGGAAGATGTAGTTAAACAGTTGTGCATCGCCATTGAGGAAGGACCAGGGAGGATGGGTGCCACTTTCCAGCTTGCAGAGCACACAGTGGCAATAACTTCTAAATGTCATTGTATCTTCAGTGGATGGAATTCTGTAACCAGAGCTTAGATGTCATTGTTACTGCTAGTGACCCTCTTGGGGAACTGTGGGAGTTTTAAGAGTTCTAGCTCCTAAAGACAAGAGTATGTGCCTTGCGCTGAGGACTCTAGAGGAGGCTGAGAAACAAGGGATATCAGTCAGATGATGGAGATGGGGAAAATGGGTCTCTCAGAGTCATCAGGCTAGGTGATTCTTTGCATTCCTCAGAATGAAGTCCAGAAAACGGAGTGAATTCTGCAGCCACAGCCTGCGCAGACCCATCCATGGGGCTCAGATTTCTCAGAAATGACGTCTAGGTCAAGTATCCAGGGATTGCTAACTTCAGATCCAAAGACTCCAAAGAGAGAATAAGAAATCAGTGAGTGTTGGGTTTGGTCCGCAGTCAGTCTCAAAGGTGCATTAAAAAAAAAAAAGGCAGAGGGGGGAGGAAAGAAGAAAATGAAGAAAATGGTAGCTAATCTACTGGTTCATCTACTGGTGGACGTGGCACAGCAGCCAACGTCATTCAAACTGGGATTTGTTTCTGTGTTGGGTGACTGCAATTCGGATCTCTGGAACATGGCTGCATCTGAAGTCTGTGGTAGAAAAGTAAATAGGCATGTTTCCATCTTCTATGTTCCTGACAGTGTTAGGGTAGTAAATAGAGTTTCAGCCACACCTGCTTGCTCATATCTTTGTCTATCTAGCTAGGGGATCTTCAACAAAATACCAACTCCATATTGTCCCAACAGTCAAAAGGACACCCACACAATACTGCTGTATTAAAAACATAAGCTCGAAGAGTTCCACTGTTTTCGTTCAAGTGTTTATTTTTAAAGGGTGTGTTAAAGACAAGACAAAACAAAACAATCAGCAGATCACATCTTAAGGTACTACTGACGCAAGCATGGTAAGAGTAAAAATGACCGCAGCTCTCCAGCAGAAAGCTCTGACCTACAGAGAGAGGCTGAGCTCCAGAGCACTCTGGGCATCATGAATGGTCTTGCTCAGAAAATTACCGTAAATGTCCTAAATTTTACTTTCTAATCTCCATACTCCTCCTCCCAAGATGCAGGGATCATTACAGAAGATGGGTCAGAAAGATTGTAGGAGCCAGAGTTGGGGTGGGTCTGGCAAGAAGGCGATTTTTCAGACACAGCAGGACAAGTGCACATATAAACTCAGAGCAGTTGTGACATTATTGTGCAAGCTCAAGCCAGACCCACAGCACAGAGTGGGGAGGTGGGCAGAAACCCCCAGCTGTATATGAGGCACTATTGGTAACTGATAACTGCCGGGAGATGGGGCATCAGTTAGTTGTCTTTAAGAATGTGGACTCTGGTACTAACAGGCTCCAATGAATGACTATGGGGAGCATTTACTTTAAACTAATAGAATTTGATGTGTTAAAAAGAATTGGCACCAAGAGTTGGGTAGTGTGGAATTGGGGGAGGGTGGATTGAGAGGAGATTTGGGGAATGAAATGTTGAAAATAAAATGTATAAAAATATCAGGTAATTAACAAAAATATTTTTAAAGAAAATGTGTTAAACAAAATAAAAGCAGCTGATAGTTTTCTAAAAGTTAATAACAGACATTATCCTCTAAATCCTAGGATCCCAGAGGATACAAGTCATAGAAAACCAGGACAGCTGGAAAATTAACACCACCAACAAGCACAAAGCAGTCTAGCATATCTGTTGTCAAGAGAAAATATAAAAGTCATCATAAGAAAAGGATACTTCACAGTATTGAAACAGCAGATATTGTATCCAAGGCTATGCAAGACAGAAAAGGAAGGGGCGTGGGCTTCAAAATAATGATGGAAAAACGACCTCCACCCATAAAACATGTTTCACAATGAATTTTAAAAAGCATTTTCTCAAATAAAAACTGAACGAAACTGTAGTCAGAAATGTTCTGGATGGCAAGCAATGCTAAAGGGCACATCTTAAAGGAGGCTTAATAAATAAAACACTGAGAACTACCCAGAAAAATAAAGAATAATAAAAATGTGTAAACAGAAAATAATTATAAAATTTGCTCATATGAATCTGATGTAAAGTAAAACTGACTATCTAAAGCTGACTATCTTGAGCGTTAAATTGTTATTGTACCCAGCAAGTGTTAACATCACTATGCTGGGCTTCCAACAAGAAGAATGAGAGAAAATGAAAACCCAATAAGCCAGGAGAGGTGGCTCAGTAGGCATAGGTACTTGCTACCAAGCTTGATAGCTTGAGTTCTGTTCCTAGGACCCACAAGAGGGAAGAAAACAGCTGACACCTGAAAGCTGTACTAAAACTTCTACACATATGTCATGGAACACACAACCATATATACACATAGACATAAGAAATAAATAAAATGTAATTTTTTTTAAAAAAAAGTCAGTTATCTTGACAGAGAAAACTAAGTAGACAATCAATGAATCCAAAGCTTATTCTTGGAAGCAATTGATAGAATTTATAAGCTTTTATTCAGATTAATCAATAAAATAAAAATATGCTTATTAATGTTAAGGAAGAGTGCCATCACTACATAGCCTACAGATATTAAGAGGATGATAATGAGATGTTATGAATCTCTAAACAACTGTATGTCATCACTTAACAAGAAAGAAGAAATGGAAAATTTCTCTAGAATTGTGACAGAGGAGAAAGTAGCTTCGTGTCAGCAAACATGGGATTTTTAAGAGATTGAGGAATTCAACAATTTTTTTTCTTCCTGGTGCATTTGAGATCACTGAAGATAAGGGTAGCCTGGATACATGGAGAGTTGGTGGCAAGATGTTAAAAGGAAGGGTCATTAGACCATTTCAAACCAAAAGGAGGAGCCCTGAGGGTGGAACATCCATCCTTTAATCCCAGCTGCAGGAGGGTGAGGCAGGACGGTCACAAGGTCACAAATTTGAGGCTAGCCTTGGTATGTAGTGAGACATTAGCTCAAAAAAAAAAAAACAGCACAGCTCACAAATTTTAAATTTTCGAATGAAGTAAACTGATGCATGTAACAGTAGTTACAGAGGTCGGGCATGTTGGCTTGTCAGTTACGATTCCACTGAAGTTAAGCAGCCCCGGCATAGGCTCAGCTGCCTGTGATTATACACAATTAAGCTGAAAAGGGAGTCCAGCTTAGGATGGCTGAGTGCAGCAAGAGAGGAGAGCCGTGGGCGAAAACAGTCCTTTGGTTGGGCTCCAAGACAGTCATAAGAAAATGAGTAAGGCAATACAGTTTCTGGTTACCTGTGTACTGTAACAATTTTTGTGATCCTAATATTTTCTCTATTCAGCTTGATACAAAAATATATTAAACACCTTAAAAAATTAATTTGATATGCCATAATGCTCATCCTGCTCCCTTACTGGTTTAGAAATGGTGTGTGTGTGTGTGTGTGTGTGTGTGTGTGTGTATGCCAAAAAGGAAGAATGTTCTATCCTTCCCTATCTTACTCTCTTGAGACAGGGTATCTTACTGAACTAAGAGCTAGGCTGGTAGCCACAGCAAGGCCTAAAGATCCACTTGTCCCTGCTCCCCACAGCCCTGGGGATACAGGCACACATGGTCACACCCTGATATTTTTTACAAGAGTGATGGAGATTTGAATTCAGGTTCTCCTACTTGAACAATAAGTAAACACTCTTACCCACCAAGCCATCTCCTGAACCCCATCCCAAAATATTTAATTATGCTTCATACTAAAGCAGCCTTAGGAAGTTGGTGAAAAGCAGATTCTTATAAAACATTATTATTCATATGACTGTGACAAAGATAAAATAGATCTTCCCTTTAGCAAAAGTAGAAAGCTGGTGGAATTTTATAGTTCACTCAGACACTATTAATCTTCTATTAAAGTACTTAGGCAGGATTACAAGGTAGAAACAGACACGAGCACCCACACACATACCTGTGCACACACAGGCAGATATGTCTGTTTTCCCTTTAAAATCACACACTGGGGTTCATGGCAGCTAACTGCATTTATTTCTGAAAGTAATTCAGTTTGTATTCCATCTGGTAAAATTCCTTCAAAAGTTGAAACAAAGCCAGTTTCAGTTCAGATTCCTTCTAAACAGAGAGGAAGAAATTGCATCTATTCACAAAGTGCACACCACACCATCAAGAGGTAGGAGATGCTGGTTTGCAATTTAAAAGTTCTTTTGCAAACAATTTAGAAAACAGGCTGTATTGAAGTCACTCCCTTATGCAGTACATTTATATTATTTTATTTCAATATTCCCGGTCAGTAATGATAATGTTAAAATGCTGTGATTTAATCCTCTGCTGGATTGTTGCTGAGGAATGGAGTGGTGGGCACCATCCTGAAGTCATTATTTTCATGGAAAGAATAACTAAATCTTGATTTCTGTGGTTTATTGAGCTTCTGAAAATATACTGATACAGGAGAAACTGGGGTCCTCTTGGGGTTCTCAGTCTCATTAATAAAAGAAGTTAAGAATGGACCCAAATGGAAGCTCAAAGAGAATTTTATATACTTTAAGAGACAAGCCCCAGGGCAGGCAAGAAATGAAACCACAGCTGTTGCCTGAAGGAAGAGGACATAGGCGAGGGGGGGAAAAGTCAGGCTGTCTAAGCTGGGTGGAAGACTCTAGAGAAAGAGTCAGCAAGGCCAAAGGTTAGGGTGAAAGGCCAGTGTGTTAAAGGAAGTATGCTAGAGGTAGAGGGAAGTACAGGAAAGTGTTGCTCTTCTGAATAATTCAGAAAGTTGAGCAGCTGTTCTAAGGCTTCTAAGCTTCCTCAGCTTCTGGTCTAGGGCTGGGGATTTGGGGAAGGAAAAGTCTAGCATCTCATTTAATTATTCCACTTGTCTTTCTACTATGGCTAAAGGAGAGCCTACCTTCTTAAGAGTGCACAGAGATTGCATGACCCAAGTGGGATGTTAGGCCTCCACCCACGTGGAATGTTTCACTTTTGACCAGGAACTTTTCTACTCTAACAATACAGTGTAGTTTTGTTTGTTTGTTTGTTTGTTTTGTTTTTTAAACTGGAAAGGCTTGTTTATTGATTACTTAATTACAATCTGATATAAAATGTTACAGCAAGCTGTGTTCCCATTAAAATCTTGACTCATTTATTGTCCAGACTACATGCTGTCATATAAGCCCTCATTTTAGCTGAAAACATGGCAATTCAGACGAGGTCTCCAATGCTCCTCAAATGATTAAAAAGCAGGCATTTGTTCAATATAAGACTCCCTGTTCTTACAATTCAAAATTATGTTACAGCCAGTAGAGTCATTAGTTAGCATCATCAAAGAGTAACTTTTCTGGTTTTCTATATTTTAGAATTATAAATTCAGAAAATAAATGTCCTGATTTATACATGAATAGATTATATACATTTGAGTAAGAGCCTCTAACTTCTCTATGAAAAAATGCTGAAAAGCATTACTAAATATATGTTCACTGGAAATTTACAAATTCTCAAGAAAATTGAGGGTAACTTTTGTATACATTGTAAAAGTGAATATAAATTCAATTAATTAACAGATTGTTTTCCAGCCCAAATTCCTAAACACTAACATATTGCTCAGTGATTAATTCTTTTAGTGTTCAAAATGAAAGCAGGAATAACTCTAGTGAGAAATTTTGTTTAATTAAATTTTTAAACAAACTAACTCACTTTAAGTATAGCTGTTGTGTAGCAGGTAAAAGGTCAGGAGCTAGTCCACAAATGGGACATGTCAGTAAAAGATAAAATGCTATTATATAGAGTACAAGATGTCTGTCTCACAAAAGTTCCATGATATATCTAGGTTATTTCAATGTAATTTAAAATATATTTAAGTAATCATTTAGTACCTAATAATATATGTACTTCTTCAAATTCATGGTAACATATGACACATTTCTGCTTTCTGAGTTACCTAGTACCAAATTTCATAAATCTTGGGCCTTTAAGTATTTATATATGAGCATGTAAACCCAAAATATATATGTGTTTGTTTATCTAAAAATTGGATTGTGGCATGAAAAGTACAGGTATTAAAACAAATCTAAGCACTCTTATAAAACTAAATCTCAATTAACAACTGGTTGGTTCATAACTGTCATTTCTGTATTTTTAGTTCCTGAAGGGTTCAATAATCATATGCTTAAAATATAAAAACACTTTTAGAATAAATCCAGTCATTAATAAAATAAATACGATGAATGCATGTACAAAATAAAGAAACTTCTCTGGTGAGATCAAAGTCACTGCCGTCATTCCTTTAATGTCGCTACCATAGAATGTCCAAAGAAGAGCAACGTAAGAGGAGAAAGTGTTTATTTTGGCTCTAATTCTGGAGATAGCAGTCTGTCACGAAGGAGATGGAGTTAGTCATGAAAGTGGGAGACAGTCTGTCATGAAGAGAAAGCACAACAGCAGAAATAGGAGTTCTTCCTGGCCCCCACCAAGCGGACAGAGAGAACAGGAAGTGGGCCAGGCTGTAAAACCTCAAAGTCCACCCCTAGTGATGTACTTCCTCCAGCAAAGGTCCACCTTTTAAAGGTTCCAGAACTTTCCCAAATTGCACTGACAACTGGGGACCAACTCCTCAAACATTTGAGCCTGTGTAGCACGATTCTCTTTCAAAACACAAGGAGGGTTTTTCAGATGGTCTTCTCATTAAGCTGCTAGGAGAGTGAGCTAAACTCACTTTGCCACTTTAGAAAACAAACAGGCTGAAGTCTGTGGTTGATGAAATGCTTGAGAATATGACCAGATCAGCAATCAGTAAAGAGACATATTCAGAATAAAATGTCTCCCATTACAGAAAGCTCAATGTCTTCAAAGAGGGAATCTGAGCAAATCAATAACCAGTAAGAAGACAAATTCAGTATAAAATTTTGCCCATTAAAGAAAGCTGCTCAATGACTTCAAAGTTTGGTGAAATCTACCAAAATTTTAAAGAAAAATTCATTAAAGCCAGTCCTCAAAGTCATTCAAAAAAGTTTAAAAGGAGGAGGAGAGGAAGATGAGAAGGAGGGGGGAGAGAAGGAAGGAGGAGAGGGAAGGCCTCTAAACTCATTTTGTAATTCAAAACAACACTGACATTAAAGCCTGAAAACAAAAAGAGATTAAAAGAAAATCAGTAATTACATATCCCTAATGAATATTGCTGTCAAAATCTTCAACAAAACCCTAGCAGATTTAATTGACCAGTGCTTTAAATACAAGGGAGGCTCAGAGTATGTGAATCAATAAACATGATATACCATCATAACAAATAGAGAATAAAAACAGGTGATTTGCTACATGGATCATAGACAGGCCTTTGAAAAACTCAACCTTCTTCCCTGATAAACTTTCAGTAACCTAGGAATGAGCTTCAACACAGCAAATGGTATATGAGGGGCCTGTTAGGTCATCTTCCTCGGTGAAGAAAACTTTTAACATCTAGGAAATGGCCTGTCTTTTTCTCACCAATTACAGAACAGTCTACACCAGACTACACTGACTCTGTAGTGGTTTGAATAGGAATGGCTCCCATAGAATCATGTATGTGAATGCTTGACCATAAGGAGTGGCACTATTAGGAGGTATGGCCTTGTTGGTGTAGGTGTGCTCTTGTTGGAGGAAGTGTGTCGCTATGAGGGTGAGCTTTGAGGTCTCATATGCCCAAACTATGCCCAGTGTGGCTCACAGTGGCTTTGGTAGCCTATAGATCAAGATGTAGAACTCTCAGCTCTTTCTCCAGCACCATGTCTGCCTGCATCTTGCAGTGTTTCCACCATAATGATAATGGACTAAACCTGTGAAACTGTAAGCCAGCCCTAATTAACTGTTTTCCTTTATAAAAAAAATACTATAGTTATGGTGTCTTTTCACAGCAATAAAACCTTAACTGAGATAGCATCCTAGCCAAAGTAGTCAAGGGTGGAAAGTAAAAGAAGAAAAACAGTACATTTGAATTAATGTTGAATAAACTCTCTCTCCAGATGGCATGATCTCATGTTTATTACACACGAGACTCCACTACAACACATTAGAAATGCTTTTAAAATATGCTTTTAAAATGGAGCAAAATTGAGGGAACAAAGCAATATACAACAGGCAGTGACAGGGAATGAGAGAAAATGAGAAAGAGAAGGAGGAATTAAGAAAATAAATTCCATTTAGAATATCACAGAAAAACAAGCATGATTTAACATTTATACAGGAAATGAAAACTCCCTTTATTATGGATTGGAACCTAAACATCGTTAAATACTACCTGCACTTCCTGAAGTAGCCTGGCCCTACCACAATTTTAATCACTTTTTTTACAGAAATAATTTTAAAAGACATAAAATTTAAATCAAAACAAAAAAAACCCTCAAATAATCACATGAATGTCCCCAGAGGATACAGGGGTAGATCTGAAGGCATCATATTCCAGGGTTCATAGCGTTACTACAAAATAGTTATAGTTAAAACACTTGATATTGTCGTAAATGCAGCCATAAAGCATGGAGCCAAACAGCTCATAAGGAAAGAACTCTTGTGATCACAGCTGAGAACACACAGTGGAGAAAGACTAGTATTCTATATGTACTGTTGGGAAAGCCAAACATCCTCATTTAGAATAACAATATTGGGTACTTATAAACCATGCCACAGAAAAAAGCACACTCAAATGTGTTAAATCTGCAACAACAACAACAAAAACCCTCTTCATGTATGGTGAGCCCTCTGGAAAATGTGAGATACACAGGTGGAAGCAGACACAAACATACAAATAAAAGCATAAAAATAACTACGCACATTCGAAGATATATAATATGGTAAATGTGAACAAGACCATGAAAGAATGGATGGGATTTTGTTTCATTTCAAATATTCCAATACATATGACAAACTGCTTAAAGGAAAGTCACCGGAACAAGACAGCAATCTTGAAAAGTAGCACCAATTGCAAGCATGCTGTTTGCAGTCGAGGAAGTGAAAAATTAACTGCAGCCAAAACAATGCAGGTTATCAACAAATCTCACTTAACTATTATACAGACAAAAGCAGGGAGGACTTGTGTTGTCAAGTGAAGAAGACACAAGCTATGATGGAGCTATTCTGCTCTTCCAAAGAGCGATGTCTTAATACATCTTGGCAGTAGGTATTCTCAGCATATTCATCTGAATGTTGCACATAGCACCTGGGAGTTGAAAGTAACCTGAAAACACAAATAGATAAAGTGTGTAGATGAATACGTGAGTGTATACAATAAAAGAGAAACATGGGCAGGCACGTGTATATCTCATGACATGGGTGGATGCCAGAAGCATGAGTTTACTTGAAAACAAATTGAGATGTACATTACAACCTTTAGCCAAAACACACACACACACACACACACACACACACACACACAGTGTAAAATATCCCCAAACTAAACACAACAGTATTGTGTCTGTGGATTTTTTTCTCTAACGATTAACAAACAGCTCTGATACTGAGCACCTAAAACTGTATTCATTTTTCCAGTGACTCCCTCTGTTAAGAATTCAAGCCTGGCCTGGGTAGGTATAGTCTCAGTTGGCCACAGAGGTCATTTGTGGTTGGTTGACTTGGTCTGTCTTTTCTGAGACTTCTCCGTTCCCACAGTTCTGATGTCTCTAATATGCTGGGGTCTCCATAATCTGTATCAGGGGCCTCGTGGCCTCTCTTCATTTACTCTCAACTGGATACTTTGGCCATTTGTGCCCTAAAGTCTAATGCTCACATTCTAACCTTAGTGGGGACCCATAATTGCTTCCCAGGCAAGATAACTCCAGGAAGCCATCATCTGTGCTAATATATAGGTCCCCTGTGAGACTATACATCTCCCCAGGGCATTGTTCCTTTCAACAAGTAAGTGCGCTCTGAACTAGACTCCTAGTCTTTCCATTATCCTTTACCAAGTGCAGAGAAAGAAGGGAACATTAGTACTGCAGTGACCTAGATTGTACCATCAACTGATCACTAACATCTCATGCCTCTCCTAGGAGAAAAATGAGGCAAACCAGTTGCTTTCCAGAGTAATGGACTTTCCACCTGGGAGCATGGGTCTGCAAAGCTTCCAGATCAACCAAGGAGCAGCTTAAGCTATGTGCAGGGACTAAACCAAGGTTTCCCAACTTCTCTAAGATGACCCAGGGCCAAGAATACTGGGCTGTGCTTTGTCTAAGTGTTAGAATTGCTTTTTCTGTCACTCTTGGAAGTCATTTTATTCTTGAACTTATATCTAGTTGTAGTTAAGATGGTAATAGCTGTCATTACAAAATATTCTGCTGGCAAAATATGAAATGCCTAGGATTTTAATTAAGCAGTTTCTAGGATTTCAAGGAAGAGTGGCTAATATAGTTTAAATTGCCTTTAAAAATAAACAAAGGCGTAGCTATGCTTTGTGAAGGACAGTGGTTTGCCTGCTCCTTCTTGCAGTCTAACATGGAATGTAAACACATACCATTGTTTTGTGTTTGGCTTTACTTTTGGGAAATAAAAAATTATTCATGATTGGAGAAAGATTATAGTTTATAAATACCACAACACAGACACAGCTACACCCAGAAGTTTATGATGAAATGTTACGAAATCACAATAAACAACTTTGCAAAGGAATTCATTGCTGTGAAGGACACTTAAGAGTAAATCAGCATGTCTGTGTTTAACACACGGAAGACAATTTTTAAAATCTCTGGAATCTGTAACTATGATATTATATATCACATTATATATAATATATAAAATATATCACATTGTAACGTTAGGATATTTACTTAAGCTTCCCAGGTTTTTCTTTTTTTTTTCTTTTTCTTTTATTTTTCCTTTTTAATTTTTTTACATTTTTTTATTGTATATTTTATTTACATTTCAGATGTCATAACCTTACCCCATTCCCCCCCACCCCGGCACCCCCTATCCCATCCCCACTCCTCCTGCTTCTATGATGATGTGCCCCCATGTTCCCCCCCACTCCCACCTCCCCACCCTAAAATTCCCCTAAAATTCCAGCCTACTTGGGACCAAGGATCTCCTCTCCCACCTATGACCGACAAGGCCATCCTGCCCTACATATACAGCTGGAGCCATGGGTCCCTCCCTATGTGCTCCCAGGCTGGTGGTATAGACTCTAGGAGCTCTGGTTGGTTGGTATTGTTGCTCTCCTCATGGGTCTGCAAACCCTTTCAGCTCCTTCACCTCCTTCTCTCTAACTCCTCCACTGAGAACCCCATGATCAGTTCAATGGTTAGCTGTGAGCATTCGCCTCTGAATATGTCAGACTCTTGCAGACCTCTAAGGAGAGAGCTATGTCAGGTTCCTGTCAGCATGCACTTCCTGACATCCCCATCAGCGTCTAACTTTGGACACTGCACATGAGATGGATACCCAGGTGGAATGGTCTCTAGATGGCTCCTCCTTCAGTTTCTGTCCTACACTTTGTCTCCATATTTGCTCCCTTGAGTATTTTGTTACTCCTTCTAAGAAGGACCAAAGCACCTCCTCTTGCTCTTCATTCTTCATGAGCTTCATGTGGTCTGTGAGTTGAATCTTGGGTATTTCAAGCTTCTGGGCTAATATCCAATAATCAGTGAATGAATGCCATGTGTGTTCTTTAATGATTGGGTTAACTCACTCAGGATGATATTTTCTAGTTCCATCCATTTACCTAAGAATTTCTCAAATTCATTGTTTTTAATAGCTGAGTAATATTCCATTGTATAAATGTACCACATTTTTTGTATCCATTCCTCTGTCGAAGGACATCTAGGTTCTTTCCAGCTTCTGGCTGTCATAAATATGGTTGCTATGAACATAGTAGAGTATATGTCCTTGTTATATGTTAGATTATCTTCTGGGTGTATGCCCAGGACTGGACCACTAGACTGATTTCCAGAGTGGTTGCACCATCTTGCAATCCCACCAACAATGGAGGAGTGTTCTTCTTTCTCCACATCCTTGCCAGCATCTACTATCACCTGAGTTTTTGATCTTAGCCATTCTGATAGGTGTGAGGTGGAAATCTCAGGGTTGTTTTGATTTACATTTCCCTAATGACTAAGGATGTTGGACATTTCTTTAGATGTTTCTCGGCCATTTGAGTTTCCTCAGTTGAAAATTCTTTTTTTAGCTCTTTACCCCGTTTTTAAAAGGGTTATTTGGTTGTCTGGAGTCTAATTTCTTGAGTTCTTTGTATATATTGAATATTAGTCCTCTATTGGGTGTAGGATTGGTAAAGATCTTTTCCTAATCTGTTGGTTGCAATTTTGTCCTATTGACAGTGTACTTTGCCTTACAGAAGCTTTGCAATTTTACGAAGTCCCATTTGTCAATTCTTGCTCTTAGAGGATAAGCCATTGTTGTTCTGTTCAGGAACTTTTCCCCTGTGCCTAGGTATTTGAGCGTCTTCCCCACCTTCTCTTCTATTAGTTTCAGTGTATCTGGTTTTATGTTTAGGTCCTTTATCCACTTAGACTTCAGCTTTGTACAGGAGATAAAAATGAATCGATTTGCATTCTTCTACATGTTGTCCTCCAGTTGAACCAGCACCATTTGTTGAAAATGCTGTCCTTTTACCACTGGACGGTTTTAGCTCCTTTGTCAAAGATCAAGTGACGATAGGTGTGTGGATTCATTTCTAGATCTTCAATTCTATTCCATTGATCTTCCTGCCTGTCTCTGTACCAAAACCATGCAGTTTTTATCAGTATTGCTCTGTAGTACAGCTTGAGGTCAGGGATGGTGATTGCCCCATAAGTTCTTTTATTGTTGAGAATAGTTCTCGATATCCTAGGTTTTTTGTTATTCCAAATGAATTTGCAAATTACTCTTTTATCTCTATGAAGAATTGATTTGGAATTTTGATGGGTATTGCAATGAATCTGTGGATTGCTTTAGGCAAGATGGTTATTTTTTTACTATATTTATCCTGCCAATCCACGAGCATGGGAGATCTTTCCATCTTCTGAGATCCTCTTCGATTTCTTTCTTCAGAGACTTGAAGTTCTTGTCACATGGATCTTTCACTTGCTTGGTTAGATTCACACCAAGGTATTTTATATTATTTGTGACTATTGTGAAGGGTGTCATTTCCCTAATTTATTTCTCAGCCTGTTTATCCTTTGAGTAGAGGAAGCCAACTGATTTGTTTGAGTTGATTTTATATCCAGCCACTTTGCTGAAGTTGTTTATCAGGTTTAGGAGTTCTCTGATGGAGTTTTAGGGTCACTTAAGCATACTATTATATCATCTGCAAATAGTGAAATTTTGACTTCTTCCTTTCCTATTTGTATCCCTTTGACTTCCTCTTGTTGTCTAGTTGCTCTGGCTAGAACTTCCAGTAGTATATTGAATAGGTAGGGTGAAAGTGGGCAGCCTTGTCTAGTCTCTGATTGTAGTGGGATTGCTTCAAGTTTCTCTCCATTTAGTTTGATGTTGGCTACTGGTTTGCTGTATATTGCTTTTGCTATGTTTAGGTAGGGGCCTTGAATTCCTGATCTTTCCAAGACTTTTACCATGAAGGGATATTGAATTTTGTCTTATGCTTTCTCAGCATCTAGTGAGATGATCATGTGTTTTTTTCCTTTGAGTTTGTTTACATAGTGGATTACATTGATGGATTTCCAAATATTGAACCATCCCTGCATTCCTGGGATAAAGCCTAGTTGATCATGATGGATGATTGTTTTGATGTGTTCTTGGATTCGGTTTGCTAGAATTTTATTGAGTATTTTTGCATCAAATTCACAAGGGAGATTGGTCTGAAGCTCTCTTTCTTTGTTCGGTCTTTGTGAAGTTTAGGTATGAGCATGATCGTAGCTTCATAGAACAAATTGGATAGTGTTCCTTCTGTTTCTATTTTGTGGAATAGTTTGAAGAGAATTGGTATTAGGTCTTCCTTGAAGGTCTGATAAAATTCAGCACTAAAACCATCTGGTCCTGGGCTTTTTTTGGTGGGGAGACTTATAATGACTGTTGCTATTTCTTTAGGGGTTATGGGACCATTTAGATGGTTTATTTGCTCCTTATTTAACTTTGGTACCTGGTATCTGTCTAGAAAATTGTCCATTTCATTCAGATTTTCCAGTTTTGTTGAGTATAGGCGTTTGTAGCAGGATCTGATTATTTTTTTTTAATTTCCTCAGTTTCTGTTGTTATATCTCCCTTTTCAGTTCTGATTCTATTAATTTGGATACTGTCTCTGTGCCCCCTGGTTAGTCTGGCTAAGGGTTTATCTATCTTGTTGATTTTCTCAAAGAATCAGCTCCTGGTTTTGTTGATATTTTGTATAGTTCTTTCTGTTTCTACTTGGTTGATTTCAGCCCTGAGTTTGATTATTTCCTGTTGTCTACTCCTCGTGGGTGTATTTGCTTCTTTTTGTTCTAGAGCTTTCAGGTGTGCTGTCAAGTTGTTAATGTATGCTCTCTCCAGTTTCTTTTTGTAGGCACTTAGAGCTATGAGTTTTCCTCTTAGCACTGCTTTCATGGAGTCCCACAAGTTTCGGCATGATGTGTCCTCATTTTCATTAAATTCTAAAAAGTCTTTAATTTCTTTATTTCTTCCTTGACCAAGTCATTGGTGAGTAGAGAATTGTTCAGTTTCCACATGTATGTGGTCTTTCCATTGTTTTTGTCATCATTAAAGACCAGCCTTAGTTCGTGGTGATCTGATAGGATGCAAGGGGTTATCTCAATCTTTTTGTATCTGTTGATGACTGTTTTGTGACCAATTATATGGTCTATTTTGGAGAAGGTACCATGAGGTGTTGAGGAAAAGTTATATTCTTTTGTTTTAGGATGAAATGTTCTATAGATATCTGTTAAATCCATTTGGTTCATAACATCTGTTAATTTCATTGTTTCTCTGTTTAGTTTCTGTTTCCATGATCTGTCCATTGCTGAGAGTCGGGCTGTTGAAATCCCCTACTATTATTGTGTGAGGTTCAATGTGTGCTTTGAGCTTTAGTAAAGTTTCTTTTATGTATGTTGGTGCCCTTGCATTTGGAGCATAGATGTTCAGAACTAAGAGTTCATCTTGGTAGATATTTCCTTTGATGTGGATGAAGTGTCCTTCCTTATCTTTTTTGATTACTTTTGGTTGAAAGTCAATTTGATTTGATATTAGGATGGCTACTGCGGCTTGTTTCTTGGGATCATTTGCTTGGAAAATTGTTTTCCATCCTTTTACTCTGAGGTAGTGTCTGTCTTTGTCACTGAGGTGCGTTTCCTGTATGCAGCAAAATTCTGGGTCCTGTTTATGTATCCAGTCTGATAGTCTGTGTCTTTTTATTGGAGAATTGAGATCATTGATGTTAAGAGATATTAAAGAAAATGATTGTTGCTTCCTGTTACTTTTGTTATTAGAGGTGGAATTATGTTTGTCGAGCTATCTTCTTTTGGGGTTGTTGGAAGATTACTTCCTTGCTTTTTGTAGGTTGTAGTTTCCTTCCTTGTGTTGGCGTTTTCCATCAATTATCCTTTGAAGTGCTGGATTTGTGGGAAGATATTGTGTAAATTTTGTTTTGTCATGGAATATCTTGGTTTCTCATCTATAGTGATTGAGAGTTGTGCTGGGTATTGTAGTCTGGACTGGCATTTGTGTATATGTTACTTTACCATTTTCCCTTACTGCTTTTAGTACTTTTTCTTTGTTTTTTGCATTTGATGTTTTGATTATTATGTGACGGGAGGCATTTTTTTTCTGATCTAGTCTATTTGGAGTTCTGTAGGCTTCTTGCATGTTCATGGACACATGGGGTAGGGAAGTTTTCCTCTATAATTTTGTTGAAGATATTTACTGGCCCTTTAAGTTGGAAATCTTCACTCTCATCTATACCTATTATCCTTAGGTTTGGTCTTCTCATTGTATCCTGGATTTCCTGGATGTTTGGGTTAGGCGCTTTTTGCACTTTGCATTTTCTTTGTCAGTTGTGTCAATGTTTTCCATAGTATCTTCTGCACATGAGATTCTCTCTTCTATTTCTTGTTTTCTGTTGGTGATGCTTGTATCTATGCCTCTTGATCTCTTCCCTAGGTTTTCTATCTCCAGGGTTGTCTCCCTTTGAGATTTCTTTATTGTTTCTACTTCCATTTTTAGGTCCTGGATAGTTTTGTTTAATTCCTTCACCTTTTTGGTTGTGTTTTCTTGCAATTCTTTAAGAGATTTTTGTGTTTCCTCTTTAAGGGTTTACCTGTTTACCTGTGTTCTCCTGTACTTCTTTAAGGGAGTTATTTATGTCCTTCTTGAAGTCCTCTATCATCATCATAAGAAGTGATTTAATTCTGAATCCTGCCTTTCCTGTGTGGTGGGGTATCAGGGCTTGCTATGGTGGGAGAACTGGGTTCTGATGATGCCAAGTAACTTTGGTTTCCCTTGCCTATGTTCTTGCGCTTGCCTTTCACCATCTGGTTAACTCTAGTGCTACCTGCACTTACTATCTCTGACAGGAGCCTGTCTTTCCAGTTATCTTGCTGTGTCAGAACTCCTCAGAGTTCAGATATCTCTTTGATCTTGAGCTTCTGGGTGGAAGAACTCCTGGGACTCAGGCTGCCTCTGGAATCCTGAAATTCTGCTGCTCTGAGTGCAGTGGTTCCTCTAGAATGGCTCAGTATATGGTGTCTTCACAGGAGCAGACCATCTAGGTGTTCGCTGCTCTGAGTGTAGTGGCTCCTCTAGAATGGCTCAGGATTAGGTGTCTTCAGAGGAGCAGACCAGCTAAGTGTCTGCCCCAGCCAAAAGGATCAAGTGAGAGTTGGAAGGGGAGTGGTATTCCAGAGAGATGAGGTTTGTGTGGCTGATGGGTCATGAGTACCCTAGGCTCCCAGTTATAGTTCTGGGGCATAGGGTAGTGGGAGAAGGTCTTTACCTGCTGCTCTGAGTGCAGTGGCTCCTCTAGGATGTCTCAGGAAATGGTGTCTTCACAGGAGCAGACCAGCTAGGTGTCTGCCCCAGCCAAAAGGATCAAGAGAAGGACCAGGTTTTTCTCGTGTGTGTGTGTGTGTGTGTGTGTGTGTGTGTGTGTGTGTGTGCGTGCGCGCGCATGCATGCATGCATATTGCTCACTGAGCCCAGAAGAGGGCAGTGAATCCCATGAAGCTGTAATTACAAGTTATGAGCATCTGATAGGAATGCTGGAAATCCAGTGGTGGTCCTCTGCAAGAGCCAAAAGCACTGCATCCATGAGCCATGACTCTATTCCCATTCAAGTTTTTAATTTATAATGGAATTTTAGGTTGTGAGTCTCCTTTTATGGTTTGAATATGAAATATTCTCTATAGTCTTGTGTACTGAACACTTGGTCATAGCTAGTACTAATTTGGAAGGTTCCGGATACTTTGTGAAGTGGTTCTTGGCTGCAGGAAGTAGTAGTAGTAGTGTCATGCCTTTGAAGATTATGCCAGGTCCCAGTCTGTCCTGTCTCTCTGCTCTCTATCTGCAGGAAGTCATATCTGCCACATTCTTCTGATGTAAGGTATTTCTCTATCTCACCATGGGTTCTGAATCAATAGAACCAAGGACTGTGTACTGAAGCCTCTGAAATTGAGCTTGTAACAGGCCCCCAGACCTCTTCCAACTGACTCTATGATGAAAGTACCATTCAGGCCTTGGAATCCAGCATGTAGGCAGCGCCACCTGCCAAAAGGAGAACAAAGACCCAATCCATCAAAGTCATAGTTCTGGGAAAGTCCCTACATGTACCAACTTTGCTTTTTGGCTTCTGTAGTTCTGCTTCTGGCTGACTGTTCTTGATAACTGAGGTATGTCACCCCAGGATGTGGGTTTCGAGCTTAGAAGCTCACCCTGAGAAAAACTCAGGACTGCACTCAGATCCTGAACATCCACTGTAGTCACTGACCAGCTAACAAAGACTTTCTATTGGCATGAACTTGTGTGTGAGCAGACTTCTCTGGTGGCTACCACATAACAAACTGAAGTATGTAACCTACCTCCTTAAGTTGTTTGTGTGAAGTATTTTATCAGAGGAATAACAGTAACAAGACAGCAAATGAGTGCAGGAGAAGTGGAGCAGCCACCATGACTCCATCTACCCAGCAGGTTCTTAGGGCTTTGGAACTTTTTGTAGGAAGACATTGGAGTAGTTTGGGATGATAGAGAAATCCTCATGATTTTGAGAGGATCTCAGACCAGAAACCTGACTGAGCAAACACTCCACTCTTGCTATTTCAGATAGGGATAAAGACTATCAGGGGTTGGAGTAGATACAGTTCCTCACAGTGATCAGGAAGATGTCTACACTCTGCTCGCACCCTGAGATTTAATGGGAATCTGAGCTTACAAGAGACTCACAACCTAAAATTCCATTATAAATTAAAAACTTGAATGGGAATAGAGTCATGGCTCATGGATGCAGTGCTTTTGGCTCTTGCAGAGGACCACCACTGGATTTCCAGCATTCCTATCAGATGCTCATAACTTGTAATTACAGCTTCATGGGATTCACTGCCCTCTTCTGGGCTCAGTGAGCAATATGCATGCATGCATGCGCGCGCACGCACACACACACACACACACACACACACACACACACACACACACACACGAGAAAAACCTGGTCCTTCTCTTGATCCTTTTGGCTGGGGCAGACACCTAGCTGGTCTGCTCCTGTGAAGACACCATTTCCTGAGACATCCTAGAGGAGCCACTGCACTCAGAGCAGCAGGTAAGGACCTTCTCCCACTACCCTATGCCCCAGAACTATAACTGGGAGCCTAGGGTACTCATGACCCATCAGCCACACAAACCTCATCTCTCTGGAATACCATTCAGGATGGGGAGAAGGCTTAGCTGGTAAAATGCTTGCATGATATAATCCCAGCGCTAGGCAAGCAGAGATAAGGCATTCCCGGAGCAAGCTGACTAGCCAGACTAATTAGCCTGAATTAGAGATTCTGTGGGAAACTCTGCCTCAATGTGTAAGATGCAGAGTGATCAAGGAAAATACACAACACCAACCTCAGGTCTCCATACACACATGCACACACACCTACAACCATTCATACGGGTGTGCCCATGCACATGCAAACATATCTCTATACACAGAAACACACACACACACACACACACACACACAAACACCAGGCACCTGCATATACTAAAAACAAATAATAATGGACTGGAGAGATGGCTCAGCTGTTAAGAGCACTTGTTACTCTTGCAGAGGAACCTGGTTTAAGTCCCAGTACCCACATGTCAGTTCACCCCATCCATAACTCCATTTGAAGGGATCCAATGCCCTCATTTGAACTCCATGAACCCAAGACACACACATGGTACAAGACACGTATGCATAAAATAAAAAAATAAACAAAAACAAAAGGATGTATAATTGATTCTAACATCAAAAATGTTTGAAATAAACTAATTTAGCAAACCCCTATTTCCCACCAACCCAGCAACTAGCAATGTTGTTACTGTACCTGATACAGAAGTAGCATTTCCCCACTTTGCTGCAACCCAGCTTCCTGCTGTTCCAGCAAGGTATTTGATAAATGCTTTGGTTTATATTTGAATGTTATTCTGTGACTGTAAAATCGATATAACCTTTTCTATGGTGGAACAAGGCATTTGGGGCAAAAATTGATTCAGTTTTTTCTGGGCTATGGTTATTCATATTTGGTTCAGAATAAACCATCTCTTATTGCCTGTGGGGTGAGGTTTCTGTCAACCTCAGTCAGTGTTACTATACTCCATAGGGCCTAGCTATGTCACCCTTCTCCACACACAGCATAGCCTATGATTTCCTCTTGTTCAGAAGCTAGTGAGGTTTCAGGATGGATGCTTTCACCTAAAAGTGTTGCCCTTCCTTGAGATTTAAAACGCCATATGAAGAGATAAATGTACCAGGGCTGTTGTGGTCAAAACACATATTCTACCCCTGGCTCTGTATGGAGACATGACATTCTGAACTTCTCCAAACATTGTATATGATTGGTGCCTTTCCAAGATCTACTCTTGTGGGTCTCTCAGTTCTCCCTGGGGCCCTTCCGTGGAGGTAGTAGCTCTCAGAGCTCCCTCCTAAACATTCCTTCTTCCTTTTCTGTCTCTTTCCGATTCCAGCCTGATCCTAACCAAGCTTGTCCTGACACTTCAGATTCTCCCTGATCTCAGCAGCCCTTTCCCACCCTCCCAATACAGCTGTCTCATGATCTCTGCTGCTGAACATGCCTGTTTTCTTGAGTACCACTTCAAGGGTATGCCTACCTTCCTCTTATCCTTCATCCCCACCCCCTTCCCACCAGCTCCCGGAAGCTTCCAAGATTGACAATATACCTACCCTGCTGTTTTTTACCCAACTCTAATAAGATGCCCCTTCCCAGTTTCCTGCTGAGTCTATTTTTAGATTCTTTTACAAATGAGACTAAAGAACCAGGATTCCCAGGTAACAACCACCTCTCTCGGAAGTCCTTCCTTCTTAAACCTACTGAAAAGCTCAAAAGAAATGCTGAAAGGCTGCTTCTGAGAATCTTCCCCTCCCCCTGCAGCAGCTATGGAGATTCTTCCTTAGGGAGCTTTGGGTCTAGAGTCACTGGGGTACCCCCACACCTGCACAGCTTATGCAGAGCAAATGTTTCCACTACAAAGGAGACAGGTTGACAGAGTCACATGATAAACCAAAGCTCATCACCCCACTGACTAACCGAAGGGGGCTTTCCTACTGAGACACCGAAAGCATCCACTCTGTTGTTCAGAAACCGTGTATTGTTTCTTTAGAAGACTCATCCACTGAAAGGTAAAAGCATCCGTTCTTGGTCTTTGAATATTTCAAAGTTAAATCTCAAGTATCCAGGATAACTTTGTTTCGTTGATCCCTTTCTAATTTATTTTATTTAGAAGTATATTTATCTGACTACCAAACACGCTTACACACACACACACACACACACACACACACACACACACACACTGCTATTTTAAATTCAGCCTGTCTTCATCCTGACTGACTATGCCTGAATGTCAATGTGCTTTCTTGGGTCCCCAGATGACTTTGTTGCACTATGTGTAGCTGACAGCTAGTTGGTAGTTCAAATTTAAATTTTCTTTGCCTGGGCTATTTAAATTATAATTGGCCCTGGCAGCCAGTGGTCACAAAGAGACCCTGGTTACAGAATGTGTATTCTTTAAAAATAATAATGGGGGAAAAATCACTACAGCAGAAACACCCGGGAACAGAGCTATCATGGTCTGATGAGCATCTAGACACACTGAACGTGACAAAAATTTTATCTTGCCTTGGAAGCAGAATTTGTGAGTCTTGCTAATCTTACCAGTGAGAGGGCAGAAACATTCAAGGAGCACAGCAGTCCCTGATGGGGTCTTCAACTTTGTGATTATCTCTCAGATGATTGGTGGGGGGCTTTGTTTTCATTTATGTAGATTCTCTCAGAAAGTGTTTGGAATTTTGAATATTTGATGTGAATTAGCTTCTTATTATAATAGAAATAGTGACAAGTTCTGAATCCATTGTCTTTTATGCTGAACCATGTGTCTTTTATGCTATGGTCCTTGCATCATGTCTTGATTCTATTCATCAACATAGAACAGAAACTGCTCTGTCCACCCTCCAGGAATTCATAAGGGTTTACTGGAGACTGTGCCTGCAGAATAAGATTAAGATGAAATTCTTTTACTTTTGTGATAATTCAAGTGAAGATGAGCTGGATTCTGATGAAGGCTCGGGCCACAGCTATACCTTTTTAATTGCAATCTTTTAAATGATTCTGCAGGATTCAAGTCCCCAGTTGAGAAACCTTATATCTTCCTTTAGCCATTGCCTGTGCCTTTACCCACAAACATGTGCCAATCCCAAGGAGAATTTTTCTTTGCATGTTGGGATTCAGAGACAAAACAGACAGACATTAAAAACATAGGTAAACTCAGCAAGCTCTTCCTGGCCAGGATAAAGGCTTTAGAAACATTCTTTTGAATGTTTGATATGAATTAGTTTTCTAGGACTTTGTTTCACATACTACATAAGGCATTCAATATGTTGTAATGGCTTTGGTAGAATTCTCTAAAGGCTATATCAATTAGTAACAATTTGGGGGATTGATAAACTATTTTGTAACCAGATTACTTTTCTCTTATTATTTGCCTAGAAAATTCTATGCTGAAAGAGTATACATTTCTAAGATCAATGTCTTGTGGAATGAAATATCAAAGATTTTTAGCATGGGCCTAATGGTTAAACTGTGTCATTGGAGCAGTGGGAGGTATGTGTGAGGAGATACTAGCTGAGGACTATTTCCTAGCACCAGGATAGAATCTGTGTTCCCAGGTTTTCACCGTAGGGCAAAGTGAACAGAGTTAATAATAGCATGGTGCTGTTCAGAGATACAGCTATACGTGCAAGGTCACTCACAAGTGACATCACTGGGACCCAATCAGACTTCAAAACTGTGGCTTTCTGCCAGTCTGTGGGAATCTGCTCAGAACTGTCTGTTTTACTGTAGTGATTATATTACAGCCAGAACATGTCCAAGCAGTGCATCATCTCAAAGGGCATTCATTCCTCCTTGTGAGATTCAGTACTTTAAAGTGAGCCATGCATTTTGAGTCATCCTGGAGTCCATTTTGTTGGTATCTGAGTCAGAAAGATGAGGCTGAGGGCCAGTAGACTGGGAAGAGAATACAAGTGTGCTTCTGCTTTAAGCAAGAGATTTAGCTAACATCAATAATGAACTTATCATCACAGCTTTGTTTCAAAGCCAAATACAGAGGTTGGTATGTTTGAAACGGTTTCTCGATGCTAAAATCTTTCTTCTCCCCTGCATTCCCCTGCAAATTCACACACACACACACACACACAATCATGCACGTTTGCACGCACTCACATTAAGAGTCTTACAGATACAGATTTGCAAAGATAAGAGCAAACTCAGGCTGTCAGGCTTAGTGACAGCACCTTTATTCCTGATCCACCCCACCAGCCCTCTTATTTATTTATTTCCAGAAAGACAGATTTCAAAGGTAACACATGACGCGGTGAGGATTTGCCCTTCCCTGTGTGCACAGTGATTCAGGAGAAGCAGGGCGGCAGAGGCACCTGGCTGCCTTACAGCTTTCAGCTGCTGCCTGGGCCCAGGTGAGGGGTTGACTCACAGTGTTATCTATGCCAGATGAACTATAAGGAAACAAGTAGCATAATCTGTGGATCCCAGCAGAGATGGACTGATTCAGATATTTATATCCTGGGATCTACCTGGCAGTTTGTTTGAGTCACCTTAAAATAGTTCATGCTAATTTAAAGGGTTGGGGCTAGCCATGCTAATTATTGTGGCTTTGAGCTGGCTCCACGTTTGACAAAGAGAGGGGCTGGAGCTTCTGCTCAAACACTGGGCAAGGATTCAACCAAAGAGGCCCACACCAAGAATCCCAGTATATCTGTTTGATAATACTCAGGTACATTTCGTACATTAGCAGTGCTCCGAGCCAAAAGAAACACAAGCACACATACCAACACACACAGACTGCAGTGACACTTCACCTCTGAACCTCTCTTCCCCTGTTCTAGCCTGTGCATTTTTTTTCCTGTGTATTCTTTGATTGAAATAAACACATCAGTAAAAGTAATTGTCTTCAGACATTCCTGTGAGTCTACCAAAGTACTGAATCTGGTTTGGGAAGACATAATTTCCTGCAGAAGCAGTGGGTGGGAGCCAGAAACACAACATGGCTTAGCAGTTCATTTAAAAGAAGAAGAAGAAGAAGAAGAAGAAGAAGAAGAAGAAGAAGAAGAA
>NW_021604564.1:22607113-22651707 GCF_004785775.1 Grammomys surdaster | reverse complement strand
AGAAGAAGAAGAAGAAGAAGAAGAAGAAGAAGAAGAAGAAGAAGAAGAAAATAGAGAGAGACCTCTATGTGCTAGGATAATGTCAAGACTCTTAACTCCGCTGTAGAAAAGAATTTCAGGACAACTCATTGTGAGATAGAGTAGGAGTTTATTAAGAAGATGTTTTAACACAGAGTTAAGCACTAGAGTTAAGAAAAAGAGAGGTAGGTGCTGAGGGAAGGATAAGACACACCCAAGAGTGGTGGGTTGGGGTTTCTGAAGAGAAGCTCCTTACAGTTTTTACCATAAACATATCTATGATATGGGTGGATGTTGAGCTTATAATTCAAAGAGTGGCTAAGAAACCTACATAAACTCATGCAGTGGCAACACTGAACAGTATTGCAGCTAATGAGGTAAAACCATATCTCAGAAGGGTTTCCTGGAAAGTTAAGATATGTCTATGTTAGCAAAAGTCTATCATCTTGTTTGTAATAGTCCCCAGAAAAATCAGATTTACATCCAAGAAAGGAATAAACCATACTTGGAGGTCATATCTGTTCAGGCCTCAACCCAATTCACTGTAATTTTAACATTCTTATTTGAAATCTTGTTATATAAAAGGAATCTAATCTCCATATAGGTAAACTTCATGGCAAGTTTTGTTGAGTGTGCTAGAATTCTTGTCTCTCAGATGAAGTTTCAACTGACTCCTAATGGGTTGTCTAGTTTTATGTCATCTTGACACAAAGTAAAGTCACCTGAGAGGAGAGAACCCTTAAATGATGAAAATGCCTCCATCAAACTGGCCTGTGAGCAAAGCTATAAGGAATTTTCTTGATTAACAATTGATGTGCAAGGGCCCAGCCCATTATGGGTGGTGCCCTCCCTGGATGGGTGGTCCCAATTGCTGTAATAAGAAAGGAGGTTGAGTAAGCCATAAGGAGCAAGCCAGTAAGCAGCACGCCTCCATGACCTCTGTATCAGTTCTTGTCACCAGGTTCCTGCTTCAATTTGAGTTGCTGCCTTGGCTTCTCTTAATGAACTGTGACTCGAGCTATATAAGCCACAGAAGCCCTTTCTTCCCTAAGCTACTTTTAGTCATGATATTTCATCAAAGCAATAGTAACCAAGACCTGGTGAGGGACTCCTTACTTTCCCCACATTCCCTTAGATTTCTCTGCCTCACCTCTCAGGAGCTTATCGCTGGAGTCTGACCCTTGAGCTGACACACAGCCATAGGAGGGCATCAAGAACTGTGTGTGTAGATCTCTAGAAGCCCAGCAGCCTTCTTCAATCAATTACTTAAATCTTGTTTTGTTTTGCTTTGCTTTTGTTTTTAAGACTTAGTCATCATTTTTCATGAGGAAAATAGCATTACCTAAATTGCTGGCCATCATAAAGATAAAATGATTATTTTATTAAGATATCTATTATATCAAAGCAGGTGCCCAGTTAAAGCTTGATGATTATTGACTAGGAAATCCCATTGTGTTAAGACTGACCCTGTAACAACTATATACCACAAGGATAGAGCAATGTCTGTGTACAGGATCTAGACATCATCTTTCAGGTTCCAGAGCTCTGGGTGTTATCAAGATCAAGCTGAAATATCTCTGGGGACCTTTTGTAGGTGACAAATAATTAAATCTTTATCTTTGAGATTAAAATTACAAGAACCACAAGACAGAACTCCATCTTAAAATTTGAAATTTAACTGAAGGTAAATTCTTACATAAAACATAGCTGAGAAAGCAACCTTGATGCAACAAGAAATAGGTGGACAGAGGCAGAGACACTGCTCAGAGCCTTGACCCAAAAAGGACCTCCTTCCTATGACCCTGGAAGAAGTCTCCAACCTCTTAGGAAAGGGCATCATTAGGCTGCATGTAAGAACTCACTGAACGCTACATGAAGGGGTACATGCAGAAGAGCCTAATGTTTGACTCAGCAAGGACAAACCAACAGGGTAAATTACAGCCATCATTAAGAAGTGAACCCATGCAAGTTGAAATTGAGGTGACCGAAACTTTAGCCCCAGAGGAGAGAAAAAAAACCCACAAAGAGATGCTATAGTTCAAATGAGCCTGAACACGTGATCTGTTGACTGCACTAGACCCATATTCTTATGTGATCCCTTTCAGCTGGGAATAAATCAGTTATTCCCCCTTCATGTTTCTCACTCAGGTTCTGTAATGACCAAATTGTTTTATCCCCTCAAATTTTCATTTCTAAAGCTCTGAGAACACACTCACAGTCAAGGAAGTATACCTGAAACTATGGAAGACACTGCCTGATGACTCACAAACAGGTTCATACTTAGCTCACTTCCTAATGCACCCCAGGATCACGTGCCCAAGGAATTGTGCTGCTCATGGTAGGCTGAGCCCTCTTACACCAATTAACAATCAGGGCAGTCCCCCAAAGATATCTGGTATGGGTGCCCCCTCAATTGAGACTTCCTTCTCAGGTGATCCTAAGCTGTGTGACGTTGACACTTAAAGCTAACTAGAACAGTGGCCAGATGCATCTCAGTGTTAATTAATTAGTTGGCAGTTAGGATTGGCACAATTTGTGTAGAAAGTAAGTCACAGAAGTGGACCCTTCTCTCACTGTGACTGGATACATGTGGAAAAGTCAGGGTCATGCTGACTGTCAGTGTGGCCCAGGGGTTGACAGGAAAGCTGTTGGTTCCTGAGGTTATGATTGATAGCTCTAAGGCTGTATTTTACTGTAAGAGAAAAATAAGGATTGCATTTGCCGTGTCCTCACAACTCAATAATTTATTCTGTGACGAAAAGTTTATTGACCAATATAAATTTGCTAACTCCTTTAAATTTGCAAACTTAAAGCTAACGGCTAAACTTACTAAGAAAACAAAGCATGCACCCCTAAAAATCTATGCAAATGTTTTTATACCTGAATAACTAAAGAAGAGTTCAGTTCTGGAGAGGAACATTTTGGTACATAATAAAGCACCTGCCTAGCACACCTGAGGTCCTAGATTTGATCTCCAGAATGAGAGAATGAAGGAAGAGAGTGTATCAGTCAGAGTTTCCTAATGGAACAGGATAGGATCTATCTATCTATCTATCTATCTATCTATCTATCTATCTATCTATCTATCTATCTCTGTCTCTCTTTATACATACATACATACATACATACATACATACATACATACATACATACATGCCATAAATGCACATACACACATATATATATGTATGAGATGTATTGATGTATATATGTATGAGATGTATTGAAGTTGTGCACAGGCTATGGTATGGGTAGTCTAACAATGGTTATCTCCTGCAAAAAACACCAAGAATCCTGTGTCAGTTCAGTCCAAGAGAATGGATGACTCAGCAGTCCCAAACAAGTGCTAAAGTCCCAGAGAATTCCTAGAGAGCTGCTAGTCTTCTGTCTTCATTGGAATCCCGAAGGAGTAGGTTCTAACATCAGTGAAGGAATGCCGCAGCAACAGGAGAGATGAGCTTACCAGTAAGAGTGAGGGCAGGAAAGTGAAGGAAAAGAGATTCCTTCTCCCAGGCCCTTTATGTGGGGTATCACCAGAAGCTGTGGCCCAGATTTAGGATGGGACTTCCCACCTCAAAGAATCCAATGGTGGAGATCCCTCAGAGCCATGTCCAGGTGCTTGATTTTTATCTGATGCCAGAAGTAGTCAAATCAATAACCAAGATTAGTTGTCACAAGAAGGAGGGAGAAAAAAAGGAAGGAAGGGGAGGAGAAAGGGAAAGAAGAAGAGAGGGAAGGATAAAAAGGAAGGAAGGAAGGAAGGAAGGAAAGAAGGAAGGAGCAAGATATGGAGAAAGAAAGGTGAGTATAAAGGGAGAGGGAGGAGGTGAAGAGTGGGGAAGGAGGGATTATAGACCAGAACCATGTAAATTTCCAAAGAAGATAATGGTTGTATTTCAGAAGTGTATCCTAGGTAAGTTACCCAAATGCTTGAGTCAGAAGCAGTGGGGGATGTGATCGCTGAGCCTTTGCCTCCTGTCCACAACTTTTTATTATCAAGGACAAACCTGAACTTTAGATCCAGTCACACCAAAGGTTGAGATTCTGGTTTTAAACTCCAATAGTCTTATCTGTGACTGATATCTGGATTTTTTTTCAATCATTCAAACTGTGCAAAGTATTTGCAAGCCTCCAGTCCAGAAGCCAGTTCACAACCTTGCCTGTGGGTTCTGTGCACCACACCCTTGAACATCTGCTCAAATATCCACAAGTATGCAAAGTTTGTCTTACGTCAGAGTCATCATCAGAGAAGGTGGACTGGCCTCGCCCTAAGCTGACAGTATGTGAGAGGTAGAAGAGCCCTTGGCTTTGGGTGGGAGACCAGGACTCAGTCAGCTCCACTGATAACCTCTGACTACTCAAATGACAGATGATTGACTTTCCTTTTGCACAGATCACACCTGCCATGAAGAAAGCATTTCCTGGCTCCACGCCAGGAAATGCACTATAGGTCAGTAAGCACACATTGCTCACCTCTGTCACCATAGCTATAGGATATCACCTGTGCCAGCAACTGTCGCTCTCCCACATCTGAAAGCTAAGCTCCACAGGAGCAGAAATCTATATTCCCAGAAGCTAGCACAGTGTCTGGGACATTGACTTTACTAGATACCGCTTGAATAGATTAATTCATTATAAGCAAGGAGACTATTTTCTGGGTCAGTGTGCTCATGTTGCAGAATACTAAGTGTAGTTAGAACTATACATTAAAGCCAAGCTGTGGAGTGTGTTTGAGTCAACACTAAGCTTTATGTATCTTGGCAGAGGTCATTAACAATAGTTTTTATTTTTTGAGTGTAGGATAATGATTATAAATATTATAGTTTGACAAATTACTATGACAACATTTTGAAACTCCTAGAAAAGAAGAGTAGGAACAAGTGGCACTTGCAAGTTTCTCAGTGATTGCAGCATGAGATGGAGATGAGAACCCCCCCAACCCCCCCCGGCCATTCCCCCACCCCCCCCCATACACAGTCTAGGGGCAGTTAGTATGAATGACTAGTTAGGTGTCAGTGTTAAGCAAGGGAGGTTCTTGCCATTCTTTGGTTCGCAGTCTCCAAGATGAGCATGATCAGCAGAGGAATTCAGAAGTTTGACATAGGGGTTTGTTACTGTCTTAGTTTTCTTCCCTCTTGCTGAGATAACACACTCTAACAAAGCAACTTAAGGGAGAAAGGGTTTACTTGGACACAAAGCCAGGTTATAGTGTGGCATGCTGGGGAAGTCAAGGCTGCAGGAACTCAAAGAAGTCAGTCATATCAGTAAGGCATAGACAACATGAATTAATGTGTGTTTGCTTGTTCCCAGCTAGTTTCTCTTCTTTTATACAGTCCAAGGCCAAGCCCAGGAAATGATGCCAGGTACATTTACAGTGGACCTTACTATCTCAATTAACCCAATTAAGAAGATCCTTCACAGGCTTACCAGCAGGCCAGCCTAATATGGACAATTCCTCATTGAGACTCCTTCGTGATGATTCCAGATCGTGTCAGATTGACAGTTAACACTAACCATCACAATTACTACCTTGAACTGACAGCTGGTGCTGGGCAGCCAATAGAAATGTCTGGCGAGTGACAGGAGTAACCACACAAATGTCCTTCTGTGAGTGTTCTGAGTGCTTGCTCAGCACCCAACAACTAATCAGGTTCTGGGGATTTGGAGCAGCAAGGGGATTGACAACTAGCAAGCAGACTAGACACTATCATTAAAACCACATGGGATAATAAGTGCATTTGATGTATGAGTGGTTGATATGCCAGGAAAAGGAAGGAACAACAGCCCCTGTGAGGTTCATGGTACAGCCAGAGCTATGAGGCAAGGGTTTCCCAAGGAGACTGCTCTTTCTATCACATGGTCTGGATCTCACTAGAGATGGAGACAGAATGCTTTATGTTGAAGAATAGACATAGAATCCTTTGTAAAATTTTATGGAAATGAGAAATGTGTATGTAACAGACAGCTATAGAAGGCTAGGAGGCCACATGCATCCACTTCACAGACTGTATAGCTTGATTGTTTCTTAGAATCACATGAAATCCTGTGATTCAGACTTACTTTTACAAATAGAGAGACTAAGGATATAGAATATATTTAATAAATTCTATGTACCTTATGAGCATCTGGAGTACGCTGCAGATATGTTAATTTGAAGATAGGCTAATAGGTGATCTTTGCTACAGCTTTCCACTTGAGGTTGTATTCAGATCCCTTTCCTTGTTCCTGGTTGATTTTTACTTTTATTTATTTATTTTTGCCAACTTGACACAAGCTAGTCTTGGAAGAGAGAGCCTCAGTTAAGAAAATGGCTCCATCAGATTGACCTATGGAAAAACTTGTAACAGCATTTTTTTTATTAATGCTTCATATGGGAAGGGGGCAACCTACGACAGTGGCACCACCCATAGGCCAGTGTCCTGGAATATATAAGAAAGCAGTCTGAGTTAGCCATGGGAAGAAGCCAGTCAACCACAGCCTCTGCTTCTGTTCCTGCCTTGACTTCCCTCAGTGATGGGCTGAAGCCTGTAAGCCAAGTATAAACCCTTTCCTCCTGAAGTTACTTTTGTTCATGGTGTTTATCACAGCAATAGAAAACAAGTCTCAGGAAAGGAGTAATTCTGATTGTCTGTGTCCCAGCCATGAGGTTGTCAAGTACAGACATGTGAACAGAGAGGGACAGTTCATTGCTAGAATCGAATCAGGAGCCGGTCTCTGTGCAAATGTAGAGGAGATTATTTTTGGTCACGCTCTACCATCCATTGTAGAGCAACTGCTTGGAATTCACAACTGTAATTATTAATATTTGGCACTTTTTAATACTAGAATATCCTAGTTAAGAATCTTTAACTTTTGAGGTAGAAAACTTAGTCTTTTCTTGGAACATGCGAGTCATTCCTAGTTGCTTGAAAAACTATTTGAACTTACAGAGAGTTTCATTTCTGCTAAATCTAAGTAAATGCCTATTTTAAAAAGCAGTCAATTAAACAAACAAACAAAAAAAGCAGTCAATTACCAAGTTTTGAAAGCCCTGAAGTCCTTGTTGAATATCCTAAGACTGTAACAAACAATCCCTAAGGTTTCTGCAGCTTGGTCTGTAGGATGCTTGGTGGAAAAACAACCAAGGCATGCAGTTAACTACTTAGGGCAGAATCTGCAGGAAGCAATGCATATCCAGCGCCTTGAGATAACTGCAGGTTTCTACAACCGTTTGTTAAGTTCTTGAACTGACAATCAATGCGTAATTCATTTAAGTTAGATGAAAAAGAAAGGTAAGACAATGTTGTGCCGTGTAGATGAATGTTTTAAATTTTAAGTTTAATGTTTTAAGACATGAGGAATAACAGTCTGCCAGCTGATTCTAGAGCATCATATTTACACATTAAAGGAAACTTTTTATTTCCCACTGTGTTGTAGCATCTTTCTAGAACAAATTCCCTCTACTTGACTGTGCTTTTACAATGCATTTATTATACCACAAAGGTTTGAAAATAATGAAATTTCTGAAGAGAATCTCTTTTGCTTTTTATGAAATATTTCTCTATATTGTATTTTTCAGAGGGGGGAAAATCGCCTAGACATTGTTTTAGATAACACAGAGAAAATCCTAGCACTAGGTAACCACTAATCAATCAGGACTTTCAAGGAGGGTATAAATTTCAGATTTTCTTGTAGGTGATTTTGACCGATTGACTTAGAGACAGGCCCTCCCGTCTCTCAGGGTTGCCTCCCACTAGCTATAAGGTTAACAGCCATGAACTTCTGGTTCTCCTGTCTCTACCTCTAGATTACAGGCTGGGATTACACTCACACACCACCAGGCTCCTTTTCTATTGGTCAAACTCCCCTTGTGCAGGCTCACTGAACACCCTGACTGAGATACATCCCCAGAGAGACTGCATTTCAGTTTCTAGTGATACAGTTTGAGGTGTAGAATAGGGTATTGCCCCCAAGATGAGAAGAGATCAACCATTGGCCAAAATTTAGCGAGGAGCACTGAACAGTGACTCTATAATAAGACCAGGGGGGACATTGCTTTCCCCTGACCCCTGCTAAACTCCCCAGAGTGGAAGGCCTGCCTACACTTACCAGCTATTGTCACCATGGTTGACTTGGTTAGGACAGTGGAAGAGTTTCCTGGCTTATTTGAGGCTTATCTACCTATTATTCCTTTCTGGGCTTTCCAAGTTTTACTCAAGAAATATGACTATACATTTAAATGTATTAGAATAAATCTATTCATCCAGATGCATGTGTGGCAGAAATTTTCCTGCCCAATCTATTTGCAGTGGGAGGTCTATGATTGGATAGGGAAAAGCGAGGAGGAACTAAGGGAGGCAGAGATGGGAAGGCAGAGACAAACGGGAGGAGAGAGAGAAATGTGGCGGAGACGGAAGCTGACATTAACGACCGTGGCTACCAAACTTTGGCAGAGATGATATAAAATGTTTAGGATAGATGGGATAACTTGTTTAATCTGTGTGAGCAACTTGTGATTTGAGTATTTGCTGATATATAAATCAGTTGGTTAACTTTAAGTATTAAGAATCTTATTTCTATCGGGTACTGAGTATTGTGATATCTACCATGAGGATAACGATTATTGTCTGAGGTTAAGCCAAGCACCGTGGGGGTGGCAGAGTTGGCCCAGGGGCCATGCCTAGAGCTGTGGAGGCTGCGGAGCTGGCCTTTGAAGGCAGCAGCCAAACCTCATGAGCAGCCCAAAGTCTCATGGGCCCCAGGCCGGCGCCACAGAGGCAGCCAGCCGGTGCCAGACTCTAGTGCGGGAGCATGGCAGCAGAGCTGGGAGCCAGGGGCCATCCTTTTCTAATACCTCCCGCAACATGTATGTGTGTGTGTGTGTGTGTGTGTGTGTGTGTGTGTGCACGTGCGTGTGTGTCTACTTAAATTGTAATCTATGAAACACTAAAACACGATTTTAAACTATTAAAAGAGTATGTGTTGGTTGTTGATGATTTTTCTTATGCTTGTTAAGTGCAGCAAACATTCCTTCCTAGTTGAAGATTACAAGTTGCCCAAGTGGCTGAAACCATGGAACTTGAGACAGCAAAGGCTGCAGCCAGGAAGAGAGGATGACAGCCATTCCTTATATGTCTAGGGTGAAGGAATGTAGTGCTTTAAGCTGTAATAGGACAGGAACGTGGGAAAAGTCAGCTTTGTGTAAGTTCTCTGATTCTCACATCGCTTCCTAATACTTGGGGTCCATGGATGCTGAGCAAGAATCCTTAAAATCTACCTTGCTACATGCCTCTCTCTAGTCTCATCTGGGGAAGGATCCTTGAATGCAGCCTTTTAAAAAACAAATGAGTCCTTTTCCACTCAATACCTCCACAGAGTCACCAGACCCTTGACTGACAGTATCTTTATCTGCAATCTTGAGTCATAATTACTACAGCACTCCCTATTACCCACCATTGCTCCTCAGAAGGAACATGGATTCCAAATGGCATTCACTGAGCAAGCAGAAAACTAGGACAATTACTGAAAATTACAGGGTTTTAAGTACAACGCGATGAGCCCTCTCCTGCCTTCCACAGATCAGACTATTTCAGCACCAAGGAAGCTAGATTTGTGAAGCTGAAGCATTATATATTTTAATTTCTATTTATCCCTATCAGAAAAAAAACCTATATTCATTTGTTTTCCCCTCTCAATAAAAATCACATTTCCACCCCTGTAGCATCAGGGATTGAAAGTACAACCTTTACACAGGTGAGGCAAATGTTCTTCTACTAAACTAAAGCTCCAGCTCTCTTTTTATACTTCATTTCAGTCTCATTAAATGGTACAGTCTGCACATGAACTCAGGATACCCTGCCTCCCTGTGGAATGGTGGGATGACAGGTCTGTGATATTTGGTTCAGCTTTAGTCTTCAGTATTGACCAAGTTTTCTGAACTTAACAAACCCCATCCATGACTTTTCTTGCTTAAACCCTACACCTTCCAGATCTTTCTTGGTTTCCCTGGGGAAAACCTTCTTTGTTACCCTGACAATACTTTCAAGCTCTGCTGAGCATCCAGTGTGACTGTTACCATGGTTACTTATTTGTAACCATCCTTCCTACAGAATGAGCACATGGCAGATCTGAGGCACATCCCGCCTCTGCTCCCAGCATCTGCACCATGTGTAATCAAATCCAGTTAAAAGGATCAAGATACCTGTTCTTTATGACACCTTTAGAATGACCTCACTTCTCACCCGCTCCACAAAACAATTTATCTCTTTGGTTATCTATTTCTTTTTATTTGTTTGGTTTAGATTTCAGGATGTGGAGATAGATGAATATTAAAATGATCTTTTAAAACATGCTATTATAAATGAATTATATTCTCACCATGTATTCTAAGCCAACCTATCCTCTGATGCAGAATAACAATCTATGCAAATTTTTCTCTCATCTTAAATTTTGACAAATCATGATCTCATGCTACTTGAAATACTACTCAAGCTCTTTATAATAATGGAACCTCTCCTTTTGTGTTCTAATGCCCTAACCAGGACATTTCTATCACCCGCTCGACGTTCCAAGGAGTATCAAGGAAGAGGAGGTGGAAAGAGTATAAGATACAGAAGATAGGAAGAAAGGCTGTGAGGAGCTATCTGCTAGGCATGATGTGACCATTGCCATCATGGTCTCTGCAGGTGTGCTTGCCTACTCTGACCCACACAAGACTGGCCCAGTCCACAGTCAGTCATAGGAAGGGGAAATCACATGGGTCTTACCTCTCTCTGCTAACCCATTGACTACTGATGGATTCTAGTGGAGAGACCGTCATTTTCTTCCAATGAGTTCCCACTGGTAAACCCACTAGGCTCCACTAGACTGGTCCATGCTTACAGTCATGTAGAAGATCCTGGATAAACTCAGCAGGACACAAAACAAAACAAAAGACCAGAATGTGGGAAAGAGATCTGTAGGGAAAAAGAAAGACATGATAGAGGATGGTGTCTGAGGGTTTCTGTTGCTGTGAAGAGACACCATGATCACAGCAACTTCTATAAAGGCTGGGGCTGCCTTCTATATAACTGGGGCTGCCTTACAGTTCATAGGTTCAGTCCATTAGAATCATGGCAAGAAACATGGCAGCATGTAGGCATTCCTAGTGCCTAAGGCAGCCAAGAGTTCTGCATCTGAATTTGTAGACAGCAGGTAGACAGTGAGACACTGGGCCTGGCTTGAGCATTTGAGACCTCAAAGACCATCCACAGTGACACATTTCCTCCAACAAAGCCACACCTACTCCAACAAAGCCACACCTCTTAATAGTGCCACTCCTTATGGTTCTAATTAGAATGCATTATACACACATATGAAATTGTCAGAGAACAAATTTAATAAAAAATATTTTAAAAGAATATAAAAATAATTCTGTGCTCTAGCATATGCAATGTTGGGTTTCATAAGAAAATTCTCTATGTGCATAGCACAAAGTTGATTTCCAGATTCTCTTTGCCAGGAATTTGATCTTTAATTCTCTGGTCATTGACAATCCATCAAGGGTCTTCACAGTATTGAGCTCTCATCCTGTTCATTGATATACTAAACTTTGAATTTAAAGAATTCTTTTTTTAAAAGTTTGTTTATTTATTTATTTATTTATTTATTTGTGTGAATTGTGCAGAGGTCAAAGACACCTTCTGGGAGTCAGTTCTCTCTTTCCAGCATATGGGTCCCAAGGGATTGAACTCAGGTCTTTAGACTTGGCTACAAGTGCCTTTACCTGCCGAGCCAGTCCTCTGAAGCAGTAGAAGGAAATCAATATCCACCAGTGATCCACCAAAGTTCAGCAGTATGAGAAACAAAGGACATTAAAACTCCTCATTTGTGGAATAAGACTCAAGCTTATGCAGGAAACACTATCTTTCCAGATGACTCAGGACTATGTAATGACACATTGCATCAATGAAACCATTGCCAGCTTTGACCTGAGACTATTGAGTTCATAAATATAAAATAGATGGACCAGGTATGCATTCAGTATTCTGAATATTCAAATTAGGTAACTGCCAGGTGGCAGGTTTTATGTTTAGCACTGTATTGACTTACAAAGGAGTAACTAAGGAGTTTATCCTAAGGTAATATCACAATGTTAAGTAAAAGTACGTGAATTTTATAAGTTAAACTGTGTCTGCTAAATTAATAAGTTTAAGCCTAGATATTCTGAGGACTATAGCCACTCAATCTCCATTACCCACAAGTGATAGCTTTTCCAAGAACCAATGATGTGAGCATGTAAGAAAAAATCAGTTAATTTTAACCTGAAACTTAACAATAAAAGAATTTAGATAAAACTGTGAGATACACACGCACGCACACACACACACACATGTTATTGAAGATCATATTTCCCAATTATGGTTAACATAGTCTGAATTGTATTGTTTTTACATGAAAAGAAGCTGCCAAGCAAGCACAGATATTTTCCAGTATAATGGGGAATATTTCTAATGCTGGCCAGTTTGACTGTTATAAATCAGAACTTACAGATCTCTAGGTATTAATGTGATGTTACTTGTCCAGTAGGTGCTATGAATACAGTTTGTTTACTTGTTTCATACCAAATTGAGTAAAGCACATGAATTCTAGAGCCCAGCTTGAGGCAGGAGTCAAGGCTCGGCGATGCAGAGGCTCTTGTCAAAGGCTGTTACTTGGTGGTTAGAGAAGAAGACACTGCTCTTGTATGCCTGAAAAAACAAGCAGCATGAATAAGTTTACAGAACACTTTAGTGCAATAGAATTGATGGAAGGTTGAATTCTAAACAAATTGCTTTGTATAAAATCTGAAAACTATCTCAGCTGGGGAGATATATGGTTAAATATCCTCATGTATACACAAACATACACACACACACACATACACACACATACCCCACACATCACACACAACTATCACATCTATCTCTGACTTATTAGCATGAACTGAATAGAGGCTTTACGTTATACCATGAACACTTCCTGATTATACACAATTTCATGATAATGGCTGGTGTATGTCACGTGGGTGTCTGAAAACCCTGGCTGAATGCATAGTGGGCATTCAGCAAGATGGATTGTTCCTCATTTGCATGGCCCTTTAGATTTAACCAATCGATTTACATAATGTTCCATCATTGTCCTTTTCAGAAAGCAGCAAGCTTCCAAGCAAAAGAACAGTCAGCAATGGTGACAATGCCATGTTTGTACTTTGATAACTGGACCACTACTCAACCCTGTAAGTAAAGCTTGGGTCCCACCTCATCTTGGCATTTCATCCCCAGCTGTACAAAAGAAGCTTTGGCATAGTATTGGGTAAGATATCTGTCTTACAGGTATTGGGTACTGTCTTAGGATTTCCTTGCTGCAAAGTGACACCATGACCAAAGCAATTCAAGTTAGTAAGCAGCACTCCTCCATGACCTCTATCAGTTGAGCTTCTGTAGCCCTGAAAGGTGTTTGTTTAAGGGAATTAAGATCTGTGAAGTTTAATGACACAGAAAGAACCAACCATCCTACATCAGCTCCTGCCTCCAGGTTCCTGCCCTATTTGAGTTCCTATTCTGTCTCCCTTTGGTGATGAACAGCAATGTGGAAGTGTAAGCCAAATTAACTCCTTCCTCCCCAGCTTGCTTTTGGTCATGGTGTTTCGTCGATGCAATAGAAACTAAGACAGGCTCTTACTGCAGGCTTTTGGGCTTTGATGTCAGACTCAGTGTGACAGATTTAGATTTGAACTCCGATCAGAACCCCAAATTCCTGACTTCTAGAACACCTAATGTCTCATCAATACTCCTATATACCACATGAAGTAAGACCAAAGTACCTTACCATTTGAAACATATGGCTTCCTCCTTGTGCCTGAAGAAAGCCTGGATTAGGCCACCAAGGCAAACTGTTTTGTATGTCTTGAGATACAACTTTATTTAACAAGTGCAAAATATTCATTTAAGTATTACCATGAAGCCTGGCTTTTTGTGCCCACCAGAACCACTACTATTGTTGCCCACTTATCCACTGAAACCTTACTCTGGACTTTGGTGAACAGTCAAATATTACAAAGCTAGCACACCTTCCTACATTGATAGGTAGATGCATTCTGTACTCATTGTCTTGTTTTGTGCACATCAGGTCATGTTGCCTTGTATTAGATGCATTTTGTCGTGTACAATATGCCTTCTATCTGCAGGTTACTAACCTCTCAGGATTGTACCTGCATCAATGCTAGGATCATCTCTGAAACTGTGATTCTGTGACACATAGCAGTGTCTGTCTGCTGTAAAGTCTGTGCTCCATGAATATTAATATACAAAAATATTGTTTGAAAAGTAGAGCAGTCTAAAAGTAGATTTGACTTCCAGTGTGGCCTGGGGCTTTTGGTGTTAGATAACAGATGCACAAATGCTTCATGGATGGGTTCTAAGATGAATGGTCCATTCTTAGTATGATTCCCATGAATCACAATTGAAAGTATTAGAATCCCCTGTAGAGAAAGTGGTAGCGCTCAAACTCAGTGAGTGAGCTATTTAATACCTATCAACAGAATGCAGTGTTTGGAAGTTTAGCTTGTGGTTTAAGCAGCCTGACTCATGGGATTCATTTCCAGTGAAGGAAAGAGGTCCCACACTGACTCTTTTGTTGTTTAAACATGTAATTCGTGGTCTGATCGAGACTCATGTATATAAATGCCAGAGAAGCCTTTCATTACTAAAGGCAACATAAAATATGTATCACCATGTTTCCCTATTGAATCAGGGAAGCAGGAGCCGGAGACCTAAGGTCAGGCTACATTGGGTGTTGGTACTCATAAAACCACTCTAAACACCATCAATAAAAACAATGCTATACATAGCAGCAAGATTGCTTTCATTTGCTTTGCACTGCAGATTTCCTTGATGCTGTAAAAGACTCAGATCATTCTAGTTTTCAAATATTAAGGAGACATGTCACAAGAAAGGGAATCTTCTGCATGGGTATTATTTACTTCTGATATACTATCTCCTTTCCTGGCCTATACAACCATTTCACTTACCATGGAGTTTTTTATGCTTTCTTGAATGATGAAATGCTATTTTCTTAGATATTTTATCAAAGAAGTTGCTGGTTTCTTTTTTTAATTTATTATTTATTTATTATACATGTGTGCCTCTGTGTATGAGTATGTGTAGGTTTTCCCTAAGGCCAGAAGAGGGCATTGGCATTCCCAGGTGGTTAAGAGCTGCCTAGTGTTGAGGCTGGGAACTAAACTCAGGCTCTCTGCAAAAGCAGAAACTATCAGAGCCATCTGGAAAGATGTCTCCAGCCTCAAGTGTGTTATTTGCTAATATGAACATTATTCATTTGAGACCATGAATTTCTTCTAGTCACTGAAGGAAAAGTCATAAGCTTAACTTCATATGCTGGTGTGTCCCTGAGTGCTGATTTACTTAACTATTATTCAGCCATCATAATAGCATAGCTGTAGTCACACTGAAGTCATGTAAAAGTGTCCTAAACACACCCGGACTCAGTAAGCTGGCAACAATAAATTCTAGCTGTAATTCTAGGGACCACCCAAGAGCAGCTGCTCAAGAGTTTTGTTTTGACTATTGGTCTTAATTTAAAAGTAGAGATGTTTACAAATGCAAGATGAAGATGCTGATTGCTCCCCTGTGGTTTCTCTCAAGAAGGAAGGGAGGCAGATGGGTCAGCAAGAAGGCTCAGTTGGTAATAGCACTTGCTCCTAAGCCAGATGACCAGAATTCAACTGCCAGATTGCACAGTGGAAGCAGAGAACCAAACCCACTCCTGAAAGTCATCCTCTGATGTTCACACATATGCTGTGATACATACAACACACACACACACACACACACTTTTTTTAGCAGGAAAAACAAAAGAAGGGAATACATTCTTATAGTTGAGATTAGAATGCTTAAATGAATGTTTGTTAATAAGGAGTATACTTAAAATAAGTCCAGAGGAATCTTCCATTTATGACTTAAGAGGAAGCCAGTGAATTTTCAAATCCCAGGGTTGTGGGAAGTTGGAGATTTGAGTTTCCTCAGAGTTTGTAACTTCTGAATTTATGCTAGTTTTGATAATTGCCTAGAAAAGGATTGTGGACATGCCATCATGGTGGAAAGTGATTACAATCACAAGATACCAAAGAAAAGAGTGAGGACAGGGAGCATGAGGACAAATCTCCTAATGCTGTAACCGAAGAGGCAAGCTGGGTAACAGCCGTCATCTCAGGACTTACTGTGGTGGACTTGGGCTAACCATCATGTGATTCCCCGATGAGCCAGGGCTCTGAGATTCTAATGTTTGAGTAAAAAGTGACACATGTCCAGCTTGGCCTCTGATTCGTCTTAAGCCAATCATTTACTCAAAGAGCAGTAATTAATCAGTTCCAATACCAGGTTAGACACTGAAGATATCAAAGAAGCAAGAAGAATTTGTGCTTTCCCTTCCTGGCTCTAGAACTCGGAGAAGAAAGCCTACCCCACCTTCCCAGGTGAGAAAGCTCCTTAGAAATGGATCTGAGCTGGACCTCAAATTTACAAAAGAAAGAAAAGGAAGACACTTGGAGGAACCTGAGGAGGGGGCAAGGGCTCACTGGAGAGAAAGCAAAATCGTAGAAGTATAGGGAGGCTCATTGGTGGAAGGTTGTATTTTTATAGAACTCTGGGAGAAACAGTCTCTCATTACAACATTCTTTGTGCAATTACTGATACTGAAGGCCAGGGGATTTATAATGACCAGTTGTTTATTAGCTCACATACCTGCAAGCCGGAAGTCTAAAACAAACAGAGCACCAGTATGTGGCCAGGGTCTCCAGAATACATGGAAACATGGCAGGGGCATTAAATGGATAGGGGAGGAAGGATGAGATGAGCCAGACTAATCCTTTATAAATAACCCAAACTGTTCTGGGAAGGTATTTCTGGCTACATTTTGTTGCCTTGCAAACACGAGACCTGAGTTCTATTTCTAGAACCCACAAAAAAACTGTGTGGGGCTGCCATGTGCTTATAATCCCAGCAGTGAGTGATAGAGGCAGGTGAATTTCTGGGGCTCACTGGCCAGCCAGCCTACCCTAATTGGTGAGCTCCAGGCCAATAAAAACTCTGTCTAAAAAAAGTAAGGTAGAGAGATAGAACACCCCAGGTTGAACTCTAGTCTCCACACTTATATACGCAAAGGGCAAAGACGTAGGAGCCAATGAACCCAAAAGTAGGTTTGTTATTCTTATTCATTTGTGTGTGTGCATGTACGTGTGCATATGAGTGTGCATGCATGTGTGTGCATGTGTGAGAGTGTGTGTGTGTGTGTGTGTGTATGTGCATGTGGTACAGGTATAAGAATACACTTGCTACAATGTGTGTAGAAATCTACAATGTGTGTAGAACAACTTTATTAGTCAGTTTTCTCCTTCCCCCTTTAAGTGGATTCCAGGCATCCAACTGAGGTAACCACCATCAGCCTGCCAAGCAAGAGCTTTCTCTACTGAGTCACTTTGCCAGCCCATGTTTACTATTCTTGTAGGAGTTTAAATGTATATTTATGCTATATTCATGAGGTGGTTAACCCTTTTCCACTCTCTAATCACGGAGGGTCAAATCTTCCTTTTACTGTATTTCTTCCCATGATCCTCTTGAACAATCCCACAGGGAGTGGTTAAAACCACAGTACTGATGGCATTAAAATGTAGTCAGGGTCCCCTGAGGACACAGAGTTTCCACTCTGTAAATGTGTCATAGCTAGAAAAGCCCTCTTGGCACCTTTGCTTCTGATACAGAAGTGCCAGAAACAGGGACTTTTAACTCATGAAATACAACTGCCTTCTCTTTGGCTATCCCATGTCTTACTCACAAGCGAGCTCAGCTGGTAAAGGTGCTTGCCACTAAAAGCCTGGTGACCTGAGTTCAGTGTCCACTATCCTTATGGTAACATACTTTATCCCTCCAAAGGTGCCATGTGAAGAGTGAGAGAATACTCACAGTTCATACTCCATGTACAATAGGAAATGTTTCATTGTAATGAAACATTATTGTAGTTGTCAGAGTTGGATTGTTTCATATACAAAATAATAATGCCCCGCCAGCTTAAAGGAAACGATGCTAGATATTTAAAAGATGCTAAAAGATGCCTTTTAAGTGCAACCTGTGCTGGACTTGGTCCTGGAATCATCAGTCTCTATGTATTGTGGCTTAATTCTGTCCACCAAGAAGTGAGGTTGGATGCTCATTACAGAGGGAGCTAGGCCAGCATCACTGCTGAGTGACTGCATTTTCCAAAGATGGAGTGATTTGCTGGTCTGGTTTGCTCCTGTGTGTCTATCTGTTGTGTGAATGGACACACACCTGCATCTAATTTGAGTTGCAGCACATGTTTCAGCAAGAATAAGAGAATGTGTGGAGAAGGCTTTTCTTGGTAATGCTAACTGCCTGCTTTTACCATCTTGAGTTTGGGGCTAAGGAATATTTTAAGATTACGGAGCAATATAGGCAAGGCTGATTGACTGATGGATTAAGTACTTCCTACTTTCTTCTATCATTCTCTCCTTTCCTCCTTTCTACTTTGCCAGCTTGTGTAACCTGAAAAAAAGCCAAATAAAATAGCTAAAACTTGAGGCCTTTCAAGAAAAACATTCAACATATTTTTATTTTTATAGGCAAAGAAAAAGGTTTCAAGTTTAATTTTCCATTTTTTTACTTGTTGCATGTGTGTGTGTGTGTGTGTGTGTTTGCGTGCACACTCATGTATGTGCATGCATGTTTAGAAGTCACAAGGCAGCTTTCTGTTCTCCTACCATATGGGCTCCAGGAATCAAACTCAGGCCCTCAAACTTGACCTCAAGCACTGTAGCCAGCTGAGCCATCTTCACAGCTCTAGTTTTACTTTTAATAGTCAAAATTAAATTCTGAAAAATGCATCTTCAAAAGAAAGTAACTATAATGTTTTTATAAAATATGATACTTCATGATAACCTATTAGTAACCAAAGCCCGCTTTAAACTCAAGGTGTCTGGAACATCTAGTTTTGAATTAGCTTCCTCAGCAGCTCACCTGTAGGATTTCATGCACCATAAGAAGTTTCATGACTTTGACATCATTTTGTTTTAGCATATCCTTAACCTATAGGACCATTATTGTCCTGGGGTGAAATGGATATCTTTTCAAAATGTCAGAATTTATTTATTTATTTATTTATTTTATGTGTAAGTGATAAACACACTTCTTCTCTTTATTGTTATTAAGGTTTTGCCAGTGTCTTTCAGTTACAGAGCACTTATTTAATTCCACTATTGGCCATGGTCTGGGCCCTGCAAACTCCCTTCTCCTTCACCTCAAAGGGAGCTCCTTTATACGTGGCCACACACTCATCCTTGGTGTGCAGGTCAGGCTGGATCTGCGCCCCAGATCTTCTTCTTAGGGTTCAGCTCCTTGTCAGGCTTTCCAGGGAAAGCATCAAAAGTAATTCTGTCTCCAGGAACAGACCCGTGGGGAGGGGCCAGAATTTCCACTTTCTCTGGTGAACTGGCACACATCACCATTGCTTGAGACAGTACTCCCCGCATTTTTGCAGGCTTCAGATTACAAAGTAAAACCACCATCCGATTTTGCATCTGTTCTAGAGGAACGTGATTCACCAGCCCGCTGACGACCGTTCGTGGGGCAGCTTCTCCCACATCGACTTCTTCCACATACAGTGAATCTTCATCGGGGTGTTTCTTGGCAGTAACGATACAACCAATTCGAAGATCCAGGCGCGACACGTCTATAGGCTTAGAGTCAGCACTTGCTGCTGCTGACTGCTGCTTCTTCTCCTTTTTCTCTCCTTTCTTTTCAGTCTTCTCTTTTACTTTCTTTACTTCTCCTCCCCCTCCTTCGATCTGTTCTTTTGTACCAGAAGAGATGGTGGTTGTTACTGATGGAGACCGTATCACGCTTTCAGAAACAGTACAATTAGTCTCTAGTGAAGTACTCGATGGAACAGGTACTTGCTTCACTCCATTGTGAATGTCTGCCTGAATCAGCTCTTGCTTTAGTTCTTCTATTTCTTTTTTCAGTTTAGCATTTTCAACTCGAAGTTTCTTTTCTTCTCTCAAAGTTGCCTGCAAAATTGCTTTCTCCTTGAGAAGAGCAACCTGCTGCTTGAGATACTCAATGATCTGATCCGCCTCTGCACCCTTCTGCTCCAGCCTCTTCAGAACAGCATCATTAGTTGCCATCTTTCCCCAGAATCGGCAGAAAATCCTCTTCCTCACTCGCTTCATTTTGCTGTCTTGTTTATGCAAGGGACAGGCGGCCGACCAGAATTTATTGACTAGTGATAAATTCACATGGATCTTGTTAGGTCCAATTTTCTGGGTAGTCCTGACTCCACTTGACAGCTGAAACATGGTTTTATGTTGTTGTTGTTTTTTTTTTTCCAATTCTAATATATAAGTATATGTATAGCCTAAGAACACCTGGAAAAGGTGTGAAGAAAAAGTAACCCTGTTCAAGGATTCCAAAGGAGACTCAGTGGAGACTGAGGACTGACAGAGGGTAGAGAGAGCTCAGTGGCAGGACACTGGAGAAAGTGGGTGAAACCCCAGCGCCAAGTCATAGGGTGGCATAGTTGACCCAGGCTGATGGGCTGAATCCACTTGTGGACACAAGGTTTAGGACCATAGAGCCACAGGGCCACAGAGATGAGATGTAAGGCCAGGTCCAGAAGGATGAGTGGATAGATACAGTTCAGGAGGACATGTCAATCTCAGGGCCTGTGCTGAACGGGGTGCTTGGGAGCACTTGGGAGTTCTCAGCCTGATGGTCCCTTGATGCACTCACCAGGTGGTCACATGACAGCTTGTAGGGTTGTCAGCAATCTGACATTATGAGGTCCTGGTGCCTGGTTTTCCTGATAGAATTTTAATCAGTTTGCTTTGATGGATTTGTAGGGCAACACTGGTTTCACCTTTAGGTCTAAGTTGTCTGGCAGTCTGTGCCTCCTGATGATGCCTGACATGAGGTGGAATCTACACACACAAGGACGCACTGAGCCCTCCTACCTCGGAGTCTGCACTGAAATGGAGCCAAAAAAAAAAAAACTCTGCTACACAACAAATTGGAGCCAACGAGATCCATAGAGCCACTGGAGCAGGCTCCTGCCTGAAGCTGCTGTTCTGTACAACGTGAAGTAACTGTAAGTGAGTGAGACACAGCCTGCTCAACAGTTACTCTTTTGAGGTCTGGCTCTGTACCTAGGATAAAGCTTTTCTCAAGTAAATTATGAAGCCCATTTGCCTATGATATCTTTTGAACATCATGCTAATATTTTCAATCATTCTAATAAAGAAATAAATTATCCAATTAAACTAACAAGACAGAAATGCTGTCTCTCTTAGGAAGCAGGCAAAATGCTGGCTTAGCCTAATAACATAATAATATTGATGTACTAAAATCTTTCATTGGCATCTCCAGCCAGAGTATAAGGGTATCACTCCTGATAATACTGAGTGATATCACCGAGGAGTCAAATTCTCCTTTATTGCTGGATCTTCTGTCTCATCGCACTGTGGTCCTAGGCTCTCTCTTTCCCTTGCTCTTTAAAAGTCCACCATGTTTTCCACAAAATTGGGTTTCTCTGTTTAGGAATCTGCAAACCTTCTGTCACCCAGGCCCAAGGAGCCGAACCTCTCTCTGTGTCCTCAAGTCTCAAAGAAGTATTTTCTAATGACCTGCATACTAGTCACTACATCTATAAACGCTGACTGCAATCCTGCCCTCCCTTCTGTTCTCTCTGGGGAACCATTCTTTCATCCCCGTAGCCTCTTCCACTCTGATCTGCCTAGAGACATTGTTGACTGTATTCCTCTTCTCTCTTCAAAGAAGCTAGATCCGAACTGTGGTGTTCTGTATGGAGTCATGCTCTAAGATATCAAAAAGCAGCTGGCACAGGAGAAATATCTCTTTGGTTGGCAGTGGAGAAGTCCTGTGTACGCTGCAGTTCCTGTTGGTCCATCACAGGGAGGCTTACAAGCATGTTTATGCACAGATATGTGGTTAGATTGTTTCATCAAATGTAACAAACATAATATGACCAGAGTCAAATGGAAAACAGACTCTTAAGTTGTATAAGTAGCACAATAATTCCTCAGTAGATGATGAATGAATGGAGGAATGAATGATTTCACTTGATATCATAGCCTTGGGCTGGATGAACACTGAAAATAATTCAGTGGTCAGTAATAAATTTCATAGGGTTTAGATATTACAATTTTACATTAGAAACTAACAGCAACGTGTGGTCATGGAATGAAATACTATTAGGAATCTACAGTGTCCTGAACTTCCCTACCTCTTCGAACTTTCACCTTGAGTGGAAACTGAGCCAGTTCTCTTAGTTAACACAGGGAGAATGCATGAATGTGGGTCAAGGGTCACAATCTACTGCAAGGTCAAGAGAGACCCAGACAAGATCATGAGGTCACTTTGGAAAAGCTGAAAAACATCTTTTATATTTCCTGTTTTCAGAAACAGTTTTGCCAGCACAGCAAAGGGGCTGAAAATAGAATTAATGAGAGCAACAGTTCAGCTGCTTTACTATGTATTCAGTAAGAGTTGTGTATAGAATACAACAGTAAACATTAATGAGGCAAGAAAAGAGCCATATAGTAATCACTTTACTATATCCAAGGATACTGTACTAGCTAATCTTATGTCAACTTGACACAAACTAGAGTTCTCTGAAAGAAGAGGACCTCAAGTCAGAAAATGCCTCCATATAATCCAGCTGTAAGACATTTTCTTAATTAGTAATTGATATGGGAGACCCAGTTCATTATGGGAGAGGTCTTGGTTTATATAAGAAAGCAGGCTGAGCAAACCATGAAGAGGAAGCAACCTCCATAGCTTCTGCATCTGCTCCTGCCTCCAGGATCCTCACTGTCTGAGTTTCTGTCCTGACTTCCTTCAGTGATCAACAGTGCTGTGAAAGTATAAGCCAAATAAAGCCTTCGCTCCCTGTCGTGGTTAGGGTTTTATTGCTGTAGAGAGACACCATGCTGTAGATTTTTGAGACTTGACTATTCTTACTCATCTTACACATCTCTAAATTACCAAAGGAAAAAACAAGAAAAAAATGCAGCAGGAATTGGAGGTAGCTAAAATTTGTGTTAAAAATTTCCCTTCTGAAAACAATGTGGTGGTTACATCCATGGCTTCATCATGGGGTTGGGAGGATGTTGTCTGTCAGTGTTCTGAGTGTATGCTCTGACTTCCCCAGCCCTTGTGTTCTCTGCAGAAGAGACTCACAGAGCACAGTAGAGGAGGCAGAGTTTACCACAGAGTGATAACAGAGGAAGTGGCTGAAGTAAGCACTCAGAGGAAAACAATCTCACAGAGAGAGAATAGACAGTGGCCAGACAGATCATTGTGCTGACCTTCATAGTGAGGAAGGCTTTATTTTGTTTCTTAAAGTTTCTGGAACAGCTTTCTTGAGGGGTGTTTCATGTCCAGGTGGTTGACACTTACTTAGAGTGACTCTTCAGGGAGAGGGTAATCGTTTGTCTTTTTCCTTTACCGAATGACTTCTACTAGTTGTTAACCCCACAATCCTTTGGAGCATATGTCTACCCAGGACCAGAAATACAACTCAGATCACATTATTTTGGCCAAAAGTCATGAGCACATTGAAAAGAATTAAAGAGAGCCTGGGGAAGACAGTTCAGGTGGTAAAGTATTTGTCTTGCAACAACAAGGACCTGGGCTCACTATCTAGAACTCAGGATTTAAAAACAAACAAACAAACAAACAAACAAACAAACAAACCTATGTGGATGGCATGTGATGATAATCCCAGCCCTGGGGGAAAAAGAGACAAATGAATCCCTGCAACTTACTGGCCAGCCAGTCTGACCTACTGGGCAACTTCCAGACCATCAAAAAAATCCTGTCTCAAAACAAATCATGCACATGCACATAGGAACAGGCACATAGGAGAATTTAAAAAACAAGAAAATAACTGTTTTTTTTTTAAGAAAATCTATATGTAGCCAAGCTTTCCTGAAAGAAATAACTTTCTCATGGGCTCCATAAAATCCAGCTATATTTCCCTTTTCCTGTCTCTCTGACCCGTGGTCATTTTTCTGGAGAGGCATTTTAAATCTTTAAAAGCAGATATCCTGAGTCTTTCTCTATCCTCTTACTTGATATTTCACTTTCTAAGAAGAGGCTGTAGTGAGACTTTCCTGGTAACTGAGAGAGTTCTATCTCTAATGAACTCCAAGCTTGCTAACTTCTAACTAGCTACATAAGCAAATCAAAATGAAGAAGTGTATTAATAAGAAACATGGCATGCTAGTAAGGCCAGAGGCAGAGAGTACAGAATAGCCATGTCACCATCAGCTGGCAGACAGAATAGAGACTTCTGTAGCTCTCAATCACAGCTGTGTTGTCTTCTTGTAACCACTCCATTACAAGCATTCTTCTTGGTGCAATTTTCCTGAGTTGCGTATAGACCAAAAGACTACTTCCAGTAATAGAGGAAAATACTCTTTTTGTCTATACACAACTCAGGAAAATTGCACTGAGAAGCAGGGGAAGGGGGATGGGATAGGGGAGTTCTGGGAGGGGGGAGTGGGAACCAGGAAAGGAAATAACATTTGAAATGTAAATAAAGAAAATATCCAATAAGAAAAAAATTAAAAAATAAAAGTAAAAAAAAATGAAAATTCAAAGTTAAAAACCAAACAAAACAAGAGTATTTCCATTCTACAAAGAAAGTGCTTCTTGTGATCAAAATATAAGCTTACCCAAATTTTTTCAAAAGGCAAAAAAAAAAAAAAATGCAGACACTCAGTGCACAAAGCTAACTCACTACTTATCCAAGATGACATAACAAACCCTGGAGAAATCACAGAGCTGTGTACAACTCCAATTTCTGTCTATGCTGTAGAAAAAACGCTTTCCCCAATACATAGTACAGTGAGATAAGGGGCACAAATTGATAAAGAAAAGCCAAGGAAGGTATTCTTGCTTTGGCCACGGTGGAGAAGGGTAACGCTGTCCAGCTTCTTTAGGACCCAGAGGAGAATGAAGGTTCCTTCTCTTGGAGTATGAGAGCCACAGCATCTAGCACCCAGAATCACAGGAGAGGCCAGCACAGTGCAGGTTCAGGTTCGTGCGAAGGATGTCACCTATGCCTCGTGGTGGTACTCAGTGACAGGTGGGCAAGGGAGGAGGTGCTTTGGAGTATTGGGTAGGAGGATGGTGCTTCATGGCTCCTGGGGAGAAGATGAGGAGTCTCCTTGAGTAATCTCATGAGCAGCTATCACTGAATTCAAAGATAAGCAGAGGTTATGCCTGGTCCCTTTGGCAGGGGTTTAGTACAATCAGGTATATTGTGGGGCTAAAGTGGGAGAAACTTTCAGTTAGGTCATTTGAGACCCCCTTGGTTGTAATTCTCAATATAACTTATAATTGCCTTGACCTTACCCTTCCTGCCATTTACAAAAGGTGCAATCAGTGAAGAGTACATTCACAGGGTCACAGTGGACTCTAGACCAGTGTAACTCAATAGGCTGAGAGGGTCGGACAGTGCCCTGGATGCATGATGCAGGGGAAGAGCTGGAAATGTTCCGTCAAAAAAGTTTGGCTTTGTTTGTTTGTTCATTTGTTTGTTTTAAGGAAGTGTGCCTTTCTTCCTTGTTCGGGAGACTCTTCAGCATTCTTCAGATTGGGACTTCAGTATCCTTGCTCCTTGAAGCAATGTCAATAAGAAGATCTTTCAGAAATAGAGCCTGAAATAAGAGACAAAATTGACAGCATATTTGAGGCATGGGGCAAGCCCCTTGTGATGATGAAATGACGTAATGAGGGTAAGAAATAAGCTCTAGCATTGAGTACACTAGCCTGAAAAAGAGACTTTGCAAGCCACGATCATCTCTTGCTACTGAACTCCCATATCTTCCTAAGTAGGCAACTCAACAGATCAGTCCCCAAAGCCCTCAGTGTCAAACCTGAAAACCACATGCACCCCCTTTAATCTCAGACGCCGCATTGAGCTCATTATTAAACTTCTAGTATAGTGGTTCTCAACCTGTGGTTTTCGACCCCTATGGAGGGTCCAATAACTCTTTCACAGGAGTCACTTAAGACCATCAGAAAATACAGATATTTATTTACATTACAATTCATAACAGTAGCAAAATTACAGTCATGAAGTAGCAACAGAAATATTGTATGGGTGTGGGTCGCCACAATATATATTCAATGGTTGCAGTATAAGGAAGGCTGAGAACCACTGTTCTAGAACATTCCTTTCTACACCGCTAATATACTTTAGCCCAGTGTCACAATCTGAGTCAATGTCTGGGTGTGACTGAGAAAATGAATGATGACATTGGCAGCTTAGAGCTGGCGTGGGTAGGGATGCTAGGACAATATTGGAAGTGGACTGGGAGGTTGTAGTACTGCAGGGAGTATACTGGGGTGGTGGGGTGTTGTGGGATGTGTACCAGGATGCTGTAGTGTTCTGGAGAGTGCACTGAGATGCTGGATGTCACCCACTGCACAGAATTCACTTCTTTCTCAGTTATGCTTGGGATGGAGAATAGTGGAGACCATAGCTGGAAAAGCTTGAAGATCAGATGCAGAATTCTAACCAGGATTGGTAAGAAACAGAAGGCACCCTCTAAAGGGTTAATTCAAAACAGTATTAAGTAGCAAGGCTTCTGGTTTTGAACACTATTTTAAGTCATTAAGCTTTAGAATTCCAAAATGCCCCAGTTGTAGCTCTGAATTGACCTTTGTACATAGTAGCCTATTTTTCTGAAGACCCTGAGGCTGTCAGACACCATGCTTTCTGTGCTATTTTATGAACCTAAGATTCCTCCTGAATTCGGTGTTTGTGTTATATTTAGTAAAAGACAGCCTCTTGCCCCACACTTGCTCCTCAGAGAGAGCAGTCTTCACCCGTCCACCCTGCAGATCCTCTTGCAAAAACAAGGCTTCTATTGTGTTGAGGAAATGGAAATTCTTTGATTTATGTGAATATATTTTAAAAGACCTTGGATGCAACTGTCTGCCCTTTAGGCTATTGTGAATTCACCCTGGTAAATCTTCCTGCAATAGACTATTCTTGCTGTAGCCTTGAGTTAAGTACGTACAATCTTAAACATTGTGTCTGACAGTTAATGTAATATACAGTAAGATGACACTTTATATATAACTATTCACATAACACACACGCACATTTGCTTATTGGTTTTATGAGAATTCAAAAGATAGACTTAAGAGCTAGGCTGTTTCCTATTGAAAAAATTAATGATAAATTAATTTCCAAGAAACTGTAAAAATAATGAATAAGTTCATACTTCCAAAGTATTTTGAGTTTTCAAGAAAACATATTAGTTAATTTAATGAAAAATTAAAAAATCTAGCTTATTTGCTTATGATGTAGATACATATACACACATCCATATCATGTATGGTTTGCTTATAACATGAAGAGGAGCCTCTGAGGAGGCTGGAACCTCAATTCAATCATTATGTGTATATCTATTCTCACCATTACCAGAGACTTATGTCCAGTACCACTAATGGAATTTATTAACAGAAAACCAGTAAATGACACCCCTTGGTTAATGTCTTATACCCCTTTTTCAACCTTAGCTTCATTTCTATTCAGAGTTTATGTATGATGAATGCTTCTAAATGCTATATGTGGTTTTAAAATTTCCCATATTGATTTGCTGATGCTGTTCTGAGCTTCACTGATCAACACACGTCATCAGACTCAGCTCTTTTATCATAATTGGTACAGGGCACTGGTTGTAAGAGATAGAAGAATTTCCCATTGACATTTTTATGAAATCTCTTTTGGTGTGGTATCGGTTCTCATTTGTCTAAATTTTTGGTGTTCTCAGCTTTTTACTTCCTGTTTATTGTCTCCTGAGATCCACCTGTGTGTTTTCTGGTTTCTAGTTGTCTCTTAGCCCTCTATTCTTTAAAGAGAACATGCCTCCTTCAACAGCATGTGCTGACGACATCTAGCCCTGCGTCAGGGTTCCTCTCTGAGCCTACTTTTGCATCTCCGCTTTCTGTGTCCCATCAGTTGGAATGGTTCCCAGCAGCCCAAACTTTATTTATCTCTACTAAATTAAATTCACCATCTTTACCCTCAAATTTGTTTCTCTGTGACTTCCATACTCCCTTAATGGCAGGCACCACAGTCACTGTGCTTGCATCCGTCACTGTGATCACATCAGCCCCGGGGCTATAATAGGAGAGAGTTACCTCTACATGTCTAAATAACAAAGCAGCTAGAGGAATGGAATCAACCATCCCACATCTTAATGCATCTAGCAGTTTATTTTGATTTCAGATTGATTAAATACATTCTGTTCCTAATACAAGACATATGGTATAACAAATTGTCAACAAATGTGCCAAGATGAAGCAGGAGAGATGGGTTCTACAGTTTGCACAAGTTGAAATCCAAGCGAGGAGGGGCTGGAGTCCACTTAATATCTGCAGAGGGTGAGCATTGGTAGAGATTCTAGGTTCTTGTGCTCTGGAGCAGAGCACTGAGCAGAGACGTGTGGACAGTAACAAAGGCAGGGACAGTCCTTTTCTAAAAGGACACACTTCTAAGGAAGGAAGTGGGCCAGGTCAGAAGGAGACTTGAGTTCAGGTCCTATGCTGTACAAAGGCTAGGCCTCCTCAGAGCCTCTTCTTCAGTTATAAACAAACCATATATGGTATGGATATGTGCTTAACCTGCTGTGTAAAGGATATTTAAAGTATAGGATGATGTGTTACACAGCCTTCCCCTTTACCAACAGTCTTTCTCTTCTTCACTCTTCTTTCCTGGGCTTGGGGTACATCCAGTGGAGTTCAGGGTGTTGGGCTAGTTCCTGCAAGCTGACCTTTGGCACAACCTATTACCTTGTGACCAGAAGACAAAGACCAGGACTTGTGACCAGAGGACAAAGGCCAGGTCTGTACCTTCTCCTAGTCATTTCTCACAGTGTCTTCCTCAGGGATTCCCTCCTCCACCATTCAGGATATGGCTGCTGGCCTTCCTGCAGGCCAAAGCTGCTTCCCTGACCTTTTCAGTGACCAGCTGGTGCAGAGCTCTGCAGTCATCACATGATTAGATCTGGCCCAGGTGCGTAATTTCCCCTTGGAAAAGTCAGCTGACTCGGAGCCCTAAGGAGGCACGCACACCTGGTGTCCTGTGTGTAGTCCAGCTTTCTCAATGTGTCCATCCCCCCATGTGTGCCTGTCTGTCTCTGTTTTTCTCTGTCTTTCTGTCTCTCTGTCTCCCTGTCTCTTTCTCTGTATCTCTCTCTCTCTCTCTCTGTGTGTGTGTGTGTGTGTGTGTGTGTGTGTGTGTTGTTTCTAGGTATAATTGCTAAATTTAGCAGTTGTCAGATCTTTCTTACCAGAGTCAGGCCATGCCTGGCCCACAACTTCTCCCAGGCCCAGGCTTTAGGGGAAGGGATTGCCACCAATCTGAAGTTGTTCTTGTGCCTTGCCTCCACCTCAGTTGGGTTTTATCCTGAGGTACTCGATTTTCCCACACTTTACCAGTGTCATCTACCTGTTGGCAATAGTGGGTGTCTTCAAAATTTGAATGGGTTGAGAAATGTATTGAGACACAGCTCTGTCTTCTCAGCCCAGACTTGGTTGCTCTAGAGCTATGGACATTCTCAGAATGACTGTGTCACAGTACTAGCTGGGAAGATGCACATGGATACAGTTCCTTTTAGGCAGTTCTCTACTCAGCTCTCTCTGAAGCTCTGCTCAGCCACCCATTAGTAGGCTTGGTATTCAATCTAGAGGCTTGTTAGTAGTATTAAAAACAATGAATAAATAAAATGCAGTGTCAGATTCCAGAATTTATTATAAAAATTACAGAGATAAACACTAGTTTTAAAAATGCTTATGTTTGCCTGGTGGTGGTGGCGCACACCTTTAATCCCAGCACTTGGGAGGCAGAGGCAGGTAGATTTCTGAGTTCGAGGCCAGCCTGGTCTACAGAGTGAGTTCCAGGATAGCCAGGGCTATACAGAGAAACCCTGTCTTGAAAAACCAAAAAAAAAAAAAAATGCTTATGTTGATGTTTTGTGTGTCTCTGTGTGTATATATGTTTGCATGAATCTGTGTGTTCCAGTGTGTATGTTATACTTGTATGTGTGTCTATTGCGTGTTTGTCCTTGTTTTCCTTACATTGTAGTTGTGTGTGTTACTGTGTTTGTGCATGTATGTTTGTGTTAATGTGTGTTTATGTGTTTGTCTGCCACTGTGTGCTTGTGTTTATATGTTTATGTTTTTCCTGAGCTATCACTTTATATGAGATCACTAGAAAAGTTTAGAATGTACCTGCTGTGGCCAAGGCTATGAGAAGCCAGCTCAATATGTTTGTTTTATAGTACAGGATGCACAATGTTCTCTTTGTACATACAGAATCAAAGTGGAAACTGTGAATCCTTCTCCTGGATTTAAATTCTTCCTCACATGAGGTCATTTTGGCAATCTTGGCCAACTGGAAAGAAAACCCTCCTTTCGCCCTGTGAAGGACTCCTCAGAGGCTCTCCAAACATTCGCTGTTGCTGTCGCTTTCTTCGCTTCTTGTTGTCACTCTTCTTTTGTCTCAACATGTAATATAGCACAAAACACAATTTCCTAAAATATCATGAATGCTGTGAAGTGGAAATTTTACTTGAAAATTTCTTTTCTTTAGTATGTGTCATTTTTTACAGCAAGAAGTTATAGAAGTCGTCTGAGAACTGGAGGCCAGGATAGCCTGTGTCTAAGGATGCCTGCTTCCCTCCCAAGGCTGGTTATGTCAAGTGATTTCCTTAGCAGTCCCAAGGCCCAGTTATCTAGTTCACAAAACATCAAGGACATTTTCCTGTCTATTTCCATCTCTCCAGTATTCACCCCATCACTTCTTTCCCATTTGATGGTGTCAACCTCCAGTGATGTCCCTCATTTTGCCTTTGGCCCTAGTTTGGACACGTTGTGGGGAAAGGGATCCTTTTGGAAACTCGAATCGGTTTCATACCAGTTTCCCATTCAGAACTTTCCAGAGGATGTGCTCAGGTCTGATTTCATTCTATTAGTGTCTGCCTCACCTCACAAGTTCAGCCTTGGCGCACCGTGTTCTAGGCATCACAGGTCAGCTCCGTGTTCTTTGAGCCGTTGTGTCTAACTCGTCTCCTAACTCCAGCCTCGGCACATGTTATTGTAAGGATCATTCAGGGCAGCCCCCTGTCCCTTGAACACTGGGCTCTTCTTCCTCAGACGCACAGTCCTCTCTCCATCATGTCATCCTTTCCAGTTACACACACTGACCTCTCTCAAACAACAGTATTGCATTTGTTAAAAATGACACCAAATTCTACCACCTTGTCTCCTCTTCACTCCTATTCTGCTGTTCTATAGCTGTAATAAAAAAGTATGACAAGAAGTGAGATAAGAAAGCCCAGATTATTTAGCTTAAAACTTCAAGTTACAGTCCATTGGTTTGGAAAAGTCAGGGCAGGAACTCAAAGCAGTACAAGAACAATGAAAATAAACATATCCTTACCTGCTTGCTTGTTTTGTACCTATTTAGCTTTTTTTAACTCTCATATAGTTCAGAGCCTAGCCTAGGGAATGGTGTTACCAACAGTTGTCTGGGTCAATTAACAATCAAGACAATCCCTCTATAGACATAACTACAAGCCAATCTGATCTAGAAAATTTCTTAATTGAGGGGCTCTCTTCCCCTTAATTGCTGTGTCATGTTGACAGTTAAAACTAACAAGCACACCCTCTTCCCTTTCTTGTATATTTTTATATCACATGTCATTAGGTAACATTTTAACAAATTTTTATTTATTGGTTTATTTACATAAGCCATGGTGCACAAGTAGAGTTGAGAGAACAACTTTTGAAGTTTTCTCTCTTCTTTCATCTAAAGTGGGCTCTAGAGATCAAACTCAAGTCATCAGGCTTGTATGTCAAGCATCTTTAGCCACTGAGCTGTCTTACAAGCTCTTAAAGCAAATCTAATAATAAGAACACATATTAGTTCATTTCTGAAACATTATGTGGGCTAAGTAATAGTTGAATGAGTAAAAAAATGTTTAGTTCCTTACAGTGTTGGTGTATGCATTAAATACCTACTATGTGTGGGTGGTAAGCACATAGCAGTTGTAAGCACATAGCACTTGATGGTGATTGCAGTAATTGTTGTTTAAGCTCATCTTCCTTTTCTAGGGTAGCATGTAGATGCCACAATGGGGCAAAACATAGAAGACATTGTTATCCTGAATTGATCAAAATGCTGTGATACAGAGGAAGTGCTGTCTAAGTAATCTATTGCTTCTCACACCAGAAGATCTTCGCTGTCTCACTCTGTCTTCTTATTAAGTCTTGCTGAACATTGTATCAGAATGTCTTTCTTACCTTGAACTGGGCACAGACCATATGAAATAGTGGCCATTTCTAGAGAAATCAATTGTATTTACTCTCATACAATGAAGTCAAAGCTTCACTGTTGATAGTAAAGAACAAATTTGTCTAAGTTACATGTATATGACTACTCAAATACATATATGAATACATATACATGTAGTAGATAGATAATCTGACAATATGTTTATATGTATAATAAACACAAGAATACATTTACATGTGTGTATGTATATGTGAAGGAGTTAGATAGGAAGGAAGGAAGGAGATGACACAAGTACAGGTGTAAGATGTCAGTCCAGTATACACGTAACAGTCTACAGTTAATTTTCAGTGGTATTCTGAATATTTTTCCTCATAGTCTCAGTTAAAAACAAGGGAATCATATACTAAAGTTATAACAATAAGCCTTTACATTTAAGTGTGGTGGTTTGCCTGAGAATCTCCCTTATAGACCGATGTATCTGGTCACTTAATCCCCATGGCTTTGTTTGGGGATGTTTGGGAGGTATTATGGTGTTATTGGAAGAAATCAGTCACTGTTTAAAGACCTCATTTCCAGTTTCTCTCTCCACTGTGTGCTTGTGTATCAAAACACCAGCTCTCCATTTGCCACCATGCTTCCCTGCTTTTAAGGATGCTAACACTCTGGAATCTTCATCCCATCTCCTGCCAGCTACTTCCAATCAGTGTTTCATCACAGCAATAAAAGGAAACTAATGCAAGGCTCAGCTACATGTGTCCATTTATTGCTAATAATATTGCTAAATAACTCAACATTCAAGTAATGAGTTTTCTACACATATAAACATACATAGCAATGAGGTGACTTCATAACATATTCCTGAATGCAGATTGGAACAGATAAAACATCAACCCGTATCATAATGTATAAGTTACATAGCCAAGTTAGAACAATATTACTACCCTCTAGAGAGCTGTCTGTGAGTCTGAGCTCAAAGAATTTGACAGGTACTACATTTGAAGAAATTCACACTTCTGATTTAAAAATCAGAGAGTAGAATGACTTTGCTCGGAGGTTCTGTGATGCTAAGTTCTCCACAGGATGTCACACAGAGCAGCTAAAGTAAGGTGAATGTCCCTGCACAGGTGTCTATGTGCATGTGTCTCTGTGTTAGCAACTGACAGAAAGTCTAGCTTGCGGTAGCTGTGTCAAAGCGAGCTCTCCCACACACCACACAGCCAGGAGTAGGAAGCTGAAGTCTTGTCCTTACTTCCCACCATCAAGTCCTCTCCCCCTCCATTATTCCATTACAGAGCCCCATCCATGAGAGGCTGAGCTTTCAGCTGGCTCTTCTTGTCACAAGTCTCCCCCAGTCACCAACTCCTTCTCTAACTTAGTTAGGGTGATGTTGCTCTCAAGAGACATCATGACCACATCATTTCTAATGCAGAAAACATTTAATTTGGGCTAGCTTAAAATTCAGAGGTGTAGTTTTTTGTTATCATGGCAGGAAGCATGATGGCATGTAGGCAGACACAATGCTGGAGAGGTAGCTGAGAGTTCTATATGTGGCTCTGCATACAGCAGGACGAGATGGTGAGCCACTAGGCCTGGCTTGTGCTTTTGAAACTTCAAAGCCTCCTCCCAGCCCAGGGCCACTCTTCCTCCAACAAGACCACAGTTCCAATAATGTTACTCCTTATGAGTCTCGAGGAACCGGGTTCATTCAGACTACTACAATCTCAAAGTCTTAGAGCCTAGTGTGATCTTCGTCTTTAATTTTCTTTAGAAAAAAAAATGCTAGTTTTTGGTCAAATTCTTAAAATGTCAGTGCTTAATTATTTCAAAGATAATACATTTTTATTAAAAATATGTGAAATCTTAAGTTCTCAAAGTTTGGAAAAAGTCACAAACATTAGCTATAAACATGAGCTCAGCCATGGAAATGGCTTCTTTGCTATGACTAAATTTCCAATTTTTATGCAAATGTTTTTTTCTAGGGTAGGAATATAATGTAAATACTGTTTCATGATTATGTTTCATGATATCTGTAAACATCAATAATTTCTCAAGATCCACATTCAACAGCTTCACATCTCCTACTTCCCAAGCCCTATTCAAAGTTTTGTAGATTTAACGCCCAAGTCTTTGTCATTAACGGACTTTATAATCTAATGAGGCAAAAGAATATTAAGAAAGGGGTGCTGAGTATTAAGAAGAGGAAAGGAATGGAAGTGCTGTGGAGAACTAGACCTGCTGCCTTGCTTCCAAGGCCTTACTAGCTTCTAGAAAGCTCTCCAGCATGCAGTCAACAGCTAAATACAAGCCGACACTCCTGACAGTTCTCAGAAGAGGAAGTCAAGGGCGATGTATGTGTACTATTTTGGGGTATCTAGCATGCATTTATATACCCACTAGAATCCTATACAAAGCTATAGCAGGTCACTTCCTATATTGGTTACTCCTCTTATTGCTGGGACCAAATTCCCAACAAGAGGCAGCCTATAGGATATAAGACATAAGTTTACCTGGGTTTATATTGGGGGAGATAAGGTACATGAGGGTGGGGCAGGCATGGCAGCAGGAGAGGAAGACCTCTCAACACCATGTGTCCACGGTAAGGAAACAGAGAGAGATAGATGCTGGTTCTCGGCTGACTTCCTCCACCTTCCCAATGCCATTCAGTCTAGCACCCCAGTTTGTGGATGATACCACTGACACTCCAGGTGAGTCTTTCCTGCTCCTTTAAGCCTCTCTGAAACATCTTCATAGACAATCCCAGAAATGAGTCTCCTAGGTGACTCCAAATGAAGCCAGGCTGATGTTGAAGATTACCTACCATACATCTACTTATACTGGATTGGGTGCCTTCCTCCCCCAAGTGAGTATTATTAAAACTGTGTTTCTTACACTCCTCCTCTCCTTCTTTTCCTCACTTCTGTCTAATTCTTACACATGACCTATAAATAATGTTAAACCTGTTAAAGAGTCACAGTTTGAAACACACACATTCAAGAGAACTTTGATTTAATTTTTGCAAGATTAACTAAACTAGCCTATAGTAGAAACCCCTTAGAGGATTTATAAAAGATCCAAATTTCTGGGTCTCTAAAACTTTGTTAAAAGAAGATTCTAGAAATGTTTCAGACAAGACAAATTATTGTACCTCAGATCAGCAAGTCATGTGTGTTTTGTTTTGTAGAAGGTGTGGTGTAAAGCTTCTTAGCTCTGATTCTTAATGACTGTGAAATTGTTTCTTCAAAGACTTTCTTTGTCTAAACTTGGAGAATGTAATTTTACTGAAATTTCAAGAAAAAGCAAGCCAAAGCTGTATCAATATTTCCTGTATTTATTTTACTCTTGCACAATTTAATCCATGAAAGAACATGTACCTCACACCAGGGGCACAGTCAGTAGGGTTCTTCACAGAGTTTGTGTACTAGAGCAGGAAGGGTCCTCTATGTGCAAGGTGCTCTGTGCTTCACATCTGTGCATACAGATCTGACGCTACAACTCTGGCCCTATGATGAAACTGAAGAAAGAGTAGAGAATCTACAAAATCCTTGCTTCTCTACAATAAGAGACTCAGCTCTCTAATCTGAAGGAGATTCATGTATCAATGTTTCAATATAAAATATGACATACCACAGTAGAAACATGTGCCAAGTCCTGAGGGGTCATCAGAAAAGCCTATATCAATGGTGATCAAGGGGCTGCACCTAGAAGATTGTTTGACATAAAAAGAAGCTGAAATTCTTCTAGAAATCAAGATGTGTGGGGTTTTATGATTATATTTTTAATAATTTAGTTCGAGATTTTCATACATACATATAATACATTCTGATTAAACCCACCTTCCTCACCCTTTCACGTATATTGACTCTTTTCTCATGCAAATTCATGTGTTCTTTTCTTAGCACACTTAGTGCCACCAATATGTATACAGGTGTGGGGCTGTTCACTGAAGTATGGGCAGCCTATCAAGGGTCACATCCTTGAAGAAAATTGACATGTTTCTTCCTCCAGTAGCTTCCATTGCCAATGATAGCTCCTTAACTAAGGATGGGATTTCATGAGCCCCTCTCCTACAAATGCTGGTATTGGCTGACTTGATCTGTGCTGTTCTTATACATACACTCACAGCAACTCTGAATTCATGTGTGCAATGCCACTGTTGTGTCTGGAAAATAGTTTTGAGCAATCCTCCACTATAACTGGCTCCTACAGTCTTTCCTTCTGCCACCTCTTACCCAGTAATCCCTGAGCAATGGTGTAATAGTGGTACAAATATTACTGGAGCAGCAAACCACTTTCTGATTGAACTAAAGGCATGCTCCAAAACCCCAAACTCAAGCCTGGTACTGTTAACTGGGCATAGTTCTAGGGAAGAACTTAGTGTTATTGGTATTTTGTGAATGTTAATTGTAAAAATGACCTGCAAATAGTTACTAAGTGCACTAGCATACTTGGAGAGTGTTTACAAATAAACATGTACATGAAAATCCATGGGGAGTTTTCCTTGTGTTCAAAAAATTGTTTTACATTAGATAAATTAATTTTCCTTGTAACACTTTTGCTCTTGCCAAGGGGCAATCCCAAGAACTTTCTTGAGAACAGAAGAGCTTAGCACCGAGACCAAACATGTGGTGGAAACCAACTGTGAAGTAAGGGACTATGCGAGGTTCTGTGAAAAAAGAGAACTGTGAGGGGGAGGGGGCTGTCAGGAGGAGGGGAACTGCAAGGAGTAGGAAGAGGACTGTCAGGAGGACAGGAACTGTGAGGATGAGAAGGTTTTTGAGGAGGATGGAAACTGTCAGGAGTATGAGGGGGACTTGAGGAGGAGGAGCTGTGAGGAGGAGGGACTTGAGGCGAGACTATAAGGAGGAGGGGAACTGTGAGGAGGATTGTCATGAGGAGTGGCAACAGGTAGAGGAGAGCACATAGATAAACTTTTCTGGGCTCAGTGCAGTTGTAAACTGTTTTTGTGTCTGCCTGTGCTGCAGTTTCATTCCTCCCCGAAGAGCTTATCTTAGTCTGTAGATATTTCATGCAGCAACTAGTCCTAAAACACTCCCCAACCTTCTGTAGCCACTTGCATCTCATCCAGAGCCTGTAGGTAATGTGTGACAGGCTGAGTGACTCCTCCCAACCCAGCGTATAACAGAATACTACTAGGGACGCATCCTCTCCTCTTGTGGGTAATAAATCTGTTTGTAGACTGCTCAGGACCAGTAGCATTAGCTTGAGATAATTATATCTGAATCAATCATAGATCCTCAATTCATATGTCAGACCCTACACAAGTCTTTACATACTTAATATGTATTATACACTCCAAGGCAGCCATTTTGTCATTGTTTTAAAATTATTCAACCATGTCCCAAGTCACTCTTATTAGCCACCACTTTATAAAACTGACAATATCACACCAAAGATTCATGAGAAAAGGATAAAAAGAGTCAGTATTTCAGTGTATTTCAAACATAAACGTGGGAATAAAAACAATTCAGAGTGGGTATACTTCTTCTGTTTTGTCTATATTCTGGCGTATTGGCTAATCTTGATTTGACAAAAACCTATATTAGTACTCTGGCTACTTTCCCTAGGAAAGATGGCTAGGTCCTTACTAGCATTCAAATTAAAAGGGTTTCAATATAAACAATGAATTGGAAGTAATTTCAGGGAATTGAAATGGTGGCGTTTGGGGATCCGTGCCAGTGTCTGGCCACCATGTTATCCCAAGTGAAGCACATGCTTAGGCAGCCCTCCTCTTTACTGGGCCTAATTGAGGCAGAGGTTGTCTGTGAACTGGCCAACACGACACAATGTGGAAGACCAGGACTACCAAACACAGGCATTCAGCTGCCGGGAAGAGATGACCAAGCATAGGCTTCTGGAAATACATACTCTAGCCACAAAAATATTTTCACAAGTAATTTCCATAGAAAACCACTGGAGCTCTGTGATAAAGTCCTAGTTGGTGGTAAGGTTTAGAGGTGAAAGAGGTGGGGCAGGAAGAGGTGTAGGATTTCAGGTACAAGAGAGGAAAAAGCAAGCAACATTTTTGTTGGCACATGGCCAAATCACTTGAGCTACTGCACTCACAAAATCTTTTTTAAAATTTTCAATAACGACTCTCATGTTTGCTTCTAAATTCTGTGATTGAGCTGACAGGGGAAGGTTCTGCTAAGAAATAGATTTAGCAAACACTCATCATCCTTTTTTCTTTCTTTCTTTCTTTTTCTTTTTTTTTCTTTTTTTTGGGGGGGGGTTTTTCGAGACAGGGTTTCTCAGTGTAGCCCTAGCTGTCCTGGAACTCACTCTGTAGGCCAGGCTGGACTCGAACTCAGAAATCCACCTGCCTCTGTCTCCCAAGTGCTGGGATTAAAGGCATGCGCCACCACCACCCAGCAGGTTAACACTCATCATCCTTATAAAAGACTTTAGCAGGAACAGGCTTGAAAATGATACATTTAGGAATTCTCACAGTGTGTAACAAAATGAAGTTCAGACATACAAGGGTATGCTCCCATTCATATTCTGTCTGATCCTAACTATTAATCTTTCATTGCAGATAATGAAACAATGTGATCCATATCCAAGGTGTATCTTCCACATTTTGAAGATCGTATATCCAGAGCTAAATACAGACTCGTTTTTGATGTTGTAGTTGACAACTCCTTCAGCAGTTCCTCTGCTTTTATGATCTCAATTACTAGACCTGTTAAGATCAAAGGGACACTTATGGATAGTGAGGAAGGCAGAAGCCCTGAGATTACTCTCTGATCTCTGTGTCCCCCAAGCTATACTGTATCCTTTGATAACACAGTACAAAAAAGCTGCACTCTGTTTCTGTCATATAGTACATGATGCTACAGCCACATCTAAATAGAATTTCCTCTCTCACCTTCAACCCATTTCTCATCTCAGACTCAGTCTGATTCTCACTAAACACTGGATAACTAGACATTTCTGGTCACCTTGAAATTTGAGGCCTATTTAATTAAATGTCAACAAAGACTTCGGGAGATGCACATGGTAAGAATATGCTGCATTTGTTTTTAAAAAGACAAATTATATACAGGCTCCGAAGAAGAAAATATATCCAATTTGGGCCTAGATAGATGGCTCAACAGTTAAGAGTAGTGGCTGCTCATGTAGAGGACCAGGGTCAATTCCAAGCACCAACCATCTGCATCTCCAGTTCCAGGAGATCTCTCCTGGCCTCCAAGGACACCAGGCATACAACTAATACACTTACATACACTCAGGCAAAAACACCCATAGACATTAAAAATAAATAAGGACAAAATATACATCTAATTCACTTAGGAACTGGACTAACAGTGAACTTGCAGCTCCTAGGGCTCAGCATATAACAATGTTCTCCTTCCGGTCAGATTTTCTGCCCCGTTACCTAGCCTGGACCCTTCCTACTCATCCTCACAAGATCCATTTGTAACATCTCTTACTGATGGGAGCTTCTCCACATCAGTTGTAATTACCCATCCATTCATCCATCCGTCCATCCAACCAGCATCCATTCATCCATATATTCATCCATGCAAAGCTATGATATGCTCATCCCAAGTGGTAACTAAGAATGTGGAAAGACATTATCTGTGCCGCACACTATTTTCTAGGAACTTGGGGACAATAAACTGAGTTATACCCTTCAGCTCACTATGTTTTCACCACTGGCTTCAACCTTTCAGGTCCTTGCCTGTCCCCAGCTCGACTCCCTTTGTGGGCAGCCACTCATTCTCCTTAACAAATTTGCTTCATTAATAGTTTCATAAAATGTAGATAGACTGAATGAGTACATGCACTTAAAATTTATGCAACTGTATTATTTTTAATTTCTCATTGCTTTTTATTTTTACCAAATACTATGTATTTAAGCTAACGTTCTATATTTTAAATGTTTAATTATGCACCATTTACTTTTTAAGCCTCAACTGACATGTCAGTAGACATTTATGAAACACTCGCCGTGTGTCAAGTACCATTCCAGGGAGTGAGGATGTTAATAAGCCAACATGAAACCTCAGAAAATGTAGGCACAGAGCACTGTAAGATTAAAGCTGAAGCAGATTAATGAGGGTGAATAAGGCTTATGCTTTGTTGTTAAGCATTGATCTGCATTAAAACAACAGAATCAGAGCTTAATTCACGGCATTTTAATAACAAGATGATAGTAGCTTCTTTTAATTAAGGATACATACACCAAGACTTTCTTCAGGCCTCTGGGCAGATAAGAAGACAGTGAGGATAAGATTTCTTTCTGAGCTCAAGCTGAAGATCAGCCTCACTGGGTTAAAGATTCTGAACAATTAATTCAAGTGAAAATTCTACCGGGAGCCATCCTCTTTCTGCCTGAAAACATGTTGGAAACAGTGCATTTTTCAGATGCTTTCTGCTAGATTGATGTTTTCATCAAAGCCTGTTTAAGTTCCTCCACCATTCCTTGCTGTAATGTGGTCTTGAAAACAAGAATCACATAGTGATGTCACGGCCAGATTTGGGAAGGCTTTCAGAATAGATAATGAATATGCTATGCTACTTCATCATAAGCTCACCACCATTTGGTCCTTCCAGGGAGAAAAATCTTATCATCTAGACCTTGGTCTTATGCACTCCCACATGCTTTTTCCTAATTCTTCAGCCCCAGCTTTAAAATGTTCTTTGTGTGTGTGTGTGTGTGTGTGTGTGTGTGTGTGTGTGTCTGTGTGTCTGTGTGTGTGTGTGTGTATATGTGTGTGTGTTTTAGTATTTTCATTGTTTTCCTTTTTTCTTCTTTTATTTATTTATTTACTTTTTCAGATCATACTTTTTACTTATTCACACATGGGTTACAAACACAAAAAGGCAGGACATGGAGAAGGGGATGACACCGGAGTGTGGGTGTTCAGGGGGAATACAGATATCTTTCAGAACAGGATATCGGCTGGGTGGAGGTTCAGGGGACAGGTCACTATGACCCTGCCTATGATTCACTTGTCCTTATCTAAGTTGATATTATCTGCCAAGGCTTAAAATGTTCTTTTAGAATTAAAGTCTTCTGTGAATTTCCCACAGAGAGTGGGTATGGGCCATCTCTTTAATAACCCTATGCCTCTCTTTATTAACCACCATTTTTCATTACATGATAACCCTGGTACTTATTTCAAGGCTTCTTCTTCAACTCCATGACAACCTCCAGAGATTAGCAACCATCTGCCTATCAACTACTAGGGAACCAGTACAGTGATCGGCATGTGTTGCCCTGGTAGAATCTTGAGTGAATGGATTCAGACATGTGGTTACCATCTGCATTCCATGTTTATGATGAAAGTTGTCTTCTGTAACTTCAGGACTCATCACACATCCTTAGGCAATCAGTCTTCCCCAACCAAAACAATACAGCACAAAATTGTGGAAATTGGTCATTCCCAGAAGTTCCCTAGCAGAGTTGTATTATTAATGACATTCATAGCCGGGCACGGTAGCGCATGGCTTTAACCCCAGAATTAACTGAACTGGTTAAATTAATATTTCAAAAAGGAATTTCAAAAAATTCTTTTGTCTGTTCAGTGTCAGAACACAGAGACTACAGGCACCAGAAGGCTGAGAGCTGTAATTAGTTTCTGTCTGGTACTGGCTCTTCCTGGGATTGTTCACCAATTCATGGGCTGTAGCCAATGGATTGGCTGGACAGTCAGGGACTTGGAAAGAGCAAGTTTGGAAGTTGGTAAGAAAGACATCTGGGAAAGAAGTATGTGGATGCATCTGTCTAAATGGGTGAAGGATGTGATGATACTTGTACCCTATGTAAATTCTCAATAACAACAAAAATAACTTCAGCTGTGAAGGAGTTCAATAATCAAGTAGATAGGACAACCCATTCTCTGGACAATCAGCCTCTTTTACTAGTCGTTTCTGTCAATGACCAATGGGATGGTTGTCCAGTCACCAAGGATGACAAGGTTACAGCTGCTGCTGAGTGCCAGACCTGCCAACAGCAGAGACCAACACTGAGCCTCAGATATGGCACCATTCCAATGGGTGACCAGCCAACATCCTGGTGGCAGGTTGACTATATTGGACCACTTCTTCTGTGAAAAGGACAACATTTTGTCTTTACTGGGATGGATACTTATTCTAATTATGGATTTGCCTTTCCTGCCTGCAATGCTGCTGCCAAAATCAACATCTGTGGACTTACAGAATTCCTTCTCTAGCATCATATTTCACACAGTATTGCTTCTGACCAAGGAACTCACTTCACAGCCAGAAAAGTGTGACAGTGGGCCCATGATTATGGAATCCACTGATTTTTTACCATGTTTCCTACCTTCCTGAAGCAGCTTGCCAGATAGAAAGATGGAATGGCCTTTTGAAGACATGTTCTAATGGTAATGAGGTAGCAGCTGGAGGGCTGGGGCAGTGTTCTTCAGAGGACAATATATGCTTTGAATGTGCATTTAGATGTGGAGAAACCCTGCTAATTAAGGTCGAAGTCGGCCAGGCGGTGGTGGCTCAGGCCTTTAATCCCAGCACTTGGGAGGCAGAGGCAGGTGGATTTCTGAGTTCGAGTCCAGCCTGGTCTACAGAGTGAGTTCCAGGACAGCCAGGACTACACAGAGAAACCCTGTCTCGAAAAACAAAAAACAAAACAAAACAAAAAGATCGACGTCTACCATTGTTCAGAGAGCCGAGTTTGGCACAAAATAGACTCTGTTTACCAGCAGGACTTCTCTTCTCTGACCTTGTCTAGGGACCTTGAAACCCCCACACACCTCTACCTGCAGAATCTTGCATACCACTGGTTAGATAAGAACCAATTCAGCTACACCTGAGATTCCTGGAATGCCTCCTCCTGTTAATGAGGCATCTCCGTACCTTAGCCTTCAGCCAGTGACCTCCTCCCACTCTGGATATTTCTACTCCCTTACCCAAAACTGTATAAGCCCTGATTCACCTACTTAAAGTCAATCTGTTCCTCAAAACTGATCCTGTTGTGCTATTTCCTTTTGTACTCACAGGCTGTCCAAAACCCTGTTTGTTCATTGATTCTGCTGCCTTCCTCCTTTTGGGCTAGTGGTCAATGACCTGAGGGAGAAGAGAGTCCCACATTCAACATATGTACAATTTTCCCCCTAGCCATGATCAATAGTTCCAGAATCAAGGAGTGAAAAAGGAAATAACTTCACTCGTTATCACTCCCTATGACACACTAGAAAAATGTTTGTTTCCTGTTCCTGCAACCTTAAGTGTGACTAGCCTAAAAGTTTTGATTCCAGAGGTGGGGAGTTGTCCTGCTAAAAGGCACAACAAACATCCCATTAAACTGGAAGTTCAGACTTCCATTCCTCCCTGGCCACTTGGGGCTTTAATGCCCATAAACCAACAGGATAAGAAAGTAATAACCGGGTTAGGAGGGGTAATTGATCCAGAGATTGCTTCTTCATAATGCAGGAAATACAGAATGGCTAATAGAGGTGGTTGTTATAAATACCAGCTAAGGCCATGTGATCAGTTGCAGAATCAAGGATTATAATTGACATGAATATTTCTGTCACATTTTGGTAAGAATGTATTTGTACAGATATGTATTTTCTTTCCTCAATTTATCGTGTAAAATAACAGTTAAGAGCATAGCAGTGATTATCATATAAGTTTGATATACTGAAAGCATATGCTTCAAGGATTTGCTACCTATTCTAAAATTTATAATGTGGTTGTAGTTATATAAGGGTTATCTATATCATGTTAAGCATCATTATGACCTGGCTATTGGTTTCATTTGGAAATTAAGCATGACATAAGGAGATATGATGTTTATCAAATTGACAAGGGGTAGACTTGTGATAACTATTCTTGTCAACTTGACTACATCTGGAGTTTACTAATACCTAATAACACCTATGGGTTGAGAATATCTATGAGGAATTTTTTTAATCAAATAATTTGAAGTAAAAAGACACACTCCCTACCCCCTTTTTTTGAAAATAGATTGTTTTTTCACAAAATACATCCAATTATGATTTCTCTTCCTTTGGCTCCTTCCAGTTCTTTCCAACCTTCCTTCCCAGCCAGATCTACCCCCTTTCTGTTTCTCATTAGAAAACAAGCAGGCTTCTAAGGGATTAAAATAAAATAAAATAAAATAAAATAAAATAAAATAAAATAAAATA
>NW_021604564.1:22555162-22607103 GCF_004785775.1 Grammomys surdaster | reverse complement strand
TAAAATAAAATAAAATAAAATAAAATAAAATAAAATAAAATAAAATAAAATAAATAAAAATATATTTGAATTGGATAAACAAACAGAAGGACAAGAGCTCAAGGGAAGGCACAAAAACCAGACCTGGTGTACATGCTTCCCCAATCCCTGTAAGTCCATATGCCCATCGATCCTGCTGATTTAGTGGGCCTGACTTTCTTGGTAGACCCCACTACCTCTGGCTCTTACACTCTTTCTATCTTCCCTTCTGCAGGGTTCCCTGAGCCCTGAGAGGAGGGATTTGATGGAGACATCCCATTTAAGGCAATGTGTTCCAAGGTCTTACACTCTCTACATAATGTCTGGCTGCAGGTATCCAAATTTGTTCCCATCAGAGGCAGAAGGAAGCATCTCTGATAATGGCTGAGCAAGGCACTACTCTATGAGTATGGCAGAACGGGCAGACTCATGTTTAATCCAGATCTTTTGAGGTGGGAAGATGCCTTAGTCATCGTTCTATTGCTATGAAGAGACAGCAGACCAAGATAACTATAATGAAATACAGCATTTAATTTAGGGTTTGTTCAGATATCCAGAGGTTTAGTCCATTATTATCGTGGCAGGGGACATGGTGACAGGAAGGTGCAATGCTAGAGAAGTGTCTGAGAGCTACATCTTAATCAGCAAGCAGAAAGAGACACTGGACCTGGCTTGAACTTTTGAAACCTCAAAATCTACCACCAGAGACACAGTTTCTTCAAGAAGGCCAAACTTACTCCAACAAGGCGGTATCTCCTAATCCTTATAACCATTTCATTTAGTTTCCCTCCCTCGTGACTAAGCATTCAAATATATGACCATATGAGGGGCAACGCTATTCAAAAGCACCTTTGTTCAATCTGGGCAGTACTTTATGTGGGCAACCTATATAAAGCTCGTTGAAGAGAGACGCTGTTGCTCTCTCTTTGACTGCTTGCTCTCTTTGGCAAGTTCATCCCTTCAACGGCATTCTTCAGGATTTCAGCAGATACTGAAGATCAGCTGAGATATCTAGCTTCATGGATTGAACAACAACTGAATTCTTGGTACTTCCATTAGTAAACAGTCATTGCTGGACCAGCTGGACCACAGACTCTAAGCCATTCTAATCTATCTATCTATCTATCTATCTATCTATCTATCTATCTATCTATCCAAAGTTCTATTTCTATCTATTATCTAGCTATCTCAAATATAATATATGTAATAGACATATATTATACAATTATATCTATAATTATATATAATATATATTATATATTTTATATATTAATTATGTATGTATATGTATATACATATATATAAAATCATATTAGTTTGGTTCCTCTAGAAAATCCTGACTAATACGCTGATTAAATGACCAGTTCTCACTATTCTATTCTGATATTTCAATTCATGTATTTAGTTCTATAACTGATGTCTATTCAGTTCTACCCTTGAGGTCAAGGCAATTTTCTTCACATTTACCATGAGTGATAGGCTTTATCTGTGTTGGGAATAAAATGCCTCAAGGAATCTGATACATAAAAATACAGTGTTATAAAAAGCATAAATGGCATGGATTTTATCCTTGAAGTACAATGTATGAACTTGAATATGTTACTTTACTATAGGGCCTGGGTATCCATCTACGATTGAAGGTGATAGCACATGAGAAGACAGGATGAAATAGTCTTTTAGCTGCAAAGAACTCCAGAAAGATAGGCAGCTACACTGTTACTATCTTCCTCAAGCCTGAAATCAGACAAATAAATTATGGGCATGTTTTGTGCAATCTGTTGGTAGAGGGACTAGTTCCTTCTTGTGGTACTGAGAACAGAACCTAGAACTTGCTAATAGCACTCTGACAATGATCTGTATTTCTATGTGGTTATGACATATCTCTAATGCTTTGTTTCCTTGCAGTGCTCCTGGCCCCTTGCTCTTCTCTCTTTGCATCAGAAGACTAGAGACCAACAGTCTTATTGTTGACATTGGACAAACAACAACAATTACAACAAAACCTTGGTCATAAGGCTCAATTCTCCGTCTGCTCTTTCTTGGCAGTGAGCATAGCAGATATACATACACTTGATTTAACAAGCTCCCCGTGGTAGGTCCAGCTTCTGTTGCCAAAGGCCAATCTTAATGCATGACAATGGTGATTAGGGTCTCAGTATCCAACATGGCCACTGGTAACACACCTGCATATTCTCTTGCGTTGCCTCCAGCCACAGTGACTTGGCCTCAATGGCAAAACCAACCGAACAGCATAAAAAAGATGTGTTACTTTGCAAAATAAAGCCATTGTGGAATTCTCACTTTTCCCTGTTCTTTCATGGTTTATGCCCTCTAAGAGGAGCCAGATTCCTGCATCCTAAAAATACTCAAACAAACTTGCAAAGAAACTTGAGCAACTCTAACCACTATCATGAATTTGTCAGTAATATGATAGAACTCTTGGAAACAGAACCTTTAAACACAGCTTCAGATGAAGCCCAGGCCAACATATTTACTATTGCCTTATTGGAACATCTGGAATAGTGTTCACTATATCATCCACCCCAGGATACCCTGACCCAGTCATCCACATGTCATATCTCCCAGAAGACCTGGAACCAGGCCAGCCACTATGGGAGACCCTGAATCCAAATCTCCTACTATACTACACCTGGATGCCTGATCTGGAGAAGTTATATGACTTACGTGTACACTGTCCCTTGAAGCCCAATCTAAGTAATTCACATTTGGATAGATACTTCTTTAAAGATGTTAAATGGTTCTAAGATATGCCTGTTGGTACATGTTGCATCATAAGCTTCAAGTACCCCAGGTGAACTTCCATCTTGCAAATGCTATATCTCTTGTGTTTTTTGTCATTACCCTGAACTTGGGCCGGGAAGTTTTCCAGTTACTGGATCCTCTAAAGTACTCTAATATGCTGTTTCCATTTCGACAACTCAACAAGTATCCTATAGTGTCTACGAAATTTCAAGGAACATTTATAAGTTTTGAATACTAAAGGATAAAAAAAAAGTGGTTCTTATTGAACACAAAGTTCCAGTAGTCTCATTAAAAAGTCACAACCATCACCACTGTTGAGTATTATCACCAGGAGGCAAATCTTGATAAGTTAGTGGAAGCCACATAGGAAGAGCTCATCTAGCACAGAATGATACAGGGTTTAGTTAAAATCTCCTCGAATGTGCACTGTCTGCATGAAGATCCAGCTCCATGCTACCTCCTCTTTTGTAACCCTTGAAGAACAAAGCATGATTGTTTGGAACTGGTTCTAATGCTTTGTCCTAATTCAGCTCCCAAAGTCAAGCTTCCAGACCTGAGGGTTCCTGCTGCCAGCTGGCTTTGGTTGGTAAAAGATAATTGCCGAACAGCCAATAGCTAGCTGGGCCAGGGAGACAGTCTCTGAACTTTTAGATTGAGCAGGCAAGGGACTGGGGGAGAGAGAGGAGAGACGGAGAATCACCATGACAAGGAAGCAGAAAGATGAAAGAAGGCATGTAAGAAGAAACTTAAAGGCCACTCCCCCAGTTGAGTCTAGGGTAGCAGAGATGAAGTATAGATTTTAAAAGATATTAAGTCAGGAATACCAGAGGGAAGTGTTTGCCAGCCTAGGGGGAGGTTTAGAAGTACCTAACCATTTCAATATTAGCTGCTCTCTCTCTCTCTCTCTCTCTCTCTCTCTCTCTCTCTCTCTCTCTCTCTTTCTCTCTCTCTCTCTCGGTGTGTGTGTGTGTCTTTCATTTGTGAATCCAGAGAGCTCTTGGGCAGGTGCATGCAGTATGCTCCCATCTGCCAGGAGCCAAAGCAGTTTAACTAACTCACTGCTATACATGGTGATGTGGAGCATGGAGGACTCGGTTTCCCTTGTAGCTTGGGGATCTTGGAATCTAAGTGATATTGTGTAAATGATTTGAACTTAATGTGGCTGCTTCCTCATCAACTAAGTGTGGTTATCTGAGGACAAAATTGAATCAATTTGTGCATATCTCAAATGATGTCTCCAAGATATTATTATTATTATTTGGAATTTTTTATTAAATCAACCTTCTCCAAATTGACATGGGATTCTAAGAGGCTCAAGAGAAAACTGTGCCCTGCTCGGGGTATATTGTCACACATGATGGGATATTCTGTGAAACAACCCATGTAGGCTTATGTGGTTAAACACCGGGTCCCCAGATGAAAGAAGACTGTGCAACCTTTAGTAGGTAGGGTTAGGTTAGAGGAAGTGAGTCACTGCAGGGACAAAATTCTGCATCTGGTCTGAAGATGGACAGGTTGTTTTTTACATTGCATGATTCCCAAAGCAGGATGGTCTAACAAGTATCCACATGCCATTTGCACTGCAGTGGGTAGTATAAGTTATGTGGAGATTATTGGACTCATGTGGGAGGAAGTTTATAGTTATATGTAAATACTGTGCTGCTGGTTTATATAGACTTAAGTATTTCAAGTCTGTGTATTACTAAGAGTGGAATCAATTATCTGTAACTACTCAAGTGACAGTTCTACTCAAAATAATGAAAACTTTTTGGGGATATCTTAGTTAGGGTTTCTATTGCTATGAAGAAACACAATGACTGCAGCAACTCTTATAAAAGAAAACATTTAGTTGGGGCTGGCTTACTATTTCAGAAGTTTAGTCCATTAGTCATGGTGAGAAGCATGGTGGCACACAGGCAGTCGTGGTGCTAGAGAGGCAGCTGAGAGTTCTACATCCAGATCAGTAGGCAGTAGGAAGAGAGACTGAACCCCTGGGCCCAACATGAACATCTGAAACCCCAAACCACCCCTGCCCCAGTGATACCTATTCCAACAAGGCCAGATGTCCTAACCCTTTCAAATAATGTCACTTGCTGTAAGCTAATGGGAACCAGTTTCCTTCATGCTACCATATTTAGGACATTTCTCAGAGGGATCTAAAGCTTTTTACCATGGTTAACTGAATACCGGAGGAAAGGAAACAATTAGACTTTCTGGGTTATATTGGATACTGGTTCTAGATTGACACTGATTTTGGGAGATCCCAAGAAATATTGGGGCCCTCTAGTTAAAGTAGGAACTTGTGGAGGTCAAGTGATTAATGGAGTTTTGGCTAAAATCCAACTCACAGTAGGTCCAGTGGGTCCTCAAACTCTTCCTGTGGGTATTTCCCCAGATATACTTAGAAGTTGGAAGAATTCTCACATTGGTTCCATGACCTGTGGGTTGAGGGCTGTTATGATTTAAAAGGCAAAATGGAAGCCTTTACAGTTGCCTCTATCAAAGAAAACAGTAAATTAAAAACTTTGGAAGAACTGCACGAATTAGTGCCACCATCCAGGACTTGAAAGTTGCAGAAGTGGTAGTTTCCACCACATCTCCCTTTAACTCTCCTGTCTGGCCACTGCAGAAGATATATGGATCGTGAAGAATGGCAGTTCACTATCAAAAACTCAGGTAGTGACTCTGATCACAGTTGCTAGACTAGATGTGATGTCCTAGCTTGAGAAAATTAACACATATTCTGGTATATGGTATGTAACTATTAATCTTGCAAAGGCCCTTTTCTACATAGTTATCCATAAGTACCACTGAAAGCAATTAGCTTTCAGTTGGCAAGGTCAGAAGGATACCTTTACAGTTTTATCTCAAGGATCTATTAACTCTCCTGTCCTGAGTCCTAACTTAGAAAGACTCTTGATTATCTGTCTCCTCCGCACAATATTACATTTATGCACTACGTGGATGACATTATGCTGATTGGACCAAGTGAGCAGGAGGTAGCAACCACTTTGAACTCACTGGTAATACATATGTATATCAGAGATGGAAAACATTTCCAACCAAAATTGAAGGGTCTTCCACCTCAGTGAATTTCCCAGGAGTTCAGTGGTGTGAAGCATGCAGAAATATTCCTTCTAACATGAAGGATAAATCATTGTACCTGTTCCCTCCCATCACATAGAAAAAAGCACAGTGTTTAGTGGTCCTATTTGGACAGCACATTACTCACTTGTGCATTACTCCAGTGCATATACCAAGTGACTCAGAAAGCTGCTAACTTTTTATGAGGCTTGGAACAGAAGGCTCTTTAACAGGTCCAGGCTGCTGTGAAGGTTGCTCTATCACCTGGACCATGTGATCCAGCAGACCTGATGGTACTTGAGGGGTCACTGTCAGATAGGCTGTTGGGAGCTTTTGGCCGACCCCTATAGGTGAGTAACAGAAGATTCCTTTGAGATTTTGGAGTGAAGCTTTATTATCATCTACAGACAACCATTCTCTATTTGAAAGACATTTCTTTGCCTGCTATTGAGTCTTAGTGGAAACTGAACCTTTGACAGTGGGTTACCAAATTATCGTGTCACCTGAGCTGCCCATGATGAGCTGGGGGTTAATTAACAAGTAAGAAATTTAGCAATCTATAAGTCAAATGAAAGTGGTATATACATGATTAGGCCCAATCAGGCCCTGATGATACAAGTAAGTTACATGAAGAAGTTGTTGAAATATCTATGGTTTCTCCTTCTGTTACAATGCCAACTGCTGCATAACATGCACCTACAGCTTTTTGGGGTATCCCCTATAGTTAGTTGATTGATGAAAAGAAGACTACGACCTGGTTTATGGATGGTTCTGCAAGTTATGCAGGTATCACCCAGAAGTGGACAGCTGCAACATGATAACCCTTTTCTGAGATAATCCTAAATTACATCAGTGAAGGATGATCTTAACAGTGGACAGAACTTCAGGCAGTATACATGATATGACTTTTTGTTCGGAAGAAGAAATGGCCAGATGTGTGATTGTTCACTGATTCATAGGATGTAGCCTATGGATTGGCTGGATGATTAGGCATTTGAAAAGAGCACAATTGGAAAACTGGTTAGAAAGATATCTGGGGAAGAAGTATGTGGATAGATTTCCCCAAATGGATGAAGAATGTGAAGATACTCATGTCCTATGTAAATCCTCGAGAAAAGGTGATTTCAGCTAAGGAGGAGTTCAATAATCAAGTAAATAGAATTATTGATTCTGTGGGAAATAAGCCTTTCCCCCAAGCCATTCTTGTCATTGCCCAGTTGTCCCATGAAAAACATTGCCATGATGGCAGAGATGGGGGTTATATAGGGCCTTGACAACATGGACTACTATGCACCAAGGCCAGCCTGGCTATAACTAATGTTGAGTACAAAACCAACACCTGTGGACTTACAGCATGCCTTCTTCACCATCATTATATTCACACAGTATTGCTTCTGATCAAGGAACTCATTTCACAGCCAGAGAAGTATGACAGTTTCTCATGATTGTGGAATCCACTGTCTTACCATGTTCCCCACCATCCTGAAACAGCTTGCCTGATAGACAGATGCTCTGGCTTTTTAAATACAAAGTTATAGTGCTAGTGAGGTAGCAGCAACCTAGAGCACTGGGACAGGGTTTGAATCAGCGTCTAATATAAGTCGTGATTTTTCCCATAGCCAGGATCCACAGGCCCAGAAATCAAAAGGTAGAAAGGGAATAGTTCTGTTACTATCACCTCTAATTATGCACAAGGCAAAAATTGCTTTCTGTTTCCACAACCTTAAGACAGTGTATTCTACAATCATGGGAAACTGTCATACTTCTCTGGCTTTGAAATGAGTTCCTTGATCAGAAGCAATACTGTGTGAATAGGTTGGCCTAGAAGCTTTTGTTCCAAAGGGAGAACAATCTTGCCATGAGCCATAACAAACATTCCATTGAATGGGAAGCTCAGACTTCCCACTGACTACTTTGGGTTTCTAATGCCCCTAAACCAACAGACTAAGAAAGGAATAACTGGGATATAAGGGGTTATTGATCTGGATTCTTATGGGGAAATTGAATTGCTTCTCCACAAAAAAACATAAGAAAGATTATGTTTGGAGTCCAGGAAAGCCTTTACGGCTTCTCTTGGTGCTAACACATCCTGTGGTCATAGTCAATGGGAAGCTACAGCAGCCTAATCCAGGCAGGATGGCAAAGGGCACAGTAACTATCAGAAATGAAGGTATAGATCACTCTCCTAGACAAAGAGCCAAGATCTGTAGGTTCTTGCCAAGGGGAGTTATAAATATCAGCCAAAGCTATATGACCAGTTGCAGAAAGGAACATTGCAATTGACATGAGTGCTTCTGCTGTATTTTAAGAATACATTTGTGTTTTCCTTCAATTTCTTTGTCATGTGTTGTAACATCAGAATATCAATTGTCATCATATTTAAGTTTGAAATACTAAAAGTATGTTCCCCAAGGGACATTGCCACCCATTCTAAATTTATAATGCATCTTCAGTTGTATGAGGGATAGTTATATCATGGTAAGTAGACATAATTAGTTAAGTGTATAATGACTACTTACACTTGGTTAAGTATATGATGTGCTTGTGATTATGTGTGGGATAATTAATATTATGTTTAGGTATTATTATGGCCTGGTTATTGCTTTCATATTTTTAAGAAAATCAATCATTACATGAGGAGATATGATTATGTGTCAAGTTGATAAGGGATATTCCTGTGATGGCTATTCTTGGTTGTCAACTTGACTATACCTGGAACAAATTAGAATCCAGAAAACAAGAACACACATGTGAGCTTTTTTTGCTTGGTTTGAAGGGATGAATTGACTTCTAGTCTAAACCTTTGAGGTAGGAAAACATTGTGCCTTTAATCCGGTTCTTAAGACAGGAAGATACGTACCTTGAATGTGAGCCATAACTTCTGCTGAAAGCCCATATAAGGACATAGAAGAAGGAAATTTTCTTTGCCTGCTTGCCCTCAGCTTGTTAGCAAGTTCATTTTTTTCACTGGCATTACAGACTATTTATTTAGGATTCCAGCATAGACATCCAGCCTTGTGGACTGAGAAACTATTAGTTTCTTAGACTTTCTGTTCACAGCTACCCACTGTTGGATTAGCTGAACCACAGTCTGTAATTCATTTCAATAAATCCCACATATATATGTATACATATATAATATATACATATATAAATTCCCTTTATTCATACATACACAAACATACACAGATAGAAAGATAGATAGATAGATAGATAGATAGATAGATAGATAGATAGATAGATAGATATTCATTCTGTAAGTTTTTTTACTCTAGAGAATTCTGACTAATACTATGGGGGCAGGCTTGCTAGAGATATGGCTCACTGGTTTAGGATACTGTCTATTCTTTCAAAGGACTGGGGTTCTAGTCCCAGCACCCACATGGAAGCTCACAATATCTATCCCTTTAGTTGTAAGGCATTTAACACCTTCTTCTGACCTCTGTGAGTAAAAGGTAAGTGTGTCTACACAGACACACATGCAGGCAAAACACTTGTACCCATAAAATAAAAAGTTAAAAAGACACTTAAAGAATAGAAAGCTAACATTTAAAAGAGCTCATAAAGAATAATTTGATGGAAAGTAAATAATGTTAATGAGCCTTCCAAAAATGTTGTTAAGAACATGTTCTCCACAGGTCTTATGTTGAAATTATAGCCCCTAACACAGAATTAGATACAGGACCTTTATAAGATCATGAGGTCATGAGAGTGGGGCCCTCACAGATGGGACTGGTGTTCCCATAACTAGAAGCCAGGTGAGCACTCCTATCCCTTTACTGCCTCTGAGGGACACAATGAAATAAGAGTACAGAGCTTTGCAGAACACCCTCATCTGAGCCTCACACGCTGGCCCCTTCATCTCAGACTTTTTCCTCCTGTTTTTGTAAACCACCAAGTCTTTGGTGCTTTGTTGTAGTAGGGAAAACTGATTTGAAAGTCGGGGAAATTATTACTTGGTAGCAATAATGGAGAACGAGATAAGTGCCAGGTGTAAATAGCCAACTGTAGCTCCTGCCTCCAAAAGGTTGTTTTAAGTGGAACACATCAATATATGGGGGCATGGTTGAGTTTTAATTATATACATACATATATAGAAACTTTAGCAAAGATTAAGACCCTAGAGCATGGAAGAGGGAGCTTGCATTAGTGGGTAATGTAGTAAACAGGTGGATATGCAGAAAGGCCAGAAATCAGCAACTCTTCTCCCAGAAGGGCAGGTTTCAGTAAAGTCCAGAAATGAAGAAGCAAACATGAGCTGGATCCTTCAGGAAGGAAAAATAAAGAAGAAGCTGCCTCAATATTCAGTTAAGAGTCACAAGGAACAACAGGTAGAGTGCTGAGGAAGATAGTGTTCCCTGGAGCTAGGTTCAGGTTGCCTAGATACTCAGCTTGATGCTTAAAGGATGTGAATAGAATATAGTGGATGCTAAAATTAATTAACTTAAGGTCTGTCGCCTGCTTTCAGTCTCCACAGGCAGTGATCTGGGAGCCATTCTGTCACCAGAGGGAAGTGAGAAGAACTCAGGACATCTTTGCAAGACAGTTGAAGAGCATATTGGTCTAACTTACATGCCACAGTCAGGAATACTTCTGCAGAAATGTCCCCCTGGACACTGAGAGGATGGAGAGCTTGGTTTCCAAATATATTTTAAAGGTGTAGTGTATGCAGATAAAAAAGCTACAAGTCACTGACAACACTAAGAGAATGTTAACATTTGTTTCTAAGGCAAGTGTGTGTGTGTGTGTGTGTGGTGTGGTATGTGTGGTGTGTTTGTGCATATGTGTAATGTGTATGTAATGGTGGTAGAAGGAAAAATCATGACCTTGGGAGGGAATGTGGGAACGTGAAAGGGGCCAAAAGGAAGAGACAAATGGAAGTGACATAGAGTATATTCATGTAGGGATGTCTCAAAAAACAATAATAAGCATTTTAAAGGTGTTTCAGACAGCATATTAAGTGAAATAATGAATTTAAAAATTATGTACAAGAATCATACAATAAAAGGTATAAAACCTAACACATATTCATGACTTGGGCAATGTTAATGAAGTGTATGAAGTACATCACTGTTGAACCTGAAGAAATGGCTCAGCAGTTAATATCACACACTGCAAAGGACCCACATTCAAGTTCCTGCACCTGTAGGGTGACTCTGAATTGCCTGTCATTTCAATTCTAGAGGCATATGACACCTTTGGCCTCCTCAGCTGCCTTCTCAAGTACACATATCCATACAAACAACACACATACACACACACACACACACACACACACACACAATTAAAACAGCAAAAGTACATGTTTGTCTTAATTAGAGTCTTATTGCTGTTGAAGGGACACTATATCCAAGGCAACTCTTATAAAGGCAAATATTTAATTGGCCCTGCCTTACATTTTCAGAGGTTCAGTCCATTGTTGTCATGGTGGGAAGCATGGCATCATCCAGGCAGACATGGTGCTAGAGGAGCCAAGAGTTCTTTTTTTTTTTTTTTGGTTTTTTGAGACAGGGTTTCTCTGTGTAGCCCTGGCTGTCCTGGAACTCACTCTATAGACCAGGCTGGCCTCGAACTCAGAAATCCGCCTGCCTCTGCCTCCCAAGTGCTGGGATTAAAGGCGTGCACCACCACTACCTGGCTGGAGCCAAGAGTTCTAAAGGCAGCCAGGAGGAGCTTTCTCTTCCAGGCTGGGTGGAGCCTGAGCATAGGACTACAAAGCCTAGCCACATAGTGACACATTTCTTCCAACAAGGCCACATCTATTCTAACAAAGACACACCTCTTCATAGTGCTGCTCCCAATGGGCCAAGCATTCAATTGGGGCCAAAACCTATTCAAACCACTAAAACGCATTTATAAAATTCAAATATATTATCATAACAAATATTTGATATCAGTATTTATGAACTGTCTCTTTCATCTACTGTACCTTCCCTACTCAGCTCATCGAAATGAGCAGGTAACCTTCCTTTAGGGTTTTTCACATTCTGGGGTTGATGTGAATATACACAGGAATTAGAGTAGCTCCTGCCAGAGTCACAGAGTTACTACACACAAAGGGGCAGGGCTGAGCTCTACAGTGATGGCGACTACCTGTTGTGATTGGACTGGTGACGACTGATCTGTTGTGATTGTGTGGTGGGTTCATATGTTGATTGGTGTGATGGAGTGCAGCAGAAAGCTCCCACCATATCCAAATCAGACTCTACTTGAGTACTTAAAGTAAAAATACACAATCACCAATTAAGGAAAATGATAGCGAGTTCTGTGAAATAAGAGAGGTTAATAGTATTTGTCGGAGTAGTCTGTGGTACTAAAATTAAAAAAAAAAATAGGGATGAAGATGTACTGGGGAGGGAGGGATTCCCCTAGTGCAAGCCATGTCTTCAACAGCCTGACTCACTTCAGAGAGATATATAATACCAGTTAATATCAACGGGGTTGACTTTGGACAGAGTTGAGCAAATAAATAACCTTGCTGCTTAGGGAGTTTCAGCAGCTGCAGGTTAAATCTACCTGATACTTAGCTAAGCGTAAGCATGAATCCACAAAGTGGATCCCTGTGAAATCCAATTTCCCAGAATTCACTTAATTCTGGCTTCTCTTTAAGGTACTTTCACAGATCTATTATTTCCTACACAAGAAAAATTTGAACTAATGATTTTTTCTTTGTTTAACTTTATTTTGACTAATGAAAATGGGCTTGCAAGGGAAAACAGAGGAGTTAATATGTGCAGTGTTTGGTCCCAAAAGTTAGTAGAATGTCCATGGAAACCATGTTGAGACTCATATTTTCCTTCCTGAACCATGAAGCTTCACCCACATATGCCAGTTCTGACTCCTAGCTAACTCTTTCTCCTCATAAAGGGTAAAGTATTTGGCTTCATGCATCCACTCTAGAGATGAACAATCTTCAGTAGTGACATAACTAAAGTATTTTCAATTGCATTCTCATACTGAGTGAAATTAATCAAAACAATGTTTATACATCAGCATCTTTCTCCTGGGGGGGGGGGAAGTTGTTGCCCTTTTGAAACTGGGTCTTGTAGCAATGCAGCTGAAGGTGACCTTGAACTTGAGACTCTTCTCCTTGCCCCAGCTTCCCAAGAGCAGGAGTTAGTTACACACACTATTCTACTTGGTCTACTCCAAGTTAACAAACTTCTCTGGAGATATGAGAACAATATATGGAACAGAAGGAAAGATCAGATCTCTTTCCATTTGTCTCTTTTGACTTTCTCAATCTTCTAACTTAATCAACTAAAAACAAGAGGACAAGGAGGTAAATGCCTTCACAAATAAGTAAATTAGGTTCTGAGACAGAAATTGACTCCACAGTGACAATATTAACATTATATCAAAATATTAATTCTGTTGTTATTACTAAAAAGACCATGAGAATAAAAGGCACACTGGGGAGGCCATGTTCGGAGGTATCTCAGGGCTCAATGGTTAGCCAGTCCAGCTGAAGGAATGAGCTCCAGGCAAGGAGAGATCCTGTCTCAAAAAATAAGGTGATGAAATCTGAGGCACAAACAAACACTCAAGGTTGTAGTCTGGACTGGACAGACACACACACCATACCACACATGCATACTACATACACACACATATACACATACACACATATTTCATGCATTCACATACACATTCATACACACGCACAGCATACATTTACATACACACATTCACGCATGCACCCCTTACCCCCACACACACACTTACATACACGCACCTCACCACATGCACCCCTCTATGCACTCAATCCTCAACACACACACACACACACATACACACACACACACACATTCATGCACACACTCATGCACACACATACACACTTGCCCACATGAAATCCATATGTAATAAGCTTCAGATGTCTTCAACAAAGAACAGCATCTTTGTAAAGCATCTGCCACTACACATTAACAACAGTGAGCCCATCGTTCCCATGAAAATGTAACTAGCAACCTTCGCTGGGCTCCTGTGATTTCCTCCCACCCGGAAGTGCTTTCCCTGCTGTTCTCTGATCTTCTCCCCTCCTCTAGCCTTGCTAGCTGGGTAGTTAGACTAGGTGTTGATCTATTTGAACAGTCTAGCATAGAACCTCAAATTAAGTGTTTAGCTCGTTTTTCTCTCCCCTATGTCTCCCAAAGCTTCAATTGAAATGAATGGATGTTACTGGGAGTTTCTGGCTGGTTCTTGATACACTAGCAGCCATGGAATTAGGAATTTAAATGACTATTTTACAGTTGGCATTAAAACCTTAAAGAGCAGAGTTACAAATCAAAGAGATTACAACACCAGCTGAAAGTATGTCTAGCCTTGAATATGAGGGCAGGAGGCTAGCTCTCAGAGCCCTTAGGATCCTGCTGGGCCCAAAGGAAGGACAGTGTAATGACTAACTGGATTACATCACATGGAATTTCTCAGAGGGTTTAGTTTTCTAAGCATTTGTGGATGGCACCATTTGAAACATGCTTTGAATTGCAGATGTTTTATAACATGTACTCTATTTAACTTGCTTCTTTAGGAAACAAAAGGATGCTTATGAACTACATGAAGCAGGAAGATTGAGGGACTGGGAGAGGACATTCATCACTAAGACACTTGCTTTCCAGGACCTGAGTTCCACATCTGGAATCTGTAAGAAAGAGTTGGAAGTGGTGGGCCACAGCACAGCTGTGCTGAAGAGGTAGAGACAGACAGATCTCTATGGCTGGATAGTCAGCCACTATAGTTCACTTGGTTAGTTTCAGGCCAGTGAAAGACCCTGCCTCACAAATAAGTAAGATGGACAGTGTTGGTGGTATTTCTTCTAACCATTTTATTGGGTTCCTATGTCTCTTATCTTTCCAAACTTTATCCCACCCTGATCCCTTCTAACCCACAACACTAAGTAGAAGAGAAAGAAGGTTAGATTGAGAAAGGGGGCATAGACATCTTTAGATTACTTCCTTCTAATTAGGGTCATTGTGTTCCTAGAAGCAAGTCCAATCTTCAGAGCCAGGGTACCTCCAGCTTCTGGTCAAACAGCAGCAGCAGCAAACAGGAGCAACAGCCTTTTCCATGTGCTCGAGACTCTCTGGGGACTCTGATGTTTATACCCACGCCAGAGTCCCCAGAATCTGCTGCTGGCAACGATCACACCCCTGCTAGTGCAGGATGCAAACCATAGTCACCAACTGTGCAGCAGTCTTTTGTAGAGTGTAGTTTTACAAAAAAAAAAAAAAAAAAAAACGGTCCATGCTAAATCAGCTATGTGCCTACATCACTGGTCTTTGTTCCTAGCCCAGTGGATAGCCTGAGACTAAGACCATGTGTTTCTCCTAGCTAATGCCTCTCCCACAAATGCCAGTTCTGCCTCTCCAGAGCTCCGAGATCACTCTCTTGCCAGCCCCCAAACCCCATGGCCAGCTGTGGGTGCGCTCTTACCAACCCGCACTCCACTGTGGTTACCTATCTTCTGGTCCTTTGCCCAATCTTCCCATTCCAAAGCCTGGCTAAATTCTGCCCAGGCTATATTCTTTCCCTCCAGCCCAACTGAGTTGTTGTGAACAGAAAACACCAGACAACCTTAGTTAACATCAACAGATGACACAACTGCTGGGCACGGAATCTATCATCTTAGACTCATCAGCTATTCTATGCTAGAAATCTTCTGGTGGCAGAGGTCACCACCAGGTCTTACAGTTCCTAGCCTACATCTTGCCTCCTCTTGCTCTCACCTCACCGTAAAAATGGCAGTTTCTTCTTCCTGCGTCCCCTCTTCCTCTCTTGGACCCAGAAGGCCTGCCTCCTCCTTTTCTCCCAACGATTAGCTTCTTGTCATCTTTATTAGTCAATCAATTAACTAGGGGAATTCCCCTACAGCCTTTTATCTAACACCCAGGATTAAAACAAAAACATATTCACAAAACATAACTGGATTTTTAAAGAAAACAAAACTCTCACTATAGGACACTGTGAGAGAAACAATTACATGGATGTCCTCTGACCTCTGTGTACATGCATATGCGTGCATATAAATAAGCACACAAACACAGAGAGAGAGGGGGGAGGGAGGGGGAGGGAGGGAGGGAGGGAGGGAGAGAAGAGAAAAAGAGCCCCCCCCCTTCCCTGGGGGGGGAGTAGAGGGTAGTCCTATGAAGTAGCAGGAGGGGCTAGGGGATGTTAGGTCAGAGAAAGTCACAGGAGAGGTGATTTTTGGCATGCACGTAATTTTTTTTCCTGCAAAGTGTAAAATGAACTCACTCCATCAGTAATGGAGAGGGAAGTAATAAAGTATCCCAAGTGTGGAAAAGGTTTTAAACAGATGAAAAGTGGGTCAGGGCCTAATTGAGAAGGGTCATGAATAACAGCAGAAACCGGTGAATAACTTACAGTCACCTTCCCTCACTGGAGACCTGACATATCAGCTGTTGGCTTTGTAATTAAAACCGTACTCAAAATATTAATGAGGACTATTTCGATATGGGCAAAAGGCAAGTGCTAATCAAATAAGGAGTTATGGAGTGGAGGAAGCCAAGGTGCAGAGAGGTGTTCGGGAACTGTGCCCCCAATGCCTTCACCCAACCCCACCGCCATTTCTACTTTTGTGAGTCATTCCTGAAGTCTCTCAGGACTTGCCTCATTCAATCTCTTTTGCAAGTTTTGAGCCTATAGTCAGATAAATCAGCAGATTCAAGGACCCATGGATGGAAAACATCTGAAAACAATCAGATGAGCTTTATTCCTTGTCGTAAGTCAATGGGCAGTGCATAGAAGCTACACCGACATTCTGTGATGATGAAGACACTTATAGTATGCACTCACCAGTAGCTTATATGCAAGCACTATGGCACTTTCACACACACCCCCAACCCAGAGTCAACCCAGGGCCTGTGCAGGTTAAGCAAGTACTCTACCCTTAAGCTACATTCTCAGGCCCATCCATAAACTTTAGTAGCTTCAATTGGTCCAGAAGCCAATCCCCCACAGATATCTAAGGATAATTGGACTCACCAAGGAGATAGCAAAGGAACTAGAAAAGTGATGTCATAGGTACACAAAACATGACCAGATTGCCAGCATGCAAGTGCTTAGTACAGTCTCAACAGGGGAGCCTGTTGACTATGGAGAGAGAGACAGAGAGGCAGAGAGAGAGAGAGAGAGAGAGAGAGAGAGAGAGAGAGAGAGAGAGAGAGAGACGCCCTAGCTACACTGTAAATGTTCATTCTAGGACATACACGCTTCACAGTGATTCAGTGTGCTATTTACTTTTCTTGTCACGGTGGAAGGGTTATTTTAGCTCATGGTTCCAGACATACAGTCTGTCACGGTGGGAAGGCGTGGTGGTGGGACTAGTCCCTGCTGATTATGGTGGAAGGCTGCTTGCTCACATTGGGAATTCAGGAAGCAGAGACAAGGATGGGATGGGGTATCCTTTCCATTCTTTATACTCTGTCAGGTATCCCAGGCCCCGCATGGAACTGCTCACATCCATGGGAGGGTCTCTCCCACTCCATATTCCTCTGTGGAACAGCCTTCCTTTACAAGTTGCAGACATACTTAACCTGTGCCTCATTAGCACCCTGCCTAGAGCTATTCAACTGAGTGCCCCACAGGCCACATGCAGCCCAGGATAGCTATGATTTCAGTATAACACGAAAGGATAAACTCATTTTAAAATATTACAGTTTTTCTTTTTATAATGTTTTTAAAACTTGATTGCAAGGTTCTCTTGAGTGTGAGCTTTGTAGCTGACAAGGTTATGTTGAAATGTTAAAATGATGGACTGCCCCGAAAAGCTTTCTCCTTTCCTTTACTATTTTTCCCTATCCTTTTCTTCCTTCATTCATTCTTTTCTGAGACAGAGTCTTACTACATAGACTGTGCTGGCCTCAAATTCACAGAAATCTGCATGAAAGGTATTTCTTAATTCATTCAAGACAGGACATGTGCTTGAGCCAGGAGAGTCAGAGTTTGAGAAAACAATCTAGAGAGAATGAGCAGTATAGCAAAAAGATGGAGAGGGGAGGGGAAGGGAGAGGAGAGGGAGGAGAGGAGTGGAGGAGAGGAGAGGGGGGAGAGGAGAGGGGGGAAAGGAGGGGAGGGGAGAGGAGAGGAGGGGAGAGGAGGGGAGGGGAGAGGAAGGGATGGGAGGAGAGGATGGAGAGGAGAAGAGGGGAGGGAAGGGGAGGGGAGTGGAGAAGAGGGGAGAGGAGAGGGATTGCATTTCCAAAACTAGCTTTTAGCAGTCTTGTGGATGAAAAAGAACCCAGGAAGGATTAGAATGTTCTCAACATTCTAAGTAGACAGCCAGGCCCAGGTGCCAGGCTGCACCCACTATACTGAGAACTACAGCCTTCAGGGAGGGGAGAATTCATTTGTTTTTATTTCAAACCAAACTTAGGGCAATGGTAAACACAATGTATATTCACTGTGCATTAAGCAAAGAACTCCAGAGTTAGAAAGACAATGTGAGAGAGCCAACAGACTAGCAACCAGCAAGGACACAGCACTCTTGAAGCCATGCGTCCTCATGGACCACGCCAGCATCCGCTCTGATTGCTCAGTTTGTGCAGTTTAGATGGCATTTAATACTTTTACTCCTCTCCCTGGAGCCACAGTTAAAGCATGAAGTGTCTCCCGCAGCGGCTTAGGTTGAACATGTGCTCTGGTATGTTCTAAGAAGTCATGGAAACTTCAGGAGCTCAGGCCTAGCTGGAAAAAGCCGGTCCCAGGAAGTGCAATGGCAAACAGTCTCCAGGTCCTCTCAGAGCATAGACTCAGCCTTCCTCCTTTCCCATGATGGACCAACACCTCAGAGGCCATCAAAGTGCCCCAATGAGTTAATTATGTTAATTACATCCAAAATTCTTACGTCTGCAAAGCAGAACATACAGTGGGGCATAACCTCAGTTGTAATAGAAAAATGACAGTGATAACTTGGAGATAATGGAAGTTTAGAATTCCCTGAAATTTCTTGAGTGCCTTTCATCTATAGTGGGAGAACTGCACACTGCATGCTGCCCATTCAATTTTTCCTGCGGCATATAATATATGATGTATCGCATTTACTGACAGTATGATATATTTACTCTATACAAAATTGTGCATTCTGAGAGAAAGAGAGAGGGAAAGAGATAGAGAAAGAGAGAGAAACTTGTTTTCTTTTAGAGCAGAGATTTCAAGGGCATTAGAATAATAACCATTGCTCAATTATTCCCGTCGCTGAAACAGGCTATCAGTATGTTTTATGCTAACAGATTTCAAAAGTACAAAATGTCCCATATACTTTTAGGTTTCGTGAAGTCATCGTTTTAATAATAATCTAGAAATCTACATCTCAGTTCTCATCTTACCTTTTAATTCTAAAAGAAAGCCCTGGCTGCAGCTGCTGCCTTGTGGGCCATAATTTTCATTCATGGCTCTCCTTCTGAATGAATTAAGGCAATGGTTATTACCCCTTCTCCTCCTCTAAAGGTGATTTGATAATCACTGAAAGTAGAATAAAGAATGAGTTGGTACTTGGCAGCTTCCATGCCTGTCTTTCCTGTAATTCATATTCATTCATCAAGGTATTGAATGGCCATGTGGAACAACTAGATCCTGATAGAGGAACCGCTGAAGAAACTATGGCCTGTGTGGCTTCCAAAGTGTGGGGTCTAAAGTGCTAAGTGGGTTAGCTCATGCGCAATGCATGGGTTGGGGTGGGGGAGTAGGCAAGAGGAAGTGTTTCCTGGACGGTGCCTCGCCAGGGGGGCTACTCAATGAGCATTATATACAGTAAAGGTGGCCAATGATAAAACCTCATAGAATGCAACAGAGATCAGTTAGAAGACAGATTGCTCTGCAGTAGTATAGGCTACAGTGAAGACTGGAGCTGGTGATCCGATCTGGTGCTATAACAATGGGCAATGAGGAGAAGGTGGTTATAAAAGTGTGGTCGTACAGGTGCTTGGTCCGGGAAGGCCTCACTTGCCTTTAATCTCAGCCCTCAGAAGAAGGAAGCTGGAAGATTGGGAGTTCCAGATCAGCCTGAGCTAATGCAGTGAGAGCCTGTCTCAAAAAGCAAGGAATAGGCTGGGATAAGTAATGCCAAAATACATTGTGTGAATAAAAAAATATTCCACTAAGAAAAAAACCAAATCAAATAAAAGGTACTTTGGTGAATAAAGAGATTTCATATAAACAATAAAGAGAAGAAGGGAGAAGTGTGGGGTAATGCCTAGTCTTGTGATTTGAGCAGCCAAAGGGAGAATGTACCCAAACAGTGACAGCAATCCAAAAGGAAGAACAGATTTGTGTGGGATGAGGAGATATGTTCATCAAGATTACAATGAAAACACCGAGGCACTGCTATGTTACATGAGAGTGTTTTTATAAAAGCAACTCTGGCTCTCTGGGCTCGGTAGAGCACATGTCTTTATTCAACACGAGTTACAGAGGATGGGAATACCTGACAGAAGAGGGGGGCTACCGGGGGCAGGAGGGAGTACATGATGAGTGCACATGGCCTCTGCCCTGAAGGAGCTCACAGAATATACGAAAAGTCACCCAAATAATTAGTGAAGGTGCCCTAGTTACAGTGTGAGACCACGTAGGGAAAGGCTGGCATTACACCTGCTGGCTCCAGTTCTCAGTGGTGGATGAATTTACACATGCTGTGGGTTTGGGAGCCTATGATGAAACTAAGGGGGCGGGGTGGGATGGGGTAGGGTGAGTGAGACCTGTCATTTATCTCAATGGAAGGATTAGAATCACATGGGCTTTTGTTCCCTCGAAAGAATGGCTGACTTTTCCCTCCTGGTGACAGAGATTGGATACAACCACGGAAGTTTTGAAAGTGCTGAGTGACATGATTTCCAATGAACACCCCTGTAGCAATATGGCGGATGCATTGGAGAAAGATGGATAAGGAAGAAGTTGTGGTTCCCTGATAAAAACAGAAACACCAAACAGATCCTAACCGTGGTGACAAGGAATCAAATGTGGGCACGCTTAAAGAAATTAGGATGTACCATGACAGGGATAAATGCTCAGGGTGTGCTCGAGAGAACAGGGAGGCCCAGAATCTGCGAGTGGGGGTGAGCTGATGCTATTTGGGCCAAGTCTAAAAGGCCTCTGAACCACATGAGCTAAAGGACCTGATTCAGGAATTCTAAGTCCAAGGACAAATGGTATAGAATGGCTGCAGAGGATTGTAAACCTCACAGATCCAAGGCCAGGAATTTTGGAAAGAAGTATTATATTTTTCATGGCCGGGGCATAGTGGGGGGGGGTATCTCAGGACAGGGACAATCAGATAAGTTATTCTTTTTGTCCTCCAGTTCTGTCTGACTCCAATTCTTTAAATGGTGCCAAATGCGCTGAAGTTGATGTTCTCCTAACAGTCTGCCAACTCAGGCACACATCTCCTCTGGACATCCCTTCACAGACACTCAGAAGTAATGCTTAAGCAACTGACTTGGCTGATTGTGGTGGTACATACCTTTCATCCCAAGAAAGGCAGAGGTAGGTGAATCTCTGTGAATTTGAGGCCAGCCAGGGCTACACATAGAGATTCTGTCTTAATATAAAATCCAATCAACCCCTTTCAGCAGCTAATTGAAGTTGCTGCCCTCCTGCCATGGCCTTAATTGCTAAATGGTGACATTAATGAAGAAGGTGATCATGTTTGTGTATGTGTGTGTGTGTATGTGTATGTGTACACAGGCACATGCACACATGCCTTTAAACCACATTAAAGGGCTCTAAGACATTAGTCATGGATCCATGAGGCTAAAGGAATCTTCATGAAAATAATAAAAAGCTATTTGCTTGTTCTCTACGCTAATGTTTAACCAAAGGCTAAGGGGCTGGTACCTCTCCATATCCAGCTGGCAGGTGCACTCAGTAGGGCCATAAGTCACTGCAGTTCACCACTTCACAGATAGAGTGTAGAAACAAAGCCAGCTTGACTTGATGTCACTGCCAAGGAAAGTACAGAGGTTATTTTTACTAAAAATCTCACAGCTGGGTGTATTTCCTACATGAACCCGTTGCCTTGGTAACTGCTCAGCATGCTCTGAGCGGTCAGTTGAACTATACAGTTTTCATGAACACTATCCTGAACTGTCAGGATGACTAACACAACAGTCATACTTTTTGTCAGGGAGTCAGTCTAGGGAGTGTAGTGTAGGGTTTCTCAACAGTGAAAGACATATGTCTGTCATCTACAGGAAGTCAAGTGGCAATATTTATTGCTGATGGCAAAATATAGGCTTTCAAACTGCAATAAAAAAATCTTGGAATAGAACAGGAGATGAGTCAGTGGGTAAGAGCACTTGCTGCTCTTCCCAAGAACTTGACTTTAATCCCCCCCGCACCCCCTCTACACAAGGAAGCTCACAACCTTCTGTAACTCAGGTCCTGGGAGATTGGATGCCCTCTTCAATCACCAGGCATGAACTTGGTGCACGAACAGGTCGAACAGGTCAAACACCCAGAAGCATTCTATTTATCTTGAGATGCTAGTAGCCATCTTTGTCAAAGTGCCAGTATTTTTAAATTAGTTTTTTTTTAAAGGCTATGTACAAAGCAGTGTACGATGTAAAGGTTTTTTTTTTTTTTCTGGCATTTTCGTATGTGCATGCCACTATGCCTAGTCCTAATTCTTCCTTTCCTGCTCAGACAGCCCCCTTTCTCTCTCTTTTGAATGAGATTTGTGGGGATCCCAAGATTTGGGTTTTAATTGTTGTCATTCTGTACATTCTATAAGAGAATGTGTCTACCGATCTCAGTGAGTATTTGCCAGAGCATAAAAAGTCAATGTTATGCACGTCTGAAAAAAAAAAACCCATCTGAAGTTTAAGATAGAGCAACTGAATCTATTTTAATATGCCAATAAAATATACTGTGATAGTGCAAGACAGATCAACTAGATTTAATTGCATCAGTCAATTAAATGAATCGCCATGAACTCAGATCCCATTTTTAAACGTAATGTTTGTTTAATATGTCTTTGTTTGCCAAATTCTGGTGCAATATGAAGCGGAACATTAATTATTACATGAAAAAACTGTTATAACTCTGTGTGTCTTTTTAAACTACATGTTGCGCTCAGCTTGGCTGTTGTATGTAAATACAGAAGAATGTATTTCCCAGCAGGCAAAGATCCCAGCTGTCTTTTATTACATCTGCCATTAAAGAGATTTGTTAAGAGGGAGTACTGAAGTCTTCTCATGGTCTTTCCTATTATTGCTTTGAAAAAAAACTTTTATAAAATTACATTATTTGTATCAGCATGTAATTGGCTTATGATTAGTTAAACATAAGATATTTACACTCTTTGTTTAATAGGGCAAGTACATTCCCACATGAACATAGTTTAGAAGCTACATAAACATGATTACTCAATTATGTTAAACTATAAATGTGTGCTGAGGCAAAAAATAAAAATAAAAACTTGATGTCCCAACATAAAGAATGAAAAAAGAAAACCAAGTGGTTGGCTTTAACAACTTACTCATTAGAGGTAACTTCTAAATATCCACAGGTGTTCTTTTGACCAACCTCCCTGATAGAGAATTCATGTCTTAAGTCCCCAGTGGCTTCCAGCCAAGAGCATAACAAACTTGGGGGCTTCTTGTACTGGCAGCCATCCAGTCCTCTTGTTTCTTCCTTACAGATTCAGTATGCTCTGTTTTGTTTTGGTCTCCTTTATCTCTAGAAAGTTTGCACTGCAAAACTATTTACCCCCAACTCTACAATCCTCACTATCTCCATTCTACATTTTCCCCTATCTCAAAGTTATCATCGGCATTTGATGCTAAACACATTGACTTTCAAATCTTTGTGAAAGCATCGAAGAAGTTAGTGTCAGAGGTCAGGGTGCAGAAGCGAGTTGGGCCAGGCAGGCCTGTTCAGGGGAGCCTTTGCTACAGACAAGAGCAGAGGGGGGAACGTTTGAAAGTGACCCTATCCAGAGATGAGAAATGGGAAGTGGAACCCAGGAAACCATCACACTGAAGGGCAATGAATGAGATGGACCAAAAGAAGACCGCAGAAGTCAGCTCAACTAGCAGGGCTCTCTCTCTCAGAAAACACGTAATGCTAGCATTGAATGTCAACCTGACAAGTTCTGGAATAATGCAGGAGACAAGCCTGGGAGCACCTGGGAGGGTGATTCTAATTGGATCATTTAAAGTGGGAAGACTTTAATGGTGGGAGCACCATTCTGTGGCTTGGGGTCCTGGACTGAATAAAAAGAGGATAGCAAGCTTAATACCCACATTCATCTACTTCCTGACTGGTGCTTCTGTTGTCAGGCTTTCCCCACCATGATGGACTCTGTGAGCCAATACAAACCCTTCCTTCCTTAAGTTGCTTTGGTGAGGTATATTGTTACAACTAGGAAAATAGCTGATAGAAAGTCATTGTTTGAAGCATCAAGACAAAGGGGGAGGGGTGAGAATTAGCATATCTGAGGGTCATTAGTGACATCGGTGACAGCAGTTTTTTTCAGAAGTGTGGAGGGGCAAGCTAGATGACAAACTTGGCAGAACTTGGAAGTTAGAAATATTGAACTTGGTGTAAATATTTCCCAAGATTTTAAGTTCCTGAAAATAGCGCTCGTTCTTGCCTTCACTCATCCACCTGAGCTCCTGAGTGCTTTTTGATGTTGGGATTTTGTTCTGTTGTTGAGAGACAACAGATGAGTCCCATATGAAGAGCTGGGCAGTCCCTGGATCCTTTGCTAGGATTGTCATCAGAGAAAGCAGTGGACAGTGATATGACCTACAGAAATGCATCTCGTGGTTCTGAAAACCAGAAGCCTAAGATTTAGACACCAGCAGGCTTGGCATCTGGCCAGGCCTCTGACCTTGGTTTGACAGTGGCCATGTTGGCACTGTGCCTTCACTTACCCATCCTCTATGCAAACATCCATCCCTGTCTCTCCTTTTGAGGCTCCGTTTCTACTGGGTTAGAGCATTGAAACACATTTAACTTAACTGGACACCTACAGCCTTATTTCCAAACACAGCTGGGCATCAGGGACCAGATGAATGCATTTGGGAGTGAGGGAGAGGTGCCATTCGAAAGGACACCCGGAATTAACTGGAGTGGCAGGCATGCAACCTTCTGCTTTCTAATCAGGGAAATGCGGATGAGAAAGCCCTCAGTGAAAGTCACAGCTTAAGTCAGAAGAAAGATGAACTCCAGAACTAGTGTTCAAGGGTCAGAGGCTGTGTATGTGGAGTGTGGCTCAGACAAAGAAGGCACACAGTAGAACAAAGCACAGAAGTCACAAGGCAAATATTGGTGAAACCTGTTGTAGAGGGACTACTGAAGCAGGGACAGTTACAGAGTTAATAAGATGTCCCTATTTGCATATGTATGTATGTATGAATTAATATGATGCCCCTTTTATGCATATGCATATATTTTAGTATTGGGTCTCAAAAGTTCTACTTTCTGAATGTCATTGTATTTCACATATTCATAAAATATCCAGTTGTGGTGAAATAAACGAAGGTGAATCCATGGGACGAGGCACACTCAGTCAAGGTGGCGCTCACACAGAGACAATGCCTGTGCTCTTTATTTCAGGTGGAGAGACTAATGCCTCCTTTTCCTTTTAAGATTATTATTTTTCGTATGTTTGTGTTTATGCCTGGGTGAGTGTAAGCTCTGTGTATGCAGATGCCCTTGGAAGTCATAAGAAGGTGTTGAATCCCCTGGAGCTACAGGACACTCACCACCTGCTTTAAAGCACTGTAGGTGTGGCAGGTTGTTACAGGGCAATTGGAAACTGATTCAAGCTGGGTGTGGTAGCACACACCTAAAATCCCAACCGCTAAGGCTAGAGGAACTTGGTGAGTTAGAGGCCAACCTGACTTCATAGTGAGACCTCATTTCAGAAAAAAAAAAAAAAAAAATCAAACAGCAACAACAAAAAAGGAAACAGAGAATAACAAAAGGGAGGAAAGGAGGGAGATGATGGTGATGAAGAGGAGGAAGAAGAATTGGAAGAGGAGAGAGAGAAGGAAGTGGGCAGTAGCAGGATGATAGAATCATAAACATTCTCATCCAGAAATGGGAAACCTAGAAAACAGTTTAAAGCCAATCTGGGAGAGGCCTGGGAACATCCTTTGTGGTTTAAGTCTTGGGCCTCAGGGATTTTCACTCTGAGCCCTTTTCCTCTTCCATGAAAGGTGGTTTGTGTCAGCTGAGTGGTTCTGCCAGCCTCAGCTTCCCAATGGGATGGAAAGTTCTGAGTCTATGCAAGATTATAAGTGTGGACAATCTCCTGGGAATGACATGTTCTCAATCATATTTGGGGGCTTCTATGGTTGTTTCCAGGTTTACGTCATTGAGACACAAAGTTGTGTTCTGAGACAGTTGTGCTCTTTGTGGTTTTTGCTGAGACTAGGAGGGACAGTGGCAAAGCTATCTAGGGGTGCATGGGTTTGACTGACACCCTCTTGGCTACCTTCAGTCCTGTTGAATCCTCAGGGTTCTTACTCTTTCTGGGGTTTCAGAAAACTGTCAGCCACACATTCAGTCTTTGTTTGAGCCCCAGTTCTAAAACTGGGGAATTCTCAAGCCGTCGAGTCTCTGATAGCCTTTCACAGTCCTTTCCTGAGCTGCTCTTGATACTGAAGCAAAGGGCAACAAAGGGCAAGGCGTCACCTTTGACACTTGGCAATCTCCACTGCTCTGCATCCAAACTTACCAAGTCAATGCTTGTCCTGTACTCAGCCACAGAACTATTGTCTCTAAGCCTGCCCCCACAATGAATCAAGAATGTCCCTTCTTCCTGTTCTGATAACATGTTCTTCCTTAAGGTCTTTACACCCCTTCTCTGACAATGCTTTTGGTTTTTTGTTTCTATTATTTTTGGTTTGTGATTTTTTTTTAAGTCTGTGTTTCTAGTAACCTAAGGGTCTAAGGCTCAGTATTCAGTGGCTTTGGTTCACACTACAGATCTCCCCACCCTCCACTCCCAGCCAATTTCTCTCACATATCTGAGAATTTGCTCTGATGCCCTTGTGGTACTACTGGGTTCTATTGGTTTCTTATGGTGCGTAAACAAGTTATCAAAGACTCAGCATCTTAAAATAACATCTGCTTATCATCCCACAGTTTCAGCCAGACTCAGATGACTCTAGGTTTATGAAGTCCAAGTCAAGGTGCTGGCTGTGGGACTCCAACTTCCGTTCCAGACATCTTCCTGTGATTGGGAAATTTTAGTATCCTAAAGATGTTGTCTTCAGATTCCATTTTCTGTTGGCAGTTAGCCAGGCTTCCGCCCTAGCTCCCTGGGTCATTGTTCCATCCTTGCCAGTGGCCATTGCTGTTTCCAAGCCAGCAGAGGTGCACTAAAGCCTCCTGCTGCCAATCTCCTCAGAACACTACAGAGAGACTTCCTAAATCTGGTCAGGCTTCTGTGATGTTTCATTTGTATGCAGTGTCACCTTTATGGGCACTCCTTCTGATAACTCCTGTGTTGACTAATTGTGGTCATCCATTTGACACAACTGGGAAGAGGGAACCCAACTAAAGAACTGTTTCTATCAGACTGGCCCTTGGCCATAACTATGAGACATTTCATGATTGATAAATAATACACAAGGGTCCAACTCATGTGTGTGTAGTACCATTCCCTGGCAGACGGACTTGGGCTGTATAAGAAAATTAACAGAGGGCCAGAGAGGTGTTTCAGAGGAGCATTGGTTGCTCTTCTAGAGGACCCAGGTTCAATCCTCAGCACCCACAGTCCCAGGGGATTCAATGTCCTCCGCTGGCTTTCTATCAGAGCCCTGCCTGTACTTGGTGCACAGACATACATTCAGGCAGATTATCATACTTTTCTAAAAAAAAATTAATTGAAAGAGAGGGGAAGAGAACTGAACAAAACTGAGAAGCAAGTCAGTAAGCAGCATTCTTCCATGGTTTCTGCTTCAGTTTCTGCCTTCAGGTTTCCCTGGCTTCCTTTCAAGATGGACTGTAAGACGTAAGCCACATAAACCCTTCCCTCTCTAAGTTGCTTTTAGCAACATTTGAAAGCAAATTAGGGCAGTTCCCTGCAATGAACTTTTGGTTTCTGCCTTGTCCTCAGGGCACACTCTGATTGCAGTGTTTTCTTGCAACTCTGGATTGCCTTATCAAGTGGTGGCACCTTGTTCTTCTGGACATTCAGGAACTGTCTGAGAGTTTCTAGTCTGTGCTGTGTGGACACACGCAAAGCGCAGCTTGTATCTTATCAGTCACAGAAAAGTACCGTGCTTGTACGTGCGTGTGACTTTTCTAAGATCTTCCGGAAGCAAATAATGAATGCATATAAGAACGTAAGGGATAGAATACTCTCCATTCATTTTACTTGAAACTCAGCCAAGTTAAACTACCACGCGTTATAATACATGCTCACAGTACCAAGATCATATCAAATAACAAACTTATCTGGGGAAGATACAGCCAGTGCCAACTATTATGTCATATTGTAAATTACCTTTGAAAAACATTTATCTTAATGGGTTTCGGTACATATTGTTTAATTTTTAACAATATAAATTAAGTAAAAATTTGACTTTCTTGTTTGATGGAATACCCTCCAACCAGTACCCAACGTTTAAAAATTAGGTGTCCTTAACTTTCTTAGTTTAAAACAATTTCATCTTTGAAAGTGCCAAATTTCTGAAGTAAGACCCCCTGTCTAGAATTAGCGGAGGATACATGGCTATTTTGTTGAGTGTTGACTTTTAGAAGACATAACGTGTTTTCAGCTCATGCTCTCCATGTGTACAGATTCCAATCAGGCTGTGCTTGCCACCCACAGTGGGCACCTCTTCCCACCCCAATTAACATAATCAATGCCCCACATTTGCTCTCAGAGGCTCGCCTCCCAGCTGACTCGCCTGCACATTGACTGGAAACTTGTTAACCCAGCCTGTGAAGGCACAAGCAAGCATTTTCTATTCCAGATTCTGAGTTATTCCGTTCCACCTGTGTTTGTGGGTCCCTCTGTGACTTCTCTCATCACCCAGCAGGGTACAGCTCTGACACTACGGTCACTTTGTAGCCCTGGAGTTCCCGAAGCTTCACAGGCTCAGTTGGACAATCCTGGCACTGGATGCAGTGTAGTTTATGGTACTGGAGGTGGTGATGTTGGGATATCAGTATTTCCTGGGATGTTGGGCTGGCTGGAACTGTCCTCGCTGGCCCCCTGAGGGGTTGGTTGCTCTGTACAGCCTCTCAGATTAGGTAATAAATGATTTTCTTCATGATGGTTCTTAAATGTGAGCATTCCTAGGTGGGAAATCCAGACCTGGAGCTGGTGTATTCTTATGTTTGTCATATTCTAATGTGGCCACGGGATACATGGAGAAGACTGTCTAAGGACACCCACTGAGGGGAGCAGGGGAGCAGGGTGCCTAGGAGACACAGGTAGCTGGGGTTAGGGCAGGGGATTATCATTTTTGCCTCTCTTTTGAAAAGTGAAAATCTTTGCACTTGTAGGACATTTTCCATGTTCTGCCATCGAAGCCACCACTGACAGGACAGTGTTTCACAGCCTCACTGGTCAGGGTCTGTTCTTTAACCAACTCAGTGCTGACTTGGAATCTCAATTACATTTTTCTGCAGAAGGACTTTAACACCTCCCTAAAAGAAGGATGGTATATCAGGCTAATCAAAAATATAGAAACCTACCAAAGTTGACTTAAGAAAATTATGAATTACATCTTGGTGGCTAGCAAACAGTCAGCCTAACTTTAAACAAACAGAAACACACTGCCCAGATACTGCAGCAGGGGCAGGCCTCCTGCTGTGTTGCAGGCTGTTTCTGTCGTGTGCATGAGCATCACAGTGCACCTCAGTGGGTACTGTATAGAACAGGACCTGAAGGACCCACAGGAGCCTCTAGAGACCTTAGAAAAATGTCTGCTTTCTTGTCCCTATTATTATTATTATTATTAATTATGATGCAATTGTGTGTGTGTGTGCTTGTGTGTACAGGTAGGTATGTACATGTCACTGCAGTTGTCCCCAGAAGCCAGAGAGGTAAGATCCCCTTGGAACTGGAGGTTATGAGCCAACCATTGTGAGTGCTGGGAACTGAACTCCAGTTCTCCACAAGCTCTCAGCTCTTAACTTCAGAGCCATCTCTCCAGCCCTTGAGGGGAATGTCCTACTAGATTTGTGACTCTCATAGACGCTAGCTTCAGTTTATTTAACCTTGTGCTTTCTAGCATGTCATGTCAGTCTTTCTCATGAAGGCAAGCTACCATCTGAGGTTATCCGAATGGCTCCGCAGATAGCAGTGGTTTGGAGCAAGAGAAAGTAAAATGAGCTGCCGGGATCACAGACGCCTGAGGACAAGTGATTAAACGCTGTCTTTCATTTCCCTGGGAACTTTCACGTTAACAAATTATATGCAGGCTAATGAAGTGATTAATTTAGCCAGTTTCCTTGCCATCTCACTGGAGAATGTGTAGCAGACATAATAAAGTTACAGAAGTTTACCTTAACAGATGGCACTTAACATTAGTCTCAAATTGGTGTGATTCTGTGTGATTATTGCTATATTTCTCTATGACCATACGGCACGGGCCACATAGGACTCATGAAGGTCACTTGCTACTAAGTTGCTTTCCAAGGTTCTCAGGTATTTAAATGTGGCTCAGAGGATGCTTATGAACAGAGCCTTCTCTTGAAGGTAGAGGATGACTTTGAGGTTGAAGTTAGAAGGTCATTAAAGCTCTATGCACAGTCAATACTTGATAGAAGGTCATTAAAGCTCTATGCAAGGTCAATGCTTGATATATTATTAGGGGATCCTAACTTGAAATTTACAAGTTCCTTTCTGCCTCTGAGAGGTGGACAGGGTAAGTCCTAAATTCGCACTACTAAGCCTATTGTGGGTGTAACACTAGGGTCTTCTGACAGTTTATGCTCTGTCTAGCTTTGCAATCAGCTGCTTAACTGTATTGAGAAGGTCTTCATCCTGCTGGCCTAGCATTCTACACAACACAACTTATCTGGGGTTTCTCCCATCCTTTGAGGGAAAAACACCTGTACCTCTTATGTTTTACAAGCAAAAGCTATTTTCAGTATGTTTTCTAGAACAGGGCAGGCAACAAAGAACTTTCAACATGTTAAAGCTCATATATAGGCACTCCTCCAAAAGTTACTCAGGAGGACAGCAACAGGATGCTCCATTATTAAGCTCAGGTCGCTTGGTTTTGGTCTTTTGAGGCAGTATCTTACTAAACAGCCCAGACTGGCCTAGAACTCTCAGTAATCTAGAACTCTCTGCCTCACGCTCTGGAGTGCTGGAATTCTAGGCATGAGCTACTATATTCTTACAGGGTAAAATCGTTCCTATGGGCTCCATTTCTGTTAAGTTCACTCAGCAGAACCAGTATGTTCCATGCTTGTGCAAATAATACCCGTACTACTAGCAACATTAAAAATCATGTGAGACGGGTGTGGCGCCTTCATTACTTTACTTCCAGCCTCAGCGGCGTGTGGCATAATCTGTGTAGAATTCTTTAAATTTGTGGGGAAACAGGTAATGCCTCCTGGGGTAATTTCTTTCCAAGCCCTTCCATAAGAAAATCACTTTTCTTTCTAGAATGGTGAGCTACCACAAAACATAAAATATAACTTTATAGGAATAGCTAGTGCTCTCTTACACACACACACACACACACACACACACACACGCAGTGTGGCTGTAGGCTTGTAAACTTGTTCTATGCTGTGGTCAGCCATTGTCTCCCACACTTGGGACCCGTGCAATGTGTGTCTTCCTGAGACTCAGTGGGAATCAAGTGTAAGCTTTCCAGAATATGTGCAGTAAAGACCTTGTCATCTGGTAAGTAAGTGTACATGAGGCAGGGTTCTTCCAATCTGTGGTATAATCAGAAGATTCCCAACGCCTTAAAGCTTGACTTTGTGAGTAAACCCCAGATCTATGTTAGACACCGGCAGAAGTCCTCTACATTTTCAAAATAGCATACTTAAAATCTCTAAAATCTCAGCTTTGATGCTTGTGGCCTCTGCCTGCTAAAATGACTGAAATTGGGCCTTAGATAAAAATGGATATTTGTCTCTGCCACAGAAAGGAACAAACATCGTTTATGGTAAGTGTATAAATACAAAAGCACCAGTTTGAAGTTTTATTTGTGCTTTTTAATACTTTAGTTTGTGGGGTGAAACTTTGGGTTGGAGGTGTTTATCCTAACTGGATGAAACCTTTTTTTTTATATAAATGATTAAAATGTGAAGAAATATAACTTTGCAGCATATACATCTGCTTAAAACATTAATATAAACATAAAATTTAAAAGTATCAATTTGTTTTTCAACCATAGTTGTTGAAAGATATAACTGTGAATATGGATAAGAAACAATCTATGAAAACATTTGGAATAAAAAATTGTAGTTTTCAAATGAGAAATTTGAAATGGGGACTACTTTATTCAGTCACTTTGCTTTGAGCTAAATAGGGACCTAACCTCTAATAGGGAAACAAACAAACAATAAACCTAATAAAACATAAATTAAAAGAACAAATTAGTCTATAGGTGTCAAATATGTTTGAAGGTGTGAATAATTTCAGATTTATGGAACACTGAAGGTTTAAGAACATTTTACTAACAAAGTAATAATAAGGAAAACTATTTTTAAAATGTCTTTTCCAAGAAATATGCCAGTTTCTTCTGTTAGAGAAAATATGGCTAAGAAACTAAACAATGTACATGAACCAGCAGGCTTGGTGGCACTCAACTTTAATCTCAGCACACAGTAGGTGAAGGCAGGCAGATTTCTATGAATCTGAGGCCATCTTGGTCTACATAGAAAGTCCAGGACCTCCAGGGCTGCACAGTGAGACCCTGTCTCAAAGCAAAACTAATGTATATACCAAGAGTAAATAATCTGCTAATGTTATTTCTAGTATTTAGGCGGTTAATAAAGATAAACTTGATAAACTTGTATGTAAGCTATTGCTAGTTTTTCTATTAGGAGAAACAAAATGATAGGTAAATTGTGAACTATACACAAATGAAAAATTAACATTCAAATAGGCCTGAAGATTAATGACAGTTATAGCTGATGATAGTTTTTCAGCAGGTACGATTCATGCCTTGTAATCCTAGGACTTGTAAGGTAGAGGCAGGATAGCCTCGTTCAAGGCTAGCCTATGCTACATTAAAAACACTTCCTCTCAAGAACTGTTCCATATCAATGGGAATGGCTTACTAAACCTTCTGGTCCAGGCCAAAATTATCCCGTTAATTAACTTAGCAAGTAGTTTAATGGAAATTATATATACAGAATAAATTAACACATATATTAAAATCTCTCCACTTACCAACTTGCCCTATGCTGTTAGAGATACAGGCTAAGTAATGACTAAAGCAGTTTAAGCAGAAATTAACCCAAATTTAGCTTTATGAAAATCAATCTTCATGCAGCTCTGGAGAATGTACTCTTCTTCATGTTCACTTGCAACCCGAACAAGGTGCCAAGTACTTCAGGTGTAGGGAGTTAAGCGAACATGCAATAACGCCCCGCCCCTCAGCCTGAGCCGGCCTGAGCCGCCTTCCTAGCGAGGCACTGAGCCGGATGCAGTTTAGCTTTCTCCGGAAAGCCCAGGGAACCAGCCGCACAAAGCGGCCACGAAGCCGAGATTAGGGGATAGGACGCCACCTCGCACTGAGTCAGTCACCCGCTGCACAGCGACCAAGCTCTATGCGGGTGAGGTGGACAGGGGCGGAGCACAGGGGGCGGAGCGGGGCGGAGCGGGGCGGAGCCGTAGCCCGAGGGGCCTGAGAGGAATGGCAGGGCAGATGAGGCGGGGCTATGATATGGGCGGGGCCTGTAGAAAAAAAAGAACGATTGGGCGGGACCTGCGAGAGGCGAGCGAATAGACTGGGGCTTAACCGGGAGGGGCGGGGTCTATACGGGACGTGACCTATAGGAGGGGCGTGGTCATTGAGAGGCGTGGTCTGCGTGCAACGGGGCGGTATTGGGCGTGGTCTGTGCGGGGAGGGCCCTGTGTGGGCGGGGATTGCGCGGAGGGCGGGGCTGTGGAGCTGGCTGAGACAGTCTTTGCGCCGGCGGCGGTGGCGGCTGTGGGGGCTGGGCGGAGCGCCGCTGTGCGGGGCGGCCGGGCTGGCGGCGGCCGGGAGCCGCAGGCGGGTGCAAGGCGGAGCGCACCGGGGGCCGGGGCGGCGGGACGGCTGCGAGGATCCCGGGTGCTTGGAGCTGGCAGGACTGAGGTAACCGCGGGCAGCAGGCTGGGTGGAGCGGCCTCTGGAGCGGAGCTCCGGCCGGGCAGCTCAGACCCTCTCTGGATTCCCGGGACTGGAGGCGGCGCCCGCGGCGGGACCTGGGCCGCGCCCTGCTCGCGCCGCACCGGGCAGCACCTCGTTCCGAGCCTTTGTCTGTCAGCTGAGTCGGGGCTAGAGCGGCGGCAGCGAGCGCTCGGGGAAGCAGACGTCCTTCTGGGCCCGAGTGGGACTGCCTGCCCGGGCTCAGCCGGCCTTCTGCGGGAGCAGGTCCGGTGCAGCCGCATCCCCTTGCTTCCCCTAGGGTCTGTAAACTATCAACAAAGAAGCCCCGCCGGACGGACCGGGTGCCTGAGCTGCCTCAGTGGCGCTCTTGCACAGCTACACTGCGAGGGCTTTCATGCTGAAATCCAGGGTGTTGCTGTAGGTGGCATAAAGTACCATTTTGTTTCCGTTTCGACAGTGAGGCTTTCAAAATCTGTGCTAATTCTGTAAAAATAAATCTGTCTTAGAAGCATACTCATGGAGGAAGAAAAAAGTATAAAAAGGAAAATGGGTTTATTTAAGGGGTAACCATGTAACTTTTTAAAAGTGCTTTCTGGGGTGAGTTGGGTTTTAACGTGGTGTTTTGGACTAAAGACATTTTTATTTGCTTCATTTTAGTTTGGGAAATTGTTGACTACCTGGGCACAGGAACACCGAGGAACCTGAAAACAGGTCTATTAAGAATCTGTCATCTCGAAAAATTTATTTTATGAATGTTTTCCATTAAGAAGGTGTCAACAGAGGTTTGTGATTTTTGCCACATAAGAGACTCTAATTTGAAACAGTTCCCTGGCTGCGGTCAGATGTCTGAAACTGGCAAGAACTAGGCTCTGGGCTCGGAATGCTCATCCTTCAGCGAGAGAGACACAGCGCTACCTACATCCTGTCTAAATGCAATCTCTCTGGTGCCACTTAATGTAATGGATGGCTTTTCTGCATCTCGTTTTCAGATAGAGAACTGAGGCTTGTAGTGCTGTGGGGGCGTTTTCTACAGATCCAAGCACTGGCTATTCTCTTCTGTTTTCCAGATGTGTTTTCTTGTTTGTGTACTTGAAGCATCTACCATCACATGAACTCCAGACTGAGCCATAGAGTACTGTGAACCCAAAAGATCCAGGAATGGTGTTGCCCAGCTTCAGGACAAGCCATTTTTACATCTTGCTTGACAATTAAATACATATATCCTTTGCTAATTAAGGCTATGGAACCAAATAAAGACATGCACATTCCTTTGCCAAATGAACTCTGAGACTGTTGCATTTCACTGTGACTGGTCATTCCCAGTTAACTCATATAAGTTATGCCCAAATGGACGCGAAGCCTGTGGTAATGTATCCGGATCCTAGCCCACACTGAAGATTTAAACAAAACAAAGCAAAACAAAACCTATTATGACTAATCCTTGGGAAGAGAAAGTCTGCAAAATGGCCCAAACGAGTCTCCTGCAAGGGAAGCAGTTTTACTGTCGGGAATGGGTTTTCCACAAACTTCAGCACTGCCTCCAGGAGAAGTCAAGCTGCTGCTCCAGTGCTGCCAATGCTCAGTCCCTTGTCGGCAATGCTGGGAATAATGCTAGTGCCATCTCTGGAAAGGGGGCCTCCTGGGGTGTGTTGCTGGTAGGAGGGCCTGGCAGTGGGAAGACCGCCCTGTGCACTGAGCTCCTGTGGCCGAGCTCACCCGCCAGCCTGCAGAGAGGTCTGCATCGCCAGGCTTTGGCTTTCCACTTCTGCAAAGCCCAGGACTCAGACACTTTGTGTGTTGGAGGGTTTATCAGAGGTCTGGTGGCCCAGATCTGCCAAAGTGGACTCCTCCAAGGTTATGAGGACAAGCTAAGAGATCCAGCCGTCCAAAGTCTCCTAGAGCCTGGAGAGTGTGAGAGGAACCCAGCGGAAGCATTTAAAAGGTAACAGTGGGAAGGTAGCCATCCTTGCATTTGTATATCCATCCCAGTCTGAGAGATACCTTGACTACACTATACTACTCGGTTGTTGGACTTACATCGTTGTTCATCAGTACATCTCCTTAGTTACGTAAAAGAGAACCAAACTTAAGCTTTGTATTGTTGCATAGTGTGTGGCTTAAAAGTGAGGCTTAATTTTGCTGGCTTGATATCAGAATGCTGCTTTCTTCTACAGTGCTTTTCTTCTACAATACCATCTTATAGACGGTAAGGGGTATTTGTAATAAGACTCGGCAATTAGCTGCTGGGACTCTGGGTGGGATTTCAGCGAGGCTAGCTTTTGTCATAGTAGTATTTATAGTTTCTTTAAATTAGAAATGTAGTTTGTCTAGGAGTCCTTAGGAAATTTGCTCATGTGGGATTTATTCTTTTATTAACTAATAAAAAAGTGGAGTGACCTATGGTGATATTTATAAAATAGTGAATATTTGAGCTATGTTAGTGTTTTGAGAGATGAAGACAACATTGTTCATTCGTTCAGGAATCTCTCTGTCATAGACGGGTGGGTGGAAGTGAGCATGTTGCTTTTGAAAATGGTTTCAGATGCAAAACTGCATTCCAGGAAATGCCAGTCCTTGAAGATAAGTTTTGCTTGTCTGTCTCTGCTCATTTAGAAGCAGGCATATTGTCCTCTCTGCCTCACTTCTGCTTGAATCTCTTCCTCTCCCTATGTACCTGTTTCTTCACACTGCCTAATTCCTCCAGAGCCAGGTATGTGCTTGGTACTCTGTGCTCTGGTGCCTAAGAGGTTTGTGTGTCTGGAGGAAAGATTTGCAGTCTCTCCTGAACCAATGTTTGTTTTTATGTCCTGAAATCTAAAACTTGTGCAGGTGGTACTGAAAATATTTGATAATGATAGTAAACACTGTGAAGGTTGCTATGATGTTGTGTGTTACAAATATTAAGACAAATATTAAGCCATGTAATTTTCTTAGGAATTCTGTGATGTGGGAACCTTTATTCTATTTTCTTGATGAGGAAAAGAAAGAGAAAGCAGAAGGAAATTTATACAGGTTGGGAAGTTGCATACTGATATTTGATATATACATATGTATGTATGATATTTATATGTATTTATATGATATATATATTTGTATACAAACAAATATATGTATCTATCATACACACACACATAATTGTAACTAGAGTTGTTTGATGAACTTGATGAGTAGCAGAAGTTGTGAGTGGAGAAGGTGGAGAGCCTGGATATGTGTGTTTTACCGTGTTGAGATGGCCCATAGAGTTAACAGGAAGAGTGGAGTTTGAATGGGAGATACCCCCATAGACTCAACTTGATCCGCAGTCCTAGGGGTGGGGCCTAGCTGGAGGAAGTGGGTGACTGGGGACAGGCCTTGAATTTTGTAGCCCCACCCCATTTCCTCTCTGTTTTCTGCTTTCTGACTGTGGATATAATGTGACCATCTACCTCAAGTTTTACTGCTGCTGTGCACTTCTCCCCTTAAGTTGCTTCTTGTTAGGTATTTGATCACAATAATAGAAAGCAGTCAGTACAGGTAGTGTGACCAGGAGGGTTGAAGGTGAATAGTTTAAATATGAAAGTCAGCTTGGGGGCAGGGTTTGAGAGGTGTGACATTCTTCTAGACCTTTAAATGAGTCCAGTAAGACACTGGACAAGTCTTCTGTTAGCCATCAGATTCAGGGCTACTGCCTGTAAGCTGCTGAGGAAATCAGGACAAGCTTGTGACAGACTCAGCCAGGTTGTAGGTTTGGTAGAGGGCACCCTATGTGGAGGCTTTGCATGATCAGTGCTGTCCTCTGAAGCACAGCTTATAGATTGTACATAAACACCCCTCTCCCCCTTACTGCCTTTTCTGAAGGTAACTGTTAATAATTAATGTAATATGTTTTAAATAATTTCATAAGCCATCTGGGTGACATCATAAACAATCACTTCTAGAGTATAGAGCCTGATAATTAAAAGTTCAAACTCTTGTTGAGTAACTGTGTGCTTATTTTTATGTATTCTCATCAACAACTCTTTCTTCATAATATCATTGATTTTCCTGAAAACGTTCGGGAAATTTTCTCTCATTCAGACATCAGTCTGTAGCTATTTTTCTGCCTGATTTGAAGTTATTAACTAATTGATGGGAAAGAAGCCAAGTTAAGGCCTTGGATGTAAACCACACCCACACTGCCCTTCTGATTGTCAGGGGTGCCAGTTTTTTGGTGGTGCCGTTTATACTTCCTGTGTGTCTGCTTGCTTGACTTTCTACCCAGTCATCTAGCAAGAAGTACCCCATGAGCTAAGGCTCTTCTGTCTTGGGTTTTCCACCCTTTAGAACTGTAAGCCCAGTAAGCCATTGTTTATACTCTTCCCACTCTGGTATTTTGTTACATCAGTACAAAGTGGACTTAAGACAACCCACTTTAAGTGAACTCTTCAGAAAAGTGAATTGGTACGTGTGTTAGACTTGGACGTGAGTAGACATCATTCAACGGGTCACCCAGGAGAGGGCTGTTGTTTCTAAGCAGTTACTTGATTTGGGGAGAGTTAAAAGTAGATAATTAAGGGGTATGCCCTATTTAAGGTTACTAGTTAGGATTTCTGTGATGAAACACCATGACCAAAGGCAACTTGAGGAGGAAAGGGTTTATTTGATTATGCTTCCATATCACTACTTAACATAGGAAGTCAGGACAGGAACTCAAACAGGGCAGGAACCTGAGGCAGGAGCTGCTGCAGAGACCACGACCACGGAGGAGTGCTGCTTACTAGCTTGCTCATCAGTGGCTTGCTCGGTCTGCTTTTTTATAGAGCCCAGGACCACCAGCCCAAGGATGGCACCACCTGTAATCGCCTGGGCCCTCCCAATACATCACTAATTAAGAAAATGCACTACACACTAGCCTACAGCCATCTTATGGAGGCGTTTTCTCAGCGAGGTTTGCTCCTATCAAAGGGCTAGCTTGTGTCAGGTTGACATAAGACTAGCCAGCAAGGTGTGAAAGTAGATAACTGGCAAAGACTTAAATGAAACAGAAATGGAAGCCTAAAGAAATAGAATCATCCTTTTTCCTTTTGATAAAATCAAAGCCAGCTTTTAGAATATTACTTATTGTATAAATCTTGGTAATATCAGTGGCTTCGTGAGTACACAGGAAGCAGGGCAGCAATCTACACGTGAAGAAAAGTCTTAGCTGGAGAACTGGCTGAGGAGAGGCTCGGGCATGAGCTTTTTCATCTACTTGACTTTTTCCTCTTGGTTTTACTTTTTAACTTTTTCCTCATATTTTCCTCTCAGTCTGTGAGTAGGCTGCAGGACTGCTGGTTAAATCTTACATGAGATGGTGTACGGCTGATTCTGTTGGAGTGACTTTTAATCTAGTTGCACATGGCAGCTCCTTTCCCCTCAGACATGGTGTGCTGCTTCTCAGATGTAGTAGGCTAAGGTTCCCTTCTCGTTCGTTCATTCATTTGTTCATTTGTTCATTCGTTCATAAGCAGACAGTGGGAGCTATGCTGAGCTCTGGGTCAACGTGAGCTGGAGATAAAGGAGTGTGTGGTACAGTTGCGGTCCTGTCTTCAAAGAGACTAGATTCTAATACCCATCCTGCGTCTATGAAGAGAGATTACGGTTGAAAACCTGTTAGTGTTCATGTGACACACACTGTGCTGTTCATAGGATTATTGAAGAGACACAGAACTGCACGGTTGCTTGTTTCTTTTCATTTTACTTAGTTTGAAATTAATTGTATATATTTACATTTTTTTCTTTAAGTCTATTTGTGTTACTCAAAGGAACTCAGTTTATAATGCTTTCATTTTTATTTGTGCTGAGAACTGATGGCTGGTTTCTCTCATTCTGTTCTCCCCCAACCCTAGGTTTTCAGTACAAAGTTGTGTGTTTTGCCTCCAACATGACTTCTTCTCTAGTATTAGAACAAAAGTCAGGGCTTCCTGTCAGTCCTGTAACCATTAGCAAATTTCAGTCATTTTTGGCCAAATGGTAACTATCTTTGTAGGAAGTAAAACAGGTTATCATGTCTCCTGTGTGGTTTACAAGCAGAACAGAAGCTGTCATTTCACTAGGCTATAAAGCCCCAGCTAGATTTAGATTTAGGTGGACACAGAGCCCGGAAGCCCTGTTCTCTATCCCTGCCTTTATTTCTGGATGACACTCTTGCAGGTGTCCCTTTCCCTCTGGTATCGCAGATTAAGTGTAAGTGGATGAGAATTGTGAAGAAATATTAAAGATGGATGAATGGGTGTAGGTACTTAAAATTTACATGAAGAACTATGGGCTTGCAAAAGAAGATCTCAAGCTGAGAGATCAGTCCCTACCCCCAGCCAACAGAACCAGAGTCCTGGAGAGTCCGAGTCTTCCTGGTGCTTTCATCTGTCACCTCCAGCTTCTGACCTGAGATCTCCTAACTCTGTGTTCAGGGATCCTTTGTTCCCTTCTCTCTTCCCCATCTCCATGACATCATTCATGCCTGAGGAACTTTTCCTGCCTACTGTAGTGCTTAGTTAGCACTTTGCATGATGTCAACAGCTGCTAAGTAATTATCATTTAATGAATGCAGAATGCTGGTTGCCTATCTAAAATATTCCCTAACATAACTGAAAGGCTGAAGCCTTTGAATGAGTAAGAAAAGTGAAATGTTTTATTGTTAAGACTAATTTTAAATGCAGAACAGACAAATGTAGTGATTTTTAATTTATTAACCTGCTGTGCAAATTGGCATTAATCCAGATAATTTGGTGCCAAGATACCCACCTACCATCTCTTCAATAGAGGGCTCAGAGCAGAAGGCCCAATTTCTTGTTCTCTTGTGTGTGCTCATGACAAAATATTTTTTTCCCATCACTTGTCTTTTATAACTAATACTGTGTAGGATAATTGTCACTTTCTTCCTCTTTTAAAAGTATTTTGAAAATTAAAAATCTGTGTGTGTATATGTGCATCAGAATAAGTCATGAGGTCCCAGGAGCTATAGGATCAGGTTGTTATGAGCCACTAGATGTGAGTGTTGGGAATCAAACTTGGGTCCTCTGCAGGAGCAGTACCTTAATGGCTACACCACCTCTTCACCCTCTTCATATGCTGTTCTCAAGTATTTTTAAACTGAAGATCCCTGTTAAAATGTCTTTTTTTTACCCACTGTTTAAACACAGCAAAACCATAATTTCATTTACAAAACTCTGCAGGTGTCTTTCAGGCCAAGACCATTTTCACCTTTTGCTCTATCATTTGAAATATTTGTGTATGTATGTTGTGTTTATTTATCTGTAAAAGCATTTCTAGTTATATATAGTATATGTTAGTGAGTGGCTCTGTGCACATGAGGCGTCCACAGAGGTCAGAAGAGGGAATTGGCTCCTCTAGAGCTGGAGCGACAACTGATTGTGAGCTGCCATGTGGGTTCTGGGAACTGAACTCAGTCAGAAGATCAGTGAGCATCCTTAGTTCCTGAGCCCTTTCCGCAGCCCCACCTGATCATCTTCCTCCAGGACAGCTTTCCATTCTTTGGAGCTTTCCACTTCCTCTTCCTCAACTCTGTCCTCTTGCTCCAAGCTGTGTGCTCTGCTCATTTCTCTTCCAAGGTTTCTTTCTTTTTTCTCTTTTTAACACTGTGTCTGTATGTGTGTGTGTGTCAGACATACTCAACAAATAACATTAATAAATTAATGCATTTAATAAATAAATAAATTTAATAAATAAATGCAAAAAGCCCCCCAACAAATGTTGCAAATACAATCCAGAGATATCCTAATTTGATACATGACAATGAAGTAGGAAAGCATGGGAAGACTGTTTTCCATAATTAAGCTGCCATGTTTCTGTAAGAGCAGAAGGCTTTATCTGTGGAGATGAAGTAAAGTGATTCATAATGCAAGCCATTAATCAAAGCTGAAGTGTTTTAGGCCTTGGACCTACCAGTGAGCACAGTGTGGAGTTCCCGTGTCCCATGTTCAGAGCCGAGGCTTCCGTGAAGCCCTGTGACACAGCACAGGCAAGCTGCCAGACATAGCCTGGATTCAGTCTGAATTTTATGTTGAACTAATTTTGGACTATTGTATATTAAAAAAATCTAAGTTATGTTATAAAAGTTATGGAACCCCATAGGGAGTTGCAATCCACAGTTGAAGCAACTAAATTCTAGAGCTAGGTCTGTCTCTGGTTTTCTCGGGATTAATGCCTGTCCCATGGTGGCAGACGTGGCCTGAATAGGGCTTCAGTTTGACTTTTTCTCTGGTGCTTCTTGCCATCACCATGGTAACAGAACACATGGGTGAATGTGCTCTGGTTGCCCTGCTGGCCCAAAGATGATGACAGTTATGGAGAGACAGGATCCCAGCTGTAACCTGACTCCACAACTAGAATAGATAAAATACACACATAGACACAGAATGTGCATAATTTTTATGGGGAGGTATAGACCACGATTATGAAAATAACTGCAAAACTCAGAAGAAAGGAATATTTCAAATGGAAGTCATTGTTTGCATTAGAAACCCAGGAGTCATAGATTAGTCAGTGTCACTCATCCATTCACCCAGTCTGTCAGCAACTTGTTCTACCTCCAGGATTAATCCAACACCTCCTGTTTCCACTTCCCACCGTAGCTAAATCCTATGTTGCCAGAACTCCAGCAGCCTCCCTGGACCATCAGCGATCAAATCAGGTCATGTTACCTTCTCACTTAGACCTGCTGCCCCTCTTACCACTAGTAGAGGAATCCAGAGCTCTCCTGGGTCTCCTGCTAGCCGTGGCCTTTGACCTTGCCCTACAATGCTTTGACCCTTTTCCTTACTTTTGAGTCACAGTGTCTTTATCCCATCAGGTGATGTTACAGCCAACACATTTTTGCATGGCTGTCCCTCCTGGAATCACTTCTTTGTAATTTTACTTCTGAAGCCTTCCACCTCAGTCCTTGTCCTGTTTTCCTGTAGTGCCAGGGCTCATGCTTAGGGCAGAGCACCAGTTAGCCAATCCTGCCCACTGCAATATGCAACCCCCCTCAGCTGGCCCCACATCTCACCATCCCACTCTGCTCTTTATTCCTTAATGATCCTGTGAGATCAGAGTTACTCTGTCTATTTTAACTTTGACTCTCCGACTACCGTTTTGAGGAATAGTAGTAGTTGCTAGAGTCAGAGTATAGTAAGAGCCAATCACTATTACACTAATAGCCAACTACTTGTTTTAAAAGAAGACATTCTAATTTTTATTGTTTGAACCACATTCAGTTCTGAAATACTTAATTTTTGTATGAGAAACAGTTTACATATTATAGCTATACATATTATAGAGTTGTTGATCAAATCTCTTTTATACTGTCCCCCTGTTGTAGCCAAAATGTTCCCATATTCTGGGACAATGAAAGTAAGAACAGCTAAGGAGGTCCTTGTTCACCTCACTGTGCCTCTCTGAGAGGTTCGAGGCCTGGGATGTCTGGGGTCTCAGCGAGGCACAGTGTGGATTGTGTTGTACAACTAGAGGCATTGGGCAACATCTTCATGTATGATTTTTTTCTAAAGTTTTATTTTACTTTTTATGCATATGTGTTTGTGTCTGTGTGAGCATATGCTACATGAGTGTAGATATCAGAAGAGACTAGAAGAGGGAGTAAGATCCCGTGGAGCTGGAATTACAGTTGTGAGCCAGTTGATATTGGTTCTGGGAACTAAACTCTAGTCCTCTGAAGAGCAGCCGTAGTTATGTAGCGTTGCTGAGGCCGCCGTTGTGCTTTGGTTCATTCATTTCTTTGAATTTATATTGGGCGAGAGGAATGCACCAGGTCCTGTCTTAGGGCATGCAGTTAGCAGATGTGACAAATATTCTGTTTATTGTTTTATCTTTGCTAGCTAGCAGAGGTGATTAAAGCAGAAGTTAAGGCAATCGGTAATAGTGTTTTATAGAAAACCAACCCAGGGCAGGAGCTAGGGCTGGGAAAGTGGAGGGCTTTTAGAGCACATGTGGCTACTTAGGATGTTTAGAAGGAAATTTGACAAGAGCTTCAGACCAGAGATACCAAGTACAAGGTCATAGCCTCGGTTGGAGTTGGTTTAATGTCTAGGAACACAGAGACTTCGAAACTGAGAAGAAAGGAATATTTCTTCTGTAAGAGAGCTCACAGGGGCAGACAGTGGGAGGCAGAAACAGCTAGGACCCTGAGAGAGCTTTAGATAGTTGCAAGGACATTAGATTTGCTTATGTTTGTTTTCTTTGCGTACATTGGAAGTCATGGAAGCTCTTTAGACAAAAGTAATCTGACTTAAGGTTTCATAAGGTCACACTGACTGATGTCCTGAGGAGAGGATAGATGAGCTAAGACAAGGCAGTAAGTGACCAGTGTGGCCATCCGTGTGCAGGTGCTGGTGCTTCGACTTGGGAGAATGGAGAGCCCAGCACACTTGTATTGGTTTCAGATTGACCTGAGAGCTTGTTGGATGTGAGTTATGGCAAAAATAAAGCAAGATCTGCCTCTTGGGATCTTGGCTTGGAAGCTGGCGGGCTGGAATTTTGAGTTACTGCAAAATAGAGGCTGAAGGGAGGAGCCCAGTGAAGGCTGGAAGCTGGAGGGTGCTGTTCTGAAAAAGCTGAACTCCAGCATCTAAGCACAGAAGGCAAGCAAGCAGTTCAGATTCAGCCAAAGCTTGCCTGGGATGTTGCTGACATCTGAGTCCACCAATGAGCAGGCAGAGTTTTAACATGAGGCTCAGAACTTGGTGGGGTAGTCGATTAGGGGTTGTTAAAGCATGAGAAAGGACATACTGCAACAAGAGGATAGGACCATGCACAAGGTGTCAGTGGTAAAGTATTCCTGTGAGTTGAGAGTCATATGTGGGAGTGAGTGACAGGCAGGTCATCTCCATAGCATGAGAAAGCTTCAGCTACTGGCATTGTGAATGAATGCTAGGGCTAAGTACCTGGGAGACTGAAGCCTTTACTATGAGGCAGGCCTGACATCTAGCAGAAGCTGGAGAAGCTATGGGTTCATGGTTTGCTTGCAGAAGATAGAGAAGAAGGGTGGAAGGAGAGAAGTAATAGAGATGAACTGTCTGATTTGTGGGAGATGGTGGAATGTTAGGAATTGTTGAGTAGGTGCAGTTGGTAGAATCTGAAGAACAGATGAGCAGAGGGAACATTTCCAGCTAGGGTGTGAATTTGTCCCCCATGGCCATGGTTAGAGGAAAACTGTGGAGCTGTGAGCCAGAGTGGACTAGTTTGGAGCACTCTAGTGAGGTTATTTTCTGACACATGCCCATGTTTATATGGTACACTGTGTCAGATGGTATGGAATGAGTCCAGAAGCTGGAATGCTGAAAGTATCTGGATTATCTGGTCTGGCTATCTATTGCTTCTTTTGCCAATAGGTTACTAATCCACATTCCTATTTTTAAACATGTATTTATGTACACGTGTGTGTATATCTGTGGGCATGGCCATGCCATGACACCTGTGTGAAGGTCAGTTCTCCCATCAAGTGGTCAACAGGGATTGAAATCAGGTCTTCAGATTTGGCAGCAAATGCATTTACCCACGAGGCCATCTTGCCAGCTCCATAGTAATTATTTTCAAGATTTTATTGAGCTAAAGTGGTGCTCAGCAGTTGAGAGCACTGTCTGCTCTTCTGTAGGACCCTGGTTCCATTCCTAGCATCTACATGGCAGCTCACAACCATATATAATGCTAGTTGTAGGGGATCCAACACTTTCCTGGTCTTTTAGGCCCTACACGTGGTATATATACATGTACTGGCAAAATATTCATGTACATAAAATGGGAAAAAGAGGTTTGATTTTACTTTTTGATTATATGTCTGAAGTGGGTTTGTGCATTTGCATACAGAAATTGGAAGATGGTGTTGGATTCCCTGGAGTGAGAGTTACAGACACCAACACGGTGATGTGACCTGTCCTCTGCAAGAATAGCAAGCAGTATTCAACATTAAGCCATCCCTCCTACCCCTAGCCCTATAATACATTATCTAAGTGTGTGTCGGTGTGTTGGATGAGCATAACAGTGTCCTGACAGTGCCTCTCATCAGTGAGGGCCTTTCCTTCCTCAGGACAGCAATGCAGTTGGGACCTGGCTGCTCTGGGTTTGTTTGTGATCTGTGCCAAACCTCTGGTACACTTGTCTTCTTTGGTATAGTTTGTCTTGCTTTTGACCAGGTCCTGAGGGCATCTCAGCTCCTTGAGGCTCAGAGGTTCTGCTCTTCCTCAGTGATGCTTAGATTAGCTCTTGTAGCCCTTTCCAGCCTCAGATTCCTCCAGCTCTCTTGAGTGTTGTTTGTGTTTAAGGTAAGCAGAATTCTTTTTCCAGCATGTGGACTGAGCTTTCCCGCTGGCCTGCAGACACACTTGGCCTACTTTCCTCGGCCTTTTAAACACCGTCCAGAACTTAGCAAACACACCTTGGGGAAAACTAATCTTGTGTGCTGAACTCTTCAGATTTGTACTTTGCTCTTTAAACCAGACCTCTATCAGCCCTTACTGACCTCTACCAGCCCTGTGGGTTTGGTTCCTAGCAGTTTCTTGTTGGGCCAAGCACGGTTTTGGTTTGTACCTGTAAACAATAATATAACTTTTCTAAGTCCTTGGGAGGTGTTGTAAATTACTTCTCTTTAGACATCAGTACTAGGTCTGGAGTGGCCACTGTCTGGCCATCCTGCCTTTTATACTCATCTTCCTCCTGGATCCCCAGACTCCCCATTCTGCTTGCTGGCTCCCGGGCCTTACTATCTTAAGCCTCAGTGTTATGTTCAAATGAGAGTAGCAATTTGAAAGGTAAAGTCCTACCCCAAGTTGGTATCCATTTTTCTCTGTTCAGCATCGAAACAGATGTTTTTACATTCAGTTCCTGCCTTCATGAGACTAGCTTCGTGTGCTCTCTGCAAGTCCAGTGAGTCTCTGGTTGTCACTGCATGCCTTTGGGAGAGGTTGGGCTCTGTTCACTCAGAGCTGAGCTTCTGATGCTTGTGTGTCTTTGCCTGCTGTATGTTCTTTATTCTTTCATATTCCATATTTGCCTTGGTTAAGATTTCAGAAACAGGTCTGACCTTGCTTTAATTATCAGCTGGTTGTTGTTACTGTTGGTTTCAGCGAATGAATAGATAGAATTTTATCCTCAACTGATTGGAAATAGCAGCTCCCACCATCATCCTCTTTCCCCTCTTACAAATGCCTTAATTTATTGGATGGATAATTTTCTTTTTAAGAAAAGAAAGCACAATCTAAGTTTGTTGTCCCAAGAAAAGACAAGATAAAAATTATTGGTAATTTTATTTTCTGTAAAAAGCAAAACTTCTCAGGAAAAGAAAAACATTCTATTAAACCTTGAAATTTTTTTAAAGAATTGAATAATTTATTAATAAAATGACTGTCAGATATATCAGTATGTAATCCAAGATCATTTAGAACATGCTAGATCTAGCCTTAACCTGCTAGGTAAATGACCCTCACAGATGCTAGGTTGGGGAGCTCCACCATGGAGCTATCCCCTCAGCTCTTCTATGGATAATCCTTGCACACTGACGTTTTGGCAGGGAGGAGACTTGAGACTCTAGCATTGGAAGTGTGTGGTCTCACACTCTGTCATATCACACTGACAAGCCTGTGAGAAAACCAGTTCAAAGACAAAGGCTGGTTAGGCTCACAGGCTTCGAAGTTCTTGTCACTGACCAAGGGAGCCCATTATGCTTAGGTCTCTGCTGGTGGTGGTGCTATCCAGCAGTGGTGGAGCAAGTTCAAAGCACAGCCGCTGTCCTGTGGCTGGGCATTGAAAGAGAAGACAAGGCCAGTGTCCCAGTGACTTCTTTAAGGGCATGCCCTAGTAACCTGAAAACCTTTCGGCCCTGGAATTTTAGCATCTTGTGTGGATTTTGAATATTAAATACTTGAGGATCTTGGTTTTTTATGCTCCCCTGGAATCACAGCAGCTTAGTTTATACCTATCATTGCCAGTTCTTCACTATGGCACATGTGTGGAAGCTAGCGGGTACTCTCAGTGTCTGTCTTCAGTTTCTTCTTGTTTGTTACTCCAGACTAGCTAGCCTTCCAGCTTCTGAGGATTCTCCTAACTCCAAGACTAGTTTTTCTGTAGAAGTTTTGTGTTTCGAGATACATACTTTACATGATTTCTGGGGTTCTAACTCTGGCTCTCATGCCTGTGCAACAAGTGCTGTACCCACTGAGCCATCTCCTACAGCCCTATAATTCAGATTTTTCGACCACACATTTTAAAGCAGAAATAGAACAACCTTCCTGTAAAACCTCATCATGGGCCACTCATCACAGAAGCAGTACTTTGCTGAAGCCCAGAGAAAAAAGGCTCACGTATGAGTTTAGAGAGGTATACATATCCACAGTGTGAGTCTAGCACGTAACAAGTGAGAGAGCAGAGCCACTCATGTTCGGAATCCACAGGACCTCACTGCTTCTTCATCCCTCCTCCTGCTCAGGTTCTCTCCACATTCCCTAGCCTGAAGAGAAATAAGTATTTATGGAGTAGAATACAGTAATACTCTTATGTAGGAAGCAGAGTTAATGCTGACACACAGTGTGCTTTAGATGCGTGGGCACCAAAGTTTTGTGCCTGCTCCACTTTCTCCTCTCTCTCTCTCTCTCTCTCTCTCTCTCTCTCTCTCTCTCTCTCTCTCTCTCTCTCTCTCTCTCTCTCTCTCTCATAGACAGAGATCAGTGACTTTAATGTCTGCACACCCCAGTTTAGTAGAGAGTTCTGGTATTCTATTGTGTATAAAAATACCAGGAATTGTTTAACAGCACCAGTGCTGAGGGAATGGGGATTGTCCTAGTTAGGATTACTGTTGCCATGATATAAAACCATGGCCAAAGCTGCTTGGGAAGGAAAGGGTTTATTTCAGCTCACATTTCCAGGTAAGTCTATCACTGAGGAACGTCAGAGCAGGAACCTAGAGGCAGGAACCTAGATGGCTGAGGCTATGAAGGAGTGCTGTTTACTGGCTTGCTCATCATGGGTTGCTCAACCTGCTCTCTTATAGAACTAAGGATCAGCAGCCCTGGGATGGCACCACCCATAATGGACTAAGTCCCTCCCTCGTAAAGCATTAAGAAAATGCCCTGAAGGCTTGCCTATAACCATCTTATGGAGGTAGTTTTTCAATTGAGATTACTTACTTTCAGATGACTTTAGCTTGTGTCAACTTGACATAAAACTTGCCAGCACAGGGAGTCTATGGCAGGACACTATAGGATGTAACCTTTTTTAAATGTATTTGCAAAGTTAATGCAACCTACATGAAATAATTGTAGTTATTTGACTTTTGTGTTTCGCTTGTCCCATTTTCAGCTACTGTTTTTTAGCTGCTGCCAACCCCCCCACCCCCACCCCCACTCTTCTGCTTATGTGTTTTTGTAAATGCCTTTTAAACTAAATGTTCACACACACACACACACACAATTATTTTTTTCAGAATTTGGATTTTTCTCCTCAGCATTGGGGCGGCAGCACCACTCAGGGTCATGCCAGTTGAGTTTGTACCTCAGCCATGGCCTAACATTGAGCATCAATGTTTGTGAGAAATGGAGGAATCAGGTCACTCTGCTTCTGCTTTATTGAAACTGGACTCCCACAGTTGGCATCGGTACTTCTTAGGACATTCCTCATGTCTGAGAAGAAGGTCAGGTCCCCACTGTCACAATGTCATGTAACAACCCTATGGAATATGTGGATCACAGATGCCCTGCAGCTGGGTTGCCTTTTTGCAATATATGACAGTGCTCATCTTTGTAGGCCCAGAGTGCTCTCTGGAAACATTTTCACTTGTTTATTCCAAGAACCTAACCCTAAAAGAAATCAGAAACTGAGCTGTTTGCCAGTGCTGTGGAGCGTGGTGATCTCACAGCACTCTGTAGAGAGAGACAGCTGGTAGAAACATGTTGTATAGGTCCAAGTATGGAATCCACATAGAAGCCTTCGAAGTACATAAAAAGGTAACACATAAGTGGCCTTAGAGTAAGCCCTGTATTGGAATGCTCCATAGAAGTTGTAATAAATGGATTAATTATAAGGAATTTACTTCCATGGTGATGGATGCTGAGAAAACTGCAAGACGTGCAGCTAACAGTCTGGAGACCTAGGAAAGCTGACCTGAGTCAGGGCAGTGGGTCGTGCAAGTTCTCATTGCAAAGCTCATTTCCTTAAGACCCAAACAGATGAGTTTTTGAACCTGAAGAGAGGAGTAAACTGATACCTCTACTCAGGCAGTCATGCAGTCAGCCTTCAGCTGACCGGGGGAGAGCCATCCTTTGGGACCTTAACCTCAGAAACATCCAGAAGAACAAAAGACCACGTGTGGGCATCCTGTGGTCCAGGCAAGTTGGACATATAAACCCAACCACCACAAGCCCACAGGAGCTGAGTGGAAGGCAGAAGTGAGTCGTTTATGTTCTCGTTTGGGAATGAAGAACACTGTTCTGGAGTTTTAGGTATCTTATTCTTGAGTGTTGTGAGGTTTTTATACATCTGGGATAGAAATCCTTATAAATAAATGCTTTATAAATATATTAGGCCACTCAATCACTCACCCAGCAAACATTTATAGATAATCCTTCCTCAGGGTTCTGGGTGAGCTATTGGGAAGGCAAAGGTCAGTTCACCTAACCATCCTTTCTCTTACCTAGAGATCAGGAAGGTAGATGCCACATTACCAGTTCCTTGATGACTTGATTAGTCCCAGTTGTTGAGGGCCTTTGAGCAGTGAGTGTTAGCAGCACCCTCCCTGTCCCAAGTTGCAGAGTGAGCAGTGCTATCCAAAGCCCACTGTGTGTGTACTTGAGCTGAGCTCTGGGGGTAGAGAGGAGAGTGAGCATGGTAGCAGGCATATGAGGAGGCTTCTGGCATGAGAGAGGGTCTGTTCAAAGGCCCACAAGCAGGCCTGTGGAGTTGGAGTGAATGGATAAGCAGTAATTATTGGTCAGGGCCTGGAAACAAACCTGTGGTTGGACTCAGCATGCTGCCAGGGCAATGTGGACCTTGGTAGCTTGAGGAGTAATGATGGGATTGAAGGCCCTGGCCAGACTAGCCCATGAACAAAGGGCTTTCTGTATAACAACTTGCTTAGCATTTGTGTGTGAAGAGCAGAGTCAGCTGCTACTAAGAACTCAGACTCCCACACCAAGGGATACATTACCAGGAGAGATTTATTTTATTTTTCTTCCATATTTTATTGTATATCATGTTAAATTGTTTAGTTTGCATGCAGTAATAGTGCAACTGTACAAACTTGTACAGTTGTATGATTTTGACAAATGTAGAGTCAGTGATGGTATAAAGCAATCTTGTCACTTCCAGAGTCCCCTGTGCACTCTTTGGACTCTTTCCCACAGCCAGGTTCTTGATCACATCCCCACAATCCTTTTGGAGAAGCCATTTTGAGACACTCAGACACAAAGCCTTTTGGATCTTGGTCCATTTTCTTGAAAGGGAGGCTATCTGACTCCATTAGCCTGTTGTTTCTGTTTCCTTTTTGGTTAGAGTGGCACCCTCTTGTGTGATATGTGCAGTCTGTAATTTCCCATGTTGCATACATCCGAGTGTTTCTTCTGTGGGGTGGGTTATCAGTGAATCTGTGGAAGCATTGAGATTCATTCAGATACTCACGGGGCTGAGAACAGAGATCTTTGGTTCACGTGATAGATGTGTGTTTGGGGAACTGCTGAACTAACCTGCGCTACTGTCTCTTTGTTTTTGTTTTTTGTTTTTTTAACCAACCTTTGTGTTCACAGCAGACAAAGTAGTAGATAGGGTAAGGTGCAGTGGTCAATGCACAGTAGGTAGAGTAAGGTGCAGTGG